>NC_090938.1:604428439-605044510 GCF_040938575.1 Ambystoma mexicanum | reverse complement strand
AGAAGCCGGGCCTGCCAGCCGAGTAGCCCGAGCTGCTCCTGTGAACGGACTGCAGAGGGTCTGACACGGCAAGATGTGACACGTAGGGGTCTGTCAGAGACATAAGTGGAGGCGTGCACTCCTTTCCTCTGCGAGATGGGCAACCCGTGGTGACTGACTGAAGCGGAGCAGTGTCGCTGGAGTTGGGCAGAGGAGGAGTGACTTCTCGGACTGGCTCCTGCTGCACCTCAAGTGGAGGGCCTACTGGTGGAGGAGAGGATGGGTTCACTGTGCGATGTGCCTACAGCAGAGGATGTGCTCTGTTCCCGGGCGCTCTTTTACCCATTGGCTCCTGCGGTTTATTGAGAGGGCATTTCCATGGACCAGATGGAGGATTAAGGCACAGCCCTGAAGGAAAGGGCTCGCGTATCAAGAGAGGTGTCCCTGGAGGACACACTGTGGCATGGTACAGGTCATAATTTGAAGCAATTTTGGGAGAGAGCACTCAGTTTGTGCTTGTGGTACCCTGTGGAGCCTGGAGGAGTGTATGAGAGGTCCTGCAGGTCTGGATATTGCCTAGTGCTGTCAGTCAGAGTATTCAGAGGTGAACTGGAAGGAAAAAGCCTACAGGGTGTAAAGGCCCTGCACAATTTCCCAGGAACCCACAATTGGAGAGTGGCTCAAGTCATGCCGCAAAAGGAGGCCGAAAAGAGTGGGCCTTCGGCTGCGACGATGAAGGATGATGTACTGAGCATCCTTCAGGAAATGAAAGCCCTGAGAGGCGACATGCAGACCTCAAGCTCGGACCTGAGGGTAAGGGTGATACAGGACTCTCTGGAAAACAGGATGGAAGGACTGGAAAACAACCAACTCATTGGTGACCTGTTGGAGATGTGATAAGCCACAAGGCTGTTGCAGTTAGAGACCAGAGAGGAAGATGTCTAGCTAAAAATGGATTAACTTTTGTTTTTTTTTTAATTTATTTAAAGTGCATTATCCAAAATTTGACTTTTAACATATTTCATACACAATGTATTAACATGAACAATAAAAACAAACATTTGCAATTTCTAGATAAAAATAAAAGAAAAGAGTAGAAAATCTAACCAACAAAATTTTTTCCTAAAACGAGGAATCAAGTTGTTACTAACTTCAATTCCTTTAAAACTCTACCCACTTCAATTGATAAAGCCATCTCAATACCGGAGGATAGTCTCACCCAGAAATAATCAGTATTCAAATGAGACTCCTCATGAACAAATCTGCCAAAAGAACTGACCCTGATACTCCAAGTCCCGATACACTTAGAATGTAAATGCTTAATAGTCTGCACTTCCATAGTTAAGCATCTATCACATGTTGGTGCAGTGCCCCCTTCTTTATCCCTTATAGCCAGTAGTTCCAGGGTAGGGAGTAGATTTAAGCGAAATCTCAAAAAAGCAGATCTAAACCAAAAACTGGGGGACTTCTTAAGATAAGCCGGAACAAACGATAAACGCTTATCTAACAGTGTCAGTGAGGCTGATCTTGTAGTTCTCCGCATCTTATCAATCGTGTGAATCCAATCAGTCACTTTCAATATTTCCTTTACTTTTAGAGGATTCTGTAAAAGGGACTCTACATCCGAGTCACCGCCAGACAATAGTGCTAAGCAAGTTAGTTCTAGCCTACACAAAAAAGCATTATCTCCTTGTTCCCGCTCTACATCAATTTCCTCAAAAAGTGAGTTCCTAGGGGGATCAAGAATTGACCTATAGAGGGTAAGCCACTTCCAGGCTAGCCATGATTTAAGTGAAGACAAGCCAAGCTCTTATCGTAAAGAAACAATCGGAACACAATCAGGGAGGCCCAAAGTGTGTTTCCAAATCTTTGATTCAATAGCATCCCAGTCTAGTTGGAAGGATAAAGGATTGTAGTCCATGCCATGTAGGATTATGGGAACTACCTTCCCGATATAAAATCTTATAAGAGGGAGGATGGTAAATCTGCCAAACCTAGAGTAGATTTTTTTCATCTGGGCTCCCAATTTGATCACCTTTAAATCAATAGAGGCCATCAAAGTAAGCCTAGATGGGAAGGATCTTAATTCAGCTCCCAGATAGGTTAATACGGAGACAACCTCTACCCGGGCAGAATCTAACTTATAGATCATCGTCTTCACTATTTTGTTAGGCCTCCTAAATACAAGAATCTTGGAGGGATTTATTTTTAATTTATTAGTCCTAGCATAATATTCTAGAGCAGTTAACAGACGCTGCAACCCCACTTGTAAGTGGTCCAAGACTACTATATCATCGGCATATGCTAACCAATTGATTTTTACGTTACCGATGGAAGGAGATATTAACCCTATATTCTGGAGCCAAGCCGCTAAATCCGCCATAAAAAGGATGAAAAGCAGGGGAGCTAATAAACAGCCTTGGCGTACCCCTTTAGTTATCCTGATTGGGTCGGAGAGCAAACCTGACCTGCCCAGTCTGACCTGCATATAATTGTTAGAATGCAGCTCTATTAAGATAGAAAGTAGGCCAGCAGGAATACCCATGGCATCCAATTTACCCCATAATAGATTTCTATCAACTATATTGAATGCCTGGGATAAATCAATCCAGGCTCCAAAAAGGGCAGGACCCTCCTTGGTGAAGGACTTCTCTGCAAGACAACTCAAGACTAACCCATTCAGTGAGGTAGAAAGACCCTTTCTAAAGCCAGATTGCTGCTTTGGAATAATTCCCTTTGTTTTCACCAAAGATTCCAATTCACCTAGAACAATGCCCGTAAAGATTTTACTATCGGCGTCTAGGAGAGAAATGGGGCGATAGTTAGAAGCCAGTAGCCTATCACCCTTTTTGTAAATGAGAATAACTATTGAATGAGTCCAAGAGTCAGGGATTTTCCTCTGGACAATTATGTTGTCAAAGAGGGCTTTAAGGATCTTCGCCCACATTTCTGGGTCCGATTTCAAGATCGAATTACTTAAACCATTTGGACCAGAAGCTCTGGAAGTTGAGGATTTTTTAATTAACAATTCTATATCCAGAACGTTAAACTCAAGAAGCCAACTGCGGGATACATCCGCAACCGAGCATATCGAGGCGTCAGAACCATAAACCTTAGAAAAATGGTCAATCCAGATCCCCTCTTGGATAATTGAATCTTGTTTCTGATGTTGAGTAACCTCATTCAGATTCACTAAAGTCCAGAAATTTCGAGAATTCCTAAGAGACAGGGCGTAAAGCATTCTCTCAGCATCCTGTTGAACTACCAGATGATTATGTGCACGAAGCCAATTCCTATAGCTATTTTTCAGCTTTACTAACCCCTCTCCATAGGCTTTCTCACATAGACCTGATCTCTTTAAGATAGATATCTGGGACCTCAATTCTTTTTTACGACTTATAATTTGCACATTGAAAGAATGTTTATGCAGCTTATGTGGTTTCTGCGCGGGGGGCTCCACCGACGCCTGTACCGTTAAAAAATTCAAAAAAACACTAGGGATACAAAATTTAGACAAGTTCTGAGTAGATAAATGGCTCGTCCTAAAACGCAACTCGCCATTTAATAACTGGCCTCCTTTTTGAAATTTTCTAATGACATTTCCTGAGTTATTAACAAGTAGCTCATGATCATAACGAGAAGTTACGGGAGCACAATCATAAGACAGAGCCACCTTCAACATAGCATGGTCATCAGGGTTCCCATCTCCAATTATCAAACTATTACAATTTTCAAAAATGTTTCTAGAAACAAACAAATAATCTATCGTGGAGAAAGAGGAACCTCTATGCCAGGAGGGGGAATTAGGAATATCCCCCCTAATATTTCCATTCAACATATATAGATTCCATTCCTGCATAAATTTTAACCATATTTTGCCATTACTAGACTTCCGCTTACAATTGCCTGATCTGGGATCCACGGTGGAAATACATTTGGAGTTAAAGTCCCCGGCAATAAGAATTTCATCCGCTGGGTAACGAATAAAGCAATCAAGTAAACCCTCCGAGAGAGCACACAGAAACTCACAAAGTGGAGAAATACCCGGGTTCCAATACAGGTTTACCACAATCCAACTTGAACATTCATTGGAGTTTCTCAAAGATACTCTCACCATGAGGATCCCCGGGGTGCTATTTGAAACAATCATCGAGGATTTAAACATCTCGTTATTAGAGGTTACCAACAAACCCCCCCATCGGTCTGCCCACCCCCAGAGCCAAAGCCAACTGTTGAAAAATTGAGTATCCATCAATACCCACTAGACCAGCTAGCCAAGTTTCTTGAAAAAGAATTAGATCGAAAGTTTTAAAAATTTCCGATCTCCTAGGCTCCTCAGAGAAGGATGTGTAGCCTCTAGTGTTCCAAGATAACACATTGACCTCAGTTGACCCTAAAGCTTCAGATGGGTCATCCCCATCTTAAGACTTGAGAGATCACTTCCGGTAACATGTCCCACATATTCGTTGTAGTAATTGGGGAAATATCCTTACTGATTGCCCCCCGACAATGATCTTGCTTGACTATCTGGCGGGAGTCGGTGGGAATAAGTACTGGGCAAGTCAGAGAGATCTTCAGTCCCCTCTTCTCCCATGCCACCGCCTCACCCATAATTATATTCAAACCCAATCTTGATTTCAATTCTATTGCCGCTATATTAGTATCAGTGTCACATGGGAAGCTCACTGCTTCAATATCGTCTGAAGAAAAGTACTTCAAGGCTGGGATTGACTTCATTTCCATTATAATTGCAGAACGATTTAACGGAGAGTCAAAACGGGAAGATGCAGCAGATCTTGATAGAAAAACTCTCAAATCTAGGTTCTGTTTATACAGTTCATCATGCACCTGGGATGATGTATCAGAGTTTCCACTCTCCGTCAAAATTCCTAAACCAGCTGGAGCATCAAATCCTACAGCCCTTGGTTCACCATCAGACAAAAGGGAAGTCAGTCTATCAGATGGATGCTTCGTTATAGCAGCCATATTTGCTTGCGGATTTTCAAAGCTAGAAGTGGCCCCCTTGGCACCCTGGTCAACGGCCACCCTCATTGGCTTTCTCAAAAAAATAGGAGCAATTTTAACCAGAGGGTTAGGCAGCAGCTTTTTCTGTTTAGCCATTAGAAAGATCGGTGCAATTTTTTTTGGTTGGTCCACATAGTCAGTTTGACTTCCCACTGTAGATTTACCTCCAGACACCATCGTTTCATCCATAAAATGTACTTTTTGATCTTTTGATTTGGGAATTTTCTTCCCCTTTTTCGAGCTAGGAGTTTTAGCCAAACCCTTTTGGGATTTCTCAAGGGTTTCGGAGCCATCATTTGATTTTCGTGGATGCTGATTACTTCCAGAATTAATCTGTTTTTCCCTTCGTTTCGCCTTTTTAGTTATGGGGGCGATGGCTTCATTGGCTATTAACTTCCTATTTTTTCTCTTTTTTAACTCAAAAATAGGGAGCAGAGAAATAATGTTATGGTCCACGGCTTCAAGGTGCATAGAGGGGAAAAAGCTGGAGACAGAGAGGAAGATTAAAGATATCATTAACATTCTCTTTCTCAGAGTAGGCGGTATAGATGTAATTTTGGACATAGCTCATAGAGGTAGAGGTGGAGGAGGTAAAGGCCCAAAGTCAGTGGTCGTACGCTTCGGGATAGGACGACGATAAGAGGGTTAGCCCTTCGAATGAGTGACAGAATAGGAACTCTCTGGGAGGGCTGATGGAATCACAGTGGTTAGGAGATCTGTGGAGATGGAAACACACAGGGTCGTACATGTTTCTCTCTTCATGGAACGTACAACAGGATTGACTATTTGTGCGTGCCCAGAGAGCTGCTAGGTAGGGTGTCGTCGTGTGAGGTGGTGCGATTGGATGGTTGGAGATTGCCATGGTTGTCGGGGAAGTTGTGCAGTGGGGCCTGACCCGCCGGGACACACAGTGACAGTGCAATGATTCCCTATGAAGAGACGTAGCTTTCGCAGAGGATCTGGAGGGAAAAACTGAAGAATACTTTGAGATTAGTGACACTGGAGTGGTGGATACATGCACAGTATGGGAGGCAGCAAAGAGGACATGGAGCGGCCTGTTGATTAGTGAGGGGGCGAGATGAAAGAGGGAAAGGCATTTGGTGGGAGATAAGTTACGTAGTGAAATAGAGGTCCTAGAAAAAAGAATACAAAGTTCAGAAATGCTGGAGCAAGGACTCCTTGCCGAGGTGATAGGGAGAAGGCAGGAGCTCAAGGAGTTAGGCAATGAAGAGGCGGTTCGGAAGCTGCAATATTTGAAACAAAGTTTTTATGATAAAGGTGATGAGGCCGATTCTCTATTGGCGGCCAGACTTAGGACGCAGAGAGATGGTTGGAGGAAATAGACATGCCGCAGGGGGGGAGGGAGGGGTGAGTTCACAGCCTTGTGAGATTTAACAGGGATTTGCAGCATTTAGGAGGTTCTTTATGATACGGATAAGGAGTTAGATGTTGGGTAGAGGGAACCGTATTTGAGGGACGTCCCTCTTCCTAAATTGAGTTTAAAGTAGGTACAACTCCTAGAAGCCCCTTTTACTCAAGAAGAAATTAAATGTGCTATATGCAATATGCCCTCGAGACATCGGGGGAATATGGGTTCACTATTGGGGTTTTTAAGAGGTTCGCTTTACTGATCGCTATATTTTCAATTAAACTGTTCAGTTTCGTTGTGGAGACTGGCAGCACCCCCGCACCTCCTACGTTTGTAGAGGCATTAATAGTGGTTATTCCAAAGACAGATGAGGATCCAAAACGCTGTGCCTCATACAGGTCAATATCGTTGCTTAATGTGGGCGCCAACATATTCACAAGATTGATATCTTTTAGATTTGAGCAGATCTTGCCACATTTGGTAGACCTGGACATGGGGGAGTTTATCACAGGGAGGCAGGGGGCAGATACAAGGTGCAAGACGTAGAATCTTATGGCATGGGGGACAGGGAAATGGTGCAATCCGGTGCCCGTACCCCTAGATTTTGAGAAAAACTTGAATAGGGTGGTATGGGACCTTATGTATGAAGTCCTGGGGAAATATGGTTTTGGGAGTGTAATTTTGAAGGTGATAAGAGGTATTTATACGGACCCAATGCAAGAGTGGCAGTAAATGGGAAAGTTTCAAGACGGTTCTACTTACATACGTGGACTAGACAAGGCTGCTCATTGTATCCAATGTTGGTTGCCCTTACGTTGGAGCCATTAGCGGAAAGGATTAGAGCAGCTCCTCAAGTGAAGGATATGCAGGTGGGTGATAAGTAGAAATTGGGACGGATTGCGGAGTTCAGCCCAAATATATGGTATTTTATTTCTAAGCGGATAGGAAGGTCAGCCCGTTCATTGTCTAGTGGTTCAATAAGGGCATTCCTAGAAGCAGATGCATTCGAAAAACCACAACCTCTGACCTTGGCAGAGAAATAAGGCCTCATTAATATCTTTTCCATTAAATCAGTTTATTCACCGGTCTTTGTTTAAAGACAGTAGACAGTGCAATTCTATTAATTTAAGCACACAAAAATGAAATGCAAATAATTTCAGATGGAATGACACAATGAGAGCTTTAAAATGTGCAACAAAAGAGATGCATTTCAATTGACTTCATAGCGAAAAAACATTTTTTGGCTAGAACGTAAGCACAGTTAGCAATGTATAACATATGGCTTAAGATTGAGAATATTCTGGGCATAGCTATTTAGGTTAATTAACCGGATGTCTTTACTCGCATAGGATATGATTTATTCATGCACCCTAATCATTTCTATTTGCTTCTTTTTTTATTTAGAAGTTTCATAACTATAACAGCAATCATTATTTTGGTATGTTTATGTAAAGCTTTCTGAGGAAATGAACTAGTTTGAATTGTTACTATATGAAATCTGAACTTATTTTAGACAATTTACTTATTAATGTAATCATTAATGTAATTCTACTTTGTATTTTTTTTATTCATCTAATATTTTTTAATTTTTCATGTGTAAAGTTTATATTTAATTATCACATTAATAAAAATAATATATATATATATATATATATATATATATATATATATATATATATATATATATATATATATATATATGTATATGATACATTACTCACCGTAATCGTATTTCTGATGCTTGTATCTGCTTAGATTCACATGCTTTGCATAGGCCGTACATCTAGTGGAAGCTGCGGAGTATTACAGTTTGTTTTTCGAAACTCAAAAATGGGCGTCGACACAGGGCGTGCCAGTAATACTATCCCTAGTGTGACGCCACTGTACCCAAGATCCCTCACGCGTCTAGGACCCTCAAATTGTATTTTTTCTGACATGAGGTAGTATGAGGAGTAGCGTGAGTACAGATAATCCAAGCAGATAGATAGATAGACAAGACTACAAGCATCCATGCGCCTTCTCTCAGAGGGGAGGAAGGGTGGGTCGCATGTGAATCTAAGCAGATACAAGCATCAGAAATACGATTACCGTGAGTAATGTATCGCTTCTGAGGTTTGTGGAATCTGCTTAGATCACATGCTGTGCATAGCTTAGCGAGCAGTGTTAGAAGAATGAGGTGGGATGTGAGAAGGGCCATGAGCAAATAAATGTCTTAGAACTGCTTGTCCCACTTGAGTATCTGTCTTGGAATGGGTGTCAATGCAGTAGTGCTGAGTAAAAGTGTGAATAGAGCTCCAAGTAGCTGCTTTGCAAATGGTGTCAAGGGGTACATTTGCTATGAAAGCCAGAGTGGCCCCAATGCCTCTTGTAGAGTAGGCTCTTGGTGTGAAAGGCAGAGTTTTTTCAGAAAGAGTAACGCAGTTGGATACAGTTAACAATCCACTTAGAGATGGTCCTTTAGAGACGCGATCTCCCTCTCTGCCTGTAGCTACGGAGACAAACAGCTGATCTGTTTTCCTTAGCAGCTTGGTTTTGTTTACATAGTAGAGGACCGCCCTAAGCACATCTAGGGTGTGTAGTTTCACCTCAGCCGAGCTTTGTGGGTCTTGGAAGAAAGCCGGAAGCTCGATGGACTGGTTCACGTGGAATTTTTAAATAAACTTAGGTGAGAACGTAGGGTGTGTACGTAAAACCAGTTTATCCTTATGAACTGTAAAGAATGGATCATGCACTGACAGAGCCTGTATTTCACTGACCCTTCTTATAGATGTTATTGCTACTAAGAAGGCCGTTTTATAGGTCGGGTGTCTGAGACTGCTTTTATGCATGGGTTCGAATGGTGGGCCCATGAGTTTAGATAGCACCACATTAAGGTCCCATCCTGGTGGTGGGTTTGAAATAGGAGGGTGAAGTCTCTTTACTCCTTCCATGAAAGCTTTAACCACTGGTATCTTCCACCACAACACCTTGTTATGGGAGGTGGTGTATGCTGACAGCGCTGCCAGGTGTACCTTCAGTGAGTTAAATACCAGTACTGCATCCAGCAGGTGAAGCATGTATGTGACAATTGTGGAAGGAGTGCAATCAACTGGGTTGACTTGCTTATTCTGGCACCAGATAACAAATAGTTTCCACTTGTCAAAGTAGCAATGCCTCGTGTTTGGCTTCCTAGATTCTTTTAGGATGTCCATACATCTCTGTGGTAATTTGAGATGTCCGAACTCTATGACCTCAGGAGCCATGCACCAGGTTCATTGAGTTGGGTTGAGGATGCACCGTTTGACCCTGGTGCTGGGACAGTAGGTTGTACCAGCCCGGGAGTTTGATGGGTTTGCACACCGCTAGTCTGCGTAGGTGTGGGAACCACGGTTGTCTCGCCCACATGGGAGCAACTAGGACGAGCGTCATTGATTCTCTGTTCATCTTGTTGACCATCTTCCTGATGAGAGGAGTTGGTGGAAAAGTGTACGCAAACATCCCTGACCAGTTCATCCACAGGGCGTTCCCCTGGGAGTCTGGCTGGGGGAACCTGGATGCAAATCCTGGGCATTTTCTGTTTTCGCTTGTGGCGAATAGGTCTATAGTAGGGGAACCCCACTGAGAGAAGATATCTTCTACGATTTCTTTGTGTAGACACCATTCGTGTTCCTCTGGGAGGGGATCTCTGCTTAACGCATCCACCAGAGAATTGAGATCCCCTGGAACATGTTGAGATGACAGGAAGATCTTCCGTCTGAGTGCCCATATCTAAATGTTCTGGGCAAGCTTGGACAGATTTGGCGAACAAGTACCTCCTTGCTTGTTCAGGTAAAACATGGCTGTAGTGCTGTCCGTCCGGAGCTGCACTGACAGATTCAGCAGGTAGGGCTCGAACACTTGAAGCGCTCCGAATACTGCCAGAAGCTCTAGCCGGTTGATGTGAATCTTGGCCACTCAGTGAGACCAGAGACCCTGAGCTGTGTGGTGGAGGTGGTGAGCTCCCCACCCTGTCAGGCATGCATCAGTTGTGACGACCGCCTGTATCTCGGGATCGTAAAAGGGTTTTCCTTTGGACAGATTTTCACTTGTCCACCAGTGAAGGCTTTGTACAGGTGTTGGCGAAACGACCACTAGATCGTCCCACTGACCACTTGCCTGAGACCACTGTTTCGCCAACCATTCCTGCATGGGACGCATGCACAGGTGCGCGTGGGGGACCAGGTAAATACATGACGCCATCATGCCCAGCAAACGCATTGCTTTGCGTACCGTTATCTGGCGACCGGCCTGATATTGCGGAATTTGCAGCAGTATATTCCGAATTCTTTCCTCTGATGGAAAGGTCAGCCCCTCTTGTGTGTCTAGGATAGCTCCTAGGAACTGTTTGGAGGTGCTTGGCACTAGACTTGACTTCCTCTCGTCTATTGAGAAACCTAATTCGAAGAGGAGGTCGATCGTCCTTTGAATGTTTGTTCTGCAAATTACTGGGGTCTACCCCGTGACAAGCCTGTCGTCCAGGTAAGGGTACACCGGGATGGCCTCCCTGCGTAGGTGTGCTGCCGCCACCGCCAGTACCTTGGTGAATACCCTTGGAGCCGAAGCTATCCCAAAGGGCAGTACCTTGAACAGTACCCAAGCCTGGGAAGGGATCACATCAGACAGATGGGTGCTGGGTGATGGGATACTGCATAGAACTGTCAGAGGAAGGAGGCTGAGACTGCTTCCTTTGTTGTTTTACCCCTTCCCCGTGGGCGGAAGTGTGTTTACCCAGTTTTTTCACCCCTATGGAGCCTTTCGACGCCTGGCGCCGAGGTTCGGGGGTAGTGTCCCTATCTCTAGAGTGTGGAGGTTGAGCCTCGGGAACAGCCGTTGCGCGGCCTGTTGATGCCGACTCCTGGAGTGCAGTCTGGGGATAGAGGTCGGCTTTGTCTTCTGACGATCGAACCTCCGTTACCTTGGGGAGCGAGGCACTCTTGGCAACAGTGGATGGTTGCCTGGAGTCATGCGGCGATCTAGATCGAGAATGCCCAGAGGACACCGATTCGGACCGTTCTCTATGTGCCTCTTTCCGAGTACTCGACGTGCGCGTCGAGTCTCGGTTGGACTTCACGTGTTTTGTGGAAGTGCTGTGGGTAGCGCTTGTGTCGCTGGGGGTCTTCTCCATAGCCGCCCTGCCGGACGACCTTGTGAGGTCGGGGACTTGCGCTTGGCTGTCAATTGACACCACGTTGCCCTCGCCGTCCGAAAGCACTGTGTTGCTGCCATCGCTGAAGGCGCCTGGCGTGGTGGGCCCAACGTTTGATCGAACGGTCCTTGAGTGTTTTCGGTTTGAACCTACTTACCGCTCTGCAGTTAGCCTCGGGGTGGTCCCTTGGTAAGCAGAGATTGCACGTGGCGTGTCTGTCAACCCAAGGGTACTTGCGGTTGCACTTGGAGCAAAATTGGAAAGGGGCACCCTCCATACGCACCTTGTGGCAGCGGGCTAATAAGTGTAGGAATATATAAGAATGTACCTATATACCAAAAGAGTGTAGAGTATGTCCACCCCCCACTCTCCCTACTTGCAGGGCCGAGGCCAGAGGCCTTCCGAGGCCCAAATTCGTCGTGCAGCTGTCGACGGTCGTTTCTTTCTCCGGGCCGGCGTCGAGTGTGGATGTTCGGTGACTCGACGTTGGGGTGGAGAAATGAGGAAATATAACAATATTTTAGCAAAAGTATGGCTAAGGCCAGGGAACTCTGCGGAATGCTTCCGACCAGTAAGGTGGAAAAAAACAATCTGAGAATACTAGACGCGTGAGGGATCATGGGTACAGTAGACGTCACACTAGGGATAGTATTACTGGCACGCCCTGTGTCGACGCGATTTTCGAGTTTCGAAAAACAAACTAATACTCTGCAGCTTCCACTAGATGTCGGCCTATGCACAGCATGTGATCTAAGCAGATTCCACAAGCCTCATAAATATATATATATTTATTAAGGTAAGCACAGTTTCTCCGATTTCAAAAGTAAAGTCAGATGTACATTCGGCGGAAAAACACCACAGCCTGCATATGAAATTAAATATTAAAATCCAATATGTATGCATTTGTTCGCACATATTAATATCTGAGTTATGAATGAGGTCACACAAATAGAAATGGTGTCTCTGGATTCAGAATATTCTTGTGAACCTGAATATATAAAGTGCATACATGTGTCCAGAACAAGAATTACAATAAAAATAAGTATTCCAGTCAAATTTTGATTCCTCATTCCTGAGTAGTGGTGTAGCTGACAGCTGATGCATTCACTTATGACACAGACAAGGCAATGGGCCAATTAAATAAAGGAGGTGATCCGCTGAAGGTGTGGGAGTAAGTGAAGGCCACCCATCACACATGTTGCTCAATCCAAAGATTCCACGTCAAATGATAGCGCATAAACAGAGCTTTTCTAGGTATTGAAACTCCAGCACATAGAAAGAGTTTTTGGGAAAGCAGAAAAGAAAGAGCCAGTTGGACAGGAGAAAAGCTAAATGGGACTCCAACTGGAAGTAGGTGATCGAAAATCTTAACCAAGCCTTTTCCAGATGGGGCAGAATGGAGAGGCTTCCCCAAGACAGAATCAGATTACCCGAAAGAGATTTTCAGAGCCGGGGAACAGACTGAAAGGCAAAGCTTATCCGGCGGTGATGTCTGAAGCCGGTTGACATCCCTACCTTTCCTGGGTCTTTGACAGACAAACCAAACGCGAGTACAATTAACCCAGATTATTTCCAAAGAATGAAATCCCAAACAGCAGTTAAACATATTTTGGGGGCCTCCTTTTTACAAACTAGGCCACTGAAAGGAGGAATATACTTCAAAGCGTATGTGGTTTGTAATTTAGAATTGCAAATGTAAACCCTAGTTAGCATTATTGCATTTGGGCTTATCTCCTGCAATCTGGGATGTCTTGAAGCTTTAGACATCTGAAACTGACATGTGGACTAACAAGCAGCCCTACAGATAAGGGGTGTATCAGCCACTTTGACTCCCTAAAAAAAGCCCACAGTCCCCAAAAAAAGAAAAGTAGGGAGTAAAAATACCCCCAACCAGGACTATGAAATCGACGCATAGGAGCCTGTCCCTCTGCTTTCACCAATACCACCTAGTGGATAGGTTTAGAGCAGTAGTACACAGATCCACAGGAAAAACGATTACTACTGCATGATCTGAAAAGATAAAATTGTTCATTAATGTGCATGAAGTAAGCGCATAGAAATATTGATTAAAACAACATTTCTGTTTTACAGTTCAAACATCTTTACTCGCTGATAAAATATTCCAAATGGGAATGGGACTTTTTGAATCCCTAAAAAATCATTTTACACCCAACTTGAAAAAATAGATCAACATACTCCCACTTCAAAATCTTATCTGGAGCACTGATAAAAAGTAAATTTGATTGCTGTCTGCCATAGTCAAGAAAGTAATTGAAATGTCTTCCTTAAGTAAACATATAGAACTGGGGTGTTGAGAAGGTGAACCAAGTGAGTTAGGCGCTGCTGTCTCCACGTACCAAAAAGAATCAAGCAGCAACCATTTCAACACACCCAGACAGTGTCAGACATGTTTATATCGATGAGCAAACTAGGAACCAGCGGTTTGCTGCAGATAGTGTCCAACATTTTAGATTTGAATTAGCACATGAATGTAAAACCACACCTTAAAGTATTTCTTTTCCTGACATGCCAATACTTGTGAAAGGCTTCAGAGACAACGAATAACATGCTTTCCAAATTAATGATTCTGAGAACTACTTCACCTTTTTGAGTGTAGATTATGGTTTCAACTTTTTATGAAAATCACTGTCAATTACAGAGCATATAATCTGATTATTTAGAATGGTTATTCATATTTGTTTTTCTATGACTAAATGCTTGTGCGAATTTGAATGAAAACATTAGTGAGATAGTAGCAGGCAGGTCATGTTTTACTTTCTGTAGACAAGCTGCCTGTATTAATTTAAATATTGCGGATGACTTTCCCAGCATTGAAAGTTAGAACACCTTTAATTCCTGGATGTATTTTAAATAAAACAAAATATTAAGATTAAAAGTAGTCTGTTTCTTGTCCTAGGCTGTCGGGTGTGATTGCATTGGTAGGAGGTATTAGACCAGGGATATTTCTCAGTAAATTAAATCAATCACTAGAAATGTAAATACATTTGTCCTCTTGTGCCACTAATATTTTACTTGGTCATTTTAAATCTTGCTCCTCCATTCTTGTAATTTTAATATACCTGCTTTAACAAAACTTAATTTTCTAAAATCGTATGAATGTGTGTTGAAATATTTGTGTTGTAGCACGTTTAGTGGGTTGCTTCATTAGGGAGCCCCCCAATTTGTCGGAGTACGATTTTAAACAGAGTCCCCTCTGCACGTACTCGCCTAGCTGGTACTACATTTCCCATCTACCTTGTCATTTTTTTTCTTCCGCATTTATTTAGTCTGCAAGGGTGAACCTGCCTGCGCGAACGGCCCGGTTAGTTCTGGTTTGTTGCCGGTGCATGGAGGGGCGCACACGCTCTCTGGTGAGTTTGCTTTCTCTCAGTCAGGGGTGTTGCTAGGTCTGAGAAAGACCTGGGGCTACGCTAATGTCGGGACTGGGTGCTAGCTAGCCTTTTGGTTGTAGCTCCTGAGATTCTGTTTGGGGCTGCAACCAAAAGACGAGGGGCTATAGACCCCTTAGCTCCCCCCAGCAACGCCTCTGCTCACAGTAGTAGTATTTTACTTAGGATTAAGTGATGTCTGCCTACACTCCCTGTACACGCACAGACCTTATCTCGTCTATCCAGTGAAATAGACAGAGAAGGCTGGCGGTCAGGCATAGTGAGGCTCTTACTGACGGTTTCCTGCCTTCGGTGTCTTGTGCAACCTTGCACTAAGCCTGGACCTCCTGTGGTCCCGTCGGATGTTAATGTGACACTTACACCACCCACTCACCCTAATTGTACTTTACCGGCACTGCTGGTTTCACCATAGATTATACCAGTGTTCAACCACCATTAGCGGATACTCATGCCTCGCTGGGGGTGCTGCGTATGGGACTATTAAATACACAGTCTCTACGCCAGCATGACTTGGAGGTCATGGACCCGTTCCCAGTTGCTAAATTAGACATTATGGCAGATCTCTTCCCGTCTTCTCAGGCCCCAGTACTGTATGAGGCTGGTTAAACCCAGATTAAAACTCGTAAAGGCTGGCGGACGCAGCTTCAGTGGGCAAGGTCCTGATCTCTGGAATTTGCTTCCGCTGAAGCTCAGAGTCATGGATACAACAGTCAAGTTTAAAAAGGAGCTAAAGAAGCTTTTGTTCAATCTTCCGCCCGACTAGGGATAATCGCCCACCTTTGGGTGCCTTAATACTTCTTTACTTGAGTTCTGCCTTGGAATCCCCCCTCGTATCGTTTTAATGCCATATGTTTCGGTCGTCTGTTTGTGTCTTCTTTGTGCCGCTCTGAGGCCTACAGGCGTGTGGCACGATGATATAAGAATTTTTTGTAAATAAATGAACATTCCATAGATTTATGCCAATACACAGTGTAATGATCACCCAAAATCTTTAATATTTTCTCAATCCACATTTCGATAGTGACACTTTCCGTTCAGAGACCGGTGATGAGGAAACATTAAATTTGGAGGCGAGTTGACTGGCGAGTGATCTGTAGACGGAGACTCTCTTTGTAAGATTATGGGCGAATACTGTATACGTTTTAGCCATCCTCTGCATGCATTGATGCAATGCCAATTCACGATGCCAGATGGCTGTTTTACCCACGAAGGTATCACCCTTCAGACACACCACGATTAAAATCTATTAATGCTGCATAAGTGGTTCATACCAAAGCAGGGGTATTTGGCTACAACTCTAATAAATAACCACAGTTTTTCGAGGTAAAGGTATTATGCGTACATTTACTTTTATTATTCCTGTAGGAACCCTGATTTAATACTGGAATATATGTATAGTGCTTCGGTTGCCTGTACATTTTGTCAACATTTCCAAATATCACTTTGTGGTCTTTTACCTACTGTATCCAAGAAGCCAACGACCCGCAAAACAATTCTGCCTCAGAATTGCATCGAGGTAGAATTGTTTTTTGGGTAATTGGCTACAAGCGAGCTATGTTTTGTTTGCTGGCTTCTTGGCTTGAAGATGTAGAAGACCACCAAGTTTTACTAAGGAAATATTGCTTGCGCGTGCTGGCTCAGTGCCACTTGTATATGCTGCCTTGAACAAGACTGGATGCTGAGAAAATGCTCCGATAGGACAAGCAGCAAAGCTGGCTAATTAAGATTATTCCGAAAGCCCAGAGAGCCTTTCCTCACAAGATAGAAGAATTCGTACAATCAGGATCATGTCAGAGGAACAAAAACGCTGCAACTGATCAGGCTGTGCCATGCTACTAGTGGCATAGCTTGAAATATGAAACCTCCAGCTCAGCAGGTGCCACACCATGCACTACGCTATAGAGAGTGACCATACTAATATCACTGAGCAGCTAAGGGGCCTTTTTTGTGTGGAGCAATCGGAGGCAAGCACCAGGGAGAAGGCTGCACCTGCATATGTCGTTGGCTTGAAGGCAGGGTGCACAAAAAGATCATTTTCAAACTAAAAGAGCTGTTTGGCTCATAGCCTGTATCGCTAGCAAAGCTTGCAGGTCCCTCATGCGAACCATTTTTAGCATGCAATAATGTGTGTCCTAACAGCTCCCGGAACTTGCATCACAGAAGAATCTATTTTTCAGCCAAGAGTAACTCGCACAGCTGCTGAACTCAAACAATGAAATAGGAGGGTTTGCGGGATAGCAAAGAAAACGATCTGACTCAAAATAAACAAATGGGCGGTTACCCTTCTAACCCCTAGAGGGAAGGACGGAAAGTGGCATCGTGTTTGCTTGAAATTCCAACACCAAACACTTTCAGTGATTTCATTTTGTTTCCAAAGCACGCACACCTCGGAGCTCATATAATATAGCCTAAAGTCTTAGCACTTTAATCCAATCTAAAAGTCTCAGAAACAGGGGCAATTTGTTTGGGGTCACCCGCCTTTAATTCTACTACCCCTCAAATCTGTTGAACAACTGTTTGGGACACGGTTATCAAACTGGTAGACCTCTTCAGGGGTAACATATACAAGACACTTGTCAAACGTTGCTATAACCTTCATCTTTTGAGGTGTTTGTGTTAATATTTTGAGGTTATGGTGGCGGTGTAACGCCAATCCTCAATCAGCTCTCACTGGATCCATTCATCAAATCGTAGGGAGGCAAATTCAAAGGTTCCCAGGTAAATGTACCCTTGAGTTAGAACAGCTTTATAATTTTGTGCAGATGTTATGCCACTATGCGTTTGCACTGATTAGAAACACTACTGCAGTAATTTCAACAGACCGGTCCTTGTTTGTGGCACGTTGGGCCCCCATCTGCGGAAACCAGACCATAAGCTGCTGAGAGGAATGCAAGACTGAAGAAAAAAGGAGGCAAAGTGGGGAAGGATGATGGAGACGCAGGGAGAGGGAATATGCTTTGTATTAGCATGGATGCTTGTTAGCCAGCAATATATGGACCATCTTCTAGAGAGATAATGATATGATATTTTATTTGTATCGCGCTAATACACAAGTGTTTCAAACGGCGACAAGGCAATGAGGGGAACAGGGGAAAACACAACAACGATCCTACTAGGCCCAGTGACATTGAGAACACGCATGTGCATGGGAAATGGAAAGGGGAAAAGTGCATGGAAGGGGTATAGTGGAGAGTGTGGAGCAGAGGAGACGAGAGATCAATAATAAATAAAAATAAATAAATAATAGAGGCAATAAACAATGGTAGTGCAGCCAGCAAGTGGCAAGTTCTGTGTTTACGGCAGCAGACTGGGTAAGTCTGATCAGTGCAGAAAAAGAAGAAAATGGGGTTGTGGGGGACTGTATGGGTACAGATACAGTCCCCAGTGCAAGGGGTGGCCAGGAGGCAGTGCAGGCGGGTGGCTGGGTGAGCAGGTTCCTGGGCCCAGGGGACAGAGGGTGGCCAGGTGCACAGTACCAAGAAGAGAGCAGATCAGCAAGGGAGAGGGGGAACGAAGGCAGAAGCATAGAGGAAGGTCTTGAGGTGCTTCCGGAACTGGAGATGGTTCTCCTCAAGTTTTAGAGTGGCAGGGAGGCTATTCCAGAGGGAGGCCCCAGCCGAAGACAGATCTACCCCCAGCTCGTTTCTTTGAAAAACGACTGACCCTGAGGGAGTTGGAGGTAGAGGAGCAAAGAGCTCAGGAGGGGAGGTATTTGCTGAGAGACAGCTGAAGGTATTTTAGACCCAGGCCCCAGAAAGCCTTGTGGACAATGCAGAGGGTTTTGAATTTAATCCTTGCATCCACTGGGAGCCAATGGAGAGATTTCAGAGCTGGAGAGATACGATTCCAGGGCCTGAGGCCAAGGACAAGTCTCGCAGTCCTGTTCTGGATTAGTTGCAGAGGGTGGAGAGTAGTGGCAGATAGATTTAGAAAGAGGCTGCTACAATAGTCCACAGAAAGGTATGTTTTGGGCTAATGTATACACTGAGATTACTTAGCAGTTTTGCAAGAATTATACGTTAGAAATCAAGAAGTGTTCGGTGCATTACCCATATATCTGAACATGAGAGCACTCAACTAGATCCTGGCCTGCAGGAGGAGGAAGTAAAGGAATCAATGAATCTTGAACCCGGGAAATAACTGAGGCCCAACACGCTCCCGGGGGAGGTATGGAAAAATTTGCAATTCAGTCACAAAACACATGCTCAATCTCTTTTCCAGGTGCAGAGGTACGGGAGAACTGCCCCCAGACCTACAGCATGCGTCAATAATAGTGATACCCAAGAAAGCCAAACCTGCTCAAAGAATGATCCTCCTATAGGCCAATTTTGCTATTTAATTGGGAAACCAAAATACTGGCCAGAATATTGTCTAACTGACTTCTAACGGTCATGCCCAAGCTGATACACCCAGATCAGTGGAGGTTTATGCCAGAAACATCCACACGGATGAATATTCAACGCCTACATATGGCAGTTCAAAGCTCACAGAACATCCCCAGTCCACTAGCGGCTCTCGCAATTGACTTAGAAAAGGCATTTGACTCTGCTGCATGGTGTTTTCTCAGAAAGGTAATGGCGAGGATGGGCTTTGGGGAGAGAATAATGAAATGGGTCAAGCTGCTCCATCAGGCCCTGACAGCCGAAGTCTGGGTAAATGGGGAAACATCCAGAACATTCCCTGCCAAGAGCGTGGGACGAGACAGGGCCGACGGCTCTCTCAGCTATTGTCCACACTCGTCATCGAGCCTCTGGCGAGAAGGGCAAGATCCGGCCGGACATGGAGGGGGTTCTTGTGGCCAACATGACACAAGGAGAAAGTTGCTCTGTATGCCGACGACCTCCTGATTTTTTTTGGTGGAATCCAGCGGACTAATACAAGAATTCTGCAAGTGGAGCACCCTAAAAGTAAACTGTGATGAATCAACATTGCTCCCAAATTAGGGGGGTGACGGGGCACTCTCTCCAAATGGTGATTACTGGGATGCGGGAGAGAGGCTTAAATATATAGGTATACAGGTGTGTATCAACTGGGCGTACTTCATTAGGCAGAACCTACATCTGATCAGATTGTCATGCATTGGAAATCCCTCCCAATTACACGGATGGGATGCACAGAACTGTTCAAGATGCTGACGATACCCCAATACACATATGTGCTCCAGAATGCCCCTTGTGTGATACCCAAGGATGAATTTGACAGAGTGAATGATATCATCAGAGATCTCCTATAGGGGGATGCAAAACCACGTATTGCACCAACACTGAAGCACTCTGCTTGGGAGGGGGACACTGGATTGCCTTGCATTAGACACTACGACTGGGCGAGCCAACTAGTGGCAGTAAATGATTGCTACACAGAGACCCCAAGTACCTCATATACGTACAAAGTGGGTGTGGATGAGAAGGGTGTCGCCCCAGCAGGTTCTCTACGAGGGTGAAGGCAAACTCCCGTTACCTACACTGATGCAGCAGGTCGTCAAAATTTGGAAGGAGGTCACTGAACATATGGGGTGGGAAAATAAACTCACACTTGCACAACCCCTGTGGCACAACAAAGCGCTCACCGAACTTAGTAATATTGGACCGGGGAGGATATACAAGTCTTGGGCCTTGGGGACGTCATGAGGAAAAGGACGCTCATTATATTCCAGGACCTACAAAATGAACATGGGCTGCCTGGCACTGAACAGTTCTGCTATATAAAACTCACTCACGCCCTGACCAAACAAATCCCGAACCTTTGAGAAATTCCTATCACTCACCGTCGGAAGTAAGCGTGCTCCCTGAAAAGAATAGCATAGAAGGTCACTTCTGCTCTCTATGAAACCATATCCTCCTTCTAACCCCCCAGATCCCCCCCCACTCCCCTCCAGGAGATTTGACTGGTCTAAGGGTAAAGTGGGAAAGGGTGATGGGGCCTTTGGCAGACGACGAAGGGATTGAGGCACAGATGTCTCCATGATAGGTGGCAATATCTTCCAGACTTGGGCTGGTACAACTAAAGCATATTATTCACGCACACTCCTATTCAGATGCGGCAGAGCACGTGACACACAAGGGCTACGCCTTAAAAACGTGATGCGGGGGAAACCGAATATTGCCATGATGTGGGGGTGCACAGAAACGCCTAGAATCAACAAGCGGGTATTGGACATGGATGTCAGCATGATATTGGAAGAACGCATTTACAACTCTGTGTTGCCCACAAAAAAACCACAAAGTATGAGGCAAATGGAAGGGAATGGGGTAGAGGGGAGGGCACCGATCGCAGTGACGTTGGCTAATGGGGAAGAATTGGCCACAATAACTGTTGGCCATATATGTTTGGGAGCGAGGGGGGCTTTGTGATGTAGCGTGTTGTTACTGTTTCTTTTGTATTACAAAATGGCAATAAAACGCGTTATACATTTTTTTTTAAGTGTTAGGTGCGTAAGAGGTTCTAGAAAAGTCCTTTACTAGATAAGTCTTTATGGGGTTACTAGTGTTACCATCATAACTCATCCAATGATTGATGATCGAACGTAAGCTCAGACATTTAGAGAAAACTGGGTATGACAAAACAATGCCCAATCATTGGACAGATGTACTTTCAAACCCGATCCTAACAGGAGCGCGTTCTAAAGTCAGTGGTTGCTCAACAATGTTAACATGTTCTGCCCGACGCGCGCTGTCGGGGTAGTTGCAGCTGGAGGCTGAAGGTTCTTGGAACGCAGCCGACTGCTTCAGCTCCGCCCGAGACACGTTGCAAACTTCCATTAAGTAACTGCCAAAATGTGGTTAAGCCAGACTGGATTCCGGTTTCATCAGGGAGACTATCCCTCGTGAAAATAGCGCGACATACAATAAGCCTTTTAAATAGTTCCGTGTTCATTACAAAAAGCAGATGGATTTTTTTTAATACTGTAAAAATGTACTTAGTGTGCCTAAAAGTTTAGGTTTCAAAAAACCACTGGCCACCGCCCCTCAAGAACAGACCCTTCTCAAACTAGGCTAGGAGCTGCAGCAGGGCGCCTGAACAGGGTGCAAGAAGGAACCTCTCAGGCTTGGATGACATTTAATAAGACACTGCCGCAGGAGAGAGGAGGGTACTAGTATTTACTTAGCAGACCATTGCCCACGGTATACTTTGGAAAAATGGGAACGAACCATCAGCACGCACATAAGGGGTATAGCTTTGGCTAAAAGTTACAACGAATGAATATTTAAAAGTGAAGGGAGGACTATACTTATTCAAGCAGCAGTAGTAACAGTGCATAGTAACACTACATAGTAACAACAGAGGAGGTCACAAGTTATCCCAAGTTGCAACACACTGCAAAGAGAAAGAGGGCTTCTAAGTGGGAGAACGTTGCCACAGTGCAGTAGCCAACAGAGCCCGACAAGCGAGGTAAGGCACACCACTCGCACATGTACATGTAGGGATGTCGGTGTTCAGCAGTCTTCTGTCACAGGAGGAACCACTCTCGGGGAGGCGTGGCTGCAAAAATAACAGCCATCTTTAGGAAGAATAATGAAACAGATGTCCCATGACCCAATAGAGGTATCTGGGAAGTGCGCAATGGAATTGGGACAAAGGGAATCTATTTAAAAAAGTCGAAGGTTTCAAGATCAATATAAGTTTCGGAATACAAGGAATATTAGCAATACGTTAATTTTTCCACTGTGCTATGCCATGAAAAACGCAATATTTAAACAAACAAAAAAAGTGCTGTACATTGTTGTGTAGTATGGACCCGAATTCAGGTTCCTTAACTCTCCATATAATATCCCAATTTCTGTAATATGGCCTCTTGCACACCCCATTCAATAGACCTGCTCTGTGATAGCACGTGTTAGGGATGCCCCGAATGCTGGTGAAAAACAAAGTGGCAAATTACATTGTACCCAATTAGCGGATCGTTGCAATGTTCCATTATACCCAGTGGCACACCACAGCCAGGTATGCCTGCCATGAAAGATGCTGACTCGACACGAGACCACAGACACATTTTAAGCTCACAAGAAGAATCTATATTCATTGGGAACAAGTAAGAGGTACGAATTCATCCTGTCCGATAGGTGGTGTCCACAGACCCACGACACACCCATCCATCCATCCATCCTTTCACCAGTGGAGCCTTTCTCTCAACTTTTGCTCCTGTATCATTCAGACAGGCACACATGACAGATGCAGATCACCATTCTGGCCAACACTCGCACACCAGGTCCAAGTCACCACATACATCGTTAGATTACATTATGTCCACTTTTCAGAACATTTCCAGTGTCCGTCTTCACCCATTTAGCACAGCATGGGTTTTCCATTATCTTCAGCAAACTCATCAATGCCAAGCATAAATTGGCATCTAGCAGGAGTTACCTTCTGTTGCCCTGGGGTGTCAAAAGATAAGGCCAATACTACCCCAGATGGTCTAGGGACTACATTCACAACAAGGATACAGCTAGCGGTGGAGAACAGAGAAAAGACCCTGACCAGGCATTACAAATTCTGAAAAATTGCACTAGAGCTGCACGGCAAGTTCCCAAGTTTGCATACTTGACCTAAGAGAAATGCACTCACCCCATGGTGATGAGTGAAAAAATATATTTACCAGTTCTGTCTAAAATGGTGAATGCCACCATAAGCACTGTTCATATTTGTGCAATGCTGCCACACACTCACAGTAAAACTTTCCATTTACCAATTACTATAAGCAAAATTTGTTTGCAGTAAATGTCAAATAAAACTTTCAAACATCCTCATGCTTGCCAGCAAGGTCAAGCAACATACACAAGCCCTTCAAAAAATCTCATCCCCAATTCCAAGTGGGTTAGTAGATTTTGGGAACCCTGAAATTGATCATAGGCAGTGGAAGCTATTGGCTTGAATGCTGACTGGGAAGGCTTGGAATGCTAAACCATGTCCGCTCAAGCCACGCTGCAAGCAAACAGGTCTGGGTGGGGCCTCTGACAGTACCTCTCAATATGAACTTCTTTACAGTATACATATATCACTTGGCACGCCTAGGCAATGACCCACTTTGCACTGGCCTTAGTACTGGAGCAGTGACGATTTCTGCATATTCTAGTGCTAGTGAAATAACTACATTTAATTGGGTTTTGCACTGTAAGCAATAAGCACCAACACAGTGACCTCATTTGTATTGGACATTACGCCAGCCTCATCACTCGTACCAGCGCTCAGATATCACAAACCTGGCCTTTGCACCTGCAGTGCTAGTTGCAGTGCCAGTAAAATGACCAAACATGTTTGCTCTTAGCATTGTTGCAGTGACAGCATCTACACCAATGTCAGCACTGGCACGAACACCATCCACAAGTGTGGTGAGCCGCAGACTTTAAACTCCTGCAAATCCATGGATTTTGCAGTGCTAAAACGGGTATAAAGCTGGGTCAATGTAAAGGCTCCACAAATAGCAGCTTAACCATGCCATAAACTACTGTGCAATGCAAAAACCTTTGGCAACCCAGTACACTTCCGGTTTAACGCAAGTATACTCTAGTTTGAAAACCCATAGTTCGTCAATCCCATTATATGCCAGTTAGATAATCTCAGTCATACTTTGCACAACTCCAGTTCATTCTCAGCTTTCACAATCACAGTATATTTCTAGTTTTCAATATGATACCAGGATTGAGTTTTCCGGTTTACTCCAAATTTGCACAGTGCAAACACATTCCTAGTTGTACAAACCTGGCATTTTCCAGTATGCTAAATCGCTCTATATTACCAGTTTGACAACTGTTGTATTTCAAGTTGGGCACAGTATTCTGGGACTCCATTATTACACACAACTATTATAGTCTGTTCACAATACCAGTTTAAACAATGTTAGCACAGTCCCAGTTCACTACTGGACACATTTTGCTGGCCTCACACTGCTATTGCACAGTCAATTGTGTTCAATGTACTGTTATATTCCAGTTAACTTACAATTTGCACAATCACACAATATTACCAATTTGGCAATTCTACTTTATGATGTATGCAAACTCCCCCAGGGATTTCACAAACTCACTGTATACCCTTTACCCCTCTCCCCTACCCACCCCCGTTAAGCAATCCCAGGATACGCCCCATTTGATAAATCATAGTGTACTCCAGTTCTACAACCAAGGTATATTTCTTCTTTACACAATGACAATTTGAATCTCAATTTGACAATTACAGTTTACTCCTTTCTTGCACAAACCCGGTAAATTCCGGGGTTGGCAATCCTAGTACAATTAGAGTTTTTACAACTTTAGAACATTCATTTGAGGGAGTTGTGCAGCAGCTGCGTGAAACTTTACCTCCTCTTTGGTTCCGTGTGTTAGAATTAGATCTGTCACAGTAGATTAGAGATCAAATGAGTGCAGTGTACAGTACCTCAATCTTGCTCGCTAATAAATAATGTGCATTATAGAACAGATACATTTCATGGTGGATGTAACAAGCTACCTCAGGGCCGATTTAGATCACACATCCACATGTGTATAAAAACAACAGTAATTTCATTCGCAAAAATGATATTTGGGATCCACACATTGCCTTTTGTTTTAATTATATTTTTTAAATGAATAAAAGGGTGGGATAACCGACTACCTTTGCTTTTTCATGTGAATGACAGATCTATCACATCTTTAAATAAGAAAGAAAATCAAAAGGGAAAACGATCTTATACTCACATTTGAAATAGTACAAGTTTAAAACATCTCTTTGGACCTGAAATAACAAGGAGTATCGTTTGTAGGATGCATACATTTATAAAATGGCTCAAAGTTTTCCAACTGCTGTTTGCCTTATGCTCAAGAATTTTAATATTTATTTGTCTCGTTCCATTTCAGTGAAAAGGGCATGAAACAAAACCTTCCATTTGGCATGAAGAGCCCCAATAAGTGTCAAACAAATGGAAGTTATTACTGTGCATTTGGATTGTGTAAAGGTTCAGAAATGGGAGACGGAAACAAGGTAGTTGCATTCTCAAGAAAACACATGTTGATTAAATAACCATGGGTTGGCAAACACGTCACTTCCCTACTTAGAAAGAAAAACTGTGGATCCGTCTGTGTCAGGAGGTCAGTTTCTGAAAAGGCGCCCTTGTGTCCAAAACAACCTATCCTGACCCTCACACTTCTAAACCAACAACAAAAGGTGCAAAGAAATGTCTTTATCTTGATGTTAGAAAAAGTATCAGAATGACTCCAACAAAAATGTCCTTCAAGCTAAAGACCCTTGGATCCAGAAGAGGGTTCCCTTCACCTAGATTCTTAAAAAGGATGGCAAAATATCTTTACCTCACAGTTATTTGGTGTCTTTATTGGACTCAAAAAGTTCTTGTTTAACCAACAAGTTCTGTTCAAGCAATACGTTCTGTAATATTCTTTCTGTAAATGTTCTTGTATCTTTGTGGATTACCTGGTATACTCCCCTGCCTGGAATCTCTATACAATCTTCAGCTGCCTGGTGTAGTCGCCTGCCAGGACTTTTCTTTATGATTCTCAAATCCCCTGGTGTACTCTCCTGCCAGGAATCTTGGTTTAATTTCAATTGCCTGCTATATTTGCCTGCCGGGACCTCTCTAAGTTTCCCACTTCTTAGACAACGTCAGCTGCCTCGCATATTCACCCGCCAGGGCTTTTATGTGATTCACAGTTCCTTAACGTACCGCAGTAGCATATACCATGTGCTGCTTGGTATATCCATTTGTGGCAATCTTTCACTCAACTGTTTACTTGCGTCAACGTTTTCCCCAACTTGGCATTTCATGCATCTGTATTGGGCTTTGCCTTTATACTTTGTCTTATCTGGAGTCAAACATACTTCTTAGGGCACCTTGACTTTGTAATTTGCCTTGGTTGCATTCAAAATACACTTTGCATTTGTATATTCTCTGCATTAAAATTCTTATGAGGTGTTGAATGTTTCCTTTGCCTTGACTGCATTTAAACAAGTTTTGCCTTTTTATATTATGCAGTAGCAATCTTGTACCATTCAATCACCTGCTTGCGTGGTCATCGGAATGCCCCGGTGTCCAAAGCTGCTTTGGGCAGACTTACCGGCCTTTATCAGCATCTCCGACGTTGCTCATGCCTCAGCATTATAGCTTCTCTTTCTTCTGCCTTCGCAGGATCTGTGCGGATGCTTCTCCCACATCCATTGCAGCTCTGTGGTCACACACCAGCTTTCTCTCATTGCCCGGGATGAAGTCTGCTGTCCTGCCGAGCAGCCAAACCTCCAGGAGCTTCTGCACTGCTCCCTGTCGTCTCCACGGCCCTCCTTGCTCATACGGGCATCGCTCTGCTTGTCCGGGTGGCCTTCTCTGCTTACCCAGCTCTTTCATTGTGTACTGCGCTCAGGAACTCTAGTGCGGATGGGAGCACCCCGTTCTGCACTGCCTGCTGCACCTCCACCACTTGCACCTCTGCTGCCTGCAACTCTCCTGTCCATATTGCAGTTGGCATTTCTAAATGGGCCGCTCCTTGCAGGTTTGGAAAAAACAACTAGTCTGCATGTTGCAGTTTGAGTTCCTGTCACTCTGCACAAACTCCTTTGTCGTCGTCCTCCTCGTCATCGTCTTAGTACCTGAGGGTTTATGGGAGTTGAAGTTCATAGCTTTCTTTGAGCTTTTAACTCTTGGATGATTTTAGGATTTTCACAAAACGGTACATTAAAATAAGAGATCATAGTTACCTTTGGACTCTTTAGACTTAACTGGTTTTTCCCCTGGATTTTACATAAAGGCACACTAAGAGCACAAGGTGATATGTATGAGCTATGGACATTTGGTTGAAAAGTGGGGGCCGGACTAGAATGATGTAAAGGAAAGGACTCTTGACTTCCTCTACAGGGGGTAATCGTTATCTGTGGGACATCATGTTCATGGATTTTTATTATATTCTTTTACAATTAGTCTGACCACTTGGCCAGCTTCGAAGAAAATAAATTAAAATAATGAAAATTAACTCCCCCATTCTAAAATTCAAAGGTTTAAGGAAAAAATATTTTTGTCAGGATGAATCCAAATCATAAAGTCCCACACCCAAATCCAACACTAGCCTACCACATTTATAGCAAAACTAACACATACATCTAAAGGGTTTAACAACTAAAAAGATGCTCGACTGCTGCTTCTGTTCCAGGTTTTCTCACCTCTATATACATTTCTTCATGTGCCACTCTAATGGTTAAGTGTTCCAAATCAAATCATACTTGCAGTATTTCAGTCTCTCTTTCTCCTTACATCTCTATGTGCCATTTTCACTTGTTTACCCCACTCCTGAGTGTTTCTGTTCCCCTACAGGGCTTCACAAACTTTCATTCTATTCCGGGTATTTCTCTCGTTTCTCTCTTTCATCCCTGTTCCAGGGAGTCTTAATTCTCTTCCCATCTTCTTTGGGTCTCTTGATTCAAAGAAGAGCAGGCACATGGTTGATAAATCTGCAATTCTGTCCTCTGTTAGGAACACTCTGGCACGGACAGTAACCCAACACAAACCTAGAAATATCAGGTCTTGAACAGCATCATAGATTATTTCCACCAGTTCACAGACAGCCCCAGTTGGAACAGGAGCTGGAGGAGTGACTGAAGATTGGCTGCTGCAGCTGTGGGCAAAGACTCTGCACAGGCCAATCATCTAACTATAGATAGACATGAACTACCTGCAGTCTGAGAAACACTGCGTTGACCGCCAACATCTTCGTAAAAACATTGTTGTGCTGAGCAGAGACCAAACGGCATCACTCAATATTGGAAGTGTTCCGTTCCCACAGAAAACTGAAGGTATTTCCGATGTGGGGGCCAAATCAGGATGTGTATACGAGCGTCCTGGAGATCTAGCACACTGAGCCAATCGCCCTTCCGGAGAGAGGACCTTATCTGGCTGGGTGTGATCTTATTGAATTTCTCTTGGGGAAGGAAAAGGTTTACGTTGGAGAGGTCAAGGATAGTGCCCAGGCCAGCATTGTTAGGTTTGGGCACTGTAGACAGAAGTAATAGCTCTACCTCTGCTCCCACAAGGGAACAGGTTCCACTGCTCGGAGGTTCAAATGTTTTTGTACTTCAACTAAGAGAAGGAGACCCAGTCTGTTGAAGAGGAGGGTGAGAAGGTGGGGTATGAGGGAGGGGCAGGGGGAAGCCTGCTTGGGCGCCAGACAAAACCCATTGGTCGTCTGTGATTGTCTTTCACACCTCCAGATGGGACGATATACGTCCGCCCACCAGAGTCTTGTTTGACCAATGAAAAACATTATTTGGAGGATTTATCTGGGGCGAGACCTCCTGTTGCAGAGGAGCAGGCTGAGAACCGGGTGAAAAACCGGCCACTCTGTCAGGAACCTACGGCTGTGCGTGCTTGGCGTTCTAAACCCTGAAAAGGACCTAGTCTGGGACCCCAACCACTGTGTATAGGTCACTTATGCTGGAGGCTGTTTTGCTAGGACCGACAAAGATTTAGCCGTCAATGTGCTCGTTTTGGGCTTGTTGAGTTCCTCGTCGGTGGAGGAGTGGAAAAGCTCTTTCCCTTCAAATGGGAGGTCGAGAACCTTGTCTTGAGCCTCTTGAGAACTTTGACGCGTGAAGCCACACCTGTTGGAAACTGTCTATTCCGAGCATAAGGCCCTGAGCGGACATGTCTACATGATATGATATAAATAACCAATCATATCATAACGCGCTTAATACCCAGAGGTTTCTAAGCACGGACCCGGTGTTGCTCCGCGTCGTCTTGCTTCCAAGGCGCGCATGTTGCAGCTGAGCTTTCCTCCCGAGACATGATGGGCTGTGGCCTCTAGCAGATCCTGAGCCAGAACTACGGCGTCGGAAAGGCCTTTTTTAAAATTTTCTGTCCTGTAGGATACAATCATTGAATTCATAGGTTTGCAGCCATAAGAATTACTTCAGTATTCGCTTGACGCAGCTGAATACCTGCATTGGAAAAAACGTTTTTCCTGTTGCTATCTAGAATGTTGTCCTTGTTGGATAAGACCTGAGAGGCAGCCATGGATGATGTTGAAGAAGGCTGTGCCTGGAGTGTAGCTGCTGCCACTACCGTTGATGAAGGAAGCGGACAGGCGACCGAGGGTGTGTCCTCTGATGAGTGGAGCTTGTAGCAAGCGTCTATTTTTTTTATTTATATGCTGCCCGCAATGAGGTTTTTCCCAGACCTTACGGGCTTCAGCCAGCACGTCTTTTTGAAGAAAAAGACCCATGTGCTCCTGTGCAGTAAAGGTTAACGCTGCTGAAAGAACTCCTCCTTGTGGAGCCCAAGGCTCGGGTATTGGAATTTCCAGCAACGCCATCATATCAAAAACCTGGTCATGAAAGCCCTGACAGAATGGGGCGGGTCTTCACTATCCTGGTCCGCATGCTCCTTGTCTATTTTGGCAGGAACAGAAAACTGATCCGCGACACGTGGTAACTCAGACACCTTGGGCATATGCATTTGCACTACTCGTGTTGTAAGAACTGGGGAAAGACGAGGCAATGGTGGCAGAGAAGGAGGGCTTCACTGGAAGCGGAGGAGGCACTTCCCAGAACTTGCTGAGGAGGAACCTTCATCGGGTCTGAGTGCATGACGGCCTGGAATTTGCCAAAGAACACATCCTTAGAGGAAGGTCTAGGCAGAGGAGCGGCAAGAGGCCGTTCTGGAGGGACATACCCCCAAGACTGCATTGAGGCCGGTTGTCAAGATGGCCACCGTCCAGCTGAATCCACATAATCTAAAGGAGAGGATGTAGGAGGAAATGAGACAGTGTGCAGCAGCGGAGACTTTGCACACGGGTCAGTTGGTGGGCGAAGAGAGTTTCTATTATCCATGTTTTGTGGAAAAGGCTGCTCGGCCCCAAAGTCAGGCTCCTCTGTCCCAGCCATTGAAAACATTGGTTTGGAGATGCTTGTCAAAATGGCCATCTCGGGCCACGTGGGTTGGGCCGCCATTTTCTCACTGCCTGAAGTGATCTGTGTCACAGGTTTGTGTGAGGCCATTGTCACCAGAGGAATTGGATGGGCTTTGGAATCAGTTTTAGCCCTCTGACAGGAAACCTCGGCAGAGCAGGTACTGGGAGACCTGGAGCGTTTTTCAGCCCCTTTAGCCTCGGCAGAAGTATTAGCCCTCTGTGAGGGCGCCTCGGCAGGACTGGTGCTTGAAGTCTTAAGGCCCTTGCCCTCTTCCTTTGCCCCCTCAGCAGGACCGGTACGACCACAAGATTGCTTGTGGGAAACCTTAAGTTCACACCCAGTAGCCAGAATCCCTAAATGGGACTCCCTCGATGCTGCTGGTTATGATTGTAGCCCCTATTTGGGGATACGCAGGAATAATCCCGGTATTTTTAGTCACTTTACAGGAAGCATCAAGACTAGGCTCAATACCTTTAGTCCCAGACTGGGAAATCTCGGGAATAACACCGGTTGAAGTAAGCAAAGAGATTTTTGACTTAAGCTTAGTTCCCAGAAGGGGAACCTCTGAAGAAAATCCAGCTGTTTTAGCCCCTTGACAGGGAACCTCGGAAGAAACCTCTTGAATCCAGGTTAGAGCCCTTTCGGGATACCTCAGTGAGAACCCTGGTCCAAGAGCCACTTAGACCCCTCCCGGAACCAGAAGACCACGGGAAGGAGTCACCCGGCAGGGGTGGCCTAAAAAGGAAGGAACTTACTGGACGCTTCACATTTACAGCAGTTCATCAATGAAAAAAGGGAGAGGTAACCGTTGGAACACCTCCTCCTACCTGACAGGCCTACGCTGGAGTGCCCAGATAGAGACAGTTGCAGCAGGGACAAGAGTCTCATCAATGTTCCGTCCCAAGCACTCCAGACAGAGAATGGGGATCCGCCTTTCCACTCAAATTCAGCTTTCTCTATATAGTATTCAAATCCCTCTATGGACTGGCTCACATTTATCTTACCTCTCTTGTTTCCTTTTATGTTTCTTCTCGTACTCTCGCTCTCAATCCCACTTTCTTTTAACTGTACCTCGCCCTCCATGTGCCTATTCTCGCTTCCGTTCTTTTTCTTTGTTGGCTTCTCCTACTGGAATGCTCTTCCTCTGCAGTCCATTCACTCCTATTCTACTTTCTGTGCTGCCCTGAAAACTTTCTTTCTTCAATCTTAATTATATTTTAGTCTCATTGTAAGTTATACTTTTTTTTTATTGTATTATTCTTTTCATTGAAATTCTACTGTAAATTGGTTTTGTACAGCGCCTTGGCATAAGGCGCTATACAACTATACAAAATAGCATATGTTACCTGTGTGAGTGGAGGTCAAATCTCAATTCACCACATAACCCATGGTTTGTTTCTGGCTCCCCCCTTGATTTACCCTGGGGCGGTTGGGTTTTGTGGAGCCAGGAGGAAATCAGTCTCTAAAACTCTTCGTCTTTTCTCTTCTTTCTGGTACACAGAAGGTGCCCATATTATCCATTAATGAAAGTCAGGTGCCTTGGAGCCTTAGATAAGATTGATTGGCAAATTTGGCACAACCACCACCTCGATTTCTCGAATTTGTTGCTTCAGCTGTATAGGCAATTCAGTGCTAAAATATCTTTCTTGGTGGCTTGGACACAACCCACTGCTGAAGTAGCTCTCTTGGGCCAACAATGTGGTAATTTATCTAATTTTAAGATAGAGTGTTTGCTCCTGATATCTAGTTGGCCCATAATGTGCTGGTGCAAAACAGTCACAGGTACCTGTTATTGTGGATCTTCTTCTGAAAACAGATAATGCATATTTTTCCCTTTTCTCTTCTTGCCTGGCTGTGTGTATGTCATAAGACTGATGTAAGGCATATGAGCATGTACATTATTCTTCATGTGACTGTGTGTAATGCACACATTCTACAAGTACATTGTGAATAGAAGCTGTACATTATCATCATGTCGTAATAGCGTAACGCACATGGCGTAAATGTATGTGGCAAGAGCATGTGTGTCTTGTAGAAGCATGCGTAATAGGAGCGTGTGTCTTAAAGTGTGTGTGTCAAAAGAGTGTTTTATCATAAAATCATGGGTGCTAAGTGCCTGTTAGAGCATGTGTGATACAGCTGTAAACTAGTGTGCTGTGAGTGAGATAAGTGTGTTGTAGGAGTGTGTCAAAGGACTGTGTATCAGAAGTGTCTTTTGTAAGAGTGTTTGTCATAGGAGTGTGTCATAAGTGCGAGTGTAGATTTATCGTGAAGTGCGTGTGTTGTAAGAGTGTGTCATAGTAGCATGCATCTTAAGTGTGGTTAGTGTGTCATAAGAATGTGCCGTAAAATCATGTGTCTTAAGACTGTGTGGTGTAAGGCGTTTGGTGTGTTAGTGTCTGGCACGTGACTGTATAACATATAAGTAGCAATTGAGTGCCAAAGTCATAAAATGCACCGATCCCAAAATGCCTGCTAGAAGTATGAAAAGTTACAATGAAGTGAGGTTTCAGTTTGATGAGTTTTTAATATGTACAAGTGGTGTATAGAAGTTTTACAGTTCATAAATTACACTATTTACATCCCCAGAAAACTCATCAGTCCTGACTTTCATGGGAGTTCACAAGTGTATATTAGTGTACATGTACGAACATATTTTTTTTCTCTGAGAGCAGCAGCAACAGACACACGCATGTCCATCTCCTCGAACATCCCAAATATAAAGGGTAATGCACATATCACTCCCCAAACCTTTGCAATGATATTTCATCGCTAAATAGTTCTCTTTTCATGCATAATGCATAATGCATTTTAATGAGGCTGTAATAACATTGCAAAAAACATGCCCTTTTAAGATTCATCCGACTGTTTCCTCAAAGTGTTTCTGTTCTTTACCTATGCATATTTTCTCCTAATGGTATTTGTATAGTAACAAGAGCGCAATGAATAGATTTCTTGAAGTTGTGAAATTATGGCTGTTCAAAGTAGTCGCGTAACGTTTCTGGCCCTGCCTTTCATCCTTAATTCATAGTATTAGCATGAGACACAGTTAAACTGATGCTAAAAGGTAAAGATTTCATGAATGGTTAGCGCCCATGAAGATTGGGTCCATTGCAGTCAAATTTTGGTGATGCCGACTCAGCATTTTATCATTTTCAGCATAGCCTTTTTTCACAAGTACCAGCCTCACTGTCTCCGAAACACCAAGAAGTGGATACAGGCTGTTGTTGCGGCAGTCCCCCTTACAGACATCAATCACTGATAACCTCTGATACACAAACCCACTGGCGGATGCCAGCTGGCCCGCCTTACACACCACCTTAAACACACCAGTCACTGGAAACCTCTCATATCAAACCCACCAGCGAATGCCAACGGTTCTTGCAGTGTCCCGACCTGCTCTCAACCCCAGTCTACGATTTGTACACCATCAACATCGGCTTTGGAGCATTTACGTCTTAAAAGGTTGAGCCCGCTGGTGACTCAAAGATATAGGCTTGGTAACCCTCCATTGCAGTTATAACTACTTGCTTAGCCTTTGTAACGCACAGCGGAAATAGACATGTATCCTTGGTATCGCACTTACTTTTGGTTGTCCTATGGAGAACTTTGGAAGACATGTATTAAGACTATAAAGGTAACCAGCATCTTGTGCTTAGAGAATCCCATTATCCTAGTTTCTGGAAGCCAGTCTGTCCCACCTAGAAGATGTTCTAGGACAACCAGTTGATTTCACTAGGTTGGACCAGATGGTAGCCTGTCCATAATGCCAACAAAAATCTACGAAGGTAGCTGGCTTTGCTTTCCCCATAGAAGATCGGACACAACAGCTTCAAAGTTAAGCTCCATCTGGTACTATCTAGCAGCAGGCCCAAATCTTGAAAATCCAAGTGGGCAATTTTGAGGTATTTGGGCTGAAAACATTTTTTTTCCACTATGAGAAAACTCCATTTTAAAAGCTGTTCAAAACATGAACAAAATGGCATTTATTTAAACAAATATGAAGCTGTCCATGAAAAATTCGGAAACTTTCCATACAGGGGCAGCTACTTTGAAGTTTTCCAATGGAATATTTTCTAATTTCATGGAAGGGTTCAAGAGTTTTAAAAAAAATTACTTTCTGAAACTCCACAGACAATTTGTCTTAACAGTAACTATGCCATGCGTTAACACAATGGCAGAATATATATACGAACACTACACACTGCTCGCTCCACTTGTTAGTGCTATGTCTCCAAATTAGTTGGCCTAGTCCCAAGCCAAAACTATCAGTTCTCATGTCAGCAACCGCTTAGTCACTGACCTAGCAAACCACACATGTCACACAAAATAAAAGAAACTGCCAAATACAGCACTAGTCATTGCAGCCAAGAAATTGACATTTGCCTGCAAGTGTACTGTTCCGTATCATGAAATGTACTTCTTCTGTACAGCAACGCAATGTCTATCATGTCTGTTCAGTACAGCTTCCCATATAACCATATAACCATGGTACCTCCGTTGATGGGTAGTGGAATCTGACATCAGTCCTCTTGATAATTATTCGACAAGAAAGAAGCTTAGTTTATATCTTCCAAGCCTCAGCACAGACGTTGCTCATCTCAAAAGACTTGCAATGGACCCACCAAGGCCCCTGGTTCTGGAAGGGTGGGGGGCGTAGGCGTATTACCAAAGAAACCCATTAGTCCTGTCACCATCTCATGATCGCTTAAACAGATGACAGGATATCGTTGTCTGCATAGTCTTGGAGATCATCCCAATCTAGAAGTATAATGCTGCCTCTCACGGAGGAGGCAAATAAAATTCCTCTGAAGTTGAAGCATTCGGCTGGGGGAGCCAATCTAGATGGCAGCATAGCTTGAGGCATTGTAGGCCAGATGACTTTAAAATAGGATTTCATGGAGCCCGAATGTGGCAGGTTCTGAAATCTCGTGCGCAATCACTGTTCTATGACAGACTGCTGGACTGGAGGAGGAGGCAGCACATGACACACACTCTTACAACACACACACGCGTTACGACAAATCTACAACACCTGCACTTACGAAACACTCCTATGACAAACACTCTTACAAAAGTCACTTCTGATACACAGTCCTATGACACGCTCCCCTATAACACACTTGGAGGAGGATAGACACAAGGGTCTGATGCTGGTTGCCAAAAAGATTGTACCAGCCAAAAGTCCACATACCGCAAGTGGGAGAACTTAAGTAGTGATGGAGTCATTCATGTAGAAGCTAACTAATCCACTTGAGTTAACTCCCTCTACCCCCCACAAACAGTGAGCTCAGAGGGGAAGCCCAAGACCTATACAAAATGTGCTGCATACATAAGCCCACCAGTTTAGGCTGGTACCGGAAGATTGGTGTGGCCAAGACTCAGGATTTTTTGGCTATTTTGGGGATGAATAATTTCACCTGGATCACATCTGCCAAAGCAGAAGACAGGATGACGCCAGATGCCTGGAGATCCTGTGACAGACAACTTCTTCGATGATAGAGAAACCTTGTGAGCAACCCCGATAACAACACTTACAAAGGCAACCTGAGCTGAATGGCCAGTCTTCTACATGTTCCAAGTGTAAAACATAGCCCCTATTTGGGGAATCTTGGAAGCACTGGCGAGAGAATAAAATCCTGAGTGGAGAACCTTTGTGAGGTCCCTGAGGGTAGATTTAGCCCCCTGATGGGCAACCTCAGGGTAGCAAGGGTCCCTGCCGGCACTGACCACCCCAGAAACACAAGGCTCCACGCAGATACTGGCCACCCCAGATTAGGGGTGTCACTGTATTAGTTTTAGGGCGGTACAATAACCTTCTTGCCAAATGATGGTATATCATGGTTATCGCGGTATAGCAGGTGGAGTTAACTAACCTTAACAAATATTTTCTTAAAAAGGTCATAAATTGTCAGATTTATCATCACAAACAAAACCAGGCACCCAGGGGCAGAATTGGGCTTTTCAACATACTTTCCACTGAAATGCCACCCCTTGCTTCCACCAAACAACACAAACACATGTGTGGAGAGGAGGGGGACTGCTGTTACTAGCAAAGCAAACTTAATAGCTTTTCTTAAGTGATCATTTAGGCTTTTAGCTCCCCCACTGGCTACTGGTGAAGATGAACATGTTGCCATCTTGATAATCTGCATGCCACAGATCAATGGAGGCTGATGGTAGTATGCGCTTGTGCGCATACACGCACACGCTCCATGACTTTATGTTACAGCATTTAGTTTATTTGCGGGCCTAAAGGTGTTCAGTAATCACAGACATGTTACCCTTTGGTATGGCAGCAGGCAATACCCGCAGAGATGAGTGAATTTCGTGGTGTGACTTATTATATGTAAATTCAATGATAGAACCAGGGAAATCCCCCATTGTCATATGTTTAGAAAACATAATCGGTTATAAATATATAAACCCCAAAGCCGCCAACCCAAAGTAAATCCTTTACCTTCTTGGCACTGTATTTATTCTTCCTATTGGTAACATGTTCATTGTGTGTCAGGCACGTGTGGTTTACGGAATAGCATTAAAAACTGCTCCAACTGAAACTACTTGTACCAAAATAAATAACTTTTTTTTTACTTTGCCTTTTTGCATTTTGAAGTTCTTTAACTTACCATTAAGTCAATGCTTTTTAGTTAATTTATGAATACACAGGCAGGATTTTCCAGCTGTAGCAAGTTAGCATTTTGAAACTTGTCTCTGTACATATTTAGCTGATCCTCCAGGAATCTAAGGTGGCTGCAGAATTGGTCTTTCATGGCGCTCACTCCTTGATCGCCTTGAATGAAAGAGTGACTATTGGAAGTGTTACAATGCACATTTTGAGCAATGAACTTTCTGCTCAGTCACAGGTCATAGCTTTGAAAATTGTCCTCGACTTGCATTTTTTTGGAACCACATGGCATGGGCATCATGACGCCTGACTGCGACAAAAAGTTTGTTTTGACAACGCTTTATCCCATTAAAGGGAGAAAAGTCACTCATGTGAGGTCTGAAAGCCCATGTCATTGTGTTTATTTTGTCAAAAATATCATAGCCAACACCGAAAGGTTGCATAGTGATCTAATCACTATAGCTTGTTTACCATCTGCCTGGTGTATTATGAAGGTCTGATGTCGGAGTCACCACTGACCATGTAATCCTAAAGGGACAGCGTTCAGTGGGCGCCGTTTATTTCTTTCTTGATTCTTGCAATACATGTTCATTTACCTTCTTAAAGATCGTGGCAAAAAAAAAAACTTGAAAATTACAAAGTTAAAATACATATTGGCACAAATATGGCCTAGACCACCACCTCACCACAGCCCCATCTTTACCGTTTTCCCGAGGTCCAAGTGCATTAGGACCCTTGTGATGAGAGTTCAGAGGGAGGAATGCTTTCATGGGTGGTGTCACAAATTGAGAATAGACCTAAGAAATAGGTCACCCTGATTGCTCTGGATACTTCAAATTGAATGTAGAATCTGTTCTGCCCGCTTGAGTCCAGTGCCATATGCAGAAGGCAGGTAGGTGAAGGATCAAGCGATGCAACAACTCTAGTGCCAATGTGCAAATCTACACAGAGGACAGTGGGGGGGCAGTGTATTTACTAGCAGAAAGTACTGATAGGCACAGTGTTCACACAGTCTACAGCAGGGTCGGACTGGGGCATAAAATTGTCTCGGGCACTAACATAAAAGTGGCCCACAAATGGGAATTCATTCCTTTTAGAACACTGTTTGAATAGTACCGAAGGGGGAGATTTTTGATAAAATGTGATGAAAATTGTACATTTAAAAGAATATTTATTCCGCAACAGTGGTCAAAACTATTAGGCACATAGTGAAGTCACTCATCAAACTGGCCCACACAAGCATTTCGCGTTTTTGGTTCAGCCATCGGCCTATTGCCCTAAATGCCAGTCCATGCTTGGTCTACAGAGCTAAAGTTGTCTGTGGACATGTATTAGAAGGGCATACAGTTCATTCCCCCCTTTGAATTCTGGGATGTGTAGTTCCCCATCTTTCAAATTGTTGGGAAAACTACAAATGCCAGAATGCTAAGCTAAAACAGAACTGGATGGATATCCGATCCATGACCATGAGAAACCTAAGTTCCTTGAATCTAAACCTTGGGTAGAGTAATTCGATATGCATGACTTCATTGGCCATCCTTTTTTTTAAAACATCTTTTTACAATTTGTGCAGCAAGAGCTGATCCAATGTGTGTTTGCTCAGTGCAGTAGGACCTTAACTTACTGAACTAATGGCACATGTTGCCGGGCCAGGCTGAATTGATACATTTCTGCTCCTGCTGGCTGAGTCGTTGCAAAATAGTGGAGCCAGGAGCACTTTGTTTAGCAAGTCACTGAAGGTTTTATTACATTTGTTTACATACGAACAAAAGGAAAAATAAAATTATCACTTTCAGTTCAGGCCCTCAGCTCACCCTCATGATGTCCTTGTGGTCTTGCTAATTGCAAACTGAAAATCGGGACAATCACCATAGAAGATCCGACCTGTAGCGCGGAGCAGCATGACTGAATACGTTTAAAATCTGTATGCTGCCTTTCAAATAAATAATGTCTGAAACAAAATAACTTTGTTCTAGTTTGCCCATAAAATCCAGGTCTGGTGGAATCTTTGAACTGGAGTCTCTGGTATGCTTATAGAGCCAGTCAGTCAGCTCATCGTTACCAGCTTTGCATGGGGAACACAAAGGTTCAGGCACTGGGCAGCTTTCAACACAATTTGCACAAAGTTGGCTGATCTTTGACCCAACTCTACTGATCACAGAGAGAGCAGTCACAGCAGCAAAACTGCATTTACTAATGTGGCCTCACTTTCCCTTTGCTCTTGTCTGCCAAACAAGGCCCCCTTTGGCAGATGGCACATCCAACGGGGCAAGATCAAGACTGCGCAGCACTTGCTTACTGCAGCCTTTCCAAATCAGATTGAAAAGCAAAATTAATGGTATAAACGGTATACCGGTATAAACAACGTCACTGTTATTATTGTTCAATTAAGTTGTTCATGGTATCTTTAACGGTATACCGTTATACCATTACATCCCTACCCCAGATGGAGGTCAACAGCTCAGAATGCCCTAAAAAGATGGTCACACCGATCAATTACGCTTTTCCTCAATTAATTCCAAGAAAGACACCAGCAAACCTTTCCCAATCACCTCTTTCCAACAACTGAGCCTTCTACCTGAACGCCTGTTGAAATGTGAAAGCCCTGTTGCAATAGAATCAAGCGTGCAATCTGTGAACTGGCCCGAGATACGTCAGACAGAATGTGTAGTTTAGAGGTCGAAAAAGCAAATGTACTGACCATAGCAACTACTGTACTCCTAGTCCATAACTTCCTAACCACAGGGGGACAGGGCCATAACCATTTTCCAGCAGAAGATCATTTCACTGAAATGTAATGCATAGCAATGCACACAACCCGTGCATCCATGTCCATCCGGGTGCTGCCCCCTGCCACACCCACTAGTCCCTTTCATTCAACCTAGGCAGGCTTTACCTAATCGATGTCTAGTTTAGCGGGCTAGGTGGATGGCGTAAAGAATGGGGCTGGGTACTAGGAGTACAATAGTCAGTAACTTACATACCCCTTCCTTCATAATCTCACTCCCTAACCACATTGTGCGTTGGCCAGAAAGCTGGCATCAATGCAGTTGCCGCTCTAAAAAGAAGATGGCAAAGCCAATGTAGCAACCTTGGCAATGACGTTCCAGTGGACGTGCCTCTGAAAGGCCACAGATTCTGCCATGACTTGACCCTCACCGCATGCGCTTGGAAGACGTTTGGTGGAAGGAGGCTCTGAATATTGTAGCTCTCTGAAATGCAAGAGACTACCAGTCGGGCAACAGTCATCTTGTATGCAAACTGGATGCAGGAATCCCATCAAGAAAGGGCGATATGAAGAGCGGATATCTTTTGTTCTGTGTAGGTAAACATGGAGTGTTTGCCAAACGTCAAAGCAATGAAGGCTTTGTTCTGCCTCAGAGGAGGGGTTAGTAAAGAAGCTAGATCTACTCTTTGAGGTGAAACTCAAGAGAACCTTTCGGCAGAATGGAAGGATGCGTCTGAAGGACTACCTTGTTCTAGTGGAATACCGACCCAAAGCATAAGGAATACGTAATGTGTGGAGGGGGATCATCATAGGGAAGCCCTTAAAATGTTTCTTAATCAGAGATTGACAAAGAGAAGATGTCTTCAGAGCAGAGAGGTAAGTGGGACATGTGTCCAATGCTGCACCCATAGCCACCAATTCTGTAATAAAGGACCAAACCCAGTCCACTTGATAAAGTATTAAGTTGTCTAGCCACGCACCAAAGGCAGAATCCATCCGATTTACTTCTTTACTGGTCTTTTGTGCTCTGCTTCCTGGCTGCCATGATTACTTTTTATTTATTTATTTATTGGCTATTTGTAAGACGCCTATACAACAAATGATGTTTCACACCCCAATGACCAAATAATAGCTTCTCAGACACTAGGTCAATAAATTGAGTGACTGGAGGAGAGGTGCAGGATCCCCCCCTCATTTATTACCCCCCCCTCCCCAAGATCATTCTCTTGAGGGGGTCGACGAGACGTTCCGTAGATGCAAAAACCAAAACCTTGCTTGCAGTACAGAATCATAAACAACGTACTACATGCTTGACATTTCTGTGACTGAAAGGGAATGATGGGAAGGCGTACATGGCTAGGCAGTAGCAAGATACCAGCGCATCCCCCAAAGATCTTGGGTCCCCTCACTGCCACAGGGCATATAGCAGGCATTTGGTATTCTTGTGCATTGCAAAGATAGACAAAGAGGAAGCCCCACTCTCAGAACATCTTGTCCACCACCTGAGGGTGAAGCTCTCACTTCCATTTATTCTACGCCGACCTGAGGAAGGTATCTGCCTGCTCATACGTCTCTGGAAGTAGAAATACTTGGGAGATATAGTTCGATAGCACCCATTCACACATTACAGCTGCCAAGAGGGCCAACTTCAGAGTATTTGTCCTTCCCTATGTGTCTAAATAAAACATTGGAGTCGTGTTGTCTGTTAACCTGAATAAACTGAGCCACACTGTTGAGGGGGAAAAGGTATTCAAGGTGTAGAAGGTTGCTAGAACTCCAGGCAACTGATGTCCCAACGCACCTGATCCAGATACTATAACCCATGGATATCCATCCTGTTCATGATTGCTCTCAGACCTTATAGTGAATAATCAATTGTAATTACAGTAGAGGGGTTCACTATGGGCACACCCACTTGAGATTTGCCGGGCTGTTCCCTCTAGCAACGGTTGCTCTGCAGGCTCTCTAGAAAAGCACCACCTCCTCGGGATGGTGCAGTGGTTTCACAGTGAAGGTATATAAATCTGCATGCATCTCATCTTCAGCTTTCTGGAGAGCACCAAGAGCACATACGAGACCATGAGGACCGGCAGTCTTTAGAACCCCTATGCAGTTGTCCGTTGGTGGTTGAGGCAGAAGGCTCGAGTGTGAAAGTGGTCTTGAACCTTCTTGCGTGGCTCTTTCCATGTCCCACAGCAAATCAATATAAATCAGGCTGCACAAAGCCACCAAGGACAATTTCCTGGGGTTGTCCAAAAGCCCCAGATCGAAAACAAGATCCACTAGACTAGGCTTGGGCCCAGAAAATGTCCCCTGACCACTCGCATTTAGCAAGGAAGAATTGTGCTGGGCAAGGAAGCAATTGGGTACATGTGGAGAGTGGACCTTATGTTCCCTGCAGCTCTGTTCAGGTTTGCTGTTCTTCACAGGTGACGTTGCAGCTTTGTCTTTCGCTTAAAGTGGAAAGAATGCTTGTAAAGGAAAACAAACACCAAAAGAAGCTGGAGATCCAGGGTGTGGCCCAGCAATTTTGACAGCTAAATTCTGATCTGGTCAATTAATGCAACAACCATAGTGTGTAGTGTTGTCAACTTTATTTCGTGAATATCTCAACCAGGGTGCACAAATTCAAGTTGCAAACTACTAGCTAGCCATTAAAAAGTCACTTGCCACATCAATTTTATACATACACACATCATACCATTTCTTACTCGCCAAGAGTCAACCATCACTAGCCAATGACTAGTGGCAGGTGCGCATTTTTAACCATGTGTTAATTGTGTGCAGTAACTGAACAACAGTTAATGATACTGATTTCTTCTTTATATAGCACTTACGGCTAAGCGCTGTACATAGAACATATTTACATACATTTATCATCCCAACCGGATTTGGTACTCATTTATCGACCTCAGAAGCATGAAAGGCTGAGTTGGCCTTGCCAGGATTCGAACCTGCGACCTGCAGCTGAAACATAGATCGCAGCAGCGAGCGCTCATCCCGCTGAGCTCTCTTACCGGCTAGATAACCCTGTTTGTTAAGCACGTGCTGCAGATATCTGGGATCACATGCCAGATCACAATATCAAATTCTTCATGTCTGAGGTTGAAAAACTTTGGTGAATGTAGCACCCACTGTGAAACAAAATAAAAGTCCCTGCAACGCAAAATATCAATTATACATACTATCATAGCATAAGTATGGTGCAAATAGAAGACCTTGGCACCGTCATATGAGGGCTGTAAAAGCAGGGAAGAAGCCATCTACCACCCTCCAATGAAGAGGGTAATGTGTTAGTTGTGGTGCGGTTTTAGGGGGCAAATTGGAGACAGTGCAACTAAAGTGTTGCGGTTCATATCCCAGCCTTGCCACCGAATGATGCTGGTATCCTGGACAGATCCTCTTATCTCACTAGTTGAAATGGCTTTGTCTCCTCCCCTTTTGTTGCTTCAGTGCACTGCCTCAGTTGTAGGTCATGTAGACCATTTGAGTGAAACTAGAACTAGACAGAGCAGGCCAAATGTCACACGCCACTGGTGAGCATATTTTCAGATCTGTTTTTTTATTTTATTTTTTTTTACACAAAAAAAGTTAGATTTTTTCAAAAATGTCTAATGTTCTTCATACCATGAATAACACTTTGCAAGTCTGTGCCAAATAAGGACTATGTGCAGGCACCATTATAGTTGTTGTTTGGTGTATTTAAATCTTTAAGAACATCTCATCTGGATTTCATGCCTGTATTTTAATCTCACATTGATTACGATCCTGCCAAATTTCGAACGTTCCTGGTTTTATTAGTCTGATGGTTTATACGTCAATATGTACACATTCCAAGTCCTACACAGACAAAACAGTGTGTTTTAGTTCTTGAAAGTCACACATTCATATATAATGGCACTATGCTGCTGACCAGGAATGGAAAGCAATGTGGTCAACTGACGAAATTGCAGACTTGCCTTCAATCCCAGCTTCTCCACCAAATCGAAACTGTGACCCTGGGCATCCAATTTAATTGCATAGTGCCTAACCTATCAAAACGGAAAGTCCCTAAATGTATCAAAATTGTCATAAGAGTATTTTAGTTCTTTGGATACACTCTTCAAAATATCTTCACCCATCATTTAACTGGCTATAGTGTTGCTTTGTTTGTAAGAATGACCATTCATATAATGCACACCACAAGTCATTTGTTTCTTGGCTCGCTCGTGGCAACACCACTTGAAAACCATTTCCCCTAATTCAGCCTGGCTGTGGATAAGTGCACTTTCCTTGTAACTTCTAATCTGTAACTATCTATGGCAGGTTATCTGTACCTTCCACTTTGTTTAGAGTTGGTCTCCTGTATCAATGCTTGAGCACTATTACATTATTTACGGATGCTAATCTGTAGTGCCACTTCTATGACGGCATATATCTACTGTTAACATCTGGCTAGAGATGTATGCCTGCATCTATATTACAGACTTGGCACCTTCCTTGTAGCTGCTATTGTTGAAATGTTAGTACCCTCATTGAAGACTGCTAATGTTGCCCTTTAAGTGCCACTTACTTATTCTGATTTCAGCATGGATAAAACAGGTCACTGTGCTTTAAAAGAGTTTCCATGTCGGTTTTGATGGTATGATATTCTAGGAAGTTTCACAGGCAGCCCTACAGATAAGGGATGTATTGGCTACTTTTGCTCCCTAACAATAGGCAAATGCTCCCAAAAAAGAATAGGGAGTAGAGATACTCCCAACAAAAAATAGTAAACAGACATGTAGGACCATGTGCATCTGTTTGCACTCACACAGCTATGTGGATACGATTGGACCGGTTGTGCATATAGTACCATAGGAAGTAACAATTGGGCTACAAATAAGTATTGAGGCAGTGAGCAATTTTCTAAGAGAGCTTGATCTGTCGATCAATCCGGCTAAGACGAAAGTGATGGCAGTGAGAGCTCATAACGGCAAAGAGAGGTTTTACTGTTAGGAAAGATTTCGTAATTGTAGGTAATTTTCCTTCCATGTGGCAACCCCTAAACTTTTTGCTGTTGTTTTTCACCTTGCTCTCGACTTTGCCAGAGAAGTGCAGCCTTCTGCCGCACTCCTCTGGGCTTTCGCTCCTTTCTTACGGGGAAACTGACATGCCCTTAAGACAGTCAGTACCGGGGAACGCTGTTTCCCGTAGTTCCTTTTATCATGTTGCGGCTTTCGTGCAACATGACACAAGAGGGCACTGTAAGCTAAGTTACAGCTCTCTTGGGTCTCTGGCCTTCTACAGGTCCTAGATACTCGTTTAGGATTGTAACTGATCGGTGCAAGTGATTCAGGGACGGGAATGGTGGCAGCGATCATTCCTTGTGTTTTGAGCTCCTTTTGGCGTTCTAAGCGCGTTTTCCGCGCTTAACCCAAAATGGTGGCCTGGCTCCCAAAATGGCCAGACCAAGAGGCTCCTTTGTCCTGTCCACTGACCGTCTTGCTCCCTTCACCTTCCCCAGGTCGAGCCGACCCGGGGCCTTCCTTATTTGGGCATGTACTTTCCCGCGAAACACGGATGCTTTTTTGTGGGTGCCTCCAGGATGTGGGCTGGGATGTCTGGTCCCAATACACATCCTGGGTGCCAGAGAGTCTAGGGTGGTGTGAATGCCTGGGACCACCGTGGTCCGTGATTGGTCCACGAATGGTGTGAGTGTTGATGAGCGGATCTCCCATTGGGTCCCCTCCGTTTTGGCGCAAAGGGAACCGTGGATAAGAGGGGGCTGGAAACACCACTACCATGTCGATCTCCTGAGTTCTCATGAACGAAGGAATACAGGAGCCAAGTATCCTGCAACCAAGAGGCTGGACCGAGGAATCGCTGGTGACCCGCTGAAGGACTTCTCCTCTGCACTGCTGTCGCCTTGTGAAACCCTTTTCACCTTTGATCGAACCAGAAGGCCTGTACTGGTACTTCGATCCTTGGAATAGCGGGAACAGCTATTCTCGGCATCTTCGCCATCTCCTGTCAGTAAGCCTTCGGAAGCGTCTCTGGGCCATCCAGCTGACTGACCAGCTTACACGGGAGTCTTGCTCTGTAACCGCTGCCAGGTTGTGTAGTATTTCGAGTCCTTGTCACTCTCATACGCTTCGTACACTTGGCGTTCCCAGGTCTGAAGTGAGTAGTGTACATTTGGGTCAGATACACACGGCCGCTCCGTTGCCCTGCTGTGGTAACAAACTGTGCGGGTTTCTTCGATTGGTACGTCTTTTTACTCAACGCGACGACGAGGCGTTCCCTGCTCTTCTGAACCTTCCAGCGACTGAAACTGACGCGGAGAAGCCTGGGTCTGCTTGCATCGGGGACCGGTGAGTAGCCTAGCTAGGATCTGGTCGCCCTCCTGCAGGAGCCCATTGCTTTTCCCCGCTGTGTCAAAACAGCGGCCTTTTCCGTACTCGCGCTCTGCTTCTGCCCACTGTGGAGGCTGCGCTTGAGTCGCGGAACTTGTTCTTCTTTTGTGCACTAAACTGAACTGCCTGATTTCCCTCGAAGAGCTTCTCCTTTTGCCCGTTGGCACCAGCGCGTGCAGGTACTTTTGAGCACAAGGCTCCACTCTTCGCAGGGCTCGTACTTCCATCTAGTTGGGTGCCTCTGAAGGCGAACTGGGTCTAAGCATTATTACGCAGTGCCTGTCTTCCTTCCCTTATAGGTGGACTACCCATTTCGTGCAGATAACGCTTGAGACTGTCGTATTTGTATATATATATTGTGTTGATATGGTATGTGTTGGTTTACTATCGTTATATTGTGATTTTCTCGCTACGGTCATTGTTTTAAAGGCCTTGGAATAAATGTGTATATATTTTTAATATAACAACTGTTTGGAGTAGTTTGTAAGTGTTCTTGCTTTGTGTGCTCATTGCGGGCTTTCTGTCACCCTCACCCGTCTTGAGACCTAGTCTTGATCGCCGCGATCGCTACCTTGATTGGTCTGGCTCGTCCAGAGGTTACCCTGTTCCAAGTAATTAGGTTATCTGAACTTCTGCGCCACCAGGACAGAGTTCAGAAATCCGTCTTAACATTTACGTTTCAATTTTCTTAAATTGGATCAGTAGATGAGTGCCGTGTTTTATGCAGTTAGGAACAAATGTAAGGAGTTCAGCAGCCTGATGAGTCGGGGGAGAATTGAAGCGGCCCAAATGTGATCCCTTGACAAGAAATTCTGAACATTTTCAATTAGGCCTTTGTTTCTTTTTTACACAAACAATTATTCCAAGAATGACGTATGATGCCCAAACTGTTGAGTCTGACTGGGAGTAGATCAAAATTGAGATGGCCAACTAGAGAAAGACCCTGAATTTGCTGCAGGGCCCATCTATAAGCATAATAGGACATGAACTAGGTTTGATTTCTTTAGGGGTCTGTGTGAATTGGCAAAAGTTGCAGCTGTTTGCTAAAATACTTATGCCCCAAATTTGGCAGTGTTTTATTAAATACATTCCTAGGTCGATACGAATAAGTGAAAAGTGTTAATGAATTGGGTTACAGAATGCAAAGTTTTAATAATGAAATTGGAGAGGTCTAACAACGACCTAACATGAACCCCTACAAAGGTGAAATGGAAGCTTTTCGAACTTGATAGGTTGGAAAAATGTTTCTAAGCTGTTGGAGGTTTTACTATGCTGCTGGCGTATCTTTTTAAACATCCTTGTTTTTTTGGAGCAGATTTTTTAAGATTAAGATTCAACCTGATTCTAACAAAAGAAGTTGTGGGGGCCATGTCCAGGGTGCCCAGTTCTGTGAGACTCTGCAGACATTTTAATGACAGTATTGAAAGCCTAAAACATTTAATAATTCAGTGTACCTCTTTAGCACCACTAAGACATGATTTATTTTCAAAACCCATTAATTATGAAATGAACTGAGATTTGGACTATTTTAGGCATTGTATTTTAAACTTCCACAAATTGTCACTTTGTATTGCAACTTTGAATTTTCTAAGACATATTTTATGATTTGATGAGTTTGTATTTAATGTTAAATGTGTAAAAAGCTTAAGTTGAGCAGAAAGAAAGAAAGAAAGAAAGAAAGAAAGAAAGAAAGAAAGAAAGAAAGAAAGAAAGAAAGAAAGGAAATGCCTGATCGGAAGAAGTACATGTGTATCTTTTAATGTGTATGAATAACTAAGTGCAAATAAATAATTATTACAAAAACAATTAGTTTCCCGGTTAAAAAATACTTTTGCTTGCTTAGAAAATTCTCACACTGGGAATCGAATTTACATTTTTACTCGCTAAAAAATAAGTTACGCCCAATTAAAAAAAGTACAGATTAAAATACTCCCATGTCCAAATCTTATCTGGAGCACTGCTCAGAGGGATGAAAAGTGAGGCATTTAATAGGTGGGGGGTCAGATTTTTGGATCCCTTAATTACATTGTTTGGGGGCATGTTTGTTTGTGCCCCAAACCCTCAATAGGAATCAGTCTCCATCGTCGTTCTTTTACATTTACAGACTTTTTTTCCCACCTTGAGAATGCAAATGGAAAGACTACTAGTAATGCAAAAAAAAACAAAAAAAAAGATGACATTGAAAACTTTAAAACCAGAAAACATGGTCAGGATTGTTTGCATTACAAGCAAAGTTCATGGCTTGTTTTCAAGCTATACCTGTCCTATCATATTTGTGCTCAAGTATCACTTAAGGAAAAATAGAACAGTGGAAAACGTGCAATTGTAATAGTAGTCATTTATATAGCGCCTTTTTACCATATTATAGTCTCAATGCGCTTATGGTGGGAATGCTCTCGGGGACCGCAGCTCAGAGTATGGGAAATTCTCATAGAGGTTTAAAATGCGTGTGTGCATTTTGGCCAAGTTAAGGCATTAGGTGCGCTGGTCGGGCCCCTGTAAACAACCCCAGAGATCAAACCTGTGGTTGGGTGCTGAGGGAGGTTAGGAGTGTGTGAGTGCAAGACACTCGTGTCCAGCTGGACTGAATTTTGTCATAGGTCATCACTGTATTTTAATGGCAGATGTGTTAAGAAATAGTCTGGTTTAAGTCGGCAAAATGCTTTGTGCCCAGTTAGACCGAATTTGTCATTGGTCGTTGCTGCATTCTGGTGCATGAGTGATGGTGGCCATGCCTGCGACCGATGTCAACCAAAGTGGTGCATTTATACGTACCTTGACGCTCGGATGGAGCTTTGTGGTTGCAGCTGTGGTCCATGAGAGGGAGTCATCTAGGCCCACTAGCAAGATCGCCGTAAAAGGTCTTCCAAGTGTCAAGGACATTGCATCTTCAAGGCTTGATTGATCGGTCGTCTTATCTTCTAGATGCAGTATCGAGTCTCCCTGCTTATCTTGATGTGTCCTTTTCTGGCAGTGCTCATACCTAAAGACGCATTAAACTGGCTAAATAGGTCTTCCAGGTGTACTGTGAGGGGGGGGGGGGGGGGATCCAGAGGATAAAGTATCCTCATTCCAGGTTCGAATAATGGAAGGAACTCTTAAGGCTTTCAATGTGTGTGGTAGTTTATAGACTAGTCTGTTGATGTGCACAGAGCATTTAGAGGGATTTGGAGGGATGCTGGTGTCCGTAGGCGGGGCGCGTCTCAATTACAGCTCGACTCCTAGTGGAGCGTTGCCATGTTCTTCATTGGGGCATTGCATTAGCAGCATCCGCGCATGTCTGTAGTCGGTGGATGACAGAGTTGTGAGGATAGTGGTTGACAGTTTGGAGGCAGGCTACCGCGATGAGGGCCAGCACCGCGGCAATAGTGGCCGGTGTCACTATCAGGTCATGTCTCTGCGTGGAGTTTTGCACTGTATTTACTAGGGGGATGGACATGGCCTGGCTGATCAGAGTAATGGCAAGTGTTGCAAAGAGTGTAGGAGGGTAAGATAGGAAGGGGGAAGACTTGCCTTAGGATGCGTAAATATAAGTTGCAAGTTCTAGACACTGAGTTTGTGTTGAAAGAGGGATAGTCCATTGTGCAACCCAGATCAGTTCGGGGATGAGAGCAGTTTTGCCGCATTGTAGTATTTCAGTTTTGCCAGGGTTAATGAGAAGGTGATCGGCTGTCATCCAGTGATCAATTGCAGAGTCAACATGTCAGCATGCGGTCTCTACCACCTCAAACTTCTCAGACGCATTTTCCCTACCTCTCCTACCCGAACAGACTTGCCGCAGTTATGTCTATTGTGATGTAGAGACTGGACTATGCCAATTCCCTATACTTAGGAACTGGGGCATACCAACTCAACAAACTACAATGAGCCCAAAATGCTGTCGCAAAACAGCTCCTCGCCCTGGGACAAAGAGACCACATCTCGCCTGCTCTCTTAACTCTCGACTAGCTCTCAGTCAGACAAAGGGCCACCTTCAAGACCCTATGCATCACTCACCAAGCAGTGCACAAGACCGGCCCAATGTATCTACAAGAAAAGATAACACCCTACCTCCCATCTCGCACCCTAAGATCAAGCACTGCCCTCCTTCTAGTGATTCAAACCTCTAACTCTGTCAGGATCGGAGGATCCGCCTTCTCAACCTTGGCCTCAGCTCTGTGGAATTCACTCCCCCCACATATTCGACACACCCAAGACTATATGACCTTCCGCAAAGCTCTAAAAATGTTTTTGCAACCCGTAGACAAATACTCAATGAGATCCCAAGCAATGACACTACTGAATACGCTCATTAAGTCACTATTAAGCAAACACAAATCCAGAATTGCGAACTCCTTAGATCATAACTCCACCCAAACACTCACCTCCCAGATCACTATGCTTGATCTCTACTCACAATTAGAGTACAGCTATACCCCGCGATCAATTTCAGCCTAGCTGCTCACATGCAAACATTACCCCATGAACACCTCATCATTGTAATAAAACGCAGCTACATCCCATGACAAACCAGCCTAGCTGCACACATAAACGACCTACAAAGGCCTAACGGAGCTAGAACCCAGTCTTGGAGTCCATCCTCCAGTCTGTACACATTCCACTGATATCAATTCCCCCACACCTAATGCTAGGATGCAGCTACCATCAAGCAATTGCATCAGCTGCACATATAACTGGTACACCCAATCACACTAGGACACCTTACTCTCTCCACTGACCTGGGCTACGGTCACCGAGGGCGTTCAACCTACCAGCGCTTTGAGGTCATACCAATGATACATAGAGCGCTATATAAATGCCAAATAACATAACAGAGGCAGGAGGAGAGGTTGAGGGGATGTTAGTGTCTTGGGGATCTTGAAAATGATCTGGGTAGCATCTGCATAGATATAGCATGAAAGGCTGTGAGAGCGGAGGAGTTCCAGCAGTGGGCTGAGGTGTAGATTGAAGAGAAGGGGTGAAAGCAAGGCTCCCGGGGGACTCCTATCAGGACAGGGTGAGGGGCGGAGTTGAGAGGCGGATGTAGCATGAATTAGATCCATTTTAGAGCAGAGTCCCTGATGCCTAGTGTGTGTAGCTTGTCCATGAGAAATGCATGATCAATGGTGTCAAACAGCAGATAGATCGAGCAGGATGAGTGCAGTGCATCCTTCCGAGTTAGCTGTTCTTTTTAGATCGTCCCAGATGGACACATGAGCGGATTCGGTTCCTCAAAGGGGTCTGAAGTCAGATTGGGCTCGGTCGAGAAGAGTGTTGGCTTCTGTAAATAGGCCCAGTTGCTTGTAAGCAATGCGGTCTTGTAATTTAGCAAGGTAATAGGTGTTGGAGGTAGGTCTGTAGTTTAAAGGAACTAGGGGTTGGTGGGGTGGTGGGGGGTGTTCAAGAAGGGGCTTGATGTGAGGTTTTGAAGGCTTCCAGGAAGATACCAGATGATCAAGAATTGTTAATTATGTCCAGAGCAACATTGCCAGTGTGTTTTGTAGTTAGGATGTTTTTATGAAGTGTAGTGGGACAGGGATCTTCAGGGTAGCCAGAGAGCCGCCTTAGTGCTAGGAGCTTGAGTAAATCAGAGTGGGAGATAGGTGTGAACGAGGAGAGGACTGACCGAGTGGGCCAGGGAGGGAGAGGACAGGAGAAAGGGGGCGGATGGGGTGACCAATAAGACTAAGGTACAACTAAAACATTTCTAGAACGTATGATTTCAACTATGCAGGTCAGACAGAAGCAATCTAAACATTCTGCACACTCTTACTGATGCTAAAAATGCCAAGGGTATGTGCTCTGTATTTGGTGGAGTGGCATCGCATTTGTGTACATGTTTGCATGACGCAGAGCAGAATTTTGGTAGTCTCTCCTGCCCACCTTAACCAACACAAAGGCAGATGGGATGCCTGGGTCACATTGGAACACAGAGAACCTGCGGCTACCTCTGGAGAAAGAGGCCAGATGGGCTTTGTTCAAAGTTAATTGTCTATATCTCGAATCCACCCTCCTGCTGAACGGCTGAGTTATATGGGGCTTTTGCCAAAGCTATTGCGTCTAGGCCAGCATGGGGACACCTGTCCACTCCGGTCTACTAGAAGCTAGCACTGGTGACAAGACACCCAGTTCCTCCTGCTGGGCTCTCTGTAAGGGGTATGTAACGGAACTCCAGAAGACCAGCCAGCACTTGTCCACTAAAGCCTTCCACGAGAGAAAAGTCTGCTTCCAGGCTCTGTGGGTCATCATCCATAACCCCCTGATTAGTGGAGCCGGTGAAAGCAGCAAATGTGGCCCCTGAGGAATAGGCACTGGGGAGATTAGCTAGTGGCAAGACTGGTCCAGTGATTGGGCTTTGAAGGCCAGGCCCCGGCTGTCTTGGTCCTTGGCCTGAGCTGCAGCAACAATTTTCGAATGATATTGCAGAAGTCCAGGGTTTGTAATGAGGAGAGCTGGGAGCCATTCAGCTCCTGCTTGGAGCCTAGACTAGTCTGGTTAGCTTGACACCAACAGCTACCAGTAGCTACTTTAGTCTCCCCAGGCCAACTGAATTTTAACAAGCACACCTATGTGGATTTAATTCTGTGCATTTAGGACAATCTAAAATAAACATTAGGACACCTCTATACAACATTTAATGCATAAGAGAGTACTGTAAATCTGACTTCCACATATGATGCAAATGCATTATTTTTTATGATCCATGTACTACTAGCTCCTTGTTCCCCTGTGGTAGCTATTGGTCGCCAGTTAATGCTAGGTACCCAGGAGCAGCTTTTAGCTCATTCTTAACCAATCTTAATTTTTATCCCTGTAGCCCTTCATCGATGGGGACTGCAATATTCACTGGAACTTAGCCAAGAAGCGGTACTCCACTGGAGAGCCAAATGGTATGCTCCGTTCTTGAGCCCATAAAGCCATGGAGGCTGGGTCATGCCTGACCCAATGGTCCGAGTAGAACAGAGGGGAGGAGGTTTGTGGCAAGTACATACTTTGCAGGGGGGAGCATTGCACCCTTGCCAATCTTTATCCCCAACTGAACACGCAAAGGTCCTGGCACCTCCAGTGGCACCAGAAATGCTGGGGGAAATTATCATTTCCACACTTTCGCAGGCCTATGCATCTTCATGTATCATCATGTATCCTCTTTAGGCCCTGAGGGACAGGGAAACCAGCAACTCTGTTTCCCACTCTTTTGACGCCTTGTACACATGTGTGGTGTCTGACCCATGGGGAAGCTCTTCCGGCATTTTTTCCTTATCCCAAGCCCCATTACGGGAAACCTCAAAATTCTGGAAAGTATTTGCATCCCCACAGGGAGCTTGGGCCTGGTCCGAATGTAGCGCCTCCATAGGGATTCTGATGCGCTGGCCTGGTCGCACCAGCTTTAGCCCCACAAGGCGCATCCTCTGGCTTTTGTCCAGCTATAGCCCCGGAATGGAAAACCTTGGGGACAGCTTTTGAACCTCAAGTATCTCTGCCAGAACTAGCGACTCCTGGGAAGGAGTTCCCCGGCCGGCGTGCCCTGAAGGAGGGAATGTCATGTATCTACTGCGTAGGAGGGAGTCTAGAGAAGATTCCCTTCCAGTGTTGCAAGCGTCCAGTGAAAGGCCTCACTGAGCATGCTGCAGATCAAGCATCGGTCCTGCCTATGTTCGAGCCCCAAGCACTCAAGCCAGAGATAGTGAGGGTAGGAGGGGCACGATGGTTGCAGCCTCATATGGACAGAAATCAGTTTTACATGGCATAGAAAGGTGAACAAAAACTGCAACGTTGGGCACTGAACAGAAAAAACTAAAAAGGGAGTAAAACAAACCCTGGCACGAAAGAAGCATTGTGCTGGAAGATCCAGTCCGTCCACTGCAGAAAAGGGACTGACAGGGCGAGGCTGGAACTTGGAGAGGTGTGGCAATACATGCTGTTACGTGGCTACGCATTACATTACAATACAAGGATTCTCTGCTGGACATGGTCCCCCGTCTTGTCCCCCCGTAGTTCCACGAGCATTAAAGAAGGGTGACTGGATACAGGAGTAATGGGGAAGGGTGTGGGGGGGATGGTCAAAGGAAGAAAAAACCCTTTGCCATGGCATGGGCAGACGTAAGCAAATACAAACATCATGGGCCAAAGTTGAAATCAACGAAAAAGACAATCAAATGAATAACGAAAATAGCTGGGAAAAATCCAGTGTGTACCACAATCGCCCGGCCCTGTCCCGGCGTAGAAGAGGGCAGAAGTGCAAAGCTGAGGGCATTGCCTGAGGAGGCAGCGCTGTGGCGGCATGTGTGCTTGGTTTGTGTAAACATAAAAGGACAACCCATTTCTCATGTCCAAAAAAGCAATCCGAGACAGTCGCTGTGTTACGAAACGACCCAAAAGTATGGAGAAGAGAGGACTGAATGAAGGCGTGTACTTCTCTAACCGTGTTTATAAGCAGGAAGAACTATACACAACCCTCATATTCAAATGTTAGTAGCCTAATAACACACTTTACAATCCTAGTATTCATCCCTAGTTTAAGATTTCTAGGTCACCCAGTTTGACACCACCAAGCACATTTGCAACTTCAAAATCATTCTATGCACTCCCAGTCATACAACTGCCGTACACTCAGTTTAAAGAGTAGCAGTATATGCAAAGTACGGCATTCAGAGATTGGCAGATTATGTCACTATAGCCTCATTTCGACAAGTAATGTTTACTCAAAGTTAACACAAACCTAGCCTGTGGGCAATTTCAAAATGTTCTCCCGTCTCTGCTACTGCTCCTCTTCTCTTTGGACTCCCTGTCTCTCACCCGACTCCCCTAAAATCCATCTACCACTCCTCTATCCACACTCTGTTTTCTCGGCCCTTGAGAGTCTATTTCTAACTCACTCTCTCAACTCGGCTGGCTCCCCTTCCTCTCACAATTGAAATTTCAATTCAATTCCTCTGCCCGGTCTACAAATCTCTCCACGACCTCGCGCCCTGCTATCTTTCCTCCCTCCTCTCATTTTACTCTCCCTCACGCTCTCTCCGCTCAGCTGATCTCCACCTTCTCACTGTACCCCCAGCCCCTTGTGCCTCCTCGTGCTTCCGCTCCTTCCAACTCTCGGCCCCCCTCCACTGGAACTCCCAACCTCCCTTTATCTGCTCCACCCCTACCTACCCATCTTTCCGCTCCTCCCTGAAAGCCCTTCTTCTCCACTCCCCCCTGACTCTCCTTCCCTACCTCTCTTCCCCTTCCCCCTCCTCCCGATGACCTCAAATTGACATTGTAACCACCATAGTGCGTAGGAGGTCACCCGGGGGCTCCCCCCTTCCCCTCCCTCCTCTGAGTAGATTGTTCTAAATACTGTTCCACTGGATTGTTTCAGGTTTGGAAATTATACTTCATTACTGTACCCGTTATTCTGTAAAGCGCTTTGGTGTAAAGCGCTATATAAACTCAATAAACAAACATTTCCACTTTGCACAATTCCAATATATTCGCTATTTTACAACACATTGCAGAGTCCCAGCATACAGTTAGACAACTCCTCTATTTTACAACACAGCATGAAACAAACTTTCAAATGGTACATTACATTGTTGAGCTAACAATAGAAACGTCCACTATAAAATAATAAAAATAAGAAAACAAACAAAAACTCAAAGGTTGTGCTCAAAAAGCCGTTGGTTACTGCACAGATACATGGCTCCTTGAGAGCCGCACAGTTGTTAGCAAAACAACTAAAACTCGTTTGTTCCTGAAACTTCACAGATCCCGTCTAACCCCCTGGATCCCTGCCCATCAATTCTGAGGCTGCCTGATGTCGGCATTATGCAGGCTTTGAAGGGTGCATCGTTTCCCACCTAGCTCCACTATAACCCCTTCTGGCCGCTCAGGATGCTCGGGCACCATAATCTGCATGCAGCATTGCACAAACATCAACAAATTATAAATAATGAAGACACGGTAAGAAACGTCTGAATTTCTCAGCGATGGGTAGGCAGGGGAAGCAACAAAAAACAATGGAATACCTGAAATACTGCTAAAAATCATCTTCAAGCCTCTGCTTAGCCTGCAGCAAGATATAAACAATGCAGATCAGCTCTGCGGGAAAGGCAGCAAACAAACCAGGAAGCGGCCCACGATCAACGCCACAGGGATGAGTACTTCTGGCAGTAGATCACCCTAGCATATGGAAAACAGGAGGCACAGCCAACTGAATGACTGTAGAAGATGTGCCCCGGAGCCAAACCCGGCCAGCAAACAGCAAAGCAGAGTACAGCCGGCGACGTGAGCAATGGAAGGCAAAGCGTCTCCTGCGGGCGGATCATCATGGCTGGGATGAACAGGCTACAGATAAATGGCACAGAAGGAAGCTTCAGCATGTCAAGGGGACCACCAGGGTTGTACTACTTGAAGCCATCCCATCAAAATCAGTTTGACGGATGAAACCTTACAAAGGATCAAGGGTGCAGAAAACAGCCTCTGGGCACCAAGCAACCAGATGGGACACTATTTTGGTTGCCACTCCAGAACACAGTCTCCTTTTCCACTATGGTAGACCTTCTGTGTGCAGAAGGTTAGTATATTCCAAGCTTGGCAATTCTGGTTTGCCCAACCCTAGAAAATTTGGATCCATGTGAAAATACGGAATCCTTTACTGCGAATCCCGAAAACCTGACTTTTTTCAGTGTTTTCCCCACTTTTCCACACAAATAAATACAAGGGGGAGACCCCCCCCATAGCCCGTCCCCACTCCCAATTAATACACCTACCCACTTAGCATCTATATTTGTGCAGTAAAGTGCAAAAATTCGACAAACCCCCTCCATTTTCGGGTTTGCAGTAAAGGGGTTTGACATTTTTGTCCTATCTCGAATATTCCTAAATTCTGGTCTACTCAGTCTGCACATTCCCAGTATGCACAACAATGGTGAGCAAAAGGTATGACCCACGCTACACCTCACGGATTATAGCCAGTGACCCGGTAATCTGCCTTGGGTTGCTTGTGGCCTCGTTCAGAAGGGACGTAACCAAGAAGTTTGTACTGGACTGCCCCTTTTGGGGTGGGACCAAGGCTAATTTTCATATGGCATTTTCACTTCTGTAATGGAAAGTTAAACAACGATGGTCTAGAGGGTTTCCTAGAGCAATGCCAGTGGTTATGGTTGATTTATAATCTTTCAGCCATCAACCTACAGTTTTGCTTGCCTCACAAAGTGGGATGGGTATGCCCAGACGTGGGTCGCAAGCATACTGTTCCCAGAGCCCCAGGCAAGACCTCACTGTTGATGGTCAACAGGTAGGTAATACATCAGGTTGTTTGTGGTCGCTTGCAGAAGGGATGTGACCTAGCAATTCAGGCTGCACTGCCCCTTTTGGGGTGCGTCCAACCCCGATGTGTCCATGTCGTTTTCCGTTCTGTAATGACATGACAGGCTGAAAAATAATGGTCTGCATGTTTTCCCAGAGTGATTCAAAAGCTTCCGCCCATTACCTTTCTGTTTTTTCAAAAATCCCACCAACCATTTATTGGAGGAACTGGTTGTAGAGCACCAGTACATTCCCGGCATCCCCAATCAATGTACAGAAAGTTATACCATCTGATTTTACGAGTTAGACAATACCAGCACATTCCACTATGTAGAATCCCAGTATACTCCCGTTTGTTCAATCCTAGTATATTCCTACTATACACAATCCCATTATATGCCACGTTTTACAGTCCTGTTTGAAGATTGTCAATATACCCTAATTAACTGTTACATGATTCCAGAATACTCCCAGTAATACATATAATGCCCTTGTGCTAGCACAACGTTGTCACCAACAAAATTGGAACTAAGTTTAAAATACACACCAACCGTATGTCACAGCAGCAATGGCCACACAAAGCCTATGCGCCCACCCACAGTGTGTACACATTACAACATACACTAATACAAGGAAATATATACATTAAGAATATCTATATGACGCATGCACAATGATGAAAAAGTACACACTAAATGCTAACCACACAAAACATACACACTCACCCCCACTGCGTACGCACTCATCCCCGTGGTGTGCACATTAAAAACACACGCAAGCAAGGAAATACATAATTCAAGCAACAATATGCAGCCAACATTAGCACAACCAAACAACGTACGCACTCACGCCCACTGCATACACATCACAAACATACACTCAGGCAAGGAAACCGTAACAATTTATGAACAAAAAAACAATAACTATGCTGCATACACAAAGTAAAGCAGCCCTGCTGTGTACAAAAACAAAAGTAAAGCAGTCCCTTACTGCAAAACATAATGCAGGCTATCAATGTTATTGCCTAAAAATAAACTATTCTCCTCTTAACTTAAATGAACATAATCCACCCTAAACATCCTGTAAATGTGACTTTGAATGTCCTGTTGCAAAAAAAATATAGGCCATGTTAAACTAAAAATGTACATATACATCAATTTGCATTTATACGCACACAATTGATCTTAAAATGATTTGCAGTGCTACACATCCAAATGTTACATGCTGCCAAACTTGAAAAGAGAATTGTATCCGGAAATAATCCTGCAAGTTACTTAGAATGTCAAAAGGTATTTCAGTTCCTCTTTGGTGGCCCATATTATTCCCTGCTGCGTGTATCACAATAAAATCCATGTTTCTATCACTCTCATAATACACAACAAGGTTGTCAGATAGTGGTTGCGAAGTGCCACTGGGATTTCCAAGCCATTCCACGTTCATGTTACCAAATAGTTAGTACTCGCCTCACATAACATTCCTGCTTATAAACGCAGGAATTTCCAGCGATTATCAGGGTTTTCCCCTACAGTTAAAGAAAAATTAAGCGCTTTCAATCACCACACGCATGTGGAAAAATACATATACAAATGTATGCGTTATTACAGATACATGAAGCATGCGAAACAAACTAAGAAAATAATGCATATACAAATGAAAGATATGCGTGTAAAAATATACCGAGCATGCAAAGCGTGAACTACGCATATTTGCATAACGCACAGTACACCATATGCGCACGCATGCCTAACGCACAACACACATAATTTGATATACAAACATTGTTTGCATGTATACTGTAATAACCCTGCACCTATACTTATACTCGCATGACTGGAATGACGCTGCATCAATTCAAATATGCACACATAATGCTAAATACATTTACATTGTGGATGTAAAAAATGTACTTACAAAATGTTCACAACTTAATATACATCACAATATTAATAAGTACACATAATACATACACACCACCTTTGCTTATACACTTACTTGGTGTTCCATTTTGAAAAATCCCAACACTGGGGGTGGACAAGCGAGAGAGGATCACCCGAGTGGAGGGTACTAGGGGTTGAGGGGACGCCGATGGCGAGACATGGTATCTCACCCTTCCTGATACTGATCAACTCTCCCCTCCCTCTGCCTTCATAAGCTACTGACAACCCTATCAGATATTCCCTTCCGCAATCCTATGAAATACTGAGGTTAGAAAGAGAAAACTAGGAATAATATCTACTTGCGCTCACAACCCCTGTTTTGATGGAGGACAAGAACCAAAACAAACCGAAAATACCACCTACTTTCCATTCCAAACCCCATTCTAACAGGAGAGCAAAGAAAGAACAACCAGAGTCAAGGAGGACTTCATCTAATAATGTTTTTCTCCTTTCATGCACACAAAGTACTGAGAAGAGGACGATTCCTCAAAGAGTAATAGAGACAACCTATAGGAAACACCAATATAGTACTGGGACAAAGAAGAGTGATCCTGGAGACTACAAGGCTGAAGTTCAGACACGTCCCAGTAAATGGTCCAATTGCAATCAGGCAAACCATGTGAGCAAGTCACACCAGAGACCCCTTGATAGGGCTGTGAACTTGGAGAGAGAGCAGCAGGAAGGTCAGCCCAACCCGCGAGATGTCAAGGGAGAACGGAACGCTGAGATGCTGAAGGACTACATGGTGAAGCAGGGTGCAAATGCGTGGCGCGGGAGCCGTGTCTCCAGGGAGCCAGTGAAGGCAGGAGAAGGCAGCTGTGGAGAGTGTCAGTCCCTTTAATGTAGCCAAGCAGTGCTTGTTCCCCTGAGTGGAAGTACCAGCCCAGGAGTGTATGAGAGGCAGGCAGAGACACCCTGACCTCAAACACAAGAAATCGTGTCAATGAGGAATCTAAAGAAAAGAGTGACGCAACCAATGAGTTTCAGAGAATGCGAGAAACCTGATGCACGTATTAAAATTGCTGAGCTTCATTGTATCGGAGTGGTTGCGTGCAATCTGCACGTTCTCGAAAACCTCTGATTAAAATTTGAAGACTTAACTGAAACAATGCAATCTTAGAAATTAATTGTCTAGAAACAATATATCAGAGTGACCATGTACGAGGAAGCTTTACATATTCAAAAGTCTCTGATCAACTAAGTACACTGAGAAAGCAATATGAACTGTTAATATTACGGAAAGAGAATGAAAGCTGTGGATGAGCAGCAGAGGGGAGCCAGTAAAGAGTGAACAAAATGCCGAACTACCAAAACTAAGCTGAACAAGTAGGAGTCAAGCCTGTAAACAAAAGCCAAAAAAGTGAAATTTGGAAAAGAGCCAAAAAGGTGCCAAGAAAGACAATCATTAATCAATTAACTTTTGAGACGACTGAGTTGGTCGTGAATCGCCAAACCAACCTAAGTCAGGGTGGTAGAAAGCTGGAACAAGGGCAACTGTTTGCACGATCTGTAGTGGGTGGGCCGTGTGGCCCGTCAACTGTGGCTAGACCAGGAAGCACATCAAATCTAGGAGAATTATGAAAGCAACCCTGAAACAAGATAAATCTGAATACTGTGTGATTGTTTAGTGGACAAGTAGTTGAAGCTTGGGTAAGGGAACAGTGAGCTCAGAACATTTTAAGATTATTTTGTGAACCAGTGCTTGAAGTTGGGTAAGAGAATCCTGAGCTCCTTGGAACATTGCGAGATTATTTGTGAACCAGTGATTGAAGCTTGGGGAAGGGAACCCAGAGCTCCTTCGGAACATTGTGAGATTATTGTTTAGGAGATTGTTTTTTGAACCAGTGCTTGAAGCCTGCGGAAGGGAACCCTAAGCTCCTTCTGAACTTTGTATACTGAAACCAAGTGTGCTTTGAACCTGGGGAAGAGAAAGCCAAGTCATGAAGGAACAGTGGAAGCCTATAATTGTTGGAACTATATCCTGGACTTGGGAACGGGAGCTACAGACTGGTACAAACTTCATTCTGAACAATACAACCCTACACTACATTGTAGTATTAGACGTGCGGGCAAGCATAGGTTTTAACACAGACATTTTGATTTGGACTTTCGGACATAGACTTTCCTTAATTCCTTTAGGTAGGGAAATTCCCACCTTAGTTATAGGGCAAGTTAGGCATTAGACCCATCCTGATACTCAATAAAAATTCTATTGTTCAATTCACAAACTGTTGTCTGCATCATCTCTGGATACCATGCCTATCTCACAAAACGCAGATCCAAATAATTACCAAATGCAAATGTGTAATGTACACTAACCAATCACTATAAATTGCCGTTTGTGCTTCAACACCCTACCCAAATGCTGAACGTTTCCAACCACACCTATTAAAAATATTAAGCAATTCAATTGAAGACAGTGAACCAGGCAGATGAAAAGTAAGTACCCTTTACAAACAAACATTTTTGATAAACATAACCACTAGTTTTATAAATAATGTTAAACTTGTAATTTTCGATTTTCTACTTTAAATTAATCTATTATACTTTGACTGCGGCACATTTGAAATTGTCAACATCAACCACTCCTTTAGACGCTTCAAGTGAACCAGTTTAGTAAAATAAGGATTATAAAATCAGCATTTAGCAGTGAATGCAACAATTATTTACATTTAAACATTAACAAGGCAGCCAATCCTTTCAGTTCCTTATTTAATAGTGTAAAATAAAAATAAATATGTACTATAAATGGAACTTTATGCAGTAGCATACTATTCATTTCATCAACAAGCTTATATGCTTCAGAGCTTCAACAAGTATGCAGGGCTCTAAATTAACATTGGATAAGCAGAAGCTAAAAGCATCTCCTGATATCTAGCATTAACCAGTGAACGGGAGCTTCACTGGGGAACGAGGAGCCAGGCATTGCCCCCTACAAATTTAACTTCCACATAAGAAGGAAAGGTCCAATTCGGTCCATAATGTATGACCCCTTGTGCTTTAAATGTTATGTTGATGTGTCCTAATGTTTATTCAGAAATTGTCCCAAACCCACAGAGTGAAATTCACATAGGTGTGTTTGTTCGTTATCAGTTGGCTTGGGGATCCATAAGTAACTCCTGGCAGCGGTAGGTGTAAAGATACCCAGGCTCTTCTAAGGTACAAGCGGGAGTCAAATAGCTCCCAGCTCCCCTCAATTTCGTTCTCAGAGTGTGCACGCTAAATTCTGTTATTTTTGTAATGCTTAATAGCACTAAATATGAATGTAGGCACAAGTGTACTATTCATACAACTATATAAAAAGGCTAATACAAATGTATGCTGCAGCGTCAAATGTCCTTACAATTATAACATACAGGTATATACAGTAAACAGTACGACTAGCATAATACACAATGTACAGCTTAAAAATCTATAAGCTTCCCATAACTATCTTCATCTATACATAATGTTCATTTGAAAGGCATCCTTATTGGGCACTAACACTTTTCAAAGTGTCCCCCATTTTCATGATAATATACCCTTTATAATTACTTATGTACGCTTCATGTAATGTTTGTATCACTTCGTACATGCTATACGCTTTACAGCTACAACAGGCTATAAGCCAAAACAGTACGCATAACATCATCAGCGTACAGAAATAACGTAACACATGTATAATTTCCTTTGAACTCGTTAAATTTGTAAAGGTTCTAGAAACAGCTCCAACACGTGTGTATTTTAAATAGTATGTATAACATAATCAGCTTACAAATAACACGTACCCAAATTAAACTAATAACAGCTTGTAAAACTGTACGATTAAACTACTAAGTATAGTGATTCCATTATAATCTTGTAAAATGTTCCAATGTTACTAGTATTACATTGTTATTAAGATGTACATATTTAGTATTATAACAAGGCTTGTTATAAGGAAAGATGAAATATAATTCAACCAAACATTAAGAAAAAAAGATCATAAATCTTGTATGTGCAATGTATTGTAAAACTTGCAAATTTAACAAAAGCAAAACCAAATTGTCTTTTGCCCAATACATTTAAAATATAACTGTGCTTTATTACAACACATTTAATAATAGAAACATGTGCAATCATAACAAAGGTAAAACAAAATTGGGGTTTCTCCCAAAAACAAAACATGACTTTAAAAATAGAAATGGAAAAAAACCCAATCAAAAACAAAAGACATAGTCGTTTCAATAAAGTTGTGCTTTGTTAATTTCAGATGGAAAACACAAACCTGAAAAAAGCTTTAAACCAAAAAAAAAGAAGGGAAAACACTGCAAACATTCCTCCAAAAAGGAACACAACAGCCAACAAATCATTAGCGAACAGGAGTTAAAAAAATACATTTCTTCACAATACATGGAGCATATTACAGATCTACCAACTATTGATAATGTTACAGAAGATGTAGAAGATTTTTAAAAGCCCAAGTTAATACAGAACAATACTTATTGCACCTGTTGAAGTATTTCCTTCAGTATCCACAAGTCACTTAAAATATTTAAAACGAACATCTTAAAATACAAATATACTTTTCAATAATCCCAATGTCACTAGGGAGGCTACCTGTACCACACCTCACCTACTAAAATCACCATGCCAAACACCTAAAATCAACAAAAAGCACTCAGTCTGAATTTCAATGTGTATCAACAGCATCAACTTCTCCTATTCAAATAGAAATACAATCTAGATTGTCTATTAGTAGTTGCAGCACTGTTTCAATAATCGAAAGTCCTGTTACACCAAATAAGACAAACGACACATCGCTCATAGTAAAGATACTACTATTCCAACCGTTCAAAGTCTGCAAATTCCCAGAAATAAACACAAATACATTCCCTATTACTAATACAAACTACAAACTGTTATTATAGAGTTGCAAAAAAAGATATATTGCCTACTACTATCAGGTCAATGGTGCAAAGTAATTGTATCCAGCACAAAAAAAAATAATGCACTGTAGCAGTTCGACTACTTGTATTTCAAAAGCTTATTCTATACCTAAAAATAGAACAAGTTATTTGCCAATGCCAACTCATGTAACATCACCAAAGAAACCTTAAAATACTACTAGAAATAGAAGAAGTTTTAACAAGCAAAACAGGCGTGGGCCACAAAAAAAATATCATTTACCCAGGAATAGTAATTCTTTAACTTATACATTAGAAAGTTCAACTACTGAAGAAACAATCACACAAAATGTCCCTTATACTGACAGTAATACAAGCATTTCAAGTGGTGTTATTAGCAAAACTAAAACCCAACAGAAACAAAACATAACTGCGTCTGGAACATTTCCATTTAACAACTTAAGGTCTTGGATTTGGGACTACTTTGAAACTCCTAAACCAGATGGTGTATGAAACTTACTGAAGTAATTTGCACCATGTGCAGAGCAAATTTAAAAAGGGGTAACCCTAAAAATATTATTTAGGAAATTCAGCAATGTTGGCACATATGCGAAATAGACAAGAGCAGATTTTTTTTTTTAAATGTTTATAAAAATAAAACTTCAATTAAAAATCAGTTCCACTGCAGTAAGTAAAACTAAAAAACAAAAAACTAAAAGAAAAGCTGTTGAAAGGGTTACTTTAGAAAAGGGTCATGATGACCCTGTCCTTTCACAAGTTCCAGAAATAGATCACGTTGGTGATTCAGTGTCACAACTTCACCAACTATTGATCCAGAGTATGCTTGTTCTTTGCTACGCTGCTTGAAACGTGCAACAATAATTACAGTAGGAGAAACAAATGCAGCTACACGTCTGCAAATATTAAAGTATCATCATTTAAGACATACTTTTAAAATGTAAATATTTACCTGGTGTTTTTTTAATCTATCAAGTGTACTTTTTTGCCTATTCATAAACGTGTGCCATTGCTTTTTAATAATGTATTACAATGAAATCTGTGTATATTAATAATGGATGTATAATAATCAATGTGTATATTTCTGGCTAAAATAATATTTTAATTATAAATCCTACCACAAAAAATACATTTTTACAAAATCTTAAAAAACATATGTATGGGTGTTACATAATAACGTATAATAATGCATAATTAAAATTATCTTCCATTATGAAATTAAAAGTTACACATATTAACATGTATTAAATATATAAATATACAATAAAATACACTCAAGTATGTTTTGTACATACTCTCGTTTTACTGCATATAAAAAATTCAATTATAGTTAAGAAATAATACAGCCTTAACAAAATGATACATTTTAAAAATGTAAAATAATAATGTTCATATAAACTATTCAAATTTAAAACGTAATGTATTTATAATTTTAAACATTAATAAAACAATTAAACACAAATACACTTCATACCAATTAAAGATAAAATCCATGAATATTAAAAGTGCATACAATACCTAGTATAATTGTAACTTTTGTTTTATGCTGTACAATAAATACCAATACTGATAGTTTGTACTAATTGAAACATATAAAACTACCAACAACATCAATAAAACAAAATATAAGGTCAAAAAACATATATAAAATGCAATACTACTTTTACATACTTAACGTTTTTTTATTTTATATTGAAATGTGTTTATTTTAATTTTACTATTTTTCAGAGGTTATGGTTAACATTAGCAGTAATGAGTGATGTGGAGGCTGTCACAAAAAAGTTATTTACATTTTCACAAATAATTTCAATTTTACACAACATAAAAAACAATTCCAACTTTCATACATTTCAATTGAATACATTATAACAATTTACAAAATAAAATAGTACTTTCGAACATTTAATAATTACAAAACATTAAACAAAAAATAATTTGAAAAAAATATGTACAAAAAAACAAAGTCTACAATTAGAAATAAAAATATTAAAGGTAAGAACATAAAAATATATCAATACATTATATCATGGTAACCTTAACTCACCTATGAAACTAAAAATGTATAATATATAACAAATTCAATTATATGCATACAAAAATAATTTTTATAAAGTAAAATTATTAACGAGTTAAATAAATACTCGGCACATATTTTAAATGAAAAGTAATGCTATCAAAATAAGAAATCACTATATATATATATATATATATATATATATATATATATATATATATATACACACACACATTTAAATTTGCATTACAAAAAAAATTCACAATTACAAATAAATAATTCAGTAACATAAAATACAACATGCAGTACGCAAACCTACACAAACAAAAATTACAATAAACATTTAATATTTGTTGAAAAAATTAATATATACACAACGTATAAAATTTACAAAACCTTGTAACATTTAAATAGTCAAACTTTACATACACACAAACATCTAAGTTCTACTAAAACAAATTAATCATGCAAAATGAAAAATAGTAAAAAAAGCACCACAAAAACAAAAATCAATAAAAATTATTTCGCATATTTAGCAAACACTAATATTTACAAAACAAATTACATCACCTTCACCGTAAACCAAAGTTACAACCCAAGCTTAATATTACTAATCAAAAACACAGTGGGGTAAAGTTGCCATATTATTGGATTTAAATATATTTTGTTTAACTGTATTGAGAATTTGATTTTATGTTGTTACATTAACGTTACTGTTTCTAATGTTTGTAGATGGCATTTTTGTTGGTTTAACCTGAACTCTTTTGAAGAAAAAAAGTCAAATATATAAACATATACACACACACACACACACACACACAGTCACTCTCAATAATACCAGCATAAAGCTAGTTTGACAGTTCCAACATACAGACACTGGCTAAAACTCAAGCATACTCTCAGCTTGAAAGTATCAGGATATTTCCAAATGTGCCATTTGCCAATAAGTTCCAACTTTTACAATTCAAATACCCTCTCATTTTTCCCTTCAAAACGTGTATTCTCTCAATTTGCAAGATACCGGCACATTGTTATTTATAAAAATCCAGGGCTAGGAAGTAGGTCAGAATGGCCATAGAGTTTAGCATGGCCCCGGCAGTCAACGGGTGGGTAAATAAGCAAATAACACCTAGAAGCTTAGTGTCCCTCTTCCAGGGATGTCATTTGGGGGTCACGCCTGCGACTCCGGAGGTCTACCTTGCTACCCCCTGTGGTCACCCTTACTACCCCTAAATAAAAATATCGTTTTTTTAAAACAATTGAAGCTTGTGGGCTGAGGCCAGCGCCATGTGGCTCTTTGTTTCTAGAGTAGCTTGCTTTCTTGTTCAGGCCTCTTCAATAAAACAGGGGGCTCCACAAGTTTAACACTTTGAGCAGTCACAATGAATAAGAAAGACTGGGAATAAAAAATAATGTGTCTTTCTGGAATTCTATACAATAATTGCTAGACTCATTACAGGTCTATTTCAGGCACACTTCAGGGGGCGAGTCACTGATTTAGTCTGTTCTTCAACACCTCAAATTCACAATGCAGACAAAAACCTCCAAACAGCATTTAGAGTAGAATAAGCATCCATTTTGCAAGTTGCAGTTATAGAATCTTTGTTTCTGCCCTTGTCTCCATTACATTCATCACAAGACATTCCATCTAGGTATCCTCAGTCACTTGGCAAAATCCTTGTGCCTAAAAGCTTGTATACAGTGTAGAAATATTTGACCATAGCACATAAAGTGGCCCTTGATTTAATTGTGCCGCAATTAATGCTTTGTTGGCATGCTGTTCAGGATGTTTGTTTGCATGTATGAGGTAACGAGTGACCAGAGTACGGGATGCAGTGTGAGTAGGTTGCTTTCCCAGCGTTACTCTAAACTGTTTAATACACAGTTATGAACCCTCGCCTAGGTATGTATTTTGCCAAACTCTGAATCTTAAAAAGTAGACCCTCCGATGCTTTACATGTGGCAAACTTTGCACCAGACCTGCAGATGAACTGGCCTGCTGTTGAACCACAGTTGCCAGTTTAATGGTATGCACTAGAGTGTAATTTTCTTTCCGACTTTGAGAACATTCAAGCATGTCATTGCTCATTTTACTATAGCCGGTAAAATAGCTATAGCCGGTAAAATAGCTTAGCGGGTTGAGCGCTCGCTGCTGCGATGTGTGTGTCATCTGCAGGTTGCAGGTTTAAATCCCGGCAAGGCCAATTCAGCCACTCATCCTTCTGAGGTTGATAAATGAGTACCAACACAGGTTGGGTGATACTGTATGTATATTTGTTCTATATAAAGCGCTTAAGCATAAGTGCTATATAATAACACATTATCATTTGGCCTTGAGCATCTGCTTGCATTCACAGTAATTTGGCAATATGGGCCTGTACACACTGATATTTACGATACATATGGTGATCCATTCTTCTATGAAATGTATATCACATTACAGTGATATCATAACCATATTTTTTGTAGTGTACTTAGGAACAATGCTTTGTGATGCCAATTCCTGTTTTGTTAAGGGGTGAAAGATCACCCTCCATCGCTTCCTGTGATGTCACTTCAGGGTGGGGGTAAAATGACATCACTTCCTGTGATGTCAGGCCAAGGGCTGCGTGAGGTCACTTCCGCTAACCCTGGCATTTTGCTGAAATGATGTCCATGTCCTCTTCATATCCCATCTCTCTCCTAGCTTCACTGAAATGCCATCATTTCACCTAATAGGTGGCTTTTTAGCACCACCTAACAGCCAAACCTTACAAGCATTGACAAAGCTAATAGTTTGGGCTTTAGAATAGGGACTCTATAAGCATGTGTCAGATATTACCATTGTATGCTCAACTATTCGCACCTTTTGGCAGCTATTGGCCAGATACGTCCTAACACTTGCATCATCGCCAGTGATTAAGGTTAGGCAGTGAATGCTGGAGGGGCAGTGTGTTGTGTGGGAGCAGTGCATGTGGTGATCGAAATCAAATCAGCTCACGGCTCCCTTGATCTGTAATGATCTATAGTCCTTGGGTGTGCTTTTAAAAAGAAAAATACTATCAGTTCAGAAAAAAAGGCACAAAGAACCCAATGCCACGAACGGGGAAAATAAGCTTAAAAAACAAAAAACAACAAATGGAACTTCACCGGCCAGTGCCAGCTTTCAGGTATAGGTGGCAATATGCAGGGACCACACAGCCAGGAATCAATGAATGACCAGTTTGAGGTCATATTTCAGTTTCCTATTCCCTTACTGTCGATTATCTACTTGCTGATGCCCCTGTGAGACATGCAGTTGACAGTCAACAAATGGGGAGGGAAGACACATAGGCCTTAGCAAGGCCATGGGCGCCGACGGGAAAGACAAATAACCAAACATCTGCAGGCTGTGTGTTCCTCCTTAAACGCCATCTCACCCTATATCTGTTATTCCCATGTCAGTATGTGCGCTTTATCGATGGCTAGCAACAGCTGATAGCAAAAATCTTAAAAGTAGGATCCTGTGCACCTGTACAAGGCTTGTGATCATTCCATACCAACCAAAGACATTTCTTGCGATAGTTTGTAGACTGTTGCCCTTTCTTTTGCTGGCTTGCCAACTGTTGCCCTGCCGACATTTTACTTATCAATGCGTAACACAAGGTACTTCAAGATAAAAGCTAACCATTAATAAAAAGCCTGGTACAAGAAAGGCCAAATATTTAAGATATAGTAGTATCTAGATCTCTAAAAAGTGTCAAATGAAAACAAATCTCCCCCAACCCTGCTGCCCCTGCACCCAACTTGTAACCCCTTTGGGATTTCTTCTTTGCACAGCTTACTGTTGCTTACCAGCCAGGTTTGCGCTTTATAAATCCCACACATGTAAAGCTTCACAGCCAGCGCTTGCACCAGATGTGTAGCCGGATCTCGGGAATCAGGCCAGAGTCAGCCGCCCCAAACCCATGCTCTGCACTGGGCCAAATTTTTTTTTTTTCATTATTTTTTTAAAGCGCCTGCGAGCATACCATCTTCCTCTGGTTTATCCATGCAAGAGGTCACGAAAGGAAGTTAACAGTCCTCAGCCACGACCCGCTTTATTTATGCAATGTTTGTCGGATACATTGGACCTGTATTTTTTATTTATTCATGCAATGTTTGTCGGATACATGTATCCGACAAACATTACATACATAAATATACAGATATCTGACAAACATTGCATAAATAAATCCCCCTATTAACATCACACACAATGCAGCCACCCAACTGCTTTCAGAGGGTAGCTGCAGGAGCTGTGCCGGGTGTGGTTCAAGTAAAGGAAAACATTGCTTATGGCGAGCAGAATTCACCCTTTTTTAATAGTACCCAAGGAGGGTGAGGGGATTTATAAAATGGGATGGAAATTGTGCATTTTAAGGAATATTTACTCAGCAGCACTGGTCAAAACTATTGTCAGCATAGCTCATCGCCAGTGCCATGGAAGTGGTTTAAAGTGGAATTGATATATAGTTTGGAAAATAATCAGCATGAAAGAAATAGCGCCGTTTTAAACTATTATTTTGGACATTTGCTTTGATCGGAGGTCAACTGCCAGGCCCGCCCCGTTAACCCCCGCCTCCTCGGGCACCGCCCCCCATACTCCGCCGCTACCCCGGTCCTTTTGGGATGCCCCACCAATTTTTTTCCATTTCCACCACTGTTCACAGCAACAGCAAATACACGGTACTGATCAGACATAAATAAACAGAAATATCGTCCACGCGATCTTTTAATTGAATACGAAACATCCAGGAAAAAAAAACAATGCATAAGAAATAGATTTCGTAAACAATACATTGTACGTTTCAGAAAGCAAAATTATTGACCCAACTAGAATAACGTAGGTAAATCGACCAACAAAGACGCATGTCTTCACAGTTTAAGTATTGCATAAACTCGGTATTTTGTTTAAACTTGGAAATGTGGTTAACTAGTGCTGCAGTTTCGTTCGATGTGGCGGTAGTTTGCAAACTGAGCCTACTCCACGCCCCTTAGGGTAGCACACTCGCTCCGAGTCTTACGGCAGTCCTTGCACGCAGCGCAGAGCTGCCACCACGCCGTGCAGCAGCCAGCCAGCTGTGAACTTGAGATGGGCTCTCGTCTTACAGCATATGTACTGTGGACATCAACACAAGGCTGCGACAAGCACGTCACGCACGTAAAAGTGCATGACTCCGTCTGGGGTAATCGCGATCCGCACACAGATATCGGCGCGCATAATAAAGTTTTCATGTGGCACACGCACACAGACATGCTCGCTGACATCAGCAGCAACCTCGGGCAAGAGATACTTGCGTTCAAGTCAATTATTCAAACATGGTTTCTTTTTTAATGCACTCGCCAAGCTGTACGGTTAAGGCGTAAGATGCCAGATTTAAATCTCCACTGACAGAACAAGCGCTTTAACGGAAGAGCTTCCATTGGTAGTGAATTAAAAGACTCCTACCCCAGTGCTGATGTTCCCACCTCAACTGCTGCACCATAGACTTAACACGTTCCCATGTGAAAGCCGCTCTGAGTGTCCCCGTTTCGGGCTGCGTTATGGTCGCTTCCTTGCAAAATGCATCGCCAGCGTTGTTCTCTGCAAGCTCAGTGCTTGGACATGACAGATGCATGCACAGTACTTGACGTGAAGGGGTTGCCCATGAAACACATGCAAGGCTGAAATGGCAAAGATCCTACTGGGTTTAGGCAAACGCGGGGGCCATCTTGGATTGACAGATTCGCCACAGTCGGATTCAGTGCGCTTAAAACTCATCTTCTGGATGCACAGTTTCATTTTCTTTCTTTTGCAATTGTATGTGCATGGGGCACGCAGAGGATAAACAGATCGCACTATAGGCAGCGCATGGTTATCCAGATCGTCAGAAAATGAAAGAAAACTTTATACCCACACTAACCAAAGTTTTTGAAAAAGCAAACATATGCCTCTTCAGCACCAAAAAAGCACCTTCGACTTGAACACAAAGTAGAACTGGTAATTTCCAATTGACTCTACAATCTTTAAATTATGTAACCAGAAAGATACATGTATACCTCGTTTTCACTGCCAGTAATTTGATCACCAAAGCAGACAGATACTGTAACTCACAAAATTGCTTTCAGACACATTTGTCACTTCACCAAAAAACACACACACCATGAGAAAATGAAACTAGATAGAGAACACAGTCAGCAAAAAATTAATATGAATGAATAAGAGTACTCCAGATTTTGCCTTAGTTAAGTACCTCACTTGATCCCTGTGAATAAGCCATCTTAAAGCCATGAATCATCATTTATTCGTCTGTAACCTCGGTTCTTCAAATTAGTCTTCCATGTTCCTCCACCATGACATGAATGGTTTCCCTGACAACTCCGGCTCCTCACATCTACAGCATCATCCATTAAAATGTTTGTTTTTGCTGACCCTCCATAGTCGAGGGACCATGGAAAGAATCTGCAGGTGTATGTATGCCATGTGGGTGATCAGCTGACGCAGTCACTTAACCAGCGTGGTCTTTGAAAAACTGAGGGAAAGGAGAGGATGAGGTCTTCGAGTTGTTAGGACAAGTACCTGGCTTACACGACAGATATGCAACATGTAAAGATGTGAAGATGGACAGAAGCAAGACTGTTGAAACTTGCTGCCTCAAGGAGGCAGAGGCTAACAACAACAGCATCTGTAACAAGAAGGAATTAATTGTATGCCAGCCACATTGGAGACCTGATGAAAGCTCCGGCCTACAAAAGCGGATCAACGGGGGAGGAGTTGAGCCGTCCGTGAGAGCAGTGGGAGAAGAATGAGAAGAATGAGATCTTCACCACTGAAGAACGTCACAACGGGACGTTCGCTGAGAGATGGACAGCTGGCCGAAGCTCTACACAAGCTCAGAAGAGAAATGTGTAGACTGCAAAAGCCTCCTAAGAAATAGAGCAAGCAGTGCCGACTGGAGACACAGAGGTACAAAGGTGAGGAGTAATGCCGACTAGTGCAACTATAGGAGTTGCCGGACTGCGTAGGCACTGTGTGGATGATGAAAAGAAAACACTGCATATTGGCAGACAGTTTCAAGCTCCATGGCAAACTGAGAAAGCTCTCTGAAAGTTCAGGGGTTGGAAATGACACATGCGTGCACAGTGCTTGACTTGAAGGGGTTGCCCATGAAATAGATGCAAGGCTGAAACAGCAAAGACCCTCAACGGTTTAGGCAAACCCAGGGGGCATCTTGAATTGTCAGAGTTGAATGCACTTAATTCAATTAAACCGCGCATATTATAAAACTGCGTCTTCAGACCATTCAGGCACTGAGAAATGTCTTGCCTAATGAAATGCTGCATGTGTGGGAACTAAATGACAAGTACCACAGCAAGTCAAGAACATGGTTGATCCCTGAAGCATGGACTTACCCAGTTTCTCTGGAAAGAAATGTTCAAAAAGGAGCTAAACCCCTGTGAACCTAAATATTACATTTGAGCGAGTAAATGTAAAAAAAATAAAACTTGGTAGTAAGAGAAGGTACACGCGGGGGGCACGGCAAAGTCAAACAAGATGGGGTGGCGGTAGTGATAATCCGCCCATAAAGCGAAGCCCAACCCTTACCAACAAGGTTATCTCTTTAATAATCCTCTTTAAAAATTGTACTTTTGAGATAGTCATTTTTTTAACATTTTTTTTATTTGATACGATTGAATATACAACCTTTCAAAAATACAGAAATAGATGAACAATATTTAAACAAATCCAAATACATATACAATTTTTTGATTTCACCCTCATAACTAAGACGAACAAGTTACTCTCTTACCTGGTAACGTTCTTTCGATGGGATGGTCTGATGACGTATTCCATATCTATGACAGTAATCACCACAGCTATGCTGCTTCGGTAAATCTTCAGCGTCTGCGTCGATGAGGTCGATACGCCGCCCTTGAGGACCTCCTCCGACGGCCGACGTCACTGGATGTTATAAGTAGGACGCACGACGCCCGTAGCCTCAGTTGAAGTTTTTTCCCAGAACGTGTGCCACCAGTCTTCTGCCAGTCTGACACACAAAGCCTTGCGGAGACGTAAGCTGCAATCACATAAGAAATTCTGTAGCGGGGAAGGTAGGGAAGGAGCGATATGGAATACGTCGTCGGACCATCCCATCGAAAGAAAGTTACCAGGTAAGAGAGTAACTTGTTCTTCGAGGGGATTGGGTCCTCCGTCATATTCCATATCTATGACAGACTCCCAAAGCAGTACCAATGCAAGGAGGTGGGAAAAGAATTTAGAAAACAGCAATTTAGCATGCCCAATCAAATTGCGGAGTAAAGGACCGCCTTGCCAAAGGCCAGATCCTGCCCCCGGATGGAATCGAGGGAATAGTGACGAACAAAAGTATGTACCGAAGCCCAGGTGGCTGCATCACAGATGCTGCGAATAGGAACACCCCTCTGCAGGGAAGTAGAGGCCACCATACCCCTGGTAGAAGGGGCCCGTAAGCTGACCGGTGGGTCCTTACTCGCCAAGCGGTAACACCCAAAATAATCCAGCGAGACAAAGTCTGTTTCATCACAGCCTGTCCCAAACGCTTTCCAGCGTAGCCAATAAAGAGCTGATCGTCCACTCTGACCCGGGAAATGCGTGAAATATAAAAGCTTAACGCTCTCCTAGGATCAAGCCTGTGGAGCCTCTCCTCTTCCTTACCAGGATGTGGAGGAGGATAAAATGCTGGAAGAAATTCCGACACCACCTTCTGAAGAATAGAAGGACGAACACTAAGGACAACCCTGTCATTATGAAACACAGTGAAGGGTGGCTTAACTGAAAGTGCCTGTAACTCACTCACTCTGCGAGCGGAAGTGACTGCAACTAAAAATACAGTTTTCAGAGTTAACAGTCTCAAAGGGCATGAATGCAAAGGCTCAAACGGAGCACCCATCAGAAACTTGAGAACAAGGTTCAAATCCCAACCGGGCACCTGGAAAGGTGACGCAGGGAACACATTAGTGAGCCCTTTCAGAAACTGAGAAATGAAAGGATTTTTAAATAGGAACACTCTTCAGACGAGTGCTTAAATAAGGACAGTGCCGCCAGGTAAACTTTAATGGTACCCACTTGAAGGCCCCTGTGGGCCAAAGAAAGCAAAAAAGACAGAACCATGGGAATGTCGCATACAAAAGGATCCACATTCTTAACCCTGCACCAGTCGCAGAACTTTCTCCAACGGTACAGGGACTTTGTTGCGGGCCTTCTGGCCGAAAGCAACACCTCCAACACGTCTTCAGGGAGGTCCCAATCCTTATACCTCAACCTTTCAGAAACCAAGCGTGAAGGTTGAGGGACCTGACCTCTGGATGGAGAACCTGACGCCCCTCCCGCGAGAGCAGATCATCTCGGTAGGGAAGACGATGTGGAGGCCAGATGGACAAGTCGAGAAGGTCCGGGTACCACGTCCTCCGGGCCCACGCCGGAGCAATGAGGATCATCCGGGAACCGAACCTCCGCAGTACTTGCGGGATGACGGGAACTGGAGGAAACGCGTACAGCAGTCGGAATGACCACTCCACCACAAACGCGTCTCCTAAGGCTCTGTTTGGAGGAAATTCCCGCGAGCAGGACCTCTCGCATTTCCGGTTGACACTGGAGGCCAAGAGATCCACTTGAGGGGTCCCCCAAAGGGTGAAGATCTCCAGGAGAATCTCCTGAGCCAACTCCCACTCGTGAGAGATCGCGCTCTGCCTGCTCAGAGCGTCCGCCGTCTCGTTTTCGTCTCCTGCCAGATGAACTGCCGAGATCGGAACTTCCTGCTGGATTGCCCAGAACCAGAGCTGCATCGCCTCCCTGCACAGAGGAAGTGACCCTGCCCCCCTCCTTTTTGTTGAGGTAGTGCATGGCCACCGTGTTGTCCGTCAGGATCAGGACATTCTTTCCTCGCACAGTCGGCAGAAAAGACATCAGGGCCAGCCTGACGGCCCTCAACTCCAACAGATTGATATGGAGTCTGGACTCCGACGGAGACCAACGACCGCTGACTGTCAACTCGTTGTCATGAGCTCCCCATCCCGTGAGGGATACGTCCGTCACGATCGTCACCTCCGGCCAGGGCAGCCAAAAAGGAGCCCCCCTCATCAGATTGCCTTCGTCGGCCCACCACAGAAGGTCCCGGGTGACCGAAGACGGCACCTGAACAGGGTCCGACATCCTGCCGGAGGACTGAGACCACTGGAGCTTGAGTGCCCATTGCAAAGATCTCATCCGCAACCTGGCCTCTGGCATCAGAAGAATGCAGGATGCCATGAGGCCGAGCAGTCTCAAGAACTCGAACACTGGGAGTGTCTGGGCAAGTTCAAACTTGTGCACCATCTGCTGAATGTGATGAGCCCTCACCTGGGGAGGAAAACACTGCCCCAGGGATGTGTCGAGCACTGCTCCGATGTACTGGAGCCTCTGAGTTGGTGCCAAATGGGACTTCTTTAAGTTGAGGGAGAAGCCCAGCTTGTGGAGGGAGTGGCAGGTGACTGACAGATGATCCAGGACTTGCTCGGGAGAGCGCGCCCTGATCAACCAATCGTCCCGGTAGGGGTAGACGTGAATCCCCCATTTCCTGAGGTGCGCTGCCACCACTACCATGAGCTTGGTGAAGACCCTCGGGGCGGAGGTCAATCCGAACAGCAGAACCCGAAAATGAAAGTGAGTCGCCAACCACAAACCTCAGGTACTTCTTGTGCTTTGGATGGATCGGCACATGAAAATAAGCGTCCTTGAGGTCGAGAGACACCAACCAGATCTGAAGTTGAAGGGCCTGGAGGACTTGAGAGAGAGTAACCATCTTGAACTTGTCCTTCCTGAGGAGTTTGTTCAAACCGCGCAAGTCCATGATGGGTCTCAATCCCCAGTGTTTCTTGGAAATCAAAAAATAAGGGGAATACCATCCCTTGTTCCTCTCCACTACAGGCACCAGTTCTATGGGGCCTTTCTCCAGCAGGGATTGAATTTCCTGAGTAAGGAGCGGATCCGGACTCTTCAAAGAGAGATTCCCCGGTGGATTGTCTTGAGGCCTCTAACGGAAAGGAAGACAGTAGCCGTGGGTTATGATCTCCAGAAGCCACACATCTGAAGCAATGGTGCGCCACTCTGCAAGATGCTGCCCCAGCCTTTCCCCAACCGGCGAACCATGGGACATGGCCTCATGACTGAGCTGAAGCGGCTGCGGCGTTGCCTGAGGGCAAAGAGGCAATAGCCCGAGTGGCCTTGGCACCTCGGGTACCTTGTTTTCCACCTCTGGCACGCCTACGGTGGCCCCTTTGACTGGCAGCTCCTCTCGCTTTACCAAAGGATGAGTAATAACGAAAGGAACCTCCCCTCCATTGCTGTCCCCTAGGACGAAAAGGCGGAGGTTGTCGAACTGCAGCGCCCAACGACTTTGCTGCAGCTTTGGAGGTCTGCAACCTCTCAAGGCTCTCGTCAGCCTTGCTGCCAAAAAGATGTTCCCCGTCAAAAGGCATGTTGAGGAGCCGGGCCTGCACATCAGGAGCAAACCCCGACTTCCGCAACCATGCAAACCTGCGTATCACGGTGCTCGCCGCCATGGACCGGCTGACGCAATCTGCCATGTCCAAACCCGACTGAACGGCCTCACACATAGCATCCTTGCCATCCTGAACCATGGCAAGGAAACCATCCCGTTCATCCCCATCGGGAATATGTTCAGCCGCCAAGGAAACAGTTCCACAGAGTGTGCGTGAAACGAGACAAGGCACAAATGGAGTTGGCCGCCTGAAGCGCCATACCTCCTGCAGAAAACACTTTCTTCGCCCAGCCGTCAAACCGCTTGTTGTCCCTATCAGGAGGGATGGTAGGGTACAAAGCCTGCTTAGCCGGGGCCGTAGCCGCCTGCACCACCAAACTCTCCAGAGTATGGTGCTTGGACAAGTAGCAGGGGTCACTACTGGCTGGGCAGTATTTTCGCGGCAAAGACTTGCTCACTGCCGGGAGACTCTCCGGAGCAGTCGAAGCCGCTGCCACCCTTCTTTGCAGAGCCATATGGAATGGCAGTACCGGGTCAGTTGGTGGACCAATGTCGAGGATATACGTAAGGTCATCCTGAACAAACTCCCCTGGGGGAGCAGACCATCCTAAGTACTCGGTGACCCGTGACATAAGGTGCCGGTACGAAGAATCGGCATGAATGCCAGGCTCAGGCCTACAAAACTCCACGTCAGGAGAGGTGTCCAGCACACTCGCATCATGCAGGGACTGCCTCAGGTCCTCAAACTGACTATGGCCCGAGAGAATCTCGTCAGGCACCGTGTCAGGCACCATGCCATCATCAGAGCCCTCATCCACATCTGAAATGAATTCCAGATGGTGGTAAGAAGGCACAGAACCTGAACCAAAGCCATGCTTGACCTTGGCCAGAGCCTTTCTAGGTGGTTCCCCCGAGCCACGGGGTACCCCCGTCGACACAGCCCCGAATGGCGTGGGCGCAGAGTGAATCGGCGGCGGGAGAATCGGCGTCGACGACAGATGCAGCGCCGACAGCATCAACGGCGTCGACACAGGCCTCGAGGGCGGAGCCCCGAGCGTGTCCCTCGTCCACCTGGGTGCCGACGGCGTCGACGACTTCCTCGGAGGCAGAGCCTCGAGAGAGTCCGTCGACGACCTCGGCGCCACAGGTGTCGATGTCTTCCTCGAAGACTTCACAGGCTCAGTCGGTCTCGAGCACGTCGAGGACCGGGACCTGGACCGGGCATGCCGAGACCTTTCCCGCGAATCGCGACGACCGCCCGAAGGCGTGCGAGCGGTGTCTCTCGGCTGATCACGACTGACCCCACTCCGAGGCGCCGACGGACCAGTGCCCTGCGATTCGAGAATCGCCAACATTTTCTTCCCGAAGGAAGCCCATTCCTCTGGTGTCCCATGCTTGGTGGGGTAAGCGACCCGCCGATGGGCGTAGTCCTCGGACGAGGACGGGGAAGGCGACCGATGACAGCGCTTCTGGGAGTGCCTCAAAGAGGCAGAGGAGTGGCGAGAGACTCCGGGACCGAGACCCACTGGACTTCCGATGATGACATGGAGAGTCGCCTCTCAAATCATCCGTCGAAAACCCCGCAGACCTCGACTTCCGGGGCTTGGACACCTTACCGACCGACAACAACTTCTTGCGCTCCCGCAAGGCTTTGGACGTGAGCGACTGGCAGTCGACACAGTCATCCGTGTCATGGGCCTCCCCGAGGCACCAGAGGCAGGCGTCGTGCGAGTCCGTCACCGACATTTTGGACCCACAGTCTTACCCCGGACGCGGGGTTGAAGACGAGGTAGACATCTTCACGAAGAACAACTTCACAAACGAAGAACCGGGATGAACAACAGAAACTCCAAAGAGTCACGGCGTACCGAGATTCATGAAGCGAACACGTTCGCGGAAAAAACGGAACTGAGCCTACAGGCGTCGTGCGTCCTACTTATAACATCCAGTGACGTCGGCCGTCGGAGGAGGTCCTCGAGGGGGGCGTATCGACGTCATCGACGCAGGACGCAGACGTCGAAGATTTTCCAAAGCAGCACAGCTGTGGCGATTACTGTCATAGATATGGAATACATCGGAGGACCCAATTCCCTCAAAACATATATATCTCAATCCACATCGTGTCTTGTGAGATTAAAATTCAAATCAGTACGCTTTGAATTCTGATCCAAAAGGAAAAAGAAAACAGATCAGTTGAAAATGTAAACTCCATACTTGGTAATTTTTAAAATGCATCGGGTTCTCTCTTGAGTTTTGTTCCTTTTTGGCAGCTATACTATTGTCATTTCAGCTGTCACACTGTTTCCTTTTTCTCATTCTCGTGTAATTTCAGAAATATTAGGTATTTTATCACTGCTATGTTTACTGATACTTTCTGCGAGTCCAAAATTATTTTCCATATCATCTCAGTTGTCATTAATTCCGGATATTTAAAAAAACTAAGAAAGTACATAGTCCTAAGATTTGCAAAGCCGGACATTCTGATATTACATGTTTTAATGTCTCTACAATTGCTGAATTTTCACAAAACCGACAATTACTTTCACTAGCTGTCACTCCCCCCCCCCCCCCCCCATTTATACATGACCTCTCTTGTATACCATAGGTTCAGTCTAAATCTCATGTATTAGGTTCTCATTTGTCGATCCGGAAATAATGATTTTTGAACAGGGTTACTTTTGTACAGTGGTCTCTTGTTCTTATCCAGTCCCCTTTTCTTATTTTCCACTTAGCAGCAGTTGGGTTAGCAATTAGATCTTCATCAAGTATATCGTCCAAATTCAGAGATTGTTGTGCCCTAATTCTCCAATTTCTCGCTTCTTTGTGAGCTGTTTCAGTTACATAAGCAGATGTTGTGTGCAATAGCGGATAGTCCTTCATTGGCATAATATACTTCCTATATAGGGAACAAACCCTCTATTTGTACATGGCATATAGCGATGTTAGTCCTAGTTTATGACGTATTATGCACATTGATGTTGCTTTAGGTAGGTCCAGAACTGATTTCCAAAAACGTCCTTCTATCCTAGTCCAGAACATTTCTGATAACCAAGCTCGTGTTTCCGCACCATATACTAGGATGGGTGTTACTTTTGGTTATAAAAGATTATCGGTTTTAGTGAAAATTTTCCATATTTATATTGTAGTATTCGGGCTTGAGAGATTACAGTACTTAGTTTCCTTCTTATTTCGAGGTGATATGCTTTATCATGTGGATCATTACTCAAAATCCCAAAAGATTTGTATTCCTTTGTCACTTCCAATGACTCTTCCTGTAGTACCCATCTATGGCGTTTCATTTTTTATTCGAAAAAATAATGATCTTACATTTGGATTCATTTACTTTTAGACCATTTCTAGTGGCATATAGTTTGTCATTTGCTTTCTTTGTCATTAATTCTTTCACACGTCTCTGCTTACAAAGTACGGACTCCACATAACCATGTTCGTTGTTGTTCAGCAGAGAGGCATACATTTATGCCTCCAGAGTTCCAAAGGTCAGCATCCAAAACATCCTAGTCCTCAAACAAAAGTATGAATGGCAGTAGAAATCATGATCATGTTATATGTTACCTTCACCCCACCCCCGCAAGTCTAGTCTAATCACATCACCCAGCTTATTAAGAAGCGCAGAGGAGAAAGAATGCCGTGAACATGGGCCCGAGATCTGGAATAACCTACAGCAGCCTTTAGGACCACATGAAGATCTACATAAGTACTGTCAAAAGTTGACCATCTCAGTGGCTGAATTTGTCAAAGTACACATACCCATTTATTTTTGTAACTTTGTTGATCTATCTTGATTGTAACAACTGCCTAATCCCGGAAAAGTGTACTCCGGTTAAGTGGTGAACATGCTTAAATGTACCCACCCCCTTTACAATCTCTGCCACCCACCTGAAGAGACCTGTTAAAACGAGACACATTACTGTACGTATTACAAATAATCTAGGACACTTGAAATAATGTTATTTTCTGAAAATATGGTAGGATCCCTTGGAACAAAAGTGGCAAGTCTTGCTTTTCTTCTTTAAATGCATAAATGATTTAAATCTGGAAAACAAAATCGGTTCTGCACCAGCCTGTCCAAAGAGGTTTAAAAATTCAGATGATTGGAGAAAGAGGTCTATTCCAGAGGACAATTGGACGCAACTGCCCTTACGATCATAAGATCAAACTATAGGTATCACAGTAACCTATAACACTGTGTATAAGCGCTATATAAATAAACTATCATATCAACACATTTTAAGATACGGCTTGAGTAAATAACCACCAGCAAGTGTGGGAAACCACACTTCAGCACTCATCCGGATAATGGAACAGTGCCATATTGGCAAAACATACTTGGTTTCCTTTTTATGGCATATCACAGCTAGTTTTGCAGCTCACAAGCCTCATCAAGGGAACCTTGAGGTGGACTTGCAAAGAAATTCCCACAAACACCTTGCCTCGTGTGACACCCAACCCAGCTAAACCTGCAAGTGGGGTACTGCAAAAAAACGTGTGCAGCAATCCCAAATTATCCCATGCAGATGTGCTGCAGTGTTCAAAATTGCTTTAGCGCAGGAGAGCCTGGTTAATTTGGCACCAACAGCTAACAGGAGTTACTTTTGGCTTCTGCGACAAACTGTGCCATACAAACACATCCATCTGACATCATCTCTGTGTTTGGGAATGTGCCTAAAAAATTATATCCATCAGCAGCCTTTGATCTTGTGGATCATGAGAAATTGCTCAGTAGGCTTGTGGACCAGGGAGGGTTCTCCAGTGGAGTGATAGACTGGATCAGATCATTTCGCCAAGATAGGAAATCGAGAATAGTTTGGGGTAATGCATGCTCCAAGCCTGAGCTGATTAATTGTGGTGTACCGCAAGGGGCTTACCTCTCCCCGGCACTATTCAATATATTCTGCGGCCCCCTATGTGACCTCTTGGATTTATTAGGTGTGCGATTTACGAATTAAGCTGATGAAAGTCAGCTCATTATGGAGCGGATAACCATCTCTCAGTGCTGAAGCCTATGTTAAGAGTGTAATCAACAAATCTCAATACCATCTGAGACTGCTCAGATTGGTGAAGCCATATGTCTCTCTGGGGAACTGCACTACACTAGTTCGAGCGGTTATAATGCCTCGGATCAACTATTGTAGTGCGTTATTGGATGGAGCGATTAAAGGTTGCATCAAAAAGCTACAGATACTCCAAAATGATGCAGTGCAGATCATTAAAGGCACAGCAAGGCAAGACCCCATTTCTGTCCATTAGAGGGAGTTGCATTGGCTTCCAGTTGAGGCTAGAATATGCTTCAAGACGATTACTATTGTTCGTAGATGTTTATATGGACAAGCACCAGAAAACTTAAAGAACGTTTAATGCTCGAAAAACGTGCCATAGTTAGCCAGTCTATGGACTCGATGTTACTGACCCAGCCTAGAAGTAAACGAGTTAGAGGCAATGGAAGCTCGTTTATGGTACAAGTAGGGTTGGTTTGGAACAAACTTCCCCCTGAGATGCGCATGGAAGAAACCATAACAATTTTTAGGAAACCTCTGAAGACCTTACTGTTTGTTTAAATTGTAAGCCAGTTTTTGTTTACGTTATATATGTTGCGCCCTGATGCCTGTGGGCTACGGTGCATTATAAACAAATAAGTAAAAAAAAAAAAAATGTACAGGCACCAAGAAGACATTTAAAGCACTATTAATTTTTAACAATGGACAGTAGTAAAAATTGATATCCCATCTACAGCGGGGGTTGGGGGGTATTTTAGTCACCACCATAATCATTTGCCTCCAAGCCCCTCAGTAGATCATGAACACAGGGAAAATAGCCCAATTTCCTATAATGCTGGCATCAAAGTTCAAAACGTGCTCACTTTTTACACCCCAAAAAATACACAGCAATATTTCCTGTACAGTGCAACATTGACAAGGGATTTCAGGGGGCTCCTACTCAGGCGCTGAAGTGGTCTTGTGGGGGGGGGAAGTGTCTTGTCGCTAGTCTGCACCTAGCGACCGTGGTTCAAATCTCACCCCCGACATACCGCAACATTCTAAAATAGATGTAGGGCACACATGGATTTGGGAGCAGAATATGAGATCCAGGGAGAAACGTTTTGCCGGATCGCCGGGTGATAGACAATACCCAGGAAGGAGCTCGTTTTAGCTCCTAATCATTAAATCTTAATTTCAACCCCTGGTGCTGGGACTCCATTCACCAACACAAGCAATGAGGCACTAACCGGTCATAATTTTGGAGTGAGGTGGTTTGGTGTATAGCCTGGAGTCGTGTGCCTCTAAAGCACGTCCCTTCTGGAAAACAAGGTACTGGTGAAACCCCTATGAGAGGTTACATATATTGAATATTTTTTTTTATTATTAATCCGATTCAGTTCAATTTAGAACCTTTCCATACATTTATAACCAAGGAATAAAATAACCATTCATCCTTTAATTCTTAACATAACTAACACTTTGTGTCCTTCCTATACATATCTTATAAATATAACCAACAGTTAGGAACTTTATTCAGCACTATAGGCAAAGGCCTGCCAACCCTTGCTTACTGCAATTGTTAAGGAAGTGCTCCATTCTGGGTTACAGTTCAACCAGATGTATATTTCTACCAAAGGGACAATCACTGCCCTATTCACAGGCCACCATTTTGGAAAACAGAAGATCACAGTCGACTGAAAGCAATATGAAAGCCATTGTATTCGTGTTGCCTGCAATGGTGACATTTGGAGCGTGGGCCACGCCCCATGCCTTGAAAAATACTGAATACGTGTCATGACAAGAAAGTGCTCGGGGCTGCGTCTAATTGGCAAGCCTGCGAGAAGTGCCTCTTGCACATGCGCAGAAAACGGGCTTTTGTTATTAAACGCCTTACAAGTAGCTAAACCAAAGCACACCACGAACTCTGGGACGGCATCCAGGCGACAGTGCGGTTCAAACGAGCATTATTTTGCGTTACTTCACCCAGAAAAAGGCTTCGCGCACACGTTAAAAGCTTTAATTTTTTTTTTTTACTCTGGTTTTTAGTGATGATTTTCATATAAAAACCTGGCAATGAAAGCAACTTCTGCCGAACGTTTGAGGGAGATAGGATAGGTCAACACTCGGCACGGGCAGCCTTTCACTAATAAACCGTCTCATAGAAGAGAACTATACGTGCCTGGTTTTTCATCAACGGAGATAAATTGCTGGTGGCAATTGCTTTCCCAACACCACGAAAAGGTCACGGTTTAAGTTAACCAGCAAGAGAACACTTTTCATATACAGTGGCACGCACTGAAGAGCCTGTATGTTGGTATCCCGGCTCGAGTGTACCTTTGCAGCCTGCAGTGTTCACACGGTCCGTGCCTGTGCCAGAAGCTCGCTCAGAAGTATGGTCAGAACCACAGCCACAGCCACGGGGGAACCGAGCCCGTAACGTTTGGGCTGGCGGAGGTAGTAATGCCCCAAGTGGAAGACGAGTGGCTACTTTCTGAGACTTGGTGTGGGCGGGGCCTATTTACATGTATTCTACCCCATTCCGGTTTTCCCAAAGGAATGTTTTTGGGAGTTAGTGCCAAATTAGCAACCAAAAGGTGAATGGACAGTGACGCTGCCCAAAAGCACGAAATGTTTTAAATACGAAATTCATATTTTGATGCCAGCATGGTATTGCTGTGGTTGTGATGGATGGTTGGAGTCATCAGTTCATGTCGCTGATCCACGTGCAATGTACCATTATCCTGAGTGTGTGAGGTGTCAGTGGGCAGTCAGACAGTATCTCCCAGGAAACCGACTAGATAATTTAGGGTCCCAGACTTGTCATGACATAGTGTCAACTGACATAGCATCCACTAGCCTAAACACATCTGGACACACTACTCCAGCAGCAAAACAACATAGGTTGCTCAATGAAACGTGGACCAACTGAAGTCAAATGCCTACACTAAATTTCCCCACTACAGATAAACCAACACAATTCTCCACACTCTTTAAACGTACACACTTTTGACAGGATTATCTTTTCAGATCTGCACAAATCAACATTGCAAAAAGCACCCTTGCACTGCCAGGTAAATCCTCTAGCCCACCACAATTCCTGAAGCTCAAAGAAACTGTGAAAAAGAGGTGTGTTATGCAGGACTCAATTGTACAGCATAACCCGGGCATAGCAAAGAGCTTCACTCATTCTCATTTTTGGTAGTACGCTGCCCGTTCCAGGTAACTTCGGAGACTAGCAGCAAGAGGACAGGAAATTAATGTCAATCTGCGATACTATAATCTTTGGTGTAGTGACTGACTGGTGAACTATATTTCTGCCTGTTAAATTGTCATATGGGAACTGAGGGAAATCACTCCAACAATAACGCAAAATGGTGGCCACAGTGACCACTAATGGCGGACAAAAGGAGACACCATTCCACTGCAACGGAATCTTTTTTTTTTATTTCATTTTTTTAACAGTGTGAACTTAACCACATCTAAGCACTCATTTTCTGCAGCTAAGTCACAGTGAGATTACACACTTTAAAGTTCATTGAGTAAATGCCGATTGCCGTTTATGCATGACAGGCATGGTTTGCAATGAACTCCTTTGGAATCTGCCTGCTTTTAGCTGGGGTGGAACACAGTCCGATTCCATAAGAAACCAAAACATTGGTGCTATCATGAACATTTCCTGCTGGCATAAATTCATGTGCATGTATATGACAGAGGAAAGGGGGTTGCAAAAAAGGTATTTCCGTTCCATGCCTCCTCTCCACCATACAAATACATGAAAATGTGGCCTAGTGTAACAAGCATACGTAAAACCTTTACATATAGATTTTACACAGGCCTTTTATACTGTATCATAATAAACAGTGTCCCCACTCTAAAATAAACTGTGTGAAAAGGTCATATGTCACAAACCCCCAGCAATCTAGAGTGCATGATGTTAAGAATAGTTCATATCAACATAAAAGCAAACCCATTTTTTTGCATGTCAAGGTAGCGGACATCTTGGGTATACACTAATCTTTCAAGAGGTAGCTTTTCTGTTTTACTGTTGTGCTGGAAGCAGGCACAGATTTACTAGTTAATTTGAGCTTTATTGAGGGGGGCTTTCAGATGGCAATGCTCCATTGCACTGCCAACTGACTAACAATTCCTGGCAAAGAAAGGCACTGATTGCATAGATCCACTTCGTTCATCTGCTGGATTTCGAACTGTTCATGACAGTTCTGAAAGTCAGCATGTCCAGCCCTACACATATCAGTCACTTTTACTCCTTAAAAATAGACAAATACTCCCAAAAAATAAAAAGTAGGGAGTCAAAATACTCAGAACAAAAACAGGAAATGGACACTTAGGATCTTGCACGCCTACTTTCACTCACAATGGATATGTTTGGACCAGCAGTGAACATAGTACTACAGGAAGAAACCATTATTACTGCCCGATCGGAAGAAGTAAACATGCAACTTTTAATGTGTATAAATAATTAGGTGCAAAGAAAGGATTACAAAACAATTTCCGTTTTCCAGTTAAAAAATGTCTAGTCGTTTATAAACTACTGCCATCAGGAATTAGGCTTACATTTTTACTCCCTAAAAATAATTTTACTCCAAACTTCTAAAAATAGGGAGTAAATACCCCCACTTAAAAATCTTATCTGGAGCACTGAGCATGTCCCTTCAGGAATGGCCCAGAATTTGAGGTGTGGGGGCTGGTGGGGTGGAGAGAGCCCAATTAGCCCAATGGTGTTGCACCCATGACCACAGCCAAGTAATTGGTTGTGTTATTCAAACATTGGCTATGATAGTACTAGGCAGCACCACTTTCCCACCAGACCAATGACGTATATTCCTGAAGGAAGACATACAAGTTCATTTTGGCAACATTTTTTCAAAGAAAAAGGAGTTGAATTTAGGTAATCACTAGAAGTTCAATGTCTTCATTTTCAATGGGAGTGGACTAGTCCATTTCAGCTAGCAAGCCACACAATGGATGTGTTCAAGCATTTTTAAACCCAGCTCAACATGGATGGGGTTTGCGTCGTTTTCATTGTCATTCCATATTTATTTCGGCTGTATTGGTATTCCTAGTAACATTTCAACCATTCAGGGGAGGCGCTAGCCTCAAAATTACCGTTTTGAAAGCGGGTCGTGGCTGGGGCCATTAACGCATTGGGCTGTGAACCTTCCCATGACCTATTAGATGCCCCCTTCATCCCAAATCAGAGGTCCTTTAGTTGTACAAAGATATGCTAAATGACTGGAGGCGTGGGCCCTCTAGCTGAGACCAGCACTTGGCCTTTGGCTTTTGTCCTCTGCCACTGTACATGTGCTGCTGTTTCCACAGTAAACATTGTTTAAAAGTAAATACTCTGCTCTCCCAGGTAAGACATTTGACAGGCTCTCGCTGCAGCACCCTTTTCCTATCAGTATGCTGCACCCAAGGCTGGACTGGGAACTAAAAGAGGTCATGGAAATAATTACTGGGGACCAAAAGAGGCCCTGGAAATAAAGTTCAAAGTGGCCCTAAATGACACATTTTCAGCAAGCCCAATGCTTTTCCTATGAGAAAATTTGGAAATACCACAGAGAAGAGGCCCACGGTGAAGAGGCCCACCGGGAAATCTCCAGAGTTCCCTAAAGGCCAGTCCACCCCTGGCTGCACCCCTGGGCTGAGCCTCATGGCAGTATGCTGCCTCCTAGCTGCAAACTCTTCAGTGTGGGAGGGGCCAAGCCCTACCAAGCCACGGGCTGGCTCGGCCACTGCTAGCATACTAAAATTGCACATACCAGACACACGGATTGATTTTTGCTGATTGATTTTTGCTGAAACGAAGAACCGCTTCTCCCGTTTCACTGCTGCACCGTTCCCATTTTGAAATCAGTAAGTACCTAGCAGCCAACTTCGGAACAAGAAAATTACTAAGACAACAGAAGATGGCTGCAGGGTACTCGGATCTCCACAGAAGAACCTAGTGGGCAAACATTCAGCATTCGGTAATGGATAGGTAGTGCCAGCCCCAGGTTTGCCAGCCCCAGGTTTTGCCAGCGTGCTGTGCAAGATTTGTGCTCCATCTACCCCGCCCACCACAAATGCAGAACTGAGCCCCCTGCTGTTTTTATAAAGTGCGTTTAAAGGCTCCTTACCTCCTGCTCAGTGTCACAGCGCCTACTGCCCTTTATTTGCTGCACCGTGGGGGCACCCTTGTGCGGCCGCACCTTCGGAGCGCACCTTGAGCTGGCACTGTGTATAGGCATGCATGCTTTTTTTAAATGGGCATTTCTTGAGGTAACCAGGTGTTTCGACCGGCAACACTTACAAAATGAGCCATAATAGTCAAGAAGGCAGTCCTGGTTCAGGTGCTATACAAAGAAGGGACAGGTAGTAAGCACATGGTGAGGGCATGATGGGTGGTAATGGTACAGAAACCAAGGATGGGACAAGAGACAATAGTTCGCAGTACAAGGGGATTAACGTGGAGTTGGGTACAGAGTAGACAAGGAGGGAGAGTACTGTGAGAGCAGGAACAGGGTGGATTTTCCAGGCCAAGGAGATGTAGTTTGAGCACAGATTTAAAGGAGGAGAATGTGGGTGAGATTTTTACATGTGGATGAAGGGCGTTCCAATGGAGCAATGCAAGGAGTGAGGATGAGAGGAAGCGCAGGACAGACAGGGAACAGAAAGATTTCGGAGAAACGTGGATTGGATGGTGCATGGAGGAGAGTGTTAGGAGATCATGTCAGCTTGGAGGGGCAGAAGGGCGTCAACTATGCATAGGTTTGTAGACAAGCAATAGGAATTTGAATACAAACTGGTTTCATATGAAAAGTCATCCAGCATGGGGCAGTGTCTGAAGGTGGGGGAAGAAGAGGGTATGGGTGGCAAAGATTAGGACTTTGCCAAGGTGTGATGAGTCGTGGGGGAGGCCCAGGAGAGGGCTGGCCCAGTAGTCAAGGTGTTCAAGTACTAGGGATAATATAAGCAGGGTGCAAAATTGCACTAGTCACTAGCCATTGGTTAGTGATCTTTGACTCCTGGCGACTAAGAAACGGTGTGCTGTGTGTCTATATAGAATTAAGGTGGCAGGTGACTTTATGGCTGGCTAGTAGCTTGCACCCCCGTATAAGAGTTAGATGGATTTGTAAGGGAGATGGACAAAGCTTTCTCTGACATTAAGGAGCCTTTTTCCTGGCCACCATAGTGATGGTAGTGATTAAGTGATGGAGGCTGAGGTTATTGTTAAAGGGTACCCTGCGATTTTGTGCCTTAACCCTTTAACTGCCATGGGTATTTCCCCCCAGTGCCAGGGCCTTTTTTGGTCATTTCGGTATGTGGCCATTCAATGGCTTGTAACTTTTTTTGTTACATGAGCTATCCCGGCCAAATTTGGCTCCTATTTTTCCCACATGTAGGCGGTCGTAACACCACCCAGGAATCCTAGGTTGCTGTATGTGGGTGAGAGAAAATAAGTAAAATGGGCGAACATTTTGTTTTTTTTCAAAAAATGCCAATAGAATGATGTACAAGGAAGCCTGTGGTTTTTTTCGTTGTAAGAGCTAGGAACAAATGGTTTGCTGTGCCGAGTTCCCCGATTTCCTGGCTTTCAAGAACAGGTTGAGTGGAAACGAAATAAAATTATTTTGATGTGGTTATCAACCGTTTTGTGAGAGGTAGGCGATTTTGGCCATTTTTGCCAATTGGACATGCATGGACAGAATGGGAGAAAAGCCGAATTAGAGGACAGAAAGGCATATATTTCTGAAAAGTAGACAAAATTCCAAGTTTAGGAAGGGGTGATTTGCGTAGGTCAGGCAACAACTAGGTAGGGGAAACTCCCATGGGGGAAAAGCGGGAAAATGACCGAAAAAGAACGTATGTGTTGGACATGGTTGGCTTGGTACGGCAATGGCTTCTATGAATTTTGAGAAAAGCAATGCTCTGCTACATTCCCGACTCTTGCAGTTAGGAGAGCACACATTTTTTGTAGTGTTTTACAAAACAAGCAATACCACAAGCCAAACACTGAGCCATGGTACACAGGAGTTTTACGCTCACGGCCTGAACAGACGCACTTAGCATGTGTAAATCGGGAAAACCAATTTGGTGAGGAACAGCAAGCATACATTTTTTAAAAGAGCACAGGCAGACCTTTTCAAGGGTAGGTGACTTGTGCAGGTTACAAAAGTGTATGGTGGCTAAAGCAGCGAATAAATGTAGGTCATATTTGGGAAATGAAAGGGTTGTGTGACAAAGGGCACCAGCAAATGGGGCAAAACGTTATGAAAACCACACCACCACAACAAATGTTATACCTTCCCGCGTTCCCACAGGTGTCCCGATGAAAACGGTACCTCACATGTGTGGGTGCACCTACCTGGGAGCCAAGGGGAAAGCCTAAAACACAAGTAACCCCAAGTCTGTTTTCAGACCGGAATTTCAGACTATCTGCCGACCGGCACACCATACAGATATGACAGATATGGGCCTAGGGTGTCGAAGCCAGCAAGAGAAACAGGGAACCCCATGCATTTCCCAAAAGAGGACACCCGTGGGAATCAAACATGGCCAAATTGGAGGGGCGGCCCATCTCATGTAGCCCTCCCCAGGGGCAGATAATGGGGGGGTTGTCCTGCACTCCTCCCTGGGCTCAGGCGTCCATTCCCAGGAGCAGATATCTGGTCAAGGAGGGCTGCATGACATGGCACCCACTCCATTGCGGCCAGGGTGCGAGGGGGGGGTCAATGCCCCATCCCATTAGAAAATTCCCAGACCCTTTGGGGTGCCCCACAGCCCCCCTAAAAAGCGTTCCACCTTTTTCCATTTTTTTCTTTGTTTACAAAACTTGCCTTGGCGCAGAGGGGCACATTGCGTGCCAATCTGGCCCCGGGATGCCCAAACCTTACTGCCCCACCCACTGGGGGACCTGTCCCACCATTTTTGGGGGCCCTCTCCCCCCTCACCCCAAATGGGTGGCGGGGGCACCTCATGCAGGCCTCCGACAAACGGCTGCGTGAGGTACACCCCCCCCTCCATTTGGACAGCAATGCTGTCACACAGGGTGTCCTTGGAAAGGGGAGAATCTCCCCTTTCCAAGGACACCATTTCCAAAAAATCCCTGGTGGCTAGGGCCCCCAAACACCCTCCCCCTTCCCCCTTCCATTCACTTTTTTAAATTTTTTTGTCCCCTTCCCTGGGGGCAGATGATCAGCCATCTGCCCCCAGGGTTGTGCACATATGTGCCCCCATGCTTTGGGGGCCGGGTGAAGGTGGGGGGGGCTGCTCACTTGAAGCAGCCCCCTTCCCCCCCCCCCCCAAGTCACAAACGGATCCATGGTGGTCTAGTGGGTTGCTGGTCACGGATCGAGCGCTCTGTGCTGATCCGTGACCAGCAATGCCTTGTATATGTGGTGTTCTCCCCTTTCCAAGTACACCACTTTTTCCTCTATCCCGGGTGGCCTAGTGGGCCCCAGGGCCCCAAACCCCCTCCCACCTCCCCAGTCCCTCGATTTTTTATTTTTTTTATTTTCACCCCTGGGGGCAGTGATCATCTGCCCCCAGGAGTCTCCACCGCTGTGCCCCCATGCTTTGGGGCCACAGAGGGGGGGGGTGGGAAGGGGGCCTGCTTACACTTACCCTGCATCACAAACAGATCTGCATTGATCCGGTGACATTGCTGCCTACGGATCGCGCGCCCTGCGCCTGATCCGCGGGCACCAATGCCACACAATGGGTATCCTTGGAAAGGGGAGAATCTCCCCTTTCCAACAATACCCGCCTCGATCTCCGGCTTGAAATACACGCTTTACGCACGCCGACGTGAAACTGAAGGTAATCCAGCCCCCTGGCAGTGAGGGGGAACTTCCCCCTCACATAGCCCACGGGTTGGATTACAGTTTTGTGCGATCCCTGCTTTGCCTGAAAGGACGAGCTATCTCGTCCTTGGCAACAGGGAGGTAATCCCAAGGATGAGATAGCTTGTCCTTGGCACTAAAGAGGTTAAGAGAAAGGAAAGAGTAAATCAGGTGGAAAGAGATGGGAGAGGGATGGAGATTTGGTTATTGGCAGCAGGAAGGTACATCGCTTCATTCTTGGGAGAAATTAAGCAAGACAGTGATGAGCTATACCGTCACGACTCAAAGAGAAACAGATAGAAATTAAGATTGATAGATTGTGAGTGTAGCTAGGGAAGGACAAGAAGGTGTGTGACATCCACAAATAGGTAGTAGGAGAAAAACACAGGAGATCAGTTGGCCAAGAGAGGAGGTGTGCAGAGTGAAGAGTAATGAGATGCTCGGGGGGACGTCAATGCAGACAAGAAGGGCATGTGGGTAATGTCACTTCTGAGGTGGCTGTGTTCCATGAAATGGAGAAGGACTGGTGGGAGAGGTAGGAGGCAACCCAGTTCAGAGTGGCATCATAGATTACAAGTTTGGCAAGGGTATGAAAAAGGGTTGTCTCAGAGGACCTTAACAATATTTGCAGTTGGCAGATCTTAAAAGTATATCCAGAGAAAGGTTGGAGCTTGATCATCTATTACGTTGTGGGTGAGGCAAAATTGCCTTGCATTTTATCATGAGAGACAAGGAGCTGTTCAGAAGAGTTTTTGCAATATATATTCCTATGGTTTCAAATTCTAGAGGAGCTGGACGTCTTTTTTCTATAGAATGCAATTTGGATGTGGAGGAAGGAAGAAGGTCAACGTAGAGGGAGCTTGCTCAAGACTTGAGAGAATAACTAAATAACTACCAGGGTAAATGATCTAAGCTATGATGATGTAGGCTTGTTTAAGATGACAGCTGTAGAATGCAAGATGTTAATTTATCTGCAAAGTGCTTATAATCAGTATACTGTGGGATATTTTTACCCATGCCAATGCGCCCCACTGCACCCTTTTGCCAATGTTGGTGAAAAACAGAACTCACTGCAGGAGAATGCCGGTGGGTGCTGTTACATGTAACATGAAGCAAGGCCACAGAAGTGGGCTAAAAACCGAAAATGCCTTTTAAAATGCAGCTTCCCCAACCAATTACAACCTTCAAAGTGCTGTTTTGGCGCTAAATTCAGTCATTTTCCAAGTCAACCATTGAAATTAAAAGTGTGCTGAAATCACAGATCATCCAGTGTGGTCAGAGAAACCGGGCCTCACTGACTGACAGCAGCTAAGAAATGTATTTCAAGAAAACCCAGTCCAGCAACAGTTTGTTTTCAGCTAAAAGTGGCAACATATAACAATCCTTCTCATTTTCAGCTGTGCAGAGAAAACTCCAAGCAAAGGCTGAATATTTACTTCCAGATTGCAAACAAATACCAGCCCTCAAGGGCAGAAATGGTGCGGAGTAGATGTGTATGCTGCAAAGGAAATTGTGATGTAAAATACTCATGGAAAAAACACATCTAAACTGAAGAAATTGCAAAATTCACATGTGTAAAAGCAATTTTTGTGAAGGGGTTAATTCCTTTAATTGTCAACATCCCAGATAAACTCGGTTCATTTTATATCTTTTAAATTAAAGATTTTAGGGGAATCTTAAATTAACCCAGTTTGGAGTGAACTGGTTAATTCTGATTGGACAGTGCCCAACCTGGGAAAGATGACACTTCATGTTGACAAAGGCTGCTACCAGGAATTCTTAAGTGATGCTGGAGGGTCTCGCATATTTAGAACAAAGACCTCATTAGCCATTCATCTTTGGCTGAGCCAAGGACAAAGGACAGGCTGAGCATTGATCCCTTGGGGAGGGGCAGGAAACTTCCCTCTACACCCCACCATGATCAAAGGGATTTGACATCTGTTTGTTGAAAGCAGAGGAAAAAAAAACTGCTCAAAGCAATCTGTTTAAAATTCATATTTGTGATTACGTTTTGAAAACCTTTAACTTTGCAACTCGAGGACAAATCTAAAAATTGGTAATTATAAATCTAATTTTATGCTCTTTCTGTGGAGACGTTAGTGAACACTGTACTACATAAGCAACCAAAGCTACACCAAAACCCTAACTGTGGCAAAACTATTGATGTTGCAAATATGATATTGTACACCCATGTTCTAGGGGTAATCGCCCAGATATGTACTGAATTAGAAATTGTTAGGCGAAACCGTTATGATTAAAATGTACAAAATTCCACAGAACGACAAAGACAGCTCTCACAGAGATGGGAATTGGACGGAAGCATAACTCACAAAATATATAATATATGTGTCCGATTTTATTAGGAGGCATAATTATAGAAATGTACATTTGTGCAAAAGTTAAATCGTGGTCCAAATCAATGTGGGAGTTCCCAAAACATATAATAAAGATGACAGCTCTTTTCTGACTTTCAACCAGAACAAGGCAAGTGCCTTTGACCACTCACAGCTGTGGGGATGTGGTTTGAAATTTTGCCCCTACCATAAACTTGGTGATGTCACTTGGCATGATAAATATAGGAACTTCACCACACACAGACGCACACTGATTCCGGACTACCTCCCGATTTCTGTGCAGCGCTTTGTTCCTGACTTCTTCATCTTGTTCCTGACTTCATCTTGTCCTGATTGCAGACTTACTTTGCAAAACCCAGGCCCAACATTTGCTGAACTCTTCCGCTAGGCCCAAATCCGGAATCATCGCAAAAGAACTTCAGGAATTAATTCTTATCCAGTTGGCTTGCTACCATTCATGCTTGCCTACTGAACTCATCATCCCGCTAATCCAGAACCGCCCAGCTGACCATCCCGCCAGAGGTGCCCTGCTGCCGGTAGACCCGATCCGGGATGACCAGAACCCTGACGGTCCAATCTTAATTACAGTGGACTTTAAGTATAAACAGGAATCAGAGTAACCCATAGTATATTTGCATTGTCCTATCCCAATCTTAAACCATCCCATCTTTAACTTCAGAACCCTGATATTGTCAGAACCATTCTTGCGCTGATTTTTTTCTCTCATTTGTCTCATTAAACCATAACCCATTAGTGATTTGGATTAAATAAAGTAATTCCCATACAAAACAGAAGGAAACCAGAGTATCGCACGTGAAGAGTTATAATCGGCCGTGCGTAACTGTGGAGATTCACGGGTGACATTCTCTTTCTCATAGTCATTAATATAGTCTGAATAAACCCAATCTGTCATTTTTAATACCAAATTTTGACCTTTCTCTGTTCTAATTTTTTTCAAAAACGCCTCTCACTAAAACTTCCATAACTTCTTAAATTGTATAGCTAGAGACCTAATTTCAACCCTCAGTTAAACCTAAGATCTCTAGCTACATCCACAACAGTGTATTTGACCCATTTCTTATTAAAAAAAAAAAAATAATCGCACAGTGAAAATTTGCCGCAAATTTGCATTTTGCAAAAGTTTTACATGTGTCTTTTTCCATTCAGAGTGTTTCTTAACTTCCATTCCGATCTAAAGTGTGTACTGTTGTTTATCTTGTAGCTCATGTTAGAATCTGTTTAGTATTGCCCCCAAAGGAATTTACATCAATTTAAGCATTTTTGTACACTTTTCCTTGTTTCACAAAGCCATTTTCAACTGTCATTTTTAAAAGTGTCAAATTGCCAAAAACGTTTTCTCTCTTGTTTGGGGCGGAAAGATTATATACAAACTCTATATACTGTTCTTTTATTCCTGAATACCTGCTGATTACTGACCTCAGTGTAGAACTGCTCAATTGTGAATTAAGAACTTTGAAAGGGGCAATATTAACCTAAGCGCTATCTGTTCACAAACCAAAACTGTCTTTTCCCTGCGTTTTATCTTCTGCTCTGCTTAAAAGTGAATTCAATTGCCTTACTTATTTTGTAATTGTATTGCTGACCCTATATATATATATATATATATATATATATATATATATATATATATATATATATATATATATATATATATATATATATATATATATATATATATATATATATATATATATATATATATATATATATATATATATATATATATATATATATATATACACACATTTGTGTTTGATTTGAATTTTAAATAAATAAGGAACAAGTTACTTACCTGTAACTGTTGTTCTCCAGCATGGGTCTGCCATGGATTCACATGCTCGTGAATATTCCCCGTCGTCAGGCTGGGAATCCTCGGTAAAGAAAAAACCAGTATCAGTTTCGTTTCTGATCTGTCTTTCGTAGTAATAACCAATCACTGATCTCTGCGTCATACTGACCACAGCCAATGACTGCCCTCTACCTAAGCCCCGCCTCTGGCAGCCATCTTCAGATTTGGAAGCACGTGAAGTGGCAGTATGACCAAGTGAAGAGCCGCAGAGGGGTAGGCGGGAGGGTTCGCATGTGAATCCATGCCAGACCCATGCTGGAGAACAACAGTTACAGGTAAGTAACTTGTTCCTTCTCCAGCATGGGGTCTGGCATGGATTCACATGCTCATGAATAAAGAATACATAGCAGTACACACATGCACAACCACGGGAGGTGGCAAAGGCTCAACATTAAGCATTACATCAAACTCAACATTAAGCATCTTACCTCCTCACCAGGCTCACCTCAGGCGAACAGGTTGCGCAGCACTGCTTGGCCGACCCTGGACTCCTCCCTGGAATCCCGGTCGACGCAGTAGAATTTCGTGAAGGTGTGCGTCGACCTCCACGTAGCAGCCCTGCATATGTCCAGCAGGGGCACACCAGATAGGAACGCCGTGGTAGCTGCGATCGCTCTGGTGGAATGGGCTCTCGGACGGCCAGGCAGCGGTCGGTTTGCCAACCGGTGACAGTACATGATACAGCCGGAGAGCCATCTGGAAATGGAAGCCTTCGAGAGAGCCTTCCCCTGATTGACAAGTCCAAAGTTCACAAAGAGTTGTGACGTCTTCCGAAAACACTTTGTGCGGTCCACGTAGAACTTCAGCGCTCTAGCCACATCCAGCGAGTGCAAAGTCCTCTCAGCCGGCGACGAAGGCGACGGGAAGAACACAGGCAACACCAAGGGTTCGTTGAGATGGAAGTCCGACGGTACCTTGGGCATGAAGGAGGGGTGCGTCCTGAGCACTACCCTCGTGTCGTGAAAAGTCAAGTACGGGGCCTTGCAGGGAAGGGCCTGGATCTCTCCCACTCGTCGTGCGGAGGTGATGGCCACAAGAAACACTGTTTTCCACGACAGAAATTTCAACGGAGCCGAGTGCAGAGGCTCGAACGGAGGTCCCATGAGCGTGGTCAGCACCACGTTGAGCTCGCACGCCGTGGCCGGAGCCTTCACCGGAGGGAACGATCTGAACAGTCCCTTCATGAACTCTTTCACCAGACGATGAGACCACAAGGACGTCCGCCCCGTGGTTCTGGTGTATCGGGAGATCGCAGCAAGATGAATCTTGATGGACGCGTGTGCCAGTCCAGCTTTGGCCAGCGTCAGCAGGTACGGCAGTACTTGGGGAGCCGTAATCCGTAGAGGGTTAATCTTCTGTGCGTGGCACCAGACAGAGAAAATCTTCCATTTGTGTCCGTAGCATTTAAGAGTCGAGGACGCCCTGGCCTTTGCAAGAACCTCTCTGCAGTCGGCCGGTATGTCGTATCCTCCAAACTCTAGCGCTGCAGGAGCCAGGCCTGCAAGTTCAGCGATTTCGGGTCGTGGTGGAGGATGGCGCCTCCTTCCCTGGAGAGTAGATCCGCGTCCAACGGCATCTTGATCGGCGGGGACGCTGACAAGTCCAGAAGGTCCGGGAACCATATCTGCCTCGGCCACGCAGGTGCGACGAGGATCATCCTGCACCGTGACCTCTTGAGCTGGTTGACGAGCCGGATTAGCAGTGGCAAAGGAGGGAACGCGTAGAGGAACAGGCCCTCCCAGGGGAACGAGAAAGCATCGCCCATGCTCCTCGCCTGGGGAAACCTGCTGGCGAACCTCCGGCACTTGGAGTTCGTCGCCGTCGCGAACAGGTCGATCTGGGGTGTGCCCCACCGTCGGAAGAGGCGATCCACTAGATCCTGCCGTAGCTCCCACTCGTGGCACGAGCGCAGCTCCCTGCTGAGTGAGTCGGCGATGGTGTTTTTTATCCCTGCCAGATGAAACGGCACCAGAAATATTCTTTGGGCGACGGCCCAATGCCACAGGTCCTGCGCCTCCTTGGACAGTGCTGGGGACCTGGTTCCGCCCCGTTTCCTGATGTAAAACATGGTGGTGGTGTTGTCGGTGAAGATCCTCACCACCTTGCCCTTGAGGGACGGAAGGAAGGACCTGAGGGCCCAAAACACTGCACGGAGCTCCAGGACGTTGATATGTAGGGATTTCTCCGTCGGGAGCCAAAGGCCTCTTGCGTGCAGATTTTCGGTGTGCGCTCCCCACCCTTCCAGGGAGGCATCCGTGGTCACTGTCTCCTGGTGGGCTGGGTCTGGAAGTCCATGCCCGCCGTCAGATGCGCGCGGGTGCCCCACCACCGGATCGCTCGTCGGAAACTCTCGTCGAGTGTGATCCTTTCCTCGAAGCTGCCCGTCGTTTGGGTCCAGCGCGCGTCCAGGAACTCCTGCAACGGGCGCATCCGGAGCCTGCACATGGGAATGAGGTAGATGCAGGAAGACATCATTCCGAGGAGGGACTTGATGGACCTCACCTTGGCCGCGTCGGCCACCAACATCCGCTGCACCTTGCCCAGGATGGTCCTGGTCCTCTCCTCCGACGGGGAGGCCAGAAGGGACACTGTTGTGCCTCGCTCCCAGAAACAGAGCGTCTTGCGCGGGTACCAGGTGGGATTTGGCATAGTTCACGGAGAATCCCAGGTCCGTGAGAAGTTGGACGGTCCTTGCCGTGTGAACCACGGCGAGCTCCCTCGTCCTGGCTCGGATGAGCCAGTCGTCCAGGTAGGGGTAGACGTGGACCCCCTCGCGGCGCAGCTGCGCCGCCACCGGTGCGAGGCACTTGGTGAATACCCTGGGTGCCGACCGTAGTCCGAAGGGGAGGGCTTTGAACTGGTAATGACGCCCTTGGACCACAAACCTGAGGAATTTTCGGTGCCCCTTTAGGATGGGAATATGGAAGTAGACATCCTCCAAATCCAACGACGACAGGAAGTCTCCTTCCTCCAGCTGACCCAGGACGTGCTGGAGGGTGACCATCCGGAACTTCTGCGCCTTGATGAACTTGTTCAGACGTCGCAGGTCCAGGATGGGGCGCCATCCCCCCGTCGTCTTCTTCACGAGGAAGTATCTCGAGTAAACTCCGGAGCCCCGAAGCCTCTTTGGGACGAGTTCGATGGCGCCCTTCCTGAGCATCGCCTTTACCTCCAGGAGAAGCTGAGGGACGTGAAGTTCTTTCCTGGCCACGGGGGGGACGCGCGGACACCTTCTTTGAAACTCGAGCGCGTGGCCCCGGGCCAAGGCGTCCAGCACCCAACGGTCGGTGGAGATGGACTCCCACACGCTGACGAAGCTCGCCAGCCGGCCTCCCACCGGGGTGCTTCGGTGGGGGCCCGACCCCACGGCCGGTTCAATCCTGCTTCGACGAGGCTTTGCTGACCTTGACCTCCTTGGCGACGACGGCGGGGTCCGCTAGACTTGCCTCGTCCTCTGTAGGACTCCTGAGACGACGAGCGGGCCGCTTGACGGTAGGTGGAGAAACCGCCGCCGGAACCTTTGGAGGCGCCCTTGCCTCCGCTGCTCCGAAAGGGCGTCCGTCGTTGTTGCAGAACTCCAAGGGCCCGGGCCGTCTCAGTGTCCGCTTTAATGGCCTGAAGGGAATCGTCCACTGTTTTCCCAAACAGGTTGTTCCCATCGAAGGGCATGTCCAGGACTCTGGTCTGAACGTCTTGACGGAAGTCCGTAGCCTTGAGCCATCCACGCCGCCTAAGGCAAACGCCGTTGCCCAACTGGCGGAACCCAGTGTCGGCGATGTCCGTCGCAACGGTAATGGCATGGTCCGAAGCCACCTCACCTTCCTGCAGGATCTCCAGGGCCTCTGCCCTCTTGTCGTCCGGCAGGAAGTCCAGCAGGGGAGCCAGTTTGTACCAGAGCTCCCTGTCGTAGCGGGCCACGATAGCCAAGGCATTGGCCGCTTTAATCGTCGTCGCTGCAGACGAGATGACTCTGCGTCCCATAGCGTCCAATTTCTTTCCCTCGCCGTCCGGTGGGGAAGTCGATGTGGAGGCCGCACCCCCCCCGCTTTCTTCCTGGCCGCCACAGAGACGACGGAGTCCGGGGTAGGCTGCGCCCGGAGGCACAGGGGGGCCCTGTCCAGGACCCGGTACTTCTTCTCGTACCGGTCTCTTCTAGCTGGCGTCGTGGAAGGGTTCTTGAGGAGGGTGAGGCCCTCATCCCAAATGTCATCCAATAGAGGCACTGCGAGGACCGTCTTCCTCTTGGCCTCGCGCCGTTGATAAAGGAATCCTTCCTTTTTCTTCTCCTCAGGGCGGAGTTGGAAAAGCTCGGATGCCCTGGCGATCATGGAGTGGAACGATCCAATCTCGTCGGGCGGAGAAGCCCTGGTGGGAGGTGACGACGGCAGATCCTCGTCGTATACCTCGTCGTCCGTACCCGTCGCTGCCGTGTCAGTCCCCGTATCATCCCCTCGGGTGGACGGGGAGGAGGGCTGGACGGGGCGCGACGGCTGAAAAGGAGGTGGAGGGTGGATCCTTCTTTTCTTGGTAGGGGGGGGGGGAACACCAGAAGGTCCCGGTTCTGGGTCCCCCGACGGGAGAGGTTCCTCCGTCGGCAACGGTAGTCTCGTCCTTATCTCTGAGCAAAAGGACTGTATAGCCAACAAAATGGCCGCCGAGTTGTCTTGCGGCGCTGGCAGAGGGGAATCCGACGGGCGATCAGGGGCCCCGTCGGTACCTGCGTCGGGATCCATCCCGACGGGCCGGTCTTCTTCCACGCCGAGGCCGTGGCTTAAGACCTCGACCAGCTCCTCCTCCGAGGTTGAAGCCGAATCTACGACGACGCCCTGCCCCCCCTTTTTCTTACCGACGGGGGATTTCACGGGGGTCCTATCGATGGGCACAAAAGAGGACTCCCTCCGAGGTGGCAGGGAGACTCTGAGCCCCGAAGTCGCCACCACTGGTGTAGCCTCAACAGGCTGAGCCAGGGCCGCCGCGACAGTTTCGATAGAGGGCTTGGCCGGATGGATTAAGGCCTTCACCACCTTAGGTGCGCTCACCGCCTTATCCTTGAGGGGGGGGGGACACTGCCTCGCTCCCCCTCCGCCTTCGAGCTCGACCGGGGCCTCTCCAGGAGCTTCGCCGGGTGCTCGGCCTTCCTCTTACCCGACCCAGAGCGTTGGCTCGTGGTTGATGGTACCGGGGAGGGTGCGCCCTGCCTGGCGCCCATACAGCCCGACCGTTCGGCGCTCCCGGTGCCAGCGGACTCGCGGTGCTTGGCCTTATGTTGGACCCCCGTAGGCGCTCCCGTCGCCGGGGCGTCCTCAAAGGTCTTAGAAGACCGCTCGGATTTCTTCCTCTTCTTCTCGCCGGACGGGCTCTTCCCTTCTAGCCAGTTGGCGAGACGTTGATGGCGGTCCTTCATGGTCCGCTCCGACATGTTGCCGCAAAACGCACAGTCCTTCTCCACGTGCGTCTTGTCCTCATGTAGGCAGTAAAGACAAAAAGAGTGTTCGTCCTCCTTGAAGACGTTCTGCAGCTGGCATCCAGGGCAGACCCTGAACAGCTTTCCGGGTGTCGAGCTTCCCTTCTCCTGGGCCATGAACGGGCCTGAGAAACTTCTGGAGTCCTCCAAAAGCGTAGCTCGACGAAATCTTCACCCTTGAGGGGCGCAGACGAATCCGACACGGGTCCCCGTTGATCGGATGGAGAGTCGGTGGAGCTTGAGGCTCTTTTGACCGAAAAAACGAAGTTTTTGAGAAAAAACGTGAAAAAAATAGCACTAACGCTCGAGAGCAATAGCACGAGGATCCCAACACATGAACGTGCGGTAAAAATCTGAAGATGGCTGCCAGAGGCGGGGCTTAGGTAGAGGGCAGTCATTGGCTGTGGTCAGTATGACGCAGAGATCAGTGATTGGTTATTACTACGAAAGACAGATCAGAAACGAAACCGATACTGGTTTTTTCTTTACCGAGGATTCCCAGCCTGACGACGGGGAATATTCATGAGCATGTGAATCCATGCCAGACCCCATGCTGGAGAAATACCTTTACAAACCAGCCTGATTCCTGGTCCACTGTGACCTTGGGGGGTATTTTGAGATGGGTGTGATATGAGTGGTACATCACCCAGGATATTGAACCTATTGACATAATAAATAAGTCTTTAGTTTGTGCATTACATGCTAGGCAAGGCCCGGGTGTGTGCCTGATTGAAATCCTTAACAATACAGAGCATTCAGACTAACTTGGAGGGAATAGGTTTGGGCCCAATCAGTGGTAGGAGTGTACCGAGAAAAGCAGTGGAACTGATCTCGGCAGGGGCGAGAGTAGGCGGAAGCATAGCGCAACATGTGACAAGGTATTGGGGCCGGAGTATTGCAATAGTCTATGTGACTAGTAACTAAGGCTCCTATTACAACTTTACACTGACACAGGGACTTGACTGGACAAATCCTCTGTATAGAAGGGTGACTATGGTAATAAAATGTAGAGGAATGGCAGACAGAAAACAATAAAAGTAGTTTAACACCGCTCCCAACCGTCCCTACTCACTTCGATCACTGGGCCCAATTAAGGAGGCCAGATGAGTAGAAGGGGCGATCAGCTGTGGGGGACAGCTAAGGATGAGAAATGTTCATTTGTCGACACTGAGTCATTAAGATCATTCTGTTCAAGACCAGGCCTCTCAAGGTCTTTGAAAACAGAGGTCAAGTAAGTCAAATGTCGGGATGTTGCTCCCAGATGCCTGAAACTTCTAGTGCAGTTTTCAGATCCAATTCCCCTATATAAAGGCAAGTGCAGCAGCTCAGCCCTGTTCGGATAACCAATAACAGTCATTACAAACCTCATTTCTTTATCGTCACTCCCAATTTAATTTTAAGTTTTCAAATGAGCACAAACATAACTGATGCTTGTTGCCACATTTTACAAAAAGGCTTAAACAATACAAATCACTAACGGTGAACATTTTAAAACAGATCCAACCTTCAATAACGATAAAACGAGAATGCATCCTCAAATATCTCACAAAAAGACTGAGGCCAGCATGGTGTCCTGAACATCCAAGAAGGCCAAAATGACCTTGTCCCTCACTTATTTAAGGCCTTGGCAGGATTGTGCTCTTCGAATTCAGTGCCATAGCAGTGCCAAACTAAGAGGTAGGGAGCTCCAGAGAGCCCAATAGAGACAGTGGGCCCGTCTTCCAATTATGCTAGTGGCCTTGCAAGCAAAATCCACACAGTAGTCCCTTGCGGATCAAGTGACAGATTTCATGTTTTCACATATCCAATTCTAGCTTACAATGCTGACTTGTATGACACAACTATGACTAATTAAATCACTTCGAAATGCTTATTTGGAAGTCGGTCAATTTAAAAATGTCAAAATGGTTTACAGTGGTGCTGAGCCTTCAGTGGTGAGGGATGTCCATCCAGACATTCCCTCTGTTCATCCAGCATAGAATGCAACAGCGTGTGCAATAACCTGATGCTCCATGGTTTATGGATGCACTGCTCTGTGTAGTGTGTGTTTATATCTGTCATGTTCCCATCTCTGCAGCAGGGATGCAATGTCACGTGGCCTTGTATGCCCACCGCGCATTTTGGTGCACCTGCTGCACTTGGGCCTGAAAGGAAAGAGGGAGAGATGTTAGTGGGAGAGAGGGAGCTGTAGATGTGAATCCCGTTGTGTTGATGCATGAAGGCCGGGAGTGCCAGTGTCCAGGGGATGGCGTCATGCTACGTGGATTGGCAGAGACAACTGGGTGCGTTTTTCAACCAGAGGCCAGAGACCAAGATCGGCCAGCTGAAGTCAGCACTGCAGGACCTGGTTAGCCAATGGTGGGGAGAAGGCATAGCTCTCAACTCGCCCGCTTTTGGCGGCTGTCACCCACCTTGCAAGCAGCCGACTAACGTGCCAAAGCCTGTGTATGTCCATCCACTTATATGGGCTCTCACCCGCCCGCCCAAAGAAAAATCGTCTGTTTTCACCTGCCTTGACGACTCAAAAGTTTGAGCGCTATGGTGGAGGGGCCATAGCACTGCAGAAAGAAACAGTTATTTGATGACGCGAGTCGCTTCGGGAGAAGGCGGGAGCAGACAAATGGTTGAGCAAGAGAGAACCTTTTGGTTCAAGAATACGACCCCTTGTCCTTGAGATATTTGGTTGCGTCTCTCAGCTGAGGTGTTCTTGCCGTTCAGGTTTCACTAAAGGGTGCAGGTATACAACGAGAGCGAGTCAGAGCTCCCATGTTCCTTTGCTGATGTGGTGTACGCAGGCCTGTGGCATGTTCGCAAGAGTATTGTTTCATAAGTAAGCATTGCCCAAAACCTTTGCAAAAAACTGCTCATGAGCTGGCGCCTAGTACCAATTCTTGGATCGTTTCGTTTCCTAGCAACACATCTTTTCACAACAAAAATTAAAAGCACCCAAAATACCGTTATTTGTTGTGCAACCTGTCAAGGAAGCAGCTGTACGCGAAAAGTATAATTTAATTGTGCTGGGTATGCTGACACATCAACAAATTGTATTCCCTTACGAAAGCTGCAGGGATTTGCCCGCTATCACCAAAGAATTATGGTTATGCAACCACACCAAACATTTGCAATAACAATCCACTTGATCATCAATATTTGAACACCTAGCCCAAAGGTCAACAACGCGTCATCAGCTTCATGTCGCTGTTGACATACCCCCTTGCACCTGGTTGATGTTTAGCAGGAAGGAGGAGAAAAGCAGATTCCGAAAACGTGCAGGTGTTAACGGAAAAAGGCACCTATGCCCATTTATTATTACATCGCAAAAACAAATCCTCATTGACAGACGCGTACAGTTGGGCGCAGTTTCCATATTTTCGGTTATATGTGATTTTACCGACCCCACTTTCAGAGTGGTACATTTCATTACAGCCATAACACTGAAAAACACCAAATTTGTTTTCGTTTTTTTACATTTGGGGGTGCCCCCCCCAATCTCCCCGTTGTTCTGCCCTTATAACGCCTCCCCAACCCCATCCCGACTGATTTTAACCCATTATCCCACTACCCTTATATATTCAATGAATGTTGTCGGTGTTTTTCGGTGTTATGTGGTGCGTTGACATGCACCATTCTGTTTGTATTCGGTAAAATGACTGGGTACCATATTTTCGTCAGGCACATTTGGTCCACATTATCCAGGGCCGCAGAGCGCTGGAACAGCTACTCCACCATAGTCATCACTGGCCAGAAACACGAGCTTTCCATCTGCAAATGCCAATATCTCCCTGCGTTTTCTTTTCCGACTTGAAGAAAGCGGGATGAACTAATAGAATCTAAGTTTAAGCATCGCCATGCACCCCTCCCCCCAAAAGCAAAGCCAAACTGGACACGCAATACATTCAAAGATACAAATGTGCTACTTTCACAGAGCTCACAATTTGGACAATAAGTTAAGTGCAAGAGGGGGTAAAATACTCCAGCAAATTACCTCTAGAAAGTAAGGCACAAATGCCAACATCAACGGGAAACGTTTATCTTAAACGTTATTCATACGATTGCACAAAGTACGCAATGAACCAGAAAGATAGAACCTAAAAATATTGCCAACGTTGAGACCAAGTTAAAACTGGTTTTGATATTAACCTTAGAGCCAGAAATAGCACCATTAGAACGTTGGAGCGTCACAATTAGCAATATTAGCACAGTGGTGCGCCAATCAGCTAGCAGGGAACGTGCGCCGTTTTTCCTGGCATACGCCCACATTCCCTGCTTTCCAATCTCGGTCACCTGGCGGCAGACATTTTTTTCGCTCACCACCTCACCCAGCATGCCTCGACCATGTCCACTCTGTTCTGTTTCGCCTCTTCCCATCCACCCAACTCTCTCCATCCACGGGGGTCTCCATTGCCTGCAATCCAATCCACTCACTTGCTCACTGCCACTTTCCCCCACCCAATTCTGCACTCTAGCTAAGCTGCGGCTGCAATATCCAAGCCAGGGACGCACAACCACAATTCCCATGAACCTCCATATTGTCTATGGTGTTAACGGATGGGCTGTACTGTGTGCCAACAGCCAGCAGTCCCAGTAATGCACTGGGGCCATTACTTCGGGACACTGACAAAACCCGTCACTGAGGTCATTATAGCATAATACATGTTAAATGACGTCCATCTGACTTAGCAAAGCCCATGTCCACATTTCATCAAGCAGTCTTATCCATACCAAGATTGGCCCAACAAAAACTCAAGAAAAGCCTTTATAAAAGTTGACAAAGGCCCTCATTATGATTACAGTTTGGCCGCTATCCCGCCAGTAATTCCGGCGGGATACCGGTGAAACTGCCTTACTGTCTACTCTGCCCAATATGGTGGTATTGCAGGATATTACGGGCGGCGGAGATGCCGGTAAATTCCCATTCCATGGAGTCCAACCAGACTCCATGGGATGGGATTGCTGGAATTACCAGCACCAGTAGTGCCAGTGATTCCAGCAATGATTTGCTGGTAGGGGCCTGAACTCCCGGCAGTTCAGGCCTGCTGGTGGTTCACTGCCCCTACCGGCAAACGTGTGTTTCCCCGGTCCAGAAAAAATGCTGGTGCCGGTATTACCGGCATTTTTTCCTGGCATTCTATCTGGACTGGGGACCTTGTAATGAGGCCCACAGTTTCATAAATGGAGATATCGAGTATGTGAGGATATGGGCTTCTTCCTGCCAACGAGGCATAGCCAGAGCTAGAGCTAGAGCTAGAGTTTCTACAGGTATTAACGTTGCTCTGTTCTGCAATGAAGTAAACCAACTACAGGAAAGGAGGGCTATAAACTATGTTCTTGACTGGAAGACCTTTTTTTTTTAAAGGGTTTACAATCAAAATGTTTGTGACAAGCGGTTCTCGACTGCATTTTCAACATGGACTTGTGCCTATCCGGATCACCCTGTGATAGCACCCAATCCCAGGGCCAGGCCTATCAAAGGTAGGAATCAACATACAGAAGACTGCCTGGGAGGTTTTCTTTGCCCTAAATGTAATTTTCAGGAAAATGTGATCCTTCACATAGCTACCTTCAAATGCAAATTTTAGAGTTCTCCAAATCGCGGGCAGCTGTACATGTAAACAAGAGCCCAGATGGATGGAAACGGCACATAGTTGGGATCAATAATGAAAATAATTGTAAAACAAAATTGCCGAAAAGGTAAAAAGATAGACAACGTAGGGCCTAATGTACCCATAGGTCATAGCACCCTTCCCACCCTAATGGGGCATTCTGTCCTTCATGCGTTGCGGGGAGGCAAGTGTTTTTTGCAGCACCAATTTGCAGCTTTCAGAAGAAGCTGAAGGAATGCAGAGCCAGCACCTGCCTCACCACTCTACACCCTCTGCTTTGCTCTTCAGTCCTTTTCCATCCAAGTAGGCCAAAGCGGACTGATGGCAGAGTTTTACAGGGGGAAGAAAAGTAGACATATGCAGGTAAGGGAATCATGGCTCTGAAGTACAGTAGTCACTATAATGAGTAACTTTCGTTCCCCGACATAATGTCCCCTTTTCGCCATACTTGTGGGGGAATCCCAACCACTGAATGACATAGGAAGGATAAAACCAAGACCAACGTAGCACACACAACTGGGCATTAATACTTGAAATGCCATCCGTGCAGCGGTGCTTACAGAAATCAAATGGAAGAGTCCAAATGGCTGCTTTGGAAGTTGAATTTCATAGAATGCGCTGCTCGAAAGCCACCAAGGCTGACTGATCCCAAACCACAAGGGCATGGAGACCCTTCGAAGGAGCTGGCTTCTGAACTGAGTTACAAACAATTTAGGAGACAATCCATTACACAATTGTGGCCTTAGATGCCAGTCCGACTTTAGTCACACACCCCAAAGGTGACAGTCTCTCTGAGGTACAAAGGTCTTTTGTTCCAAGATGAACTTGAGGGCTCTGCATATGTCCAAACAGTTATAGTTTCAGCATCTTAGGATGGGTGAGAGTAAGGTAGGCAAGGACATGTTTTGCTTTGTGTGAAATTCTGTCACCACTTTGGGGACAAAGGCAGCCAGAGTCCAAAGGACCACCTTATCTACATAGAAGACCATTAACTTCTCCCCTGCAAAGAGAGCCTTGCAGGCATTGCAAGAAAATAATGTAATATGTTATGGAATCAAAAGGCTTATGATTAAGTGCTGTGAGGACCAAATTGAGATCCCATTGCACATGTTGGGGCTTTCTAGTAGAAAGAAGAGAAAGAGGTAACAAACAGTCAACATGAAGCCTCACCACTAGAGTAGGCATGGAAAAGAGGAAGCCTCTGAATGTCACTAACCGCTTATGGTCGCAAGGCATCTTTAGCACAAGAGGACATCATTTAGGGAACAAAAGGGGTTAAGTTCCCTAGAATGGCACCAGTGGCAGAATTTGGTCCATTTGCTTTGATATTGAGAACAATCAGAATCCTTTCTCACAGCCTGAGCAACTCATAGTTTATTAGAGCAGTACAGATGTCCCAAGGTTGGCTGTTAATGACACCAACTGTGGGGATGGATAAAGGATCCATCCCCACATCTTGGAGAGGAGAATCCTCCAGGGAGGCAGACAATCTGGCAACGCTGTTACCAGAGTCATTAGGTTGGAAAACCAGAACCTAGCTGGTCACCAAGGGGCCTACCAGGATGCAGGAGCAAGACGGTTTCCTGGAACGTCTAATTTTCTGGTGGGATAGGAGGAAAGGCGGATGCAGACATCCCTTACCATGACATTTCCAAGACATCCCCAGAGCCCAAATTCTAGTCCTACCTAGAAGTGACCAGAATTAATTGCCTGGTCAGATGGGTTGCAAACAGATTCTCCCACGGTTGGCTCCACTGTTGAAATAATGCAGCTACTACCTTTGAATGGAGTTCCTGTTCTTGGGTCGAAGAGGACAGATGGCAAAGTGAGTTTGCATTGTGGTTTGAAGCACCTGGAACGTGGGGGGTTTGAAGAATAATGGGCTGATTCTTATCACAGCCCATACCTACATTTCAAATGCCAAGTGAGCAAGAGGGCCGGGGCGTCAAAGGTCAAATTTAAGATCTAAAAAGGAGCTGCTTTGTCCTCTGGCCAACTGAAGAGACTGGACCCTGACCAGCCAGTTCTCTAGGTAGAGTACACAACACCACCCTAAAGGTGAAGACGCACAGTCACAGTTGCTATCATCTGGGAGAAGGCATGTGAATCAGAACTGAAGCCTACCAAGAAAGTGTTTTGGAAATGGCTGTTGCCCATCGAGGAACACATGGAAATTCCTTTGTTTGGCCCAGGGCAGCATCTAAAGGCAAGCTTCGTTCAGATTCACTTCACAAATCCAGTCTTACTTTAGAAGAGCACACCAAATTTACACCGGTGAAATCATTTTGAAATTTGAAGTGCAGGTTGAGCCCCAAAAGATAGAATGGGGCACAGGCAAGCGTGGCTGGGGTTGGCACTGTAAACAGACGAGACTAGAAATCTGAGCCAACTTTTCTAAATCTACCTGCTCATGACCAAGCTTCTGATTAGCTACCACATGCAGGGAATCCGAGTTTGCTTGACACATATGAAGGCTACAATTCAGATCGATCTTTTTCCCCAACCATATCAAGAGCTTTGTTCTGTTTGCTGTGGATGGCACAAGATGAAGCAGAGGAAGATGAAGAGAAGGAGGGTATGGGGTATAACGTGGTAGAAGCCACAACAGACAACAATGGTGGTGGATGAGAAGCAATACATGGTCTTTGGCAAGGGGGTAGTATCACTCTAGTATTCTCTTGTTCATTTCCTGCATGGAGTGACATTTAGCCAGATCTTCCAAATGTGCTCAAGACTTGTCAGATAACCTGAAAAGCTTGTAACATTTTACACAATGGGCAAGGAATTGCGGTCGACATGTTTAGATCCACTCCAAAAAACATGTTGACCCGAAAGGGAACCAAGCTCAATCTTGGCACATTTATTGAAATAAACGAATTGATGAAGCATGGAAGTCTTCTTGGTGTGCTGTTAGCACTGCTTGGTGCTGTTCCCAGTTACGAGCCAGTCGTCCAAGTAGCAGTGTCTCTGTCCTGCCTAAACGGGCCACCACCACTGCTATTTCCTTTGTGAAAACATATGGCCCAGAGGTTACCCGAAAAGGCAGAAATTAACTGGTAGCAATGGCTGCCCACCTTGAACCTAAAATTCATTTTTGGATTATGCAGGGATTGAAATTAAGATTGGACAAGCAGGAGCTAAAAGCAGCTCCTGGGTATCCAGCATTAACCAGTGACCAGGCGCTACCACTAGGGAACGGGGAGCTAGCACATAGCGTTTCACAAATGTAACTTCACATGAGAGGCACACATCAGTTTCTCCATTATTTGTGCTCTTATGCTTTAAATGTCGTATAGATGTATCCTAATGTGTATTTATAGATTGTCCCAAATGCACAGAGCTACATTCCCAAAGGTGCGCTTTTTTGGCATCTATTGGCCTGGGGAGCCAAAAGTAGCTCCTGCTGTCGGGCCATGCAGGCTGCAGAAAGGAGCTAAATAGCTCCAAGCTCCCCTCAATTTCGACCACTCTTATGGAAACATTGACATATGAAAGAATGCATCTTTCATGTCTAGATAGGTTATATACTGCCCCTTGTGAGTAACAGAACTACCTCTTGCAAAGCAGCCATTCAGAACATCTGCACCTTGACAAACTAGTTTGTAAGAGAAAGGTCAAGGACTGATCACATATTTAGGGACGAGAAATTGGTTGAGTAAATTCCTTTATTTCGCTCTTGTGCAGGTACATTTTGTATGCACTCCCTTTTTTTTAACACAGCCGTTTACAACAGCTTGTGGTAGTACCTGGTGCTCTGGCTTTGAAAGAGTCTCTTGGTGATATGTGGTACGCGAGTGTGTGTAAAATTCCAAGCATAAACCCTCTTTTGCTGTATTTAATACCTACCGGTCAGTTTTCTGCTCCCAAGTGTGAGCAAAGTGGTTAATTTTCCACCCCACCTGGGTGAGGGAGAGTACATTGTGCGGTTAGAAATTGTTTTGTGGAAGAACCCCCGTTAGTGGATTGGCCTTGTAAGTCTGTTGTGATGGTGTTCATGTTCTTGGCGGGAGAAATCCCATCCTGACAGTTGTCCCAGGGCCTTCTTTGTCTCCGTCTTTCTTTGCTGTTTCTAGGCTATCATCCACTACCTTACCGAAAAGGAGGTTCTGGTCCAACGGCTTATTAATTAAACATGCCCAAGGTTCTGACTTAAAGGCCATTACCTGCAACCACAAGTACTGCTTGAGCCCTGTCTAGCCATCTCTGCCGCCCTCGATTTTTGCAGTGCAAAGTCAGTTCAAAGTAATTTTGTACGGCAAAAATGATTTTGCACTGACTTTGCACCGCAAAAATACACTTTGCACAGTTCCATGAATCAGGGTTTGTGCGGGGAGTGCAAAGTTACTTTTCAGCAGTGCACCCGGCTCTATCCCCAGCTTCTCTTCTCCATGTTTTTGTTGCAGTTCAGTTTTCTTGGTTCCTTGTGCAGATGTGGTTTTCTTTCCAGTGGTGTGATGTTGAGGCATCCTGGCACTGAATCTTTCGGCACCATGTTTAGGCATTTGTGTGCTTCGGCGCAACCTTCTCGGTACTGTGTTTAATTCCACTCTTTAAAAAAAAAAACAAAAAAAACTTTTCAGGACAGTATTTGTGTTGGTTTTATGGCATCAGACTGTTTGGTGTGTGTTCATCCGTGCTTGTTTTCTCCCCCCCCCCCATCCCAAGTTGGCACCATGGTACATGACATCACCCCAGTCTTTTGGAGACCATGGGCCATCTCCCGAGATGGCCTCAAAGCTACCTCTTCAGAGATGGGGTCTGGTTGGCTTTGGAACTTACACACGTTGCATGTTGTGGAGTTTGGAGCCGCCTCTTTGGGGGTCGATTTTACACCTTTTAAAAACTCCTCTCCTTTTGGACCAAACCTGCTATTTAAAAGCAGAGTTGGCGTGGGATATCTAACCCTGACGTGGCTGTGCCCTTTTAAGCCCATTGTGGTGCAGATACTGGTTGCTCTCTATCTGTTCTAAAGGCTTTCTTTATAGCAACTGCTGACTTACTGGCTCCAGTTAAACTTGGGCAACAGCAAAGCCGCCCCCGGAACCTTGGTTCTTGGAGGAGCTTAGAGCAAGTAAATTGTGTTGTAGGCAGGTTGAAAGGAAATGGCATCCGAGCTATTCTGATTAAGCTAAAAAAATAAATAATGTGTCACTCTCTCACCGCCCATCATAAAGCTGTTATCAATGCAGAAAAAGCTCATTTTGGACACATGGTGGAGGGGGCGTTGAATAAACGTAAGACCCTATTTGACCTGGTGCAGGTGCTATCCAACCCTGAGAAAGGACGTGCCTCGGAGTCTCCCTCACAGGACCTTTGTAACTCCCTTTCGGCGTTCTTTGTAAATAAAATACCTACCATCCGTGACAACATAAAAGCCAAGGCTTTAGCGTCTTCAGCCGCCAAGGACTGTTGCAAGCCCCTCAATGCTAACAATGTGTAGTCTACGTTTCCCCTCTTCTCTAACTGATATATTGGCAGCAATCCATCGTCTCAAATAAGCATCCCCGGTGGATGCTATACCTTTGGCCATCCTACAAAAAGCATCCACTGAGCTGATTGGTCACATTACTACCGCAGTTAATGCTTCCTTTGTCACTGGTGTGATCCTCTCTTCTTTGAAGCATGGATTGGGCATCCCTCTGTTGAAAAAGCCTTCTTTAGATCCCGAGGTTTGGGCCAACTATCGCCCCATCTCTCTCTTACCTTTCTTGATGAAGGTCTTGGAAGCTCTTGTTTGTCCCCTTTTATCCAATTTCCTTGAATCCTCCAGTTATTTTGATCTAATCCAGTCTGGGTTTTGACCCGGGAGAGGGACCAAATCTGTACTGAATTCAGTACTTGATGACCTGCTGCGCCTGGTGGATCAGGGTGGTGTTGGAGCAGTCCTGTTAGATCTTTCAGCTGCTTTTGATTTTATTCTATCTCCCTCTCTACCTGTGGTGTTCCCCAGGGGTCTAACCTCTCACCCTGGCTTTTCAATCAATGCTTGGCAACTCTCGCCTACTGCATTTCAATTTTTTGCGAAAACTTCCAGTGCTATGCCGACGACACCCAACTCATTTTCAGGCTCCGCTCAGCCACCTCATCTCAGACTGTCTAATCGCCATTCAAAATTAGTGTGCCGCCATTGATCTTTGTTTAAATGCCAACAAAACTGAGATCCTCCTCATTGGTACACCCTCTCCATCCTTTCCCCTCACTCTCTGGCCGGCCTCCCTTGGCCCTCCTCCTGCCCCTACTTGCAAAGCTGAGAGCCTCGGGGTCATCGTTGACTCCACACTTTCCTTCTCTGCACACATCTCTGACATCTCTAAAAAGTCTAACTTCTTCCTGCATCTCCTTGGAGGTACTCTTCCTTTCCTTTCCTCTTCTTCCCTCAGAAGCTCACTGTCTCCCAAGCTCTGATTCTCTCCAGGTTGGACTACTGTAACAGCCTCTTTCTTTCTAAATCTACCTGCCTTCACTCTCCGCCCTTTACAACTAATCCAGAACAGGACTGCGAGACTTGTCCTCGGCCTCAAGTCCTGGGATCGTATCTCTCCAGCTCTGAAATTCCTTCATTGGCTCCCAGTGGATGCAAGGATTTCATTTAAAACCCTTTGCATTGTCCACAAGGCTTTCTGGGGCCTAGGTCCAAAATACCTTCAACTATCCCTCCGTAAATACCTCCCCTCTCGAGCCCTTCGCTCCTCCAACTTCCTCAGGGTCAGTCGTTTTTCAAAGAAACGAGGTGGGGGGCAGATCTCGGTCTTCGGCTGGGGCCTACCTTTGAAACTGCCTCCCTGCCACCTTGAAGAGAAACACCTACGGTTCCGGAAGCTCCTCAAGACCTTCCTCTTTGCATCTCCCTTTGTCCCTCTTCTCCCCTGTTGATCTGCTTTCTCTCTCTGCATGGTCGCACCTGGCCACCCCCTGTGCTTCGGGCCCAGGTACCTGCTCACCCTGCCACCCTCTTGCACTGCCCCCTTGCCACTCCTTGCACTGGGGCCTGTATCTGTGCCCATATAGTCCCTCCCATTCTTCTTCTGCACTTATCAGATAAACCCTAGCTGACTAACCTTGCACTTTGCCAATCACAGGCTGCACTACCACTGTTCTTGATCACCTTATTTATTTACTTATTATATATCTTGTTCTCTCCTACGCTCTGCACTTTCCAATTTCTCCCCAGTCCCATGCACTATCCCCTTTTTCCCTTCTCCATGCACTTGCATGTTCTCAATGTCACTGGGTCTTGTAAAATAGTTGTTTTTTTTTGTTTTCTTCCCCTGTTCCCCTTCCCTTTGCCTGGTCGCGCTCTGACACACCTGTGTATGAGTGCGATATAAATAAAATACGCTACCCTGATCTCCCGTTTATCTGCGTCCGGCCTCTCTGGCCAAGTTCTAGACTGGTTTCAGGTCTTTCTGGCCGATAGATCCCAATCTGTTCTCCTGCCCCCCTTTCGCTCTGATGCAGTTGCTATATTGTTTGGGGTTCTGCAGGGTTCGGCACTTTCCCCCATCCTTTTGAACGTTTATAACAGACCCCTTTTGCGTCTCATCCAATCATACGGGTTCCGCTACTACTCAAACGCGGATGACACCTAAATCCTTGTCCACCTCGATCTCACTCAATCTAAGACAGCTAGCCCACTCAAAAGATGTCTCAAGGACCTGAACGGTAGCAAGACTGAGGTCCTAGTTGTGGGTACTACATCTCCCCACCAATTCATTCTGGACCACTGAGTTCTGGCCCTCCTCTCTTGGCCCACTTCCCATTCCTGTAATGTCGGTCAGAAATCTGGGGGTTAAATTCTCTGCATCCCTCTCCATGGATGAGCAGGTGGCAGCAGTGTGTAAATACGGCCACTTTAAGCTCTGTTTCCTTCAAAAGGTTCTTCCTTTTATTCCAGCAGCAGGCATGGCCCCAGTGGTTGCAGCCTTGGTCCTCAGTGTGGACTACTGCAACTCACTCTACCTGGCTCAGCCCTGCCACTTGATTAAGCGGCTACAGCTACTGCAGAATGCGGCGGCCAGAGCCATTTTTCCTCCCCCATTTGGAGCGCATATATCTCCATTGCTCAAGAAGCTGCACTGGCTTCCTGTAGCAGATCGGATTTCTTTCAAATTTCTCGGAGCGGAATACCTTCAAATCAAATTCCTGCGCTATGTGCCTACTCGACCCTTGCGCTCCCACTCAGCTCTCCTGGTAGCTGTTCCCTGCTATCGACTTGCTCGAACAGGAGGATGCGCCTTCTCAGTGGCAGCCGCCAAAGCTTGGAATGACCTTCCCCTTGCGCTACGTGGTACTGCTGGTCATCTCACGTTTCGACAGCTACGACTATTTAAAGATATCTAGCTCCTTCATTAAGACTTCCTTTCACGCTACCAGCGCCAAGATGCCTTAGGGTGTACGTGCGCTATCCAAGTTCTGTTAACATAACATAACACCCTCCCCTGCTGACAACCTCATTTACTTCGATGCACTATGATTCAAAGGCCATCTGCCTAAATGGCCGTGTGCCCACCGCGGTACCGTTCATATTTTTCTTTTAAACATTCGGCACTGTGCATGAGTTTTCTGCAGGTTCTTGAGCCAAACAACTGTTGCATGCTTCGTGAGTGTCAAGCAGGGGGCACGATGTGTTGCAATTAGGACAGACTTTAAAAAGGAAAAGGACCTCTACATAGGAAATATCGGTTCTGGGGGATGGAGACCCCAATTTTACAGAGAATCGGGCAGTCATTCTCTTTATATAAGACCTGACCTTGCGCAGTAGATTCTGGGATAACACATGCACACACAGCTCCAACACCCTTCTCTTAACCTTTCCTTACATTAAGGCAGTGCTTTTGAGACATCATCCTCAAAAACACAGCCCAAATATGGACACAGATGCAGTGCTCCTTGAGTGCACATACATCATCCGCTGATAAAAACAGCACAACAGGCTTGGCAAGCACTTTGAGGCCATACAAATGGGAAAAGGTGCTATATTAATGACTACTACAATAGAATATACAAAAAGACCCAGATTATTCACAGCCAACTGTCTAAATTAGAACAGTCTTATGTTAGGACCAAGAACAGAGCTCTGTCGTACTTCACTTGAGCAGGTTTAATATAATCACATGCTCAGTGGAGCCCATTAATTAACCAAGCAATATGATCTTCTTGGCAGAAGCTGCTGAACTATGAACAATAGAAGGGCTCATACGCAAGCCGCAAGAAAATGCCAGAGGTAAGGATTCATTCAAATACTTCCAGCCACCAATCTTCTGTTTTGCCATAGAAATGCTAATGCCTGCTCCTGGACGATTCCTACAATAAAGAGCAATCAGTTAGCATCAAGGACAGCCCATATGCTTACCAAGCTGTTGACACACTTTTTAATTATATTTTAATGTAAGGCTATGGAGAAGCATTGTCCCATGCAAACTCTTGCAAGTGAGGTATTCTTCGAGTTCTGAGGAAACAGCTATATTTAGGTGCAGGTATGCTTTTAATAAAACATTCTGTGGATCAGGACTGTGTATGAGCTTTCCCAGTAGGGACTGCATAACGCCCCACAGCCTTGCTTTTTTTGGTAAAGCTTAACTTTATCCAGAGAAAACTCTGACACCAAGTCAGAAAAAAGCAATTGGAGGCAAATCCACATCACAACATTTTGGGGTCCAGCTATCTGGACAAACACTGGAATAGAGGAACAGTATATGGAACCCCAGGATACGAACCATAAGCTAGTATCTCTTGAATGAATGGTCAGTTTCAATTTCCTCCAGCATTTGCAAAGGATTCTTCCGTTTTTTGAATAAGCAATTTTTTTTTAAACAAACTCAACGAAAGGGCTGTTCATGTGAGCTTTCTTAGAATATTGGTCAGGTAATTTTATATTCTTTGCACTGGTAGTCGTAACTTATCAAATGATTATAGGCGGGCCCACCTTCTGTATAGTTAGATCTGGTAAAGACTGATCTACAGTTGGAAGTTCTTAGGTTTAATAAAATGCGCTGCGAGTATTACCATAGAGTCACAAGTCTACACAAAATGACAATGACCTAAGGAAACATTTTAATAGACTGCACAATAGGCAAACATCTAGAGTCACCAGTGCACTGAAACAAATATCTATTTAGTAATAAATTATCAAAAGCCTTCCTTATAGACCCAACAAATTAAACAGAAACCAAGATCCATTACATCTACTACCATATCTATTTTTTTCCATTGCTTTAGAGCTTTCATTTCATAAAGAAAAGAGCAGTCCGTCAGCATTACAACAAGCCCAATTTGATTCCCTCCTGGAGATAAGAAGAAAAGCTTAATTGGTAGGGGTTTCCCAACAGGTACCAATAGACAATGTACAAATTAGCAATTGTATGACTTAATCACAACTTTTTCTTGTTCTAACACTTCAGTATAGAACAAGAATTAAATCATAACAAGAATGTTAATGATTTTAGAATGAATCTGGCCTTCACATTTCTCTTAAGAAGACAATTTAGGCTGTTGAGTACCTGTAACACAAAAAACAAGGACCAGATTCCACCATAATCTCAAAGACAACAACTTTCACACAGCCACTAGAAAAAAACGTATTAGAAGAAGGTCTATAAGATAAAAACGCACAGGGATACAATTAATCACTATTCAACACACACAAGAAACAACCATCAAACAACCTGAAACATTTATTGAAGTTCTTTTATTTTAGACTAGCACTTTTATGTCTAAATCCACGTCTACTCAATTCAGCCAACTAGTGACTAGTTTCAAAGTCCCTTCCATAATTTTCAATTATTACCTACCCTTTTATCTGCCCTTCCGTCTTCTTCTTTAACATTGGGGGAAGTTATGACCATACAACATAATTTTCCAGCACAGTTATTCGACTGGTTTCGTTTTGAATTCACAATCTGGTTATGATGTGAGAAATTCCAATCCTTAAAGTCATAACAGAAATTTCAATATATTTCTACAAATAATCACTGTAATTTCCATTGAATGAGACTCGTGTGCCCGTTATGCTACGCGCAATACATGGCAAGCAATTGAAATTCCAATTCCTCTCAGTAGCTCTTGGTATGCCTCACTATGGAACCCCAGTCTTTTTTAAATCTATAAAAACACAATCAAACATGATCATCGTGTTGGGCCATTTCCAGCCATTGGTCAACATTTCTTGATCCTCTGTTTAAATTCAAGCATTATCCCAGAGGTTCAGCATACTGTTTAGGAGGCTCTCCGCTGCTCTTGCCCTGCACAGCATGGTTATGTTTCTTTAAGAAGCTACTTCTCCATTTACCAACACACACATGTTGACATCACTCATCCTGCCATGGCATAGATTGCTCGAAAACCGCCATTTAAGTATTCTGGGATCTTGTTAACCCCCATACATGTATTGACCTCACTGATCCAGTCATGGTCAGCGGTGCTCAGTCTTAACTGCACAAATAACGAAGGATACACAGTTTTAATCAAAAATGAATGCCAGAGTTCCAAGGCATCTTCTTGCAATGTGTCCACCCCATTTCTGAGGCACATCTTTTATTTAGGAAATGGTGATGAAAATCCTTGTCTAGGCATAGCCTGTTCACGGATAGAAAACTGCAAATTTAAGAGTAGCACTATGTGCATAATAAGGGTCTAGGTCCCTTTTTGCAACTGTTGTACCAATAATATATTCTATACTTAAATGCATTATCCATGCTCTTTTGTTTATAAAAAAAATTATTATTTAAACAGCTCTCATATTATGTTAATGACAATTATTTTAATAACAAAACAAACCTGTTACTTAGGTAAAATGTTAGCGCTTCACTTGTTCCTCTCATTGTCCGTAGTTTGAGGGAAAGACTCACTAAGCCACGTGTTATATTTCAACAGCACAACATCCTCTGAGTTATATAAAAGGCATAACAACTACTCCCACTGACTAGTACTAAGTCAATAGGAATCATTCACTCACGCCGGCTAGGTTAGTTGATTCATAAACACAATTCCAGGAATGTATATTGACGTGTGCCAAATATACCAACTTGTTCAATCCAACAATGTCATTTGGTTTGAATAATCCTTTGTTATTCCAACTATGATCATATTTTCACCAATATCTTTGCTCGGTTACTTTAGTGTAACTGTTTGCAGTAAAAGCTGTTGCAATGAATGCTGTAAATGAACGGCCTCCAAAAAAAGGTAACTGGCCTCATTGCTTTGCCTATGCATGGTTTGCCACACAGGCACAGGATACAATATACACAATTCAAATTTAGCCAATTTCCATGCTTCAATAATTTCGACTCACTTGTCACTCGTCGAAATTCTGTACAAGATATCTGTATTAATGGTTAGGGCACAAGATGCCCACAAGGGAAACGTTGAAATAGGGGGAAAATATCCTATCCTGCTTGAAGCAAAGACTTTAAAATGTGTTTTGTCCTTAATGAATAAACCACATTTATCATGCAGATTTTGCCCACACTTAATCGCAAATAATAGGGTCTTATCGTCCTGTATGCAGGGTTCCAAAAGAGGGCAATCTTTGCCTCAGTAAAAGCTTGCAATTGTACACTGAACACATTGCGGTACAAGCCAGAAGGGTAGTGGTTCTAGTCCCAGCTCACAAAGTCTGCACAAGCATTTTGCCCAGTTGTGTGCACTAGAGCTTACAAGACAAGTGATGTTGGTTAAGGGTTTGATGAACTGGGAAAGCACTCACTGAAGTTTATTCTTGCCCATTTCAAAGAATTGTAACCTTTTTACAATAGGTGGCAGTTTCAAACGGACCGCGGCCTCTCACCAGAAGTCTTGACATTAATGTATAGCCTACAGTAACATCAGATTGTTAATAGTCATCATAATGACCTCTACTGACCGTACCTACAACGAAATAACTATTTGAATAAGCCGCAGCACTTCTCTCATTGATGATCTAGAATTGGTAACCCGTCTTTGATGAACATTCATTTGATCCCTCTTGCCACATTAACCCTTAATGTGTACTCCTCAGCTATATCATCTTTGGTGGGTAATGTGCATCTCCCTACTGGGATGAAAAAAACTAACCCAAAATACCGAGGCGTAAGCATTTTACTTAAGAGGAATGAAGAGCGGTTAAGTAAGAAAGATGGAACATAGTGATATGAGCAAGATCACGCAATTTGATTAATTGGGGAAGGGGACAACTTACACACTCAAGACCACAACTGGTAGTTTGGTGGGCAATGAGCCTGGGACTTCACAAATCCACGTTAGTTAGTATTCCTGTTCAGTTTTTGTCCATAGTGCTTCATCCCAAAATGCACCCTGCTTATAAGGAAAGATGAGGACTCGAAAGACAGATGTACCCAGTATCCCACTATTTGGCCACATGACAAAGCCGGGAGAGCATGCTTTGACACAAAATACACAATTTGGGGTCACAGTTACTGTCCTCTCTGGCAGGAACCCAAACCGTGTTTTGTAGGTAAGCCGAGAGCCCCACCACAGGCGCATTGAGCAATCTTGCAGGCAGTGGAAATTGTGACATACAGATGAATAAAGAGTTCTGCATCAGATGCCCAAATGACTCTGGTGCTGCCTCGAGTACCTGTGTTATGCACACCACAAAGTTATGGAGGGAGCGCTTTTACCTAATCAGAACCCCAGGAAATCCATCAGAGCAGCTTCTTTTTCCCAGGGCCTTATGGTCATGTGTGCCATTATAGAAGGGGCCCAGCCATATGCAAATCAGTCCCAGCTCCTTAAATGGGAGAGGGCAGTCCAAACTCTCGTGCCACGTTGCCTCTACACAGAAACGAAAGAAAGCCCTATATCTGGATGAAGTGGCATGGTAGCAGATCCTGCAAAGGCTGTTAGGGTCAGTTTTCCCAAAAGTTCAGAATGGGGATTTCTTTAATATGCGATTTGGAGAGTGCATTTATTTACTACTAATGTTAACAGACATCAATATTGCCATAATCAGTTATACAAGTCAGTCAATTAAGTGTTGTTGTCACTAGCCCACCCCCATACACTGAACTCAACTCCCAACTTTCTTACCACTCTTGCCCCCACTCCAGCAGCAAGGTTGGCACACAGCTGGAGCTTTGCAGCTTGCATCAAACTAATCGCAACCCACGGTCCCCATGACTTTGCAGAGAGACCGTCTCCACCGGCCTCCTTCCAGTCATCCTTCAGGCTCAGACTTCATGCACTTGAATCAACTGTCTGCATCCAACTCTGTAATCTGGATCTCACAGGGACTGGACTCCACTCATAAGTAAGCCACTAGTGTACAAGAGGAGGTCATTGTGGGTGGCAAGATTGGCAGAGGGCTGGGTCTCCCCGGGCTTAGATAAGTAAGTCCCAATCAGTAACAAAAGCAACATGGACAGATGAAGCTAGACATTTAACTGCCAAGTACTTCGCACCTATGCAACTGGAAAAATAAGGCTTTGAACTGAGAAACAGTACATGGTCACCTTTAAAGAAGCGCCTTCGTAGTCGTGTTGAAAAATAGCTTTTGATCTCTCCTGGGCGTGGCAGGCTCAAACCAGTAGAGATAACACTCTTCATTAGATAGAGAACGGCACCCTCCATGGTGCAATGTCGGCACATTCTAAATCATGCTTCAAAACGCTGTGTTCCAAGTCAGAAATACATGGAAGAGATAAACCAGAGGACACTGCAGATGCTTGCCCAAAGTAAATTAGACAACGCTGCACCGAACAGCATCGATTTACCACACGATGTAATGCTAAACTAAAAAAACAGCCGATTTAAATCAACAAGAGAATCATTTTCTTAATTGTGTGCTAATTTTTTAAGCGGCACTCGTTTGAGACAACCTACAAAAACGATATGATGGAACACAACTAGAAAAGGCCAGCAACAATTTGACACATCCATTACCATTAGAAAAGGCTAAAGTGCTTACCTTGCGTATCACACATAACAAGGGACGTATCTACTGCATGCATGCCCTAGTGGACACAGCAACCCAACCATCCACCTGTAACAAACCAAAAGATCAGAGAACTCTGACCAAATAACTCCAGAGAGAAAAGGTCATTACTGAACCCCAAGATGGCAACCCGACTATAACCTCGGCTTCAAAAAAACATGATCAGACAAATCCGCGAAGCAAGGAGGGGCCAGAGTCCAGATCATGAGATTTCTTACTGGCAGGTGAAAACAGCAGAGGCATAATTGAGGGGGTGGGGGTTGAAACAGAAAGGGTGGACGTAGCTGCAAAGACCTGGAAGAGGCAGCACAGCCGCTATCACCTGGAGTAGAGATGGCCCAGAGAGTGCAATGAGCAGGCAGTACTCAGACTTTGGTTGTGCTAGAATCAAGAATGTGCAGTGATGTTGGTAAGGGCAGATTGTACCAGAATTAAAGTTGTAGAAGGTGTTAAGCGACCTCTGGCAGTGCTTTAAGAAATAGCTTTGCCTCAATCACACAGTACAAATATATTTAAAAGACATTGAGAGCAACGTAGCAGTCTAGTCGATTTGTACATTCCGAAACAGACATTTTAAACCAATACTTGGGTGTCTACTGAGAGGTAGATTTGTGGTGTGCTGTGCTAGCACTTTATTGCACTCAAGGATTAGCAGATTACTGTTGATGTCAGGTACCCAGGAGCTACCGTGTTTGCCCACTAACCAAATCCACCTTTCAATTCCTTTGATGGATACCAAAGATACTCGCACATGAACTAGCAACTCTTGTGTATAAGCTTTACTCATACAGATACGATTGGTAACAGTACATAGATTCAAAATAGATTCATTAATCAGAGGATTTGTGCGAGGTTAACTACAAGCAGAATGCCTTCCTATTTGACTACTTAAATTAGCCCAATATCCCCAACACAGAAAAATAGGAAGCAGCCATGCACATGTGTCTGATCTTTCCTGCCACCTGCACTGCTCCGATGACAGTAACATGATTAGCACCTTCCATGAAGAGAACCTCTGCTCTAGTGATGCCGTGTGTCAAGACACTGTAAAGGTTAAAACACATTTTTCTAATTTGAATGATTTGCTAGCTACAAATAATTTTTGTGGGTTGACAAGAACATTGACAACACATTAAAATACATTTTTGCTTGCCTAAAAAAAGGAAATGTTTCTCACCATAGAGGCTACTGTACTCTTAATCCATAGGCCCCTTCCGCCTCAATCTTGGGATCACACGTCCGCAGGGGACCGTGCCATCACTATTTTCTCTGCAGAAAATCCTTATTATTTAATTTAGCATGTTGTGTGCCTTTGCAATGTGGACTAATAGTATATTAGTCGTTATACTACCATTAGCAAGAACATTGGAAATTAAAAGAGCTGGAATAGAAGCTTTTTGGTTTATATAAAAATTGGTTTCTATTGATTGACTTAGAATGATAGAAGTGAGTGGTATGAATCGAGTATAAATGAAAGAAGATTTAATAATGTTTTAACAAATTATTTTTGTATTTTCTTTTATTAAACAACAATAAAAATAAAATGTTTGACTAGGATTGCAGTCTTAGTCTCTTCTCCTAGTGATCTCTTCGAAATCCACTGGGCACCATTTCTGTTTAAAATATACGCATGCATGTTGTCATGCCCATCCAGACGCCGCCCAAGTCCCTTTCCATCCGGCTTCCTCCACGTGTTCTCCAGTCTTCCCTACAAAACTAGACAAACCGGTATGGCCCACATGCTCTTGTACTCGTCCAACATGCTCAGTTTTCTATCTGACATGGTGAGGTTGATGACCTGAATGTTCTCCTCCGATGACTTCAGATGGCCAAACCTCAGTTTCTCAGGTACCATGGCTATAATTTCAGTACCTTGGGGGGCTAAAGAGGGAAGGGGTACAGGACCATCCCCTGATCTCTTCTCAGACAAGAGGTCATTCCTCTGAAGAAAGCAATGGGGTAGGCTGACAAGAGGCTCTTGAAATCTGAGAACCAGAACCTCTCCAGCCAACACAGAACCACCGGAATCATAGAGCCAGACTAAATTCCTGCCACCTCCTGAGTACCTTGTGATGGTTAATGGCGGACGGGGGGGCATACATTTCAAGGATGTCTAAAGAGATTGACCGTGAAACTCAGGGGGAGTTCGGCCCCATTCTCTGATGGGAAACATACAGCAGGCTCACAGAGCATAATCTTGAGTTGCAAAAAGATGCTCCGAAGGGTGACCCTACTCCCGAAAAGCACCCCCCCCTGAACCCCACCCCAAAAGGGTGGAATTCCCACTCTGGTTGTCAGAAGGTCTCCTGGTGTATTGTTTGACAGTATACGGTCCCACATTTCTACTGCCAGGAGCACCAACTGTAGAGATTTTGTGCTGCCTTGTTTGTTCACATAAAACACAGAAGATGTGTTGTCCGTCAAGTTCTGCACCATCCTGCCCGCAATGCTCCGGAGGAAAGACTTCAGCGCATAGATTGGCACATCAATCGCGTGGAGCTCCAGGCAAAGTGCCAGAGAAAGGGACCACAACCCATGCATCTCCATGCCGTACACAGTTGCGCCCCAGCCTAGCAGGGAAGAATAAGTTGCGATTGTCACAGAGATAAGGGGCCACAAACGGAAACCCAGCCAGGAGATTTGTGGGATTGTTCCACCAGCAAAGCCCCGCCACACAGTCTCTCTGGAATCAAAATCACCACCTCCGGGGAATGGCAGGATTGACTCCATACAGATGTATCTTGATCTATCAAATGTTCAACCTAGTACCAAAAAACACTGGTGTATAGGCGCTTTATAAATGCCATATCATATCACAAGAGGCGATGAAGCTCATCAGTTTCTAGAACAACCACACTGTTGCTTTGTTGTGACAGAGTAAAATGGGCTAGTATGGGGAACGCCCTGGTTTCTCTCTTGCCAGTAAGACAATGGCGCTTGGTATCGTACATGAAACCAATGAGAGTTAGGCTGCACTCAGCTGTCAAGGAGGATTTTGTGGGTTGACAGAGTCCCAAATACAGTAGAAGATCCAGCCAGAGCCTCAACAAACCTGCTGCCTCTGCCTCACTGAAGGCCCGCACAAACCATTTGTCCAGGTATGGCAAAATATGCACCCCCTGGAGACTGAAGACGATGGTAAGAGGCCACCATTGGGGGTGGGTCATGAACAACATTGTAAAGAAGCTGGTGACTCGCTGGGAAAGAGGAAATTTCTCGAATGCACCCAGGTCCAGCAACTTCAAAAACCTCTGAAGAAGAAGCAACGACCTTAACTGTCAGAGCAGGGAATGAGGAGGTGGAAGTAAACGCAAGAGGGGAGGCAAAATCTCCAACCTCACAACAAGAGCACCAATGACGCCATAGAGATAGCCCTCCAGTACTCCAAGTGGAAATATTTTGGGACTCTTCACTCACAAGGGTGGCAGTATTTTAGAGTGACACGAGGGTGGATCAGCATCATCAGCCCTTCATTACAGAAGACTCTGGTTAAGCGCCTTGAAAAAAACACGTGGAACATTGCTGCTCACTGCAGTGCTCCAAAGGTGACCTCTTCTGTCTGGCTCTCTGTTCTAGAAAACTCTAACCCTGCCAATAGATCTCAATCTTTGCTTCTCCTGCAGAGTACAGAAAGGGTTTTTGCTGTGGCTTGGTCAGCACTGCCAGGGGTCAGCACTGCCGGAGACTTTGTAGTATTGTTGTGGTCTTTCTTTTTGTGCAGCTTCTCATCAGTTACAGTGTTAAACAAACCAATCCAACCTTTTCACTCGTGCAAGTCTGGGGATGTGGCTGCACTGAATCCTTTATTTCCAGCCCTCTCCAGGATCACTGCAATGTTGGTGAGCACTCAGCACCAGGGCCAGTTGGCTGCTGCCTTTGTCAGTTGTGGACTGCCTGCTTTGTGTGCCCCAGAGCCCACCATGTAGGTCATCCGATTGGCCTGCTCTACCTACTTCTGGCTAATCGAGGGAGCCGGCAGGCAAGGCGGGCCCCCTCCTCAAGGCCCAAACTGAAAGCCCTTGACGCACCGTGCTGCGCCACTTTTTTCTGTTCACTACTCGCTCCATGTCACCCTTACCTGTTTACTGGTACCTCCAATGAGCTACATCTTTGTGCTCCACCGGCCCTGGTCTGGCAGACAGTTAAGCGCTGCCGTGGGGCACCAAAGCATCTTCCCCATATCTGCAGCAGCTCCCTTTCTCCATCCACTGAGGCCGCAGGTCCTATCCCCTCCGATTGCCTGCCTCTGAGTCTCATTATACTGGCCTACACCTAGCAGTGTGCTTGGCCAGTTTCATCAAGTTTAGCACTTGGCTGCCTGCTCCCGACTCTCCCTGCACCATCTGCATTGCTTAATTGTTATACCTGCAAACTATTTGCCCTGAATCATTAACTTAACCAGTTACTTGCTGTTGACGCTCCATGCTACAAGTGTCCCCGATCGGACCTACCTTCACTTTATTCTATTCACCGTGCTGGCACTGACTGCTTAACGCCCATCAGCCACTATGATACCTAGGTTGTTTTTACTACTGTAGCCAACAATTTCAATGTATGCACTGCTCAACAATTTCCTTGCATTATGTAATGATCATGGCCACCGCTGTATCTTACTCGTGAATGTCAGTTTGAATCTACCGGCTGCTCCAATTGTAGGGTTTTTACCTTTACTCATATTTCTGAATGTCAAAACTGGATGTCGTAAAATTCTGAAAGTCATATCTGGGCATTTATATTTATGATGTATTGAAAGTCATATCTGGGTGCTTTACATTTCTGAATGCATTTTAAAGTCAAATTTAGATGTTTTAAATCCTACTGACTGTGTTCAATTGTTAGGCCGTTATCTTTACTTGAAAGTTGCATTTAAATACTTTCTTCATATACCTCTGCCTGTTTAAAACATGAGGCCTTCTACCGTTACTCTGAATTCCTATCCCCTTGTGCATGACCTACTGTTCTTCTGATTGTCTTCCCGGAACGGCTGCTAGGCCGCCTGGCGAGTTCCTTGTGCAATGCTCATTTCGTCTGTACACCCCCCCCCCCCCGCCCGCCTCCATGGTCTTTTCCATCTCCCCTATCTATTCTAAATGCTACTCCATCACCTATCCTACCTCTCTCTCGAAGTCTGGAAGGAAAATGTTTGAGAAAGCACTCCTGGTCTCCAAACCAGGCCTGCCCATTGCGGACACCTACATCAATGCTTCCTCCGGGCAGACTATCACTGACATCTCTGTCACTGCTTTATCTGTCCTATGGACTCCTTCTCTATCCTCTACCCTTTCTCTTCCTCACCCATTAACGGAGGAACCAGATGGGAACTCTCCCAGCGACACAACCCTCTCTAATCTTGACCTCTACATCTCCTACACCCTTGGCACCCTAGCCCCCGTCACGAGGATCGGTAAGAAGCCTGCCTACCAATGCAGCAGCTGGTACAATTATGACTTCGCCTCGCTGAAACGCAAGTGCAGAGTTGCTGAACGAAAGTGGCAGGCTTCAAACACATCCTCTGACAAACTGGCCTGTCGTCTGCTCCAAAGGCATTACCATCCCTCTATTCGCTCCAAGAAGTGGGCCCCTACCCAAACTCCCCATCTATGGGGCTACCAATAACACAGCTGAACTCTTCAAAATCTAGAAGGAACTCGTCAATCCCTCTGTAATCTCCACCTCTCCTCTTCCATCTCAGGCTCTCTGTATTGTACTGGCCTCCCATTTCATGACCAAAACCCAGGACATCATGTCCTCCCTCTCCTCTACCCGCTCTCCTATTGCCCCACTCACTCTCAGGGCTCCTTTGGCCCCCCTCTCTCCGTGCAATACTCTCTCCTCCTTCTCATCCAGAACACCAGATGAGTTCTCTAAAGCGGTCTGCTCTATGAAAGTCTCCTCCAGACAGGTGCTCCCCTGCTCATCCAGAACTATCAAGGATAACATCTCCAGTCTCGCTCCTGCCTTGTCCGACTTCTGCAACCATTCATTTGCTATTGGCTCTTTCCTACCCTCCCTCCCTCAGGGACTTCTCTTGTGCACCTTCTCCTAAAATGGCTGTCTACTGACCCTTCCTGCCTGGCCAACTATCACCCCCATCTCCAGTACCCCTTTCTTGGGCAAACTCTTGGAGAAATTGGTGATCTCTCAACTGACCCACCACATGGAATCTGTTGGTTGTCTCCATGACCACGGTCTGGCTTCAGAGCATCCAGAGACATGGAAACTGCTCTACTGAACACCCGTGTAAACCTGTTAAACCTCGATTCCAACTCTCCCTCTGTTCACATCCTCCTTGATCTCTCCTCTGCCTTCGACACAGTCAATCATTCCACCCTCTTAAAACGGCTCCACAACACCCTTGGTATTTCGAACCTCGCACTGGATTGGTTGACCTCCTTCCGATCTAAAATCGACCTTTGCAGGTACAACTCGGGCCCTTCCTTTCCTCCACTTCAATCTTTACCTGCGGCGTCCCTCAGGGCTCTATCCAATCGCTGTGGCTTTTCAACATTTACCTTTCCCTCTTGGTCCACTTAATTTCCTCCTTCTCTCCTCACTTACAGTGTTATGCTGGTGACACTCTGCTTTCCTTCAAGCTTCCCTCCTCTACCACCTCCTCCTCCTCCTCCTCCTCCTCCCTCATTCTGTATTGTCTGACCGCCATTCGGGCATGGTTCATGGCCAATGATCTCTGTCTTAATGCAGGTAAGACAGAAATCTTTCTCATCGGCCCTGGGACCCATGCTCCCTTCTCCCCCCCCACTCTCTGTCCATCCTCCTTGGGTCCCCTCCCCTCATGATCTAGTGAGGCAAAAACCTTGGTATCCTCTTTGACTCCTCTCTCTCCTTCTCCCCTTATAGCTCAGACCTTGCCAAGAAGACCCACTTTCAGCTTCATCTCCTCAGAGGCATTCTCCCCTTCCTTACCTTCCCCTAGAAACGCAATGTCTCCAGAGCTCTGATTCTCTCTAGTATGGACTAATGCAACAGCCTCTTCCTCAATCTACCTCTTTCCACGCTTCGCCCGCCTTCAACTAATCCAGAACAGGACTGCAACACTTATCCTTGGCCTCAAGCCCAGGGACCGAATCTCTCCAGCCCTTAAATCTCTTCATTGGCTCACGGTGGGTGCAAGGATCAAATTCAAGACCCTTTGCATCATCCACAAGGCCGCCTGGGGCCTGGGATCCCGCCACATCCAACTCTCTCTCCCCAATTACCTCCCTACTAGAGCCCTTCATTCCTCTAGCTCCAACTCTCTGCTGATCAGGCGTTTCTCCAAGCAGAGAGTGGGGGGGGGGGTGAATCTCCCACTTCGGCAGATACCTCCCTCTTGAACTGCCTTCCTGCCCCTCTCAGACTTGAGCCAGACCGCCTTAAGTTCTAGAAGCTTCTCAAGACCCTTCTCTACCTCCTTTGCTAATTGCCCCCCTGCCGCGTGACTGGCGGCCTGGTTCACTCATGAGTCTTACAGAGCACCAGGCCCTCCCTGACCAGTCTTAACCAGCACCCCTCTACCAGCACTTCCTCCCGAGACCTGTCCCTGGCCTTCCTGGTTGGACTTGTCCTCCCCCCCACCTTGAGTGTGATCCACCCCCCCACCCCCACACTTAGATTTTGGACCTCCCGTCATCCCCTTGGTACATGACCCCCCCCCCCTCCACCCCCTGCAATCCCTTAGCACTTGCCTGGCCTAGGCCCTCTCCCACCCCTCCTACCCCTGCATATTATGTCCCTGCATTATGCCCCCCCCCATCAGACTCCTCTACCCCCTCCCACCACCCTCCCCACCCCCCTGAACTTCTGGTTTTCTGCACTTGCACGATGCAAATGTCACAAGCCCTACTACAACCAATACTATTGTATGACATCCCTTGTCCCCCCCGCCCCCATCTGTCCCCCTGTTGCACCTGGCAACACTTTTTGATGTACAGTGCGTCTTATAAATCCTCAATAAATCAATAAAATAAAAAGCGAAGATACTGGATCTTTTCATGTACATCTGTGGTGAATGTTGAGATCACATAGGCCAGACCCCTCATGTCCAACCGTATTAATATGTCCAGAGCTGCTCTGTCAATATGATTCCCAATAGACTACATGAGGACCTGTGACACTTGGCGGGCCTCTGGCAACCCAGCTGTCATGAATTCCCACTTGATTTGAAATATAGTGATCCAGCTGATAACCTGGACGAAAGCGACACTGGGAGTAAAGCAAAGCAATCATTCGTCGAGAGCAAAGGCATGTATTGTACATCCACCCTTCATCTCACCGCTTGAGTTGCATTAGGTTTTTGCCAAAGCTTCTGTAACAAGGCAAGAATATTCATTTTTCATAGAAATACCCATCATCTTGCCCTCTGGTAGCCAGAACTGCCGACAGTGCCCCCGGTTCGGTTTGTGAGCTTTCTGGTAAGGGGTATGTGCAGGAACTTGAGTAGGTCTGACTCCCCTTCATGTAAACCCCTGGCCAAGATGGTCAGTTCCTCCTCAGGACTCTCCACGTCATCCATATCTCCCTAGTCAGAGGCAACAGGATTCATCCGAGGTGTTGGAGGAGGGGGCAGAGGCACTGATGTAGTCAGTAAGGGTGGCACCAGTGTAGAACGCAGAAGCATGTGGGCAAGATACTGAAGTATCCACCAAATGTAGTATGTGATGTCTCAGGCACAGACTGACACATTGGCCCTGCCAAGCGGGGCTGCGCCAGAATCTCCCAGATTATGTCACAGAAGTAGCCTTTCATTGGGGTGATGCATAATGGCCTGGTGAGTTGAAGGGGGCCTGGGCCCACAAAGCCACTGTGACTAGCACCCATGATGGTCCACATGTGAGCAAGGATACAAGCAGACAACTGATGTGTGTAAAGGGTTCAACATAGGCAGCAAGGGCATCCACTTTGGAGCGGATCACCGAACTGAGGGAGAAAGGGTCCCTGACAAAGAGTGCACATCTTTCGCAGTGATCGGACACTGCGTTCCTGGAATCTCCAGGGATGCCAATGAAGTAGAGGGGAAAGCTGTGAAACTTTCCTGTACCTTTGCCAGCATATCCACCACGTTGTGGGCCTGAAGAGAAAAGGAAATGGCAGTCTCTCCTGCTCTTTCAGTGCCTTATCCACCATCTTGTGGTGGGTGAGGAGACTTTGATGAGCCCTCAGACTTGTGCTCATGAGGTATGGACTCTTTGGGAACCCCTGGCATGCCCTCTTTTATTTAGCCTCTTCGTGGGGGGCCTCTATCGTTTGCTCATTACTAGCTCCCAACTGGGTATCCTCAGGTCTCAGCCAGGCGATATCCCCCTGAGGGGGATCATCAGATGACAGTCTGGAGTGGCACGGGCACATGCGTGCAAATGTGATCATTTTAATATTGAGGATTTTCTGCAGGGAAATAAATCCCTAGACACATATACAACAGACAGTTGGAAACATGAAGTACAATTGTATTCCCTAAAACATCATAGAATTCCCAACTTCCTAAAACAAGGAAAAAAATGCTCCCACTTTCAATTCTTACCTGAAGTTCTAATGGAAAAAAAGCATGTTCAAATTAGGTCACAGGTTACTGATAAATAAAGAAACGCACATCTAAAACGTACCACAGTGAATTTTAAGAGGACCATACATCCCACCCTGGACTACTCCAAGTGTTTGCAGGTCTCTCAAATCTACTCAACCACTGGCATAGTCGATCAGATTTTACGAAGGTCGAGCACCATTTGCATGGTAGTTCACCTTGCTGGCAAGTACAATGAAATGCTGGGATGTTTGAAACTTTATTCGACATTTACTGCAAAAAAACCTTGTGTGCAGTAAATGTCAAATAAGGTTTTCACTGTGCATTGCAGGCCTGCCTCTGGGTGACAGCACCAAACATGAATTGGGCTTATGGTGACATGCAACATTTTATAGAAAGCACTAGTAAAGGTTATGACACCCGTAACCATGGGTCGAGTGAATTTCCCTTAAACCGAGTAAGTAACTAAGTTACTCGACCTGCAATTCTAGCAGGATTTTACAGAATTTGCCAGACCTGGTTTGTGACAAAAGGATACATTTAACTAAGGCAAGCAACCTACTATCAGAAAACAACTGGAGGGACTACACATGGACATGTTCTCAATTTCATGGTTGTTATTAGTTTGGACATACAAAGGGCACTGAAGAGGGAATATGCTCATTTGAGGAGCTAATGTATACTAAAGACAGTACAAGTAAGCGGCTGTTCTGAACATGAAACCAAAATGAAGTCATTGGCAGCTTTCCATACACATTGAACAGCCCTGTGTATTGTTTGCCTGATATATGGATTAGGATTAACAAGACAATACTGTAATGTGGTCTGGCTCATATGATTTGAACATTGCAATGCAAACACTGTAGAACAGGAGCAGGCCAAAAGCCACAAAGCTAAAAACTGTTTAAAAGAATGTTCTTCAGATAAACTACAGAATGGATGTACCTGGTAGGCTATCTGTGAATGCCATATTAGCCTACATTTGCCTACTGAATTCAGAATTCAGTTGGTTCTGTGTTATGGTGAATTGTACCTTCACCCTGCATGTTTTTTTCAATTTCTTGTTAATTAAGAGGAACAGAGTTCCTCCCTCTAAAACCCTGCCTTTTCAACTTCCCTTCTTTAACCCACACTCTGCCATCCTTTCCTTTTGTCACAAAAGTACTTTTGAAATACGTGATAATAGTGATTTCATCAATTTTGATGGCATGGCATGGTGGCTTGCAACTTTACAATCTTGTTATCTGTATTTCAGCAGTAGGAAAATAAAGAATAAAAAAAACAGACATAGAACTTCCATTACCACATGAACCATACCTTCTTCACATATCCCAAGTGTCTTTAATCCACAAAAACTGCTTCCAACACATCACTTCCTTTTTAGTTCTGGCTGTTAGGTGGTGCTTAATCACCAACTATAAGCTGAAACTATTGCATTATGGTAAAAATAGGGAGCAGTGGCATTAGGGGCGACAAAGTGGTGATTTGCCCACCCCATTGATTGCCCATGGCCATGCTAATTCCTATTGCCGTTCCCACCTACTTTCTGCCACTCCACAACCAAAACACATCTTCCTGGGGTCTCTTTGAGCTAATTTTATTAAACCTTACAATCAAACTATCTGCTCGAAGTGCCTGCCAGTGTTTTTCAAAGTAGTCTTATCAGAGTTAACAACTAAATTGGAGCTTTAAACGTGCCACCGGTGTAATAAAAAATGTCTTAACCAGGTCGTCTTCAGCCACTCGATTTACAAGCACTATGCATGTCCTTCACTGAAGTCCTGTTAAAAACGAGCATTGGCAAAGCCAATCGTTTTTGGCTTGCATACAAGTATTCAGCATTTTACGATCGATGCCATTATTACGGTGGACAAAAGTCTCGCCAGCTGAACGGAACTGGTGCAATTTGCCAACAATTCTTTTCTGCCGGCTCAGTGATTTTGAACCTTTTCTTCTGCACTTTTGGCATTTTTTGTGCCAGAAATTTCGGTTTTTGGTGTGGACCGAAACACACAAAAAAACGAAATTTCGTGAAAAACAAAAAATTTAAAGGGCCCCAACACTCATTTCCCGCCCAAATCTTAGTTCTTAAACAAAATTTCGAAAAAATGTAATTTCAGTTGGGGGAAGGCTACAAACTGCCAATTCTGCTGAACGAATGGTGAAATTGGCAGATTGGACGATTGCCAGGAATCCTCAAATGTTTACCACTCAACAGAATGGTGACAGGCATGTACGCCAAAATGATGGGGCATGGTGGTTATTCTACATTTCAGGATACCCTTGGTGCCCCAATGTTTGACCCTTTGTCATTAGCTCACCCGAATTCTAGGGAATGGGTCCCACTGCAGAAGGTGGCGGAGTACATTGAGCATAAAGTTTAAGATGGGGACTGCCTTCCATAGTAAGATGAAGGGGGGGTGGGAGGAGGGGTGGGGGTGGAGGAGTGTCCCGTTATAATACTAGTTTTCCAAAATTGACAATGTATAGTCCTGTGGTTGACAGCAAGAATGTTTTGTTACTGATATAATATGGGACTGACTGGTCTACAGGTGTCGATACGGCCTGGTTTATATGGCAGGGTAGAATTCCTAATGTGGCAGGCACTGATGATCTTAGATCTTGCCGAGGATGCCAAGTTTTGGGTTCTGTCTCTCGACTAGGCAGACATTAAAAAGTTGGGTTCAGATAGCCCTTTGTTTTCTGGGGTACACTGATGAATCAGTATCCTAGCAAATATGGAAGGGTATCATCATGACAATCAGCCCCAAGATAGGGGATTTGGCAGACGCCAAGGAATCTACTCTACTGGTAAAAAGTTATTTAGGGAGGACTTTGTTAGGGAAATGAATACATACACACACATTCAACTCAACAGATAAGATCCACAATTCACTAAACCATATGCTTGCATACAGGCTTCCTGCTAAGGCCAGAAGAGGCAAGGGCCATAGGTCTGATAGAGTTTCTAAATATTTAGGCCATCCGAACCATCAGCATCAAGCACAACTGGAGTATTAACCTCCCAGGCCCACCTTCTTCCCTCAGCAAGTTCGGTACGTTATGGGGGGAGGTGCTTGAGGTTGCAGCAGACGGAGTGCCTTCTCTCCAGGTAGCTTATCCAGGTTTAGAGTTTCCTTTTGAGGGGGGAAATTCGGCTATTTATAAATAATAAGTCTTGCATTTCTCAAAAAACTTGGGTTCTGCAGACGGTTGTGGGGTTCAGGTTGGATTTTATGGCACTCCATCAGGCGTAATTGCATGTTCCCTCAGGAAGGCTCTCATGTTTATCTCTCGAGGTACAACGTTTCTGCAAGAAGTGGCCTGTGGAGCATACACGTTTTCACCCCCAATGATGTCTTGTTCTGGGTGTCCCCTCCCCCACCCCCCTTCAATAAGAGAAGGCTCCCTAATAACGATCTGCTATTTGGACCCGGCCATATAAGGGGGCAGGTCAGATTTTCAAAGAACATGCCCCCATACAAATTCAGCATTGCCTGCCAATGACAAGTAAACCACATGCAGGAAGAGGTTCACCCTGGAAGGAGCCTAAACCTGTCAATGCAAGTCTTTCACTGCGCAACTGTCCCTGCCACTTGGCAATAGACTCACCTACCATTGCGCAGCAGAAAACTGCCATTTCTGTCATATGAAGGATCTGTGCCTTCAGCAATTTCATGTGTGGGATTGTTCCCGTGCTGGCTATTTTACATTATATTACTGACGCTATACTTGCTTCTTCCACCCCAGATACCAGATCTGGAGTCTTAAGAGATTCCTCAACTCATTCTGCTGCTTCGCTAGACTGAGATTTATTTGGCAAAACGCTGATCATGAGCAGTGATTTGTAATAAATGCACCCGTCTAAATTGCTAACATAGAAAATAGGTAAAAGAAAGAAATAGGTATGTTCCAGGGTTTGAAATTGAGATTCAGTGAGCACGAGCTAAAACGAGCTCCTGGATGTCGGGTATCACACAGTAGGCAGGAGCTACCGCAGGGGAACCAGGAGCTATCAGAGATGTTCCTTTAACTCTTTTTCCATTTTGTATGAACCATTTTGTTTAAGTGTGTATAAGATGTCTTCTAATTCTTCTTTATTAACATTCTCAAATACTCAAAGTTAAGTCACATTTACATGTTTGAAAGGCACCAGTTGGCCCTAGGAGCCAAAAGATAATGCCTGTTAGCTGCTGGTTTCAAGCTAACCAGGCTCCATTAAGCTAGAAGCAGGAGCTAAATAGCTCCCAGCTGCCCTCAATTTCAAACCCTGAATTGTTCTCTGTAGCTCTAGAACCATTTAACGGGTTAGCACACAGGTAGATGGCAGAATTTACCACGTAGTGAAAGACTTTGCAGAATATGTAAGAAACATATTGAAACGGCTCAACATCTTTTAACTCAATGTCCGGCCCTCGTATGTTATTATAGCACCAGCTATGGTGGCCTAATGCATAATATTTTATCCATAGAGGGAGATCAATTCTGGAATACACTATACTGTGCAGAAAGTGTTTTTATGACGGCGGCGGCCTATTATGTATGGAATCTAGCCTGCCAGCTAATGGGCGTTTAAAGGTAATGCTAACAGCTTTGAGCATTGTATCTATATACCCCTCTGGTAATAATACCGTTTTTAATTGTTTTGAATTTTAATTGTTTAAGGAAGCTTTTCATTCTGTAAATCTGTCAGTTTTATTATTTTTATGATTGTACTGAAATGTTTATATTTAACCGCCTGTTGTATATAAATAGTTTGAGTGTATAGAGAAATGTGATGTTCTGTGCTTGGCAAAAGGTTTGTTTTATAACCATATGCTATAATAAATTAAAACAATATATATAGAACCATTTAATAATCCATGTCGTTCTAGATTTCTGAGTTATTCCTTGAATTTCACAAGATCTTCTGGCCATCTTGTTAAAAGGCCAAACTTACAGCATGTGATGCAGAGTTTCTCCAGCCTTACTGTGACATGGACATTTGTGGTCTTTGTTTCCCCCATGTTTTGGTCTGCCCCTGGGCATAAGAAATAAAAAAAAATAGTTCTGGGTCGGTCTACAGAACCTTTCTTTCAGGTTTCTGTGGTGATACAGCTGGAGGCACTTCCCCATTTTGCAGACAGCACTCAAAAGGGAGATATTTCAGGGACTGCAACATTACTTACTATGGGACTTCTTGGATCCTATTTAACTCCATTTCTTTTTATTTTTATTTAAAATGTTCTTTATTGAAGCACTTGGTTCAGAGCATTACAAAATTCAGTTGCAAAAATAAAACATGCAAACTAGCAGCGAGTATACAGCCACATTTATACATAGGCATTGCTTTAGAGGCAACGACAATGAATGATGAGAACATCAACGTATACAAGGAAAGGGGGAACCACAATGAAGAATGCCATGGTAACATGACGGGAGGACCACCAAGGGCATATTTAGTCTAATAGGGGGTCACCACAAGTGCACGACAGATAAGTCCTGAAGGGCAGCCATATGTCCTTCAGGCGGTTTGCCGCTGGCTGCATAGTAGCCCATTGCTCCTCCGTGTCGCTAGCCCAAGCAACAGTCTTCAGAAATTGTTTAGTTGATGGTACAGTGGGCTTTGACCAGTGCAGTAACAAACAATGCATAGTGAGCAACACTCATAAATTCACCAGCTTCTGCCCTCTACCCATACGGTCTTCAAAAACATGAAAAAGGCATTGCATGGGGGTGGCGGCTAACATGACATCAGTCATATAAGTGACACTAGTGCGGACATCTTTCCAGTACTCATCCAGTTTGGGATAGCTCCACACCATGTGGAATTAACCAGCCACCCAACACACTTAGGACAACATCCTGCAGATGCACGGTAAAGCAATTTCAGCCTTGCCGGCGTATAATGCCATCTATGGAGGACTTTGAATTGTATCAAGCGGAATCAGGAGTTAAAGGAGATCTCCTAAATTTGTGCGCAATTGTCCCCCCCCCCCAGGTGTCTTCCCGCAATCTCACAATTCATGTCCATCGATCAGTTAGAGCGTAACTTTGCTAGAGGCTTCATTATTCGGTCTTGTATTAGCCTGTATAGAAGAAAAAACCGTACCCTTGGAGCAACAAGCTTCATAATATACCCAAGTAAAGGGTAACTCTCAGGCTCCACTGGGGAGCTCTCCCATAGGCTTCTAAAGACCTTGCGGATCCCAATATATTGATGCCAGTGCAGGAATTTGTATTACGTGAGTGTAGGGATGTCACCAGCAGGGATAAAATTAATGGTCAAAAACACATTCCCCAGCGTGCTAAATTCATTTTGAGCCCAACGCTGCTCCGTGACCGCATCTACCCAGGGAAATGCTGGATCACAGTTCCACGCCCGAAAGTTGCCATGGTAGGGATGAGTGACTCCCAACAGCTTCCACACTTTGCACCAGGCCAGAGAAGTGACAATTGCAGGATCAAAGGGACAAGGGTCACCAGCACTGGGGACACCAAAGACCTAACATTGCGTTTGCCCGCTGAGCATTTTTTGAGCTAAACGTGCAGAATGGCTGAGTGGCTGCTCCACCTGTAAACCAAAAAGCTGTGCACTGTGCCTGCGCTGCCAACCAGTGTATCTGGAAATCGGGTGCGGCGAATCCTGCCTGTGCATAATGCATGGTATAGGTATCCCATTTGAGGTGCACCGCACCCGAGTGCCACACAAAAAGGGTGAACAGCTACTGCCAGATCTCTGGAGAATGTTGCGCGAGGCAAAGGAATATTTTGGAAAAAAAATGATCTTTGAGAGGAAATCGACATTTTGAGTAAAGCAATCTTACCTGCGATAGTAAGTGGCAGACACGCCCAGCTCGTAAGCTTAAGCGCAAGGTGCGCCAGGTATGTAGCGAAGTTGAAGTCATATAAAAGTAGTATGATGCCAAGCCACCTTCACCCCGCCGGACAACTCCCCTACCCAAAGTACTGCACCGCAGTTTGAGTCCACACAAAACCAAGCAGCTCCCGGGGTTCAGTCATGGAGTCAGTGAGAGGGAAAAGCTCTGGCCTAATGGAGTTCACTTGAAGAGCCGAAAAGTCCCCAAAGGCAAAAATGATGGGATATGGTATTTATAATGTGCCTATACACAAGTGTTTCAAGGCTCGATGAGGAAAGTGAGGGCAAACAAAGGAAGGACATGACAATGAACTTACTAGGCCAAGTGACATTGAGATTGCGCAAGTGCAGGGGAGAGGGAAGGGGAAAAAAACAAAGGAGGGGAGGAGCAGCAGTGCAAGACACACGATCAAGCAACAAAGAACAAGTAGTGCAGCCAGCAGGTGGCAGTGCAAGCTTCGGTGCAGACAAGTGTCTGATAAGTGCAGGTAGGAGGACTGTAGGGATGCAGATACAGACCCACGTGGAGGATTGCCAGGAGGCAGTGCAGGTGTGCAACTGGGAGGGCAGGGACTTGGGCCCATGGTACAGAGGGTAGCCAGGTGACCTGTGCAATATCAGACAGGAGATCAGCAGGGAAGAGGAAGAGAGAAGGCAGAAGCAAAGAGGAAAGTCTTGAGTTGCTTCTGGAACCGGAGATGGTTCTGCTCCAGTTTCAGAGAGGTAGGGAGGCTGTTCCAGAGGGAGGCGCAAGCCAAAGAGAGAGATCTGCCCCCAACTCCTTGCTTGGAAAAGCGACCGACCCTCAAGTAGTTGGCGGTGGAAGAGCGAAGAGCTCGAGTAGGAAGATACTTCCGAAAAGAGAGTTGGAGGTATTGTGGTCCCAGAAGGCCTAGCGGACAATGCAGAGGGTCTTGCATTTGATCTTTGCAGCCACTGGGAGCAAATAGAGAGATTTCAGGGCTGGAGAAATACGATCCCTGGGCTTCAGGCCAAGGACAAGTCTCGCAATCCTGTTCTGGATGAGTTGCAGAGTACGGAGAGTAGAAGCAGGCAGATTTAAAAAGAGGCTGTTGCAGTAGTCAAGCCTAGAGAGAACCAGAGCTCTGGAGACAGAGGAGGAAAGGAAGAATACCCCTGAGAAGGTGCAGTTGGTACTTCTTCTTGGAGACATCAGAGAGGAGAGAAGGAAAGTCTGGAGTCGAAGATGACCCAGAGGTTCTTAGCCTCACATGTTGGAGCAGAAAGAGGGCCAAGGGAGGCCGGCCAGGGAGTGGCAGGAAAGAAAGGTGCAGGTGTGCCGACGAGGAGGATCTCTGTCTTACTGGCATTCAGGCAGACATCATTGGCGGCACACCACTCCTGGATTGCGGACAGACAATCCGGGATGAAAGAAGAAGAGGTGGCAGATGGGAGCCTGAGATCGAGCGGAGTGTCATCCACATAGCACTGGAAGTTGGCGCAGAAAGCAGCAATGCGGTGCCAGGTATTGGTTGAACAACCAGGGAGAAAGTTTAGACCCTTGGGGAGCCCCACAGGTGGGGGGTGTTAGAGGAGAAAGAGAAAAAGAGAAAAAGAGAAAAAGAAAAAGAGAAAAAGAGATACGATATGATATGGCATTTGTAACGCGCCTATACACAAGTGTTTCAAGGCGCGACGAGGCAGGGAGGGGGAACAAAGGGAAAGAGACAACGATCCTACTAGGCCAGGTGTCATTCAGATCGCGTAAGTGCAAGGGTAGAGGGAAGGGAAAAAGTGCAAGGGGAAAGGGAGGGGGAAAGTGCAGTACAGGTTAAGTAGAATAATAATATAGCCAGCTGGTGGCAAGTGCAAGGTAAGTGCAGATAAGTGCTGGGAAGGGGGTTGAAGGGATACAGAGAGAGTCCTGCAGTGCAGGGGTTGCCAAGGGAGGCAGTGCAAGTGGAGAGTGGCTGGGCCAAGGACCGAGATCGGCGAGAGTGGCCCAGTTGCAGATTCAGTGCAGTTTCAGTCAAGAATTAGCAAGGGAGAGGGGGAGAGAAAGCAGACGCAAAGAGGAAGGTTTTGAGGTGCTTCCGGAACCGGAGATGGTTCTCCTCAAGTTTCAGGGAGGCAGGAAGGCTGTTCAAGAGAGAGTTGAAGGTATTTAGGCCCAAGGCCCCAGAAGGCCTTGTGGACAATGCAGAGGGTTTTGAACTTAATCCTCGCCGCCACTGGGAGCCAGTGTAGAGATTTCAGTCCTGGAGAGATACGGTCCCTGGGCTTGAGGCCAAGGACAAGTCCAGCTTCGAGAGAACCAGGGCTCGGGAGACAGTGAGCTTCTGGGGGAAGGAGAGGAAAGGAAGAAAACCTCTGAGAGGGTGCAGCTGGTAGTGTGACTTCTTAGAGATGTGAGGAGAGAAGGAGAGTGTGGAGTCGAAGATGACCCTGAGGTTTTTTGCCTTGCAGGTAGGAGCAGGAAGAGGGCCAAGAGAGGCCGGCCATAGAGATGCAGGGAAGGAGGGAGTGGGTGTGCCGATGAGTAGCATCTCAGTCCTACTGGCATTAAGGCAGAGGTCATTGGCGGCACACCGTTCCTGGATAGCAGACAGACAGTCAGAGATGAGGGAAGGAGAGGAGGCGGCCGAGGGTAGCCTGATAAAGAGCTGGGTATCATCCGCATATCACTGAAAGTTGGGGCAGAGAGCGGCGATGCGGTGGGCAAGGAGTGCCAGATACTGGTTGAACAGCCAGGGAGAGAGGTTAGATCCCTGGGGGACACCACAGGTAGAGAAAAAAAAGTCAGAGAGGAGAAAGAGACCAAGTTGGACCTAGGAGGGTTGACCGTGTCAAAGGCAGAAGAGAGATCAAGTAGGATGAGGCCAGAGGGGAGATTAGCATCAAGGTAAGAGAGCAGGTCTTCACGGATGTTCAGGAGAGCAGTTTCCACGCTTCTGACTGCTCTTAAGCCAGACTGATGGTCATGGAGACAAACAGATTCAGGGGAAAGATTAAGCTGGGAGATGGACAGCTTTTCCAGGAGTTTGCCTAGGAAAGGAGTGATGGAGATCGGGTGATAATTAGCCAGAAGGGAGGGGTCGGCTGAGGATTTTTTGAGAAGGGGGTGAACAAGAGAGTGCTTTAGATGTCTCACATAATGGGGTTAAGTGGCCTAGCAGACCCCTTACATACACTAGGCATTGTCTGCTTACAGAGATCATTTCAGGCTCACCGGCTATCTGTATGCCCCTATGCCTGGGTCTAAGCCTGATAAAGTCCACCAATGGTTCAATATCTATGGCAAAGAGAAGGGGTGACAGGAGGGCCCCCCCCCCTGACGATTGCACCTAGCTTGGTGAATTGGGGCAGACAACATCCCATTGGTACTAACCTTAGCAACTTGGGAGGCATAAAGTAGCTGCACATGTGATGTAAAACCAGGGCTGAAACCGCATTTCTCCAATACGGCATACAGGAAGTGCCAAAAAACGGAATTGAATGCCTTCTGTATATCTAGCGTGGCCGCCACAGCTTGAGCGCCCAAATCTATTTGAACCACAATATTAAAGAGTCAGCGCAGGTTAAGTGCAACAAAGCGTGCAGGTATAAAGCCCAACTGATCAGGATGTATAATATGGGGCATGTAAGATGAGTTTATAAAACACTGCCGTGAGACCGTCGTGGGCAGATGCCTTCCCAACGAGTAGAACATCAATGGCCGAGCAATTTCTTTGCGGGAAAATGTAAGATCTAATTTAGCACTTACCTCAGTCGATACGCATGTCAGAAACCTATCAATGTCAGCCTCCGAGCATGTGTCTTTGCGTAGAACCTCGAATATGTTTCAAAAACGTTAACCTCCGACAATGCATGAACCAAGGCACCAGACTCATTCCGGACCAACGGGATACAACAGCCTTCATTCGCCTGCTTGACCAACTGAGCAAGCAACCTAACCAGACGCTCACCCTTTCCATAATGCCTCCCTACCATTGGTGCACCTAAAAACTTTAATTCTCTCACATCATTGTCTCTAAAGTCGTCTATAGCTCTATTAACCTGCAAGAGTGTAGTGGAAGGGCACAGGACAAAGGCTGTTGCTCTAAAAGGCGGGGGTTTTCTTCATTGGATGTCACGCCAAATTAACCTAGAGACCCTGCCTTCCGTGGCCATTGCTATCCTCGAATGTACCATTTTAAAACCCTCCAATATGATACCCGCCAAGGAGACCAAACCCATATTCGCCTCAAAGTAAAGTCGTACATGCTCAGCAAGGTTGGTCTCAAAGGCCACATCCATCAGTGCCTGAGATTTAAATTGCCTGCTACTACGGACCCCAGGCAGCTCATGCAAGCAAATAGTGACCATGATGGGACATTGCCCTGTGGAATGCATGTTACATCTGCAATAAAGCCACTGCGACCCTTGGCCTGTTCTTCCGACTCAATCTTCACTTCCTCTGCATCACCGAGACTTGGATCCCCCTCTGCAATTCCACAGTCCCTGCGTCTCTCTCCACCTCCTCCTCTTTCGCCCATGTCTCACGCCCCTCTGGTCGTGGAGGCGGCGTCGGCCTCATTTTTCACCCTAAATGTCTTTCCTCATCCTCTACCCTCACCCTCCCCACCTTCTCCTCCTTTGAATTTCTTTTTAAACTCTTCACCTATCCTCACGTGATCTCCTTCATTATTTACAGACCTCCTGGCCCCCCCCTCTCTTCCTTCTATGAAGACCTTGACCATCTTCTCTCTCTCGGCTCTCCTTCCCCTACTCCTCTGTCCTTGGTGACTTCAACCTCCCTGTCTCATCCACATCTCATTCTTCTCCTTTTCTTTCATTACTTGACTCCTACCTCCTCTCTCCACTCCCTACCCCACCCCACCCACTCCTCTGGCTCCACACTCTATCTCATCTTTCTCTCTTCTTACTCTTCCTCCCCTGTATCGTCTCTTCGCAACTATCACTCCGATCACGCCTTGTTCTCCTTCTCCCTCACTCCTCCCTCATCTTCCTTCACCTCTCCCTCCTTCTCTTGTTGAGATCTCCGCAACTTTAACCCTACTCTTCCACGACTCATGTTCTTCCTCCCTTCTCCCCTCTCCGACTTCGCTTCCCTCTCAGCAGACGCCCTCTCCTCACTGTCCTCCTCTATAACCTCTAGTCTTGACCAACTCTATCCTCTCACTCCTTTCTCCCCTTCTCACAAACCTTCCCAACCCTGGCCCTCTTCACACCTTCTGTCCATGCGCCGCCTCTTCAGACACCTCAAACAACGCTGGATCAAATCCCCTTCTCTGACTAATCAATCCTCTTATTTCTCACATCACTCTCTCTACGACTCTTGCCTCTCATCTGCCAAACGCTCCTACTACTCTAGCCTCCTCCACTCACAAGCCTCTAATCCTCGCTGTATCTTCCAGACCCTCTCTCGGCTCATCTCCCTTCCCACTTCTGACCCTTCCACGAACTCTCTTCTCTCTCCCTCTGACTTCGCCACCTTCTTCTCATCCAAAATCCTCTCTTTTCGCCAGAACATCCTCTCCTCTTCTTCCTTCTCCCCCTGCCCCCCTCCCCTTCTTCCAGCTCTGCCAACTTGTCCAACTTTTCTCCCATCACCCCTGCATGCGTCTCCCACCTCCTGTCCAAAACTCACCCTACTGCTGCCCCCTCTGACCCCATCCCCACCTTCCTCATCCCAAAAATGTACCCCCTCCTTATTCCCTACCTAACCACCTTCTTCAACATCCGTCTCTCCTCCGCCGCCTTTCCTTCAGCCTTCAAACATGCTACCATAATCCCTATCCTGAAGAAACCTTCTGTCAACCCTTCTCCCCTTTATTTCTAAGCTCCTTGAGCGCCTTGCCTACTCTCAACTTTCTGCTTCCGTCTCATCCCACTCCCTCCTCCACCTCTCAATCCGGTTTCCGCCCTAAACACTCCACTGCCCTCACCTATGCCCTCATCTCCCTCCTCACTGCTCACTGCTCACTACGCTAAGCAATCCTCATCCTCCTTGATCTTTCTGCAGCTTTTGATACAGTAGAGCACCCCTTACTTCTTAGCACTCTGTCTTAGCACTCTGTCCTACTTCGGCTTCAAAGATTCTGTCCTCTCCTGGCTCACCTCTTACGTCTCCAATCAATCCTTCACTGTCTACTGGTGCGGCCGCACCTCCACCAGCCTCCGCCCTGAATTATGGCGTCCCTCAGGGTTCCATTCCGGGACCCTTTCTATTCTCTCTCTATACCTCCCTTCTCTCTCTAGTCATTTCTTCTTTCGGCATTCCCCACCACTTCTGCGCTGATGACACCCAACTCTCTTTTCCTCTCTTCCTTCACATCTGACCTCCACCTCACTCTTTCTTCCTGCCTCACGGCCATAAAAGATTGGACGTCATCCCACTTTCTGTCCCTCAATACTGACAAGACTGAGGTGCTTCCCCCCCCTAACACTCTACCCCCTTCTCCCTCTCCCTTCATCCACTTTCCTCCTTACAACCTTCCCATATCTTCCCATGCCTGGCGCCCCCCCTACCTTTCCTCCCTCCTCTCATTTTACTCCCCATCCCGCTCTCTCCGCTCAGCAAACCTCTACCTCCTCACTGTACCCCCAGCCCCATGTGCCTCCTCATGCTTCCGTTTCCTTTCTTCCTTTCCCTTCCCCCCCTCCATCCTCTCCCCCCTCCCTCCACCTCCACCTACCTCAGATCCTACACCGTTACTCCCTTCACCTACCCCCTCCTCTACCTTCCCCCCACCCGCTCCCCCCCTTGTAAATAGTTCTACTTATTGTTTTAAATAACCTGTTCCTGTTCATGTTTGTAAATATGCTTCTCTCACTTTTGTACCGGTTATATTGTAAAGCGTTTTGGCTTAAAGCGCTATATAAATTCAATAAACAAACATTACCCCCCCCACCCCCCCCCCGACTAGATTGTGTAGAATACATAGTGTAAAACCTGTTTTTGCCCCAATGTTAGGCGAACCCCTCACAGCTCTATGCAAAGGCATGGGTTCCTGTAAAAATAAGAACTTAACGTGGTGGCGCTCCACATAGAGCAAGAGCTTCCGCCGCTTCACCGGGTTCCCAAGTCCCCTTACATTCCAACTCATACATGCAAGTTCATCTACTGTTAGTGCACATATTCTCAACAAACCATGAACCGCCCCTTGCAGTCCATAACTCAAGTCACCTTTCCCTGCAGTGCCAATAGCGCCGCTCTGTCATCACCAAGTGCCATTTTTATCCCCGTTATGACTCCTCCACCCACCGCCCTCATCCTCACCCCCCCCCCAAAATCAGGAAGCTAGTGCCCCAAGAATAACCACCCAACCAAACTCTTCAACAGTGCATGGGGGGTAGGTGCATGGCTATGGAAGAACATGGCATTAAACAAAAAATGTTCTCCTGTAACCGGCAGTAACAAAAATGAAAGGGGTATTTTAACCCCAGCATGTGTTGAGTACAGTGAAATGTATCAGTTAGGGACCCCCCCACAACCAGGTTGCCCACAAGTTGCAGAATATAGAAGCATTGGTAGCCGTAAAAAGACATGGCCAAAGCAAAAGTCAGTTAAGTCACCTTCATGGTGCAGTGGAGCACTCATCAAGGAACTTCATGGCTTCCTCGGGCAACGTGAAAAAGTAGGTTTTGGGGCTGCATTCTATGCAAAGCTTAGCAGGATATAACATTGCATATTTCGTGCCCAATTCCCTGAGCCTTTTCTTCACCAACAAAAAGGTTCTCCTCTCCTGCTGCACCGCCACAGAAAGGTCTGGGTAGATATGCAGTCTACTGGAGCCCAAGAGCAACGCTCCCTTCTCACAGGCAGCCTGGAGGAATGCGTCTCTGTCGCAATTGTTTAGCAGGCAGGTAATAATCGGGTGAGGTGGTGCTCCGGGCTTATGCACCAGAGATTGGTGGGTGCGATCAATCGCGAACTGCGGCAACAGTTTAGGCTCGTCTAGAAGGAGGGAGAACAGTATGCTCCACAAAGTCTTCCACAGTGCCTTCAAGGCTATTCTCAGGGACCCCAATATTACTAATACTATTTTGCCTCGACCCGGATTCCAGTTTGTCATTTTTCCTGGTGACAGTTAGGACTTTTGAGTGAGGGCAGCCACATCGGTCTTTAACCGGGAAACATCAACCTCTGCCACACCTATCCTGCTCTTGGCCTCTGTAAGCCGTAAGTCTGTTTTTACCAACTTCGCCTTAATGGAACTAACCGTGCCAGTGATGTCGTCTAGTTTACTGTGAATGGCTTAAAAACCTACCTGCATACAGGCCATCATTTGTTGCAGTTCAGAAGGTTTACTCAGTTCGGCAGCGTCACTCACAGGCACAGCGTTGCACAAGGCGGCTAATGCCTTTGGGGCAGCTTTAGCAAACAAATTGATGGAGCTCTGTTATTTCAGCTTCAAACGTGCTCTGGTAGCCCCCGCAGAGGAAGGGCACAGCTCCAAACCTTTAGAAATTCCAAGGGACGACAAACTGTGAGGGCAAAGTTGACGGCTCCATCACCAGGAGGCGGCAGGAAGGGGTAGGGATCCAGTGGCAGTGCAAGTGGGGGCTTCACCACTGTTTGAAAGGCACCAGCCCTGGATAACTTGTAGTGACAGGCGGCAAGTCCTGCCACTCCACCGCAGCAATCACAGGCCAACCAGAGGATAAACTCATACATAGAGGGCCCAGCCATGTCAACTCGATTGTGGTTAAAGGCACCCTACACCACCATGTGGCAGCGCCCCTAAAGTACAATGTGGTAGGTGTTAAGATTCCCCTTAGGTGCAATTTTCCTCCATTTACGGACCCCCCCCCCCCCCCCCGAGACATTTTGCTTTTGTTTGGTTTACCTACCCTGACATTTTCCAGTGGAGCACAGCCTTCAGCTGCACTCCTGTGGGCTTTTGCTCATTTGTTATGGGAAACTGACATGTGCTTCAGGCTGTCAGTACTGGGAAGCTAGGTTTCCTTTAGTCTTAGACTATGTTGCCATTTCTTGGTTACTTTTTATCTACGTTCCAAGTACATTACAGTACCGCACGTGGGGGTCCTTTTGTTTTATGGCCCTTACAACCCTCTAAGGATTTGTTGGTGTTTGTACAAGTGTACCCAGGATGATCTGGTGGCAGCAGTTTACTTTTAAAGTATTTTTACTTCATTTTTATGGACCATACCGCATTTACCGCGTTTGTCCCAAGACTGCAGCCAGTGCCGAAAATGGCTGTGCCACAAAGTCTTTTATTCTGTCCTATGGCCATTTTGTCCCTTAGCATTCCCCAGGTCGAGAGAGACGGGTATTCCTTATTTGGGCATGCAGCCTCCGGCATGCAGGAGCCTGCATCTTTAGCGGGCTCCTGCATGTCACATGTTCTAGTGCCCAGGAAAAGGGTTGGGACTGTGTGGTCCCAATCCAGGTGCCAGTATGTCTGGTAGGCCTGAATGATTGGAACCACTGTGGGTCACGATTGGCCCACACCTGGCGTGCATGCAAGAGGGCAGATCTTCAATTGGTTATCTTAGAATTGGGCTCAAAACAAATCTTGATAAGAGAAGGGGCTCTGCATCCCTTCGAGGTTGATCACCTAAATTCAGACTGAACTACAGAAGGAGCCAAGTATCCTGAACGAAAGAGTAGACCTGTGGAACGGCCAGAGATGTGCTGGAAGGTTTGGCACCCTGACCCTGCTGTTGTTCCATCAGACCCATGCTTTTGTATCGTACCAAGAAGGCCTGCAAGGGCACTTCCACCCTTTGGAGTAGGGGGAACAACTACCCTCTGCACCTCCTGCTTACCCTCGCAAAGAGCCTCTTCGGAAGTGTTCCTGGGCCATCCAGTGAACTGACCAGCTCGAACCAGGGGAATCGCACAAGAGCGCCGCCGTCCCAAATTGAAACTCAAGAATTTGGGCATTGCTTACTGGTGGTACTGGGACCTCTCCCGCCAGAACTTGTTGACTCCTCTGGGTTGCGATTTATGAGTCACTGCAGTTTGGTTCGATCTTCTGCAACCCACTGACGTTAGCATGGCAGAGGTAGGTAATAATGGGCTGGTGCCGAGAGCCGGTGTTGGGGGGCATGTAACAGCTCGTACGGCCTGTCTGAGTGGGACCCGATTATACGCTTAGTGTGGCAGGTGAGGGCAGCGATGTTTATCAAAGGAATGCATTTCAGCGATAAAAACATTGTTTTACCAAATAGCTATAGCTTAACCCGCCTTCTGTTCTAGGCAGCAGCTTATGGGAACGTAGGTGAGGGATGGCAACAGTGCCTGGGGTGCGAGGAGGTTGGCACGTGGCAGACAGGTGACACAGCCGGCCATGAGGGTTGATTGTGTGTGCGCATTTATCACTGCTACTACTCCTACATCCCGTCCCATTTCCTCCATACTCTATGGGCGTCCCTTTCCTAGGGATGGGAGACGGGTCCTTTTTCACTAGAAAAATCAACTTCTGCTTTAAATTTAGATGCGCGTTGTAGGGCTACCCTGGGAGCATGCACTCTTCTGACTCTGCCCACCGGCGCCACTCTCAGTCCTCTTTTCTGCATTGACCGGAACAGACCGCCTAAATCAGCACTCCTGCATTAGGCCTCTGGCCAAGTAATTCCATGCGCTCTTCGCCGGAGAAGTACTTTTGTCTTCCTTTTTCTTGTCTTTCTTCGGATACCTCCGTCCTCTGGCGCCATGCTCCTCCGTGGCGCATGTCAATGTCAGCAGGCTTCAGCAGGTGTTCAGCCTGTGGAGGGGCTCTTCCCTACGTCCGCCCCCCCCCCCACGCTCTTTGCTGCCGCTGCCTTGGCCCAGACCACAGCTGGGAGGGTTGTACTGCGTGCAACGCGCTTACACCACGCACTCTGAAGAACAGACTAACCAAGTGGAGGGAGTTTTTCAGGTCATCTCCAGAGGATTTGAAGGAGTTCATCAAGCACAAGTCCATGCCCAAGGTAGGGCAATGTTTTCATCTGTACCCCGCAAAAGGCGACTCCTTTCCCAGGAAGCACAAGAGCGAGAGGGACCCATCAGGTTCCAGTACCAGTGCAGGCACCGAGGCGGCTTCAGCTACCGGGCGCCAGGCAGAGGGGTCACGAGATCCTACTGGTGATGACGCTGAGGGACCATAAGGTTCTATTACCAGGTTTCTGCCGAGAGGCTATGCCCAAGTACCGGACAGATGTCCGAGGGGGCACCTGCATGCAGCACTACCAGCGACAAAGGCAATCCGCCGACCAGGCCCTGTCCTGAGGTGCAGAGTAGGCCTCGACCTCCACTGTCAAGAGTCCTGGGAGAGGCCAGGCCCAGCGCGGCAAGTGCCACAACACAGGCACGTGGCATGCAGCCTGACAAGATGGCAGCCGGGCCAGACAAAATGGCGACTCACCTGACACTATCCCCCTTCTGTGACCAGGTAGGAGAACGAGTTTCCAGGTGGGACTGGTCTTCACTGGGCACGTGGCCTAGGGCATACCCTTCAGCGTTGCAGGGCAGATACACCCTGCATGCAGCAAGGCAGAGTATGCCCAGGGCTCAGCACCCTCAGGGCCCTGCGCCCACGCCACCAAGCGCTCCACAGGCCAGTGAGGACAGGTTTTTTTGAAAGATTCCTGACCCTTATAAGATCTCAACAGATGGGCCTCATCCTCAAGGATGTGATCAGAGACATGCTCCGTCCGGTTTCGCAGCTAGTACCCACGGCCACTTTGCCCTTGGTTGCAGCGCCTCCGGGTCCGATGCAGCCTCAGATGCCCATGCCAGTTCCCACTACACCGGCCCCCATGGCTCCAGCAGTCCCGGCAGCTCTGTATAAGCCGCCGGCTCCTGTCAGTATACCATAGCCCCCGGCACTCAACACTCCTCCAGGACACACTGGTGGACACCAATGAGGAGGAGGACCCCAACACACCTTTGTCAGCCAAGGCCTTTCATGAGCGACTGGCGGGCCTAGCCGAATACTTGGGGCTTCCACAGCCCGAGGTGGAAAAACGAGAGGCGGGGGTCTTGGCGGAGGTCCTCACTCTATGCCCCATGGTTAGAATGGGGATTCCAATGCAAAAGGACGTTGTCGCACTTGCCAAAAAAGGATTGCTTAAACCTTATTCTGCACAGCCTACCAACAGGCGCCTTGATGCCAAGTACAGGCAGATGGAGGGGGAATCCACTCTTGCTGTCGGCACATCCCTAGCCACACTCATCAGTGATCGCCGCAGCCTCAATCTACTCCAAGCCACAATCGCCCGTTTCTACATCAGTCTCTGCACTCCTGGGTAAGGAGGAGAAGATCCTAGAAGCATACAGAAAGAAGATCTATTCCAACGCTTCACTTCATCTCCTTCAGTCCAATGCGGACGCTATGATCCATTCAGACAACCGAAGACTCTGGCAGAAATAGCTGACTTCCTTCTGGAACTTCCGGTACAGAGCCAAGCACTCTTCAAGGCGGGGCTGGGGAGGCCAAAAATATAGCACAGGACATAATGGAGTCCGCTGTGGCTCACATGGACACTTCAGGTCGTGCCATCTGCATTGCCACGGACATGAGAAGAACGGCTTGGCTTCGGGTGATCAAGTTCCACCAAGGCGTCTAGGAGTGTATACTGGACCTTCCATTCGAGGGTGGCGATCTGTTTCATTCCACTATGGATGAGGAATTCAATAAGCACAACAGTTCCCAGAATGCCAAATCCTTATCCATCCTCACAAAGTCCACTCCTAGGGCAAACGGACAGCTCCACCAGCATGTATTATATTAACAAGCAAGGCGGCACCAGGTCCCCTTCCCTCTGAACTCTAGCAGTCGGCATTTGGGAGTGGGCTCTGGTGAACAACATGCACCTGACAGCAATTCACCTCCCGGGGGATCCAATCTGGAGGCGGACAGGCTCAGCAGGCTTTGGTGCGGACAACAAGTGGCAGTTGAACTAACAGGTCCTTCAGGGGATATTTGACAGAGGGGTCATCCTCAGGTGGATCTCTTTGCCACCTGGTCCAACAGGAGGTGCCCCCAGTTTGCGTCCTGAAAGGGACAGGCTGGGGCTCTCTGGGCGACGTCATGCAGAACCAATGGAATAACATGAACGCGTATGCCTTCCCTCCCACTCCCCTGGTCCACAGGGTAATCTGCAAGATCCGGGCAGCCCGACACCTCCGTATCATCCAGATAGCTCTGTGGTAGCCAGCAATGCTATGGTTCTCAGAACTTCTCAACCTGTCGGTTCAGGCCTCGGTACACCTTCCACTGGGACCAGCTCACCTACGCCCACAGCAGGGAGGCACGGTCATCCAGCCCGCACCCAGAAGTTAGCCCTTGCAGCATGGTTCCTGAACAGGTCACACTAAGGCATGTGCATCCGTCACAGGCTAACCTAAACATTATACAGGGCGCTAGGAGCGATGATACCAGGAGCCAGTACAAGAGCAAATGGACTAGGTTTTGCCACTGGGCAGAATTAAAAGGAGGTTGATCCATTGACCTACACTTTGGAGGACGTGCTATCCTTCTCTGCACACCTCGCACACTCTGGGGGCAAGTGGACACATGTCGCACCTAGCTAGCGGCAATCGGAGCATACCGGAACTCGGAGGAAGTGGTATTCTCATTCTCCCATTCGGTGGTTAAAAGACACCTGGCGGGCCACACCAGGCTTTACCCGCCTATCTCTCCATTTATTTAAAATTCTTGTAAAGCACCTTAAGCCCTCAGGCCTCTAAGTGCTACAAAGATACAACAGACAAAAACAATACAAAAAACACAGCATGTAAAAAAGAAATAGAAGGTTCAGACTAAAATTTACTATTAAAGGTGGTAGGGTCAAACTATGAGGCCAAGGTTCGTGGAGTCCATGGGAATGTATTTGCACAGTCTCAGATTCCTGGGCAGGGTGCAAGCTCTGCATCCCACCAGAAGGCAGTCTCTATTCCATTGAGCGCAACTGTCAATCAGGTCTACTCTATGCAAAATGTTCAGATCAGTTGAACGCACTGCACCCGGCCCCGATCTAGCAGGAAGCCACGTAAGAACTTTGTTGAGAAGTGCTTCTCTGGGTTAATTTTTAGATGGTCTCGGAACGTTTGTGATAATAAAGTTACGTTTGTTCATAGCCAGTGCTTTGATGGCTATATCCTCAAGTACAGGCATTTTAGATTTTTTCATGTGCACAGTCCTTAAATTGGCCGTTCTCGGGTTCACAGGCCCATGTCGATCAGCCAGACATCCATTCACAGGAGCAATGACAGGCTCAGGTTGAAAGAAGTTGTGAATTTGTGAAGACTTATTAGCTGGAGGGGGGCAGAGAACAGTACATTCAGGGGAAGATGCGACTCAGGACTAGTATCCGTGCGCAAAACCCTCGAAGGAAGTGCATAATTGTCAAAATCCGTTAGCGACAAATCTTTCTGTGTGGAGCAGTTCTCTTTACTGGTAACCGACAGACTCATTGGAGAGACATTTGTTGGTTGCGTGTTTTTTTCAAGAAAAAAGCCTGGTATTGCTCTGCAGAAATGTCAAGATACGCTAACCATGCGTCAAAATCCTCGAAAGTGCCACATTTGTTCAGTTCCTTTGTAAGGCTGTTTTTCCACAAACTCAGAGGCTCAGGAGTGGAATTTGTCTCAGTAACCACAGAAAGAGCAGGTGGGGGCAGGAGGGATAGGGGGCCACCACCTCCGCCCAAGGAGAGGGTGCCAACATGGTGGGAGGTGACCAATAACCTTTATTTACAAAGGCTTGGGGACGAGCCTGGGTGGTAATGGCAGAGCTGTCCACCTCACCAGAAATTACAGGTGGGGTAGAAATTAATGGAGTTGCATTACTTGCCGGATGATTTTTGAAGGGACTAACAACCCTTTGATCTATGTGAGGTTTTTTTTTGTATCTTTATCCTTGGTTACTGGGCTCCTTAAGCTCGGAGCCAGACCTTTACTTTGAGTCGTGCAAAACACATCATGAAACACAGCTTCAAAAGATGACTTGGATCCCATAGCATGCACCCGCTCACTCCTGCAAGAGCCGAGAACTATAACTTCCGAAAGCTGGTCGTTTCTGTGAACAGGCTGAGAGACCGGGGAGACAGGCACAGAATTAGTGAGTCCAGGTATCATGTGACAGGTGCTGTACTGACTGACGTGCACTGAGCAGCATAGAATGGACCGTCACGAGAAGCGATTATATTGAGCGTTATCGCTAGTATTAGTATACAAAAGAAGTCAAGCAGACTTAACGTCAGGTGCGGGCAGGGGAGAGAAGAACGCCAGAGCAGTTGACAAAACATACCAGCAACACAGCGTCTTTGATGCTGACAACATGTTAACGCCGAAGGCTCCACACCCTCAGCAAGAGCAAACGGCGGCAGAACAGCACGGCCACAGTTGACTTCAGACCACAGGGCAAAAAAAACACAGGAACCGAGCTGTCCACGGCAGCAGCCTCAAATCCCCACCAGAGTATGGAGCAGGTACATGCCAGCGCACATGAACGCGATTAGAGGGGTTAGAGGAAAGAACCTATCGAGGGGACAGGAAGAACCAACGAGTCCTCAAGCCGCACTGCCGTGAAAACGGACAATGGCTTCCGACAGCCGCTGTCCAGTGGAGTAAAGAAGCCACACCCGGTGTGGGACCTCAATGTTGGCTTGGGCACCCTGCCGCATAAACCATTTGAACCTATGGTGTCCGCGGACATCAGGCTAGTCACCATTAAGACAGCCCTCCTGGTGGGCTTTACATCTGCACGCAGGGTCAGCAAAATCCAGGCACTGGTGGCTTCAGAGCCCTATACTATTTTTCTTAAGGACAAGGTGGTGCTTAGAATTCACACCCTGCATTCTTACCTAAGGTGGTCTCCTTGTTTCACTTGAATGAGGAGATAGTGTTACCTACTTTCTTTGTGGACCCTAGGGACGACGCTCAGAGGATTCTGCGCTGTCTACATGTCAGCGTTCTCCAAAATTCTTACTCAACAGAACCAGGAGCTTCCGCAAATCAGATGCTCTCTTTCTCACCTTCGGGGGGTTCTAAGCCTTGCTAACAGACGTCCAAGACCTCTATAGCAAGGTGGGTGGTTACAGCCATGAAGGAGGCTTATGAAGGGCAGCACAAACCTCTCCCAACAAATATGCATGCCCACACTATCAGAGCTAAGGCTACAGCAGTTGCTTTCCAGAGGCACGTTCCATGGCAAGTCATCAGCAAGGCGGCTACATGGGCTACGCCCTCGGCCTTCTGCAAGCACCACTGTTTAGATAGTGCTTGCAGAAGGCCGAGGGCGTAGGTCAGACGCGGCATTTGGTCAGGCAGCATCAAGGAACTTGTTTTCCTAGGAAGGACAGCTCTCCATCCTGCGGATACATTCAGTTGTAATCACCCATACAGTATGGTGGGATGGGACATAGGAGTAATTGTAAGTTACTCACCGTAGTGGCCAACTTACTCCTAGTCCATAGTCCCCTTTGGAGCCTCATGCTGTCTTGCCGGTCTTCCAGGAAACAAGACTATTTATTCAAGCATGAATTACCAGTCCCCTATGTCCACTGAAATGTCAAACGTGTGAATCTGTTAAAGTGTAAAACATGTCTTTAATCACTATTAGTTTGCACTCTCGTTGAAGTGCAGCCACGTGCATACTTGTTAACAATCATCCGTGTCTGAGCCACTTCCTTTGCTTTCCTGTCTTTTTCGATGATCTCGTCCTACTGCGCTCCCAGACCATTAACTTAGGCATTTAGCAGAGACTCCCCCAGAACTGCAGAGACTGCCATCTTTGTTTACCAGCAACGAGGGCACATAATCGCTGAAGTACCCATTTACTTGGGGAGAGGGGTACATGCTGAAAACCCAGCCGTGAGCTCATCAGAGCGAGGAAAGAAAAGGTTTTGAGGAAAACATGTCTCCCCAATCATATAGCTTTATTTTAACTGGGCAGATGTTGATGAAAACCTGTTCCTCGAGGCGTGTTTCCCCAGTCATATAGCTGTATTTTAACTGTACAGAATGTCCGTTAAGGGTGATGTGTTACCTGAGGTGTACATTGGTAATCACAAATGAATGCAAGATGCCGAGGAATGCAGCTTTCTCTAGGGCACAAGAGGGCTAAAGAGCAATGATATTAATGTGTCCAATTGGGCATAGCTAAGTGGCCTCTCAAAAAAAAATCATGCAACCTGCCCAGCATTCACGAGTCCGCCAGAACTCCCGGCTGTGTGAAGGCCGATTGGCTCCCCTTAGCTACCAAATTGGCTCGTTTCCCCACTTGTCTTGTGTTTTATAGGTTGTGAAAGAATCAATTTCTTAATTAGTCTCAAGGGCATGTCAAGGTTTAGGTGGTCCTGGCTGGGCTTGCCACTCTTCACAAAATATGACACCTGCAGTTGCCTTTCTTCTGTCCTGCCCTGGCCTCATAAAATTCGACAGCAATAACATACAGGAAACAGCTTAAAACCGCTCTTTTCAAATAGTCCCCCTGAGCCACGGACTCTCCCCTTATCCTCATTCCGACACGAGTGCCCTTCACTTCTCGTTGTCTCGTTTCATCGAGTCCATGTGTGTTGTTTGTACGCGCCCTGATGCTTGCGAGCTCCTAAAATATATAAATAAAATAAAAATACGGGAAAAATACGGGATTGTGCAGCCAGAGGCATGGCTCGCCAAAGAAGAGTAGGCATTGGTATTTGCCGTTTCCAAATATAACGAACACTGCCTTTAATGTACACCATCTTGCGGCTTCATCGTTTTCCTTGAGGTAACTGCTTGCTGATTTTGAAACAAGGGGTAGATGATAACGCGCAGATATCCATCCCAGACCATTACTAATGTTTGCAGATCAAGCTTAGCGTGTTTCAATGATTGCATGCATGCAAGACGGTCCATTGATCAAGCACATGATCGGAGGTTAGGCTTCTTACTACACCTCTTATTGTTCAGAGGACAACCTCTTTGATATCAGTGACCTCTTCAGCACAATGAGGGTGCTGGTACAATCGGGCAAACTCCTTCAGATGCTATTCGACCATAACCAATCGCGACTCCGTACAGGCTGAGTCCCATTTTTGCACACTTTTACCAAGAGAATATAGCAGGCTTGCGATATATATATATATTTTTTTAAGTTTACCATTCTATGAATTTCTAATGTGATAGCAGTATGTGTATTCCAATATATCTTTCATTGTTCCATTTGAAAGGTTTGCAGCCTTTATCCTTTATCACTGAGTAACATAGCACCCGACGGGCCTTTCCCTGTACCAAAAGCTGGTGCTGCAACGAGAGCTTACATGGAAGGATGGACTTTGCAGCGCTAGGGCAAATGTCCAAGAACTGAAATAACGTCAGATATCCCAAGTTGGATCGCTAAGTTTGGGGTTCTTGCTCGGAATGACTAGGCTAATGTCGTAATTCTGAATCTTAACAATAACGAACTTGTTCTTCGTTTGTGATGTGACGAATGCATTTAAAAAACAAAATTCATGAACACGCTCTACCATTTAATTTGAAATCGACTTGTAGGATAGCTCAGTGGCAACGTGATCGCCTTAGCGTATGCCACACTTAGATTGAATTGAAGCAAGATGACACGAAGCAAAAGAGGTTTGATCCCCGGGTCTGTGCTTAGAAACCCCTGGGTATTTAAGCGCGGTATAAATATACAACTAAGACCACAACAAAAAATTCTGTAACAGCGCCTCGATGCCCCCGGCTGTGTTGGCGCTTTAAAAATGCTAATAAATAAATAAGATGACAATTTGCACTGTTTAGCTATATATTTTAAAAGTTAAACAGCACAATGTAATGCATCCAGGCACTCTCGGCGGCACCATGGAAGCAGGTTTGTCTTTGTGGGTTCATGATTGTAAAAATAAAAAAAATAAAAAAAAAACAAATTCTGTTCGCAAGAGGATCCAGTTGATGCCAGCTGAGACAGCCCAATCTTGCTTGCCTCATCCATCTCATGTTCTTCAGCAACATTTTAGGGAATGCTCGTGTGAAATTGTTGAGTACAGTGCATTATTTAAAAGAAATTCCTAAAGTTTCCTCTGTGAGAAAAAACACTGTCGACATCCCATAAGGGGGTTCAGAGGCGCTCACAAGCTGTGGGTTGGCCACTTACGCCCCACCATTATACAGTCACCACATGCTACTGCTCTGCAGCCATGTTTTTATTAGAGTAGAAGCCTAATATAGTTTTGCCACTATAATCATACAATTTGTTCTGGTATTATTGCAGCTTATTCAAGGTTTTCGCTAGCGTGCTAGAACTTCATCGCAAACGACTGCTGTGTTCCCATTTCTTGCGGTATGACTCAGCATGTCATTGAAAGTCCGCCTTTAACGTCATGGGCAGTGAATTTATGAAACGTTAATGCCCAGAGATGTGGGTAAAATGGATTCTTAGGAGCCGGAAAGCATGAAGGAGGCCTGCGGGCTTATAAGTGCATCGGTTGCCCAGTGGCTACACACAAGGACGCTATTAGCATCCGGCCGCAGCTCTAGGTGCTAGCGTCAGGCCTGCGGGGGAAGAGAAGCACACCATAAAAGTGAGGGGCTGGGCGAGGAAACACTGGCCTGGAATGGCGACCATTCAGGAGGTCAGCAGCCTCCCAGGACTAGTCACTTTTCCATCTCGTTTGGAGAAAGGTATGTGGAAGCCGTCATGAGAAGGAACAGAGAGGAGCGGAGGAAAGATGTGGTGGGTGGAGGTGTACAGGTGAGCGCAGGAGATTAAAGAGGAGGGGGGGATGAACGGGGGACAGCAGCAATGGAGCGGGAATGTTGAAATCCTGACGGGCAGCAGAATCCATGGCGAGACGAGTACAGCAGTAAATATTGGCTGCCAGAACTGTGCCCTCACTCATGGGTGCCAATGTTAGTTCTTAGGTTTAACCTTGGGTAATAGTATTCATTTGGGATTGTAGTGAAACTGGCCACAGTAGCTGCCCTTGTTAGCTAAACCTCGCATGTGCATCTGGGCTCCACTTCACTTTAATGCAATAAAACGATAGAGCGTTTCAATCGTATTTGCGGGCCTAACATTTACTCCCACGAGCTTTTGATACAACAACTTTGGTAGTTTCCAGTTTGAGATCTGGCACCAATTTCCTTCTCATGCAACTCTTTTAAGTACCTCAAAAAAGAAACTACATTATCATAATTGTTCCACAGTGATTGGGCAGCGAAGCAGATGGCGATGCTATGGTAACGCCAAGCATTTGAGATGCCCAATAACGATACCTTTCGAAAGAAAGCATTTCGTTTAGAATTTTACTAAAATCAAACTGTTGCTGCCATTTACATCAAGGTTTATTTATCTAAATAAACTCGACTTGGTGGTTGTTAGCAGTCAGTCAACTGTGATTATTAAGTTTACAGCAGTACGTTATAGAATCGATGTAATCGTCCTCATGGTCCAAATTAAAGTTAACTTCAATAAAATTGAATTGCAAAATATTGCAACAAAAATGGATCTGCTTAAATTACAGGAGCTCCTGGAAAAAATGTTATGCTGGCTGTGCCTGGCGAGCCCAAATCGATCAAGAACTGACTATGGGCCTCATTCTCCTTCTATGTGGGTGGGAGTAGTAAAGTGTGCATTTTCTGCAGTTAGCACGCCGTTTGGCAGTCTTCTGCATAACCAGAGGGAGTAGAGGGGGAAATAGTCGATACCTTGCAGGGTCGGGTTGCTTGTGTTTTATTTTCAAAAGCAGCTATTACGAAATTATTCAAAACTGTACCAACGTTGTAATGTGACTTTTTAAAATGTCACAACTTTTATTTATAATGATCACTTTACATATATATGTTAATGTTAAAGGACATTTGTACCGCGCACTATCACCACCGAAGTGGTCCCCTGGCGCTCTGGCGGCTCTGAAAAAGGGGAGGAGAGGGGGTGAGCTAGTGGGAATAAGCTGGAAAAGTGCAAGAGAGCAGTGATGTGCTGTTGACAGCCTCAGCCCGGTGGGTCCGTTGGCTGGCCGTGGGGCGTTTTATGGTCCGTAGTCGTCGTGTGCTGTTGTGCAAGTCTATGTGTGGTTTGTTTTGTTGTATTGTTGTGAAGTTTGTGCAGATTTCTGCGTTTTAGGCTTGTGGTTGTGTTTGGTTATAGTTTGAGAGGTGTATGCAGAGGGATGGAATTGTTAGTTGGTTGGTTAGTTGGCATTGCTGTCCTTGCAAGTGTGGGATTCCATCTAGGTGCGGTACATGCTAACAGTCACATTTCTATCTAGATGCCGCGCAAGCTAAAGTTAAGAATTCCATACTAGTGTGGCACATGCTAACAGTCACATTTCTGTCTAGATGTGACGCCAGCTGAAGTTCAGAATTCTAAGTGTGGCACATGCTAACAGTCACATTTCTGTCTAGATGCGACGCAAGCTAGGTTCAGAATTCTAAGTGTGGTGCATGCTAAGAATCACATATGCTAACAATCACATTTCTGAAATTCAATCTAAGTGTGGCATATGCTAATAATCACATTTCTGTCTAGATGCGACGCATTCTAAACTTGAGAATTCCATCTAAGTGTGGCATATGCTAACAATCACATTTGATGCGACGCATTCTAAACTTGAGAATTCCATCTAAGTGTGGCATATGCTAATAATCACATTTCTGTCTAGATGCTGTGGGATGTTTTTACCCATACATCCGAGCCCTACCTCAAAAACTGTGCAGTACTGACATGGAAAACATCATGATGGCCAGAGCTTCCCAGAAAATGCACAGGGAAATGCATGAAGAATAGGCTGCCACTCATTTTTGCCGATGTTATGGGCACAGAAGGGCACTGCCTAAAACCACCATTGGACTACCCACACAGTAGTCTGAAACCATTGGGAATGGCAATGCTGATTGCCAAAAGCAACCTAGAATTGTGGGGAATTCATTTTCTTAAATCCCAAAAATGGGTGCATTACCAGTACTCACCACTATCAGAAAGCCGGCGTTATAAAACACCAGACTTTTCTTTTTTGTGTAAAACTGAATAAATGAACCCAAAGCATGCCAAAGAAAGACTTACTGAGAGGTGGATCCAATGTAAAGTTATATTCTGAAGTGACTTGAAGGTTTATAACAAGACTGGCTGAGCGGTGGATTTCAGCAGTTTAAGTAAATTTGGACTGAAAGACACTAAAAATCTAAATGTTTAAAAGAAATGAGTGACCTACGTTTGAGTGTCACATAGGTTGCAATTGTTTAAATGTCATAGTTTTAAACTTAGAATCAGCATTCTAGCTGCATATGTAAAAATGGTTAATTTGGTTAAGTTTATTTGAATGCAGAAAACTGGGTAACTAAAAGTGACATTAGCTGGGGCCTGGCTTAAGGAACTGAATTCTGCCCACCAGCTACCCCCGACAGGAGATGAGACTTGCACAACAGCTTTGTTCCCAGGCCTAGCTGCCCTTTTGCTGCTCCCACCAAAAGGGATATGACACTTCCCTGATTGAATTACCTGGGCTCTGCAGGAAATTGAACAAAGCCCTGTCCTGACTCAGGCAAATGTTTTATTATGGGGGCCGTAAAAAGTGGCTTCCTCCTGGAAGGAAAGGGGAGGAGCACTGCCTGTGAGAGCAAGCTGGCTTGGCAGAACTGGAAAAACCAGAAATTCAACCTTGTGCTGGGGGGAAACCACACCCCTTTGGAGCCAGAATATGGTTTTAGAAAAAGATGAATAACTCATAGTACGGACTTGTCATAATTATTTAAATGATACCATAATTCTTGTGATTTTTCTTCCCACATTTTAAGAGGTTTTTAGAACCGGTGGCATGATCTGGGGGCAAACTAGCAGTTAAGAGGGTATTACTTAAAATGTAGGCATGTTAAAAGTCTGATACTTCATCAATTAATACCTGCATGCTGCCTTCTCCCCTCACTTCTTCCATCTACGGCGACCGGAGCTGCGACCTGGATGCCTCCCCTCTTCCATCCTGAGGCCCTGCAATGCACACGGTGCATTTTCGAATCTGCAGGTAAGCCCCCCTGGGCTTATTGTATCGGCGCATGATGGCACCACAGCATACTTATAGCACTCTGCTAATTTGGACTACGTGACTTTGCCATCAGCCACATGTACTTTCTTGGCTTGAAATTGCAGATTGCTGGCATGCTTTGTGTGTTGTTGCCTCACTGGGTCCTCGAGGCACGGCCATTCCAAGATGGCTCTTTCTTTCTTTGTTGGGCACCGGAGTGCCTTCCATCCTGCTGCTGGTGGCCTGGGATTGGCCCGGGCCCACTACATCTGGGCCAATGAGGAGGCCGGCAAGGCTTGGCCGGCCCTCCTCACAAGGCCCACTCCTAAGGCCCTGTCTACCGCTGTCCACCGCGGTACGCCGGATTGCCGGCACCTCCGTGAGTGTCTATGTGCCCCCCCCCCTGCCCCCCGTGAGTATCAGTGTGCCCCCCTTGCCCCCGTGACTGTGTGCCCCCCTGCCCCCCGTGACTATCTGTGTGCCCCCCGTGAGTATCTGTGTGCCCCCCTGCCCCCGTGACCATCTGTGTGCCCCCCTGCCCCCGTGACCATCTGTGTGCCCCCCGTGACCATCTGTGTGCCCCCCTGCCCCCGTGACCATCTGTGTGCCCCCCGTGAGTATCTGTGTGCCCCCTGCCCCCGTGACTGTGTGCCCCCTGCCCCCCGTGACTATCTGTGTGCCCCCTGCCCCCCGTGACTATCTGTGTGCCCCCCTGCCCCCGTGAGTATCTATGTGCCCCCCTGCCCCCCGTGACTATGTGCCCCCCCCTGCATATCTGTGTGCCCCCCCCTCTGCCCCTGCCCCCCATGAGTGTCTGTTTGCCCCCCCGGAGATTCTGTTTGCCCCCGTGAGTATCTGTGTGCCCTCACCCTGCTTGCCCCCCCCTCTTGCTCTGCGCTCCACCCCCTCCTCATTTCCATCCTCTTCAACTTCCCTCCTACTCCCCCCTCCTTTTCTCCCCCCTCTTAGACTCCGCCTCCTAGCACTTACTCCTATCATCTGTCCCGTGACTCTTGATAGCAGCTTGTCTGCCCCCCCCCTGTTGTTCTCCCCCTCCCCCTCCCCTACTTTTCAATTTGTCACTGACTTTTTGCTCAGTAGCGTGTCTTGTTCTCCTTCCCCCCCTCCTTCCACTTGCCCCCCCTCCCACCCCGCCTCTTGTTACCACCTGCACTGCGTAAATTGTCGTTAGACTTAGTAATGTTACTGCTTGCTCTGTTTTCCTTCCTTTCCATTACCTCTTGCCTTACTCGTTCTATGCACTTGCACTATCAGAAATGTCGACAGGCCTATTATGATAGTTTTTTCACATTCTGTATTGTTTCAAGGACTTTTGCTGAATGTAACTGTATTTTTCCTATGTCCCCTCCCTCCTTGAAGCGCTTTGAAACACATTGTGTATAGGCGCTATATAAATAAACTATCATATCCTATCATATCATATCATGCCTTGCACACACTTGGGTAAATTTGAGTAAGAAACTGATATTGGTAACCTGACCAAAAAGTGAAATATTTTGCCATTTCTGAATGCAAGCTCCCAGGAAGAGCAGATTTGGACAGGGTATACCTCCTGTGATACGTGATGGGTGCATGTAATTTTAAACAAATGTGTACCTGTGCAAATATGTCTTTTGGGTCAAAATATAGATTGTGTGTAATTTGACAGGGGTGGGTTCTCTGTATCATAAACAGACCTCATCATGATGACACTTCATTTCATTCCCCCAATCAAGGGGAAGAGGAGGAAGTGGCCAATGACAAGTGGAGAGGGGTAGGGCCTAGGAAGCTAGCCTTTCCACCCATTTTCAAAACACCTAAAAGCAGACAGTCAGGACAGATAGGGACATTCAATTCCATTTGCTGCGGAGCATGCTGCCGGACCATACAACATCCAGAGATCCAGACTTCAAATCCATCAATCTCCAGAATCCAGAGAGGCTAGACCAGCAGAGCAGAGCTGACCCAGACCACTGTTAGCAGAACCAGAGAGCTGACCCAGATCACTGTGAAGTGCCGAGACCAGACCAGAGTCCAGTCTAAAACCTGACCAGATCCGTGGCGAGGCCCATTCTATTTCTAAATATATTGTGAGTACCTAGTAGAACTGTGCAGAACCAATCTCTTAGTTAAAATAATCTAATCCAAGCTATTTTAATCTAAGTAGAACTGCCTCCTGTCACCTGTCATTTGCAAAGCTGTCACCTGTCATTTTCTAGCTGCTAGCTGTCACTTGTCACTTTGAACTTTTAAAATTTAAAATCTGAAAAACGACCTTTACCATATCGCTCATATCTCCGTGACCGTTTGTCTTAGAAACTTGCAGTAACTTTCATCTGAAAGCTGGGAATCTTGGCTTTTCAACGAACCTAGAACCGCATTCCTATTCCCTACACTTTCGCCGCAATCGCGAAAAACGCACTCGCGAATTTGCCGCGATTTGCAAATTTCTCCACGTGTGAAAACAGCAGTTCTTGCTTTCCTTGCTAAAAAATTGTTTGCCTCTTAAGAACCATCCCTGAATCATTGCTAGAGTGAGCCTGGACTAATATTAACTTGATACCACTCACCCTGAACCTCAAGAGGGAATTAAAAGCATTTTAGCATATTTTTCACTTCATTGCCAGCACATATAAAAGCATTTTGGGCCTGTGTTTCAAACTTCTGTAGTCTAAGCTTGCTGGGGTGAACTGAATTGCATTTGATTGCATTTCTGAGAACTGTGTGCTTTCCTTCCATTTCCTTGCATTGCATAAAGGTGGGAGGGGATTGCCAGAGAAAAGTGATTACATTGTTTTGTTGAAATCATATTGAGTATTTTCTGTACTGCATTTTCATTCAACATTGCATCCATCTGAACTTATATAAAGCATTCTCTACCACATTATTCTTCTGTCCCTATTTACCAGTGTTGCTATCTTATCCATCCTAGAACCACTCATCATTGATTATAAAGAAGTGTGCCTGACTATCCATTATTGATTACTGCTCAGATTAAGTGTGATATTCAATTATTAATTTATTATAAAGTATGATATATATATATATATTGTTTAAATTATCAAATAAACCTTTTAACTTGCAAAGCAGAACTACTTCTTGGCTCAGTGGGGTCAGGGGGATTCCAAGAGAGGGGTGTTATATAGGGGTAGTCATCCAGAACGCATGAACTGGACATAAAGATATATCAATAAGGGTTTTCATTCAGTATTCTAGACTAGGCGTTGACTTAGCTGTAGTGTTGAATTGAATCCTCTTACAAATTGGGGGCTCGAGCGGGACGTTTGGGTTAGATCTATCACTTGTGCAGATTAAAACAGTGTGCCAGCTGACCAGATACACATATCCGGTCGGATCACCACGCTGTGTTACGCTGTAAAGCACTCCTCAAAAGGAACTCTCTAAGGAAAAGGTCTGTTTTGCAAAAATAAAATACAAACTTCTGTAAGTCAGGAAGGAACTCAAATTCCAGAATGACGACCTTAGTAGACATGAAAATAGCCAGAGAGCACTTCTATTTGTGAGAGGTGAGTGGACTCACCAGGACCACATGGTCTGGTTGCAGGCCATCACGCAACAGGTCACGGAAACAGGGTCAGATATATGGAGAGATCAGGGTCCCTTACATGTGGCCCTGAGTGAACTATACATGGCTCCTAAAGCTAAGGATGAACAAGACAAGATGGTTAGGATAGCGGCATACCTGTACCTATATATGGGAGACATGCAGGATAAATGTACTGGCCTTGCAGAAGGAGTACCAAGAAGGTTTGGACTCCCTACTGCAGAGCCAGAAAAAGCTGGAGCAACAGTTAGACTTCAATAGGGCATGTGCTGAGCAGGTAGTCACCCTGCAAAGCCACCTAGATAGGGAGAAGGCAGAGAGCAATAAACTAATTTTGAAAGACCTGGATACCCAGGCAGAGTTTGACCAGGAGCGCCAGAAAGCTGGTGCCTTCCAAAGGCAAAGGGACGACCTGGCGGCACAGATGCAGGCTCTTAGTCAGGAAAGGGATACCTTAGGCCAGGAAGTCTGCCACTTAAAAAGGAAAATGGAAGAAAATCACCTGGCCCTCCAGGAACTGGGTGACCTCCAAAAAGAACACCATAACTTGTTAGAGCACACCAGGAAGGTGGAGGATGCTCTGGCAAGAAAGGAGCAGGCCAATAGGGACACAGCTCAGGAGGTAACCCTCCTGCAGCAAAGACTGGCCCAGTGCTCCAGGACCAATCAGGAAACGCAGAGAGAGAATGAGGCGCTCTGCCAGCACAATGATAGACTCCAACAACAGGTAGCGATGCAGGAGAGACTGATAGAGTCTAGTAAGGCCTTAACTGAGGAACTGAAGGCGCAGGCTCTTGCATTGCAACAGGGAGCAGGGGCGGATAGAGATGAGGTTCGCTGGGAAAGAGAAACTCCTGAGCATAACCCCAGGAGCCCTAGTACCAGAGGCCTTTATCTCTCAGTCCCTGGACTCTGCCACCCCCATGTCCCCTGGCGCACATGAGCACAGGGCCACAGGGATGGCAGATTACTATCCAGCCAGAAGCATGGGGCTCATAGGCCAGTACCACCCAGGAATGGAGGGGCGGGCACCCGGGTATGGGCACCCAAGCACAGTGCAATTTGATGGGGAACCCCAGTTGAGTAGGCCCATTAAGGGCATCCTGAAAACCTCTGCCCAGTTAGGTCAGTGGGGGGGGTACCCATCAAATCCTGGCAGCAATGAGGGATCTGAAGACTCCTCTGAGCGGTACAGGACACAGGAGACCAGGTCCCCACATTCTGCCAGCCATTCCCACGCTCGCAGAATACGGGAAAACCTGGAACAACAGACGGGAACCTCTGGGAGCAGTGCCTCTGAGTCAGAAGATGAATGGACCAGGGTTACCCGGACCAAAAGGGCCAATAAGACAAAAAGGGCCTTGCTTAAGGACCCCTTAAAGCAGATTAAGGCAATCAGGAGCATCATCACGCCTTATAATAAGAACGCCAAGTATTCTGTTTGGGAGCACTTAGAGTTGTTTGAGCAAATGATGGAGACTTTCCATTTGAAGGACAGCCAAAGTTGTATTCGATATGTAAAGTGGACCTTCTCCCCGGAATACTCCAGTTTCTTTGCGGGGCTGGAGGACCAAAATCATTTAAGATGGTCCACCTATAAGGCGGCCATCTTGAAACATTTTTCTACTCATAGAAATCCTCAAGAGGCTCGCAAGGCAGCCTACAATTTACAATGTGAGGAGGATCAGGCCCCACAAGAGTTTGTGCAGGAGTTAAAGCGTGCTTTTGCACAGACCACAAGAAGGGTGCGCAAGGATAGCAGAGAATTTATTAATACGTTTTTCCATGCCTTGCCCAAATACATAATGACCCAGCTCGTGAGGGATTTTCACGAGAAAAGATCTTTAGACTGGGTCATTGAACAGGCGACCCGGATCTGTGAGGTGCAGAAGCCAATAGAAAATAAAAATAATGCGCCCAAAAACCCCAAAGCCAACAACACCCCTGCTGCTGCCAAGGTGGCAGAGGTAAAGGTCACCCCCGTTTTAGATTTGGAGATGGGGGCGCCTAAAAACCTACCTGCACCTAATAATGCTAGGCCCAGAAGGTCCTCGGGCCAGTCACAAACAGGGAGTCAAGGAGGTAGTCCCACAAATGGGGTCCCTCGCTCTCCTGACTATGTAAGTCCCTGTTACAAGGGAAGTCGACCCATCCTGGGTTATGTGTGGACTCCTCCAGCCCAAGGGGGGGGATCCAGCCAAGCACCTAACCCAGGGAACTTCCCTCCCAACTTCCCACAGGAGGGCAGAAACTCACCAAACCCTGGGCAGAACTTCTTCCCCAGGTATCCACCCAATTTCCAGCCCCAAAATCCTCCACCCTTCTTTCCCCAATTCCCTGAGCCCAGACAACCGAATCCGGGAGAGGGGAGGCCAAGGGTGGAGGGGTATCCAAATCTTCCCAACCAGGGGTACTACCAAAGAAGGGATAGCTACCCTTCCCGGGATCAGCCCAGGGGAGAAAACAGGGCCCCGTATCAGCCTGAGCAGGTTTCCCAGTTAGAGCGCCAGGTTCAAAACATGGCACGGGATCTGGGTCACATACTGAGGGCTCAACAGAACCCTCAGATCGGCATGCCGGCGCAGCACGCACCCAACTCTGGACCTGGTGCCCCAGAACAATGACGGGGGCAGCACCCCGATAACTCACCGGTTCCCAGGGAGGAGGCACAAAGGGAAGGGGGGTGTAAAGCCTTGGAGGAAGCTTCCTTCCTCACTTGTAAACAGCCCCTGGAAACCCAGGAACCGGAAACAAAATCTCTTGCCCCTGAAAGTCTGCCTCCTAAGGAACAGAGGGGGGGTAGGAGAAACAAAAGACCCAAACAGACACAGTTTGAGGAGGAGGTACAGATCTTCCAATTTGAGGGAGAGGGATCCTCAGAGGATCCTGGGAAAAGGATCTTCTCCTTCAGAGAGGGGGGGAACTCCTCCCAAAGAAAAATGGGTCCCTAGGGATGCAAATCCAGACTGGGGAGATGTGGAGACTGAGCTACCGCCGCCCACCATCTCATCCCAGAACCAACCGCAAGAAAATCCCCTGGTTCAAACCCATCCTGATGACTGCCTCCAAAAAGGGCGGGGCGTCCCAGAACCGGAACCAGGGGAACCCACAATGGCTCTGATCTCCAGTTGCCAACTTTTTCTTTCAGATTCCCAAGGCTCTCCACAGAAGTCTGCCCAAATTTCTTCTCTTGAAATGTCCAAAACCAGAAAGTTAGCCCACCAGTTGTCCAGAAATGTGCATTATCTGTGCCCCCTTGAGGAGAAGGAGGGAAGATACTATGCCCCGTTCCAAGTACAGGGGCAGGGTACAATTTCAGCGCTGGTGGACACGGGATCTCAAGCTACCCTTCTGTCCAGAAGGGCCTTTGATGAACTGAATGCAGGAAGGGGAGAGAATTACCAAATTCCTCTCACCTCTCTCCCTGGACAACTCCAGAACTTTGACGGGAAGGAAATTCCCGTTGAGGGGACCGCAGACTTGGACATTAAAATTGGGCGACACAAGTTGAAACACCCGGTCATAGTTGTGACTCCAGAGGGCACCCCTTGTTTACTAGGGAATGACCTCCTGAGAAGGTTGTCACCCCTAATAGATTGCGTAAACAAGGTCCTCTGGACCCAGACTGGCCGACCCATAAAATTAAAACAGAGTGTCAACCATGTTAGTTTAAACGGCACCTGCCACATGGTTGAACAAAAACCTGACCAAGTAGAATTTCACTTCCAGAACAACCAAATTTCAGGCGTGACAGTAATAGCAGTAGGACAACAGACTGGTGATGGGGGGTCCTCTCTATTTCTGAAAATCAACCTTCCTTCCAGTTTAAGGTGGTATTCCACACTGGAAGGAAACACTCTGAAATTCTATACTAATCCACAATCAGAAACTCCCACTCCTATAGTCCAGAAAGATGTGAAATCAGCTCAGAGCCTGGCTGATATTCAGCAAATTGGAGAGCAGTTGTTTATCCCTGTTCAGTTAAATGATGGGAAGGACTCTGTTCTCGCTCGAGTGTGCGTGAACAATGGTAAGAGCTTCATCAGCGAAGCCATGTTTCGCCAACTCCCAAAAGATCCAGCCATTCCCACCTTCAAACTGATAGACAAATGGGAAATGGACCTGGAAGCACCTAATTCCAAACATCTCCTGCCAAGCAGGTGTATGCTCAAAATCTCCATTGGCAACAAGAGCATAGTCCACAATTGTTGGGTCGTGCGAGACGTCCCTGCCGCCTTTTACTTAGGCAGTGACATTCTCAATCGCTTTGCCATTAGTTTGGACCTAATAAACTTCAAAGCTTGGTCCCGATTAGCGGATAATCCCATGGGCTTTGATGATCCAGAAAAAGCATTTAGGTCAGCTCAATTGCTACCTTATGCAGTTGAAATTCAGATCAAAGAGGAAGTCACCATCCCAGAAAGGACCCGACAATTCTCCCTGGAAGTGAAAGCTAAAAGAGGACAATATTTGCAAAACCCTGATGCTTACATACATCTAAATGCTTCTCTCCAACAGCAAGGGTTAGGGGTAAACCCAACACCATTAGTCAACATAGAACATGACACCATTGTAATAGAGGTGGATAACAGCGACTTAAAGAGTATTACTCTAGCGGCAGGCACCATTATTGGAATGGCGGTTGATGACCGACATTTTTCCATTGATTTAGGTAATGAACTGTTAGGGCCAATCCCCAAGGACCGCTTTGACAGTGACAGTGATGACAATACAACACCAGACAGGATTTTTACCCGGCATGGGGGGGAACTTCCTGGTGTACACTTCTTGCCCTTATGGTAAGGAAGATGTGACTTCTGACTTCAGAAGGGATGAGGTGATTTTCCAGGTCCATGAGGGCTGCATTTCCCACCTGAAGCCTCCAGTCCAAATCAGCACTCTGACCAGGGACTTCTCCACCCAGCTGGAGGAGGCCGCTGAGATAGCCAAACCAGAAGTCTTTCCAGGCTTCAGGCAGATGGTGGAAGAGAGAGTCAACCTAGCTGATGCCTGTGTGACTCTGGAACAAAAGCAAAAGTTGAAACAAGTTTTCTTGGATTTCCAAGATCTCTTTGCAGTAGACTCATATGACTGTGGTCGCACTGACATCCACACAACAACAATCCCCACGGACCCTGGCATGACTCCTGTGTTTGTGAAGCAATATCGCTTGCCCCTCGCATCAATGGAGTCCCTTACTGAAATAATTAAGAACCTTGAATCCCGGGGAATAATCCGTCCAGTCCACAGCACCTTCAATAATCCGGTGATGGGAATATTGAAGCCAAACGGCCAGTGGAGACTCTGCGCCAACCTCAGGGAGCTCAACAAACGGGTCCATACTTCCCGATGGCCTCTTCCCTACATTGACCAAGGGCTGGCCCAGATCCAGGGGTCACAGGTATTCACTGCAATAGACCTCACCAATGGATACTGGACTGTGCCTGTCAGTAGGGAGGACCAATACAAGCTCGCTTTTACCTTTGGGGGCCAGCAGTACACATGGACCCGGACTCCCTTCGGATACCTTAACTCCGGTAATGAGTTCAATATTTTCCTACATAAGGCCATGCCCGACCTGGGTGCGAGGGGTAACCTGGCTTATGTAGACGATGTCCTCATCAAAAGCTCAACTGTTGAGGAACACATAGCGGAGATCCGTTATGTTCGGACACAGTTGAGGGCCGCCGGAGCAAAACTTTCCTTTCAGAAAGCACAGTGGTGTAGAACCCGTGTTAATTTCTTGGGGCATGAGATTACTCCTCAGGGTCTCTGTCCCCAGGAAAAGAAAGTGGAAGCACTTCAGAAACTGAAAGACCCCACAACTCTGCGGGAACTAAGGAGCCTCCTTGGACTGACTAATTACAGCAGAAAGTTCATTGAGGGCTACGCAGAGATCCCCAGACCCCTGATTAATCTCCTGATGGGGGGGTCAAGTGGGAATGGGGTCCAGAACAAGCCGAGGCAGTAAAACAACTTAAAAGAAGCCTCTCACAAGCGCCTTGCCTGGCTTACCCTGTCAGAAACAAGGAGTTCTTCCTGGAGACGGGGTTCTCTAATACGTGCTTGACGGCAGTATTATACCAAAAGCATGACAAGGTCAATAAAGTAATCTCCTATGCGAGCAAAACTTTATCCTCTGTGGAGGAAAAATTCAACGATTGTGAGAAGGCACTCCTGGCGACGGTGTGGGCATTGAAGAATTACCGCCCGTTTATCCAGGGGGAACACATCATAGTGGAGACTCCACACCAGCCTCTGCAATATCTCCAAAGTGACAGAATCCGGGCCGGAAATGTGAGTAATTCCCAAATTACTTCCTGGATTCTGTCAATGCAAGGCTTTCCTGTGGAGGTCAGATATGGCCAAAACAAGAAGAGTCCCCTTGCGCAAGGTCTGGCTGACTTGCATGATTGTGCCAGAGAAAACTGTCTCGAGGACGAAAGTCTAAAAATAAAGGACAACATGGAGGCATTCCTTAATTACCCCCACAAAGTCTTTGAAGAGGACAAGTGTGAGGGAATGCCCACTGTCTATGTGGATGGATGCTCGTACCATGTTGACAACGACGGGGAGAAAGAACTGGTGGCTGGCGTAGGGAATGCATGGGTGAATGAGTCCCCAGAACCCTCCGCTGGATACAAAATTGGTCCCCGAAGTAGTCAGGTGGCAGAATTGATGGCTGTGCATCAGGCCATCCTCACTGCTGTCCAGCATCAACTCCGCGAACTGGTCATAATCACAGATTCGGATTATGTACGGAACGGGTTCGTGGAGCACCTGGTTAATTGGAAAACCAGAGGCATGTTATGTGCTAACAACAAACCCTTGAAACATGGGAAGTTGATCCAAAACATTGATGATCTGGTCACCTCGAATGAGATGACCATCTATTGGAAAAAGATCAAGGGTCATTCCAAAGTAGAGGGACCAGACAAAACTGGAAATGACTTAGCTGATCAGCTGGCCAAAACCGGGGCCATCCAAGGGGATCTAATTGAGATCGAGTCCCTGTTGGGGGAAATCCAGGTTACTGCTATCACTAGGTCCCAGACAAATGCTCACAATGACCTTTCAATTGCACAATGGAGCAAGGAGACCCCTGATGCTGATTTGATTACCGCTCAGAAGGGGGATCCAATAATTGGTAAATTTTACCAGCACATTGAGGACCCTGAGAACTTTCCCCTGACGGATACAGATTACATTGGGAAAGAGGACCTAAGAGTGTTGATGAAATGTCCAAAAATGTTCCGAATCCAAGACGGTTTGCTGGTAAGGAAATCCAAAGCTGGCCACGATCAGTGGGTGGTTCCTACCTCATTCCGAAGCCTGATGTTAAGTCACGCCCATGATGCGGCCACCGCCGGTCATAGGGGGTTTCACACAACATTGGAAATCTTAAGAGAGGTTGCATACTGGCCACACATGGGGCAGGACCTCGACCAATACTTGAGGGGTGTCTTGTGTGTGCACAATTTCAGCCATCATCCCTCACGCACCGTGCGCCTCTCCAAAAGAGGGGGATGACACTGCCATGGTCAGATTTACAAATCGACTTCGTAGGCCCCGTGATTCGCTCTGCTAGGGGGAATAAGTACATGTTGACTGTGACATGCTTGTTTACCAAGTGGGTGGAATGTCTCCCAGCCCCAAATTGCAAGGCAGAAACCGCAGCTGCCCTGATGATTAACCACATCTTTTCCCGTTTCGGTCTACCTCAAAGGATTGAGTCAGACAGGGGTAGCCACTTCACCAGTGAAGTGATGACAAAGATGTGGGAGATACTGGGGGTCAAAAGGAAGCTACACATTGCTTACAGGCCAGCTTCTTCTGGAGCAGTAGAGAGATATAACCGAACCATTGTGAACCATTGTGAGCATATTAAAGAAGTTTGTGGCAGATTCTGGGCCAAGTTGGGATATCCGATTACCTCTGGTCCTAATGGCCATCAGATCTACCCCTTCATCTGCAACCAAAATGTCACCATTTGAGTTGATGACTGGGCGCAAGATGGTGCTTCCTCAGCATTTGCTCTACAGGACCCAAGAGCAGACACTGATAAATGCCTCCACAACTCATGAGTATGTGGAGAATTTAAGGAACACCTTCAACATGCTTTTGCTTATGCTCAGCGGAATCTAGAAAGATCAGCTAATGGCATGAAGACCCACTATGACCTGAAGACTTCCAGGAAGGAATATCAGGTGGGGGACCGGGTCTATCTATACAATTTCCAAAGGAACCAGGCCAAACAGCGAAAATGTTTGCCTACATGGAAGGGACCCTTTGAGATTATAGACAAAATCTCCCCTGTGGCCTATAAGATCCGCATCCCCAAAGGCGGTTTGGCAGAGGGGGAAGACAAGTGGGTCCACATAAACCAGTTGAAGTGTTGCCATCCCAGGCACACTCTGCAACAACTGGAGGAATCCTAGAGGGTACTGACTCAGATTAATTCAGTTCTAACTTAAAATATCCTCCATATCGCCTATCAAATTCTGAGTTTCTCAATGTGGGTGTTTTCGTTGTTGAATGCAAAAAGAAATATGCATGTCCATATGTTTTGACTATAAATTTATATGCCACCCCACTATATCAATGGTGGGGGAAAAATGTCTATGAATAGGTATTGCCGCTCTTCCTTTGTCGTCCTAGGAGAAAGAAAACCTGGAGACGGGCCAAGGAGGACGATCCGGAGACCGGGAGCAGAGACGCAAGGGGCCCGGGGTACCGCCCAATCTTCCCATCAGGACCGGCGAGGAGAACCGATCGATCCGACCGGATGGAGAAAAAGATGCTGAACTGTGCCATCTATTGGAAGAAGATGAGGAAACATCCCAGATCTTGCGAGTTCCATCAGTGAAACAGAATGGCCATCGCAAGAGGGGATGTTTTTACCCATACATCCGAGCCCTACCTCAAAAACTGTGCAGTACTGACATGGAATACATGATGGCCAGAGCTTCCCAGAAAATGCACAGGGAAATGCATGAAGAATAGGCTGCCACTCATTTTTGCCGATGTTATGGGCACAGAAGGGCACTGCCTAAAACCACCATTGGACTACCCACACAGTAGTCTGAAACCATTGGGAATGGCAATGCTGATTGCCAAAAGCAACCTAGAATTGTGGGGAATTCATTTTCTTAAATCCCAAAAATGGGTGCATTACCAGTACTCACCACTATCAGAAAGCCGGCGTTTTAAAACAACACCAGACATTTTTTTCTTTTTTGTGTAAAACTGAATAAATGAACCCAAAGCATGCCAAAGAAAGACTTACTGAGAGGTGGATCCAATGTAAAGTTATATTCTGAAGTGACTTGAAGGTTTATAACAAGTCTGGCTGAGCTGTGGATTTCAGCAGTTTAAGTAAATTTGGACTGAAAGACACTAAAAATCTAAATGTTTAAAAGAAATGAGTGACCTACTTTTGAGTGTCACATAGGTTGCAATGGTTTAAATGTCATAGTTTTAAACTTAGAATCAGCATTCTAGCTGCATATGTAAAAATGGTTAATTTTATTTGAATGCAGAAAACTGGGTAACTAAAAGTGACATTAGCTGGGGCCTGGCTTAAGGAACTGAATTCTGCCCACCAGCTACCCCCGACAGGAGATGAGACTTGCACAACAGCTGTGTTCCCAGGCCTAGCTGCCCTTTTGCTGCTCCCACCAAAAGGGATATGACACTTCCCTGATTGAATTACCTGGGCTCTGCAGGAAATTGAACAAAGCCCTGTCCTGACTCAGGCAAATGTTTTATTATGGGGGCCGTAAAAAGTGGCTTCCTCCTGGAAGGAAAGGGGAGGAGCACTGCCTGTGAGAGCAAGCTGGCTTGGCAGAACTGGAAAAACCAGAAATTCAACCTTGTGCTGGGGGAAACCACACCCCTTTGGAGCCAGAATATGGTTTTAGAAAAAGATGAATAACTCATAGTACGGACTTGTCATAATTATTTAAATGATACCATAATTCTTGTGATTTTTCTGCCCACATTTTAAGAGGTTTTTAGAACCGGTGGCATGATCAGGGGGCAAACTAGCAGTTAAGAGGTTATTACTTAAAATGTAGGCATGTTAAAAGTCTGATACTTCATCAATTAATACCTGCATGCCTTGCACACATTTGGGTAAATTTGAGTAAGAATCTGATATTGGTAACCTGACCAAAAAGTGAAATATGTTGCCATTTCTGAATGCAAGCTCCCAGGAAGAGCAGATTTGGACAGGGTATACCTCCTGTGATATGTGATGGGTGCATGTAATTTTAAACAAATGTGTACCTGTGCAAATATGTCTTTTGGGTCAAAATATAGATTGTGTGTAATTTGACAGGGGTGGGTTCTCTGTATCATAAACAGACCTCATCATGATGACACTTCATTTCATTCCCCCAATCAAGGGGAAGAGGAGGAAGTGGCCAATGACAAGTGGAGAGGGGTAGGGCCTAGGAAGCTACCCTTTCCACCCATTTTCAAAACACCTAAAAGCAGACAGTCAAGACAGATAGGGACATTCAATTCCATTTGCTGCGGAGCATGCTGCCGGACCATACAACATCCAGAGATCCAGACTTCAAATCCATCAATCTCCAGAATCCAGAGAGGCTAGACCAGCAGAGCAGAGCTGACCCAGACCACTGTTAGCAGAACCAGAGAGCTGACCCAGATCACTGTGAAGTGCCGAGACCAGACCAGAGTCCAGTCTAAAACCTGACCAGATCCGTGGCGAGGCCCATTCTATTTCTAAATATATTGTGAGTACCTAGCAGAACTGTGCAGAACCAATCTCTTAGTTAAAATAATCTAATCCAAGCTATTTTAATCTAAGTAGAACTGCCTCCTGTCACCTGTCACTTGCAAAGCTGTCACCTGTCATTTTCTAGCTGCTAGCTGTCACTTGTCACTTTGAACTTTTAAAATTTCAAATCTGAAAAACGACCTTTACCATATCGCTCATATCTCCGTGACCGTTTGTCTTAGAAACTTGCAGAATCTTGGCTTTTCAACGAACGTAGAACCGCACTCGCGAATTTGCCGCGATTTGCAAATTTCTCCACGTGTGAAAACAGCAGTTCTTGCTTTCCTTGCTAAAAATTCGTTTGCCTCTTAAGAACCATCCCTGAATCATTGCTAGAGTGAGCCTCGACTAATATTAACTTGATACCACTCACTCTGAACCTCAAGAGGGAATTAAAAGCATTTTAGCATATTTTTCACTTCATTGCCAGCACATATAAAAGCATTTTGGGCCTGTGTTTCAAACTTCTGTAGTATAAGCTTGCTGGGGTGAACTGAATTACATTTGATTGCATTTCTGAGAACTGTGTGCTTTCCTTCCATTTCCTTGCATTGCATAAAGGTGGGAGGGGATTGCCAGAGAAAAGTGATTACATTGTTTTGTTGAAATCATATTGAGTATTTTCTGTACTGCATTTTCATTCAACATTGCATCCATCTGAACTTATATAAAGCATTCTCTACCACATTATTCTTCTGTCCCTATTTACCAGTGTTGCTATCTTATCCATCCTATAACCACTCATCATTGATTATAAAGAAGTGTGCTAGTGCCTGACTATCCATTATTGATTACTGCTCAGATTAAGTGTGATATTCAATTATTAATTTATTATAAAGTGTGATATATATATCTATTGTTTAAATTATCAAATAAACCTTTTAACTTGCAAAACAGAACTACTTCTTGGCTCAGTGGGGTCAGGGGGATTCCAAGAGAGGGGTGTTATATAGGGGTAGTCATCCAGAACGCATGAACTGGACAAAGATATATCAATAAGGGTTTTCATTCAGTATTCTAGACTAGGCGTTGACTTAGCTGTAGTGTTGAATTGAATCCTCTTACAATGCGACGCATTCTAAACTTGAGAATTCCATCCAAGTGTGGCATATGCTAACAATCACATTTCTGTCTAGATTTGGCGCAGGCTAAAGGTGCTGATTATATGATATATATATATATATCTATATATATATATATATCATAAGAATGGTGAAGCTGTCCTACTGAACAAAGCACATTTTCAAAACCTAGAATAACCATATGGATTATTTTCTGATTGAAGGTTGCCATTTCAAGATGGAGAGCATGGTGCACTCCTATTGTACACTTTTTAAATACCGTTAGCAGGAAGGGGGCAAATGGCACCATTGAGGGCTCCGGCCTGCTTTGCATAAAATCAAAGATTATTTTGGGAACATATTTTATGTGAAAAGGATGACTGTGGTAAAAGGGTTATATACTTGAATCACTAAGTACACAATGTACACTCACCCTAACATTAAAATGTAACATTGCGGGTCTGATTCATGGAGCGTTTACCTATGGGATTGCACCATTATAAAACACTTCCATGAATCAGGCCCTGAAGCTGATATAGAGAGATTCAGACAGCCTATGGATTTGGATTCAATGGTAAAACATCTGTCAGCAGTGACTCCACTGAGGCCCAATGGCAGTTCAGAGATAATGTTTCCTTTGTTGAGATGAGGGTTCCTTTCCTAATGCAGAATTTTAGCAGGGTGTCAGGGGAAGATTGGATGTGCGCATGCTCAGTTCGTAATGCACAGACACCCCAAGTATATTATATATCCATTTGGGGACAGTCCACTCCAAATTGGCTGCTGTACTTTAAATAAAAGTTGGCAGATTTGTTCCTAAATTTAAAAGCAGGTCTATTTTTGTACTTGCATATAAAACAAGTGTGATGATCAAGTGTTATTTCCAATTCCCCAAACACCCAAGTAGTGCCGAAGGGGTCGCTCTACCCGCTTTCCTTTGTTCACTCCAGTTCAAAGGGGCCAATGGAGAGAGCCCACCATCTCGACCACTAACTGCCAAAGGCCTGTGTGAGAGTGCTAGGCAAGAATTTGTTTTTTTCAAATAATTGCAATCATGCCTGGCAAAGACCAGAATGTGCTAACTTTATTTTTTAAAACAGTCTTGTAATTCCATTCCTAACAATTGAAGTTATTAAATAATGCATAATTACAGTATTTTTAAGGCAAAACACTGCATCATCTCCATGCTTTACAGTAAACTTTAGGTTAGTGTATATAAATCTCATAGTGGCAACTAGATTTCATTTTGTTGGGGGAAGATGCATCACGTTGACGAGTGAACACTTTTGAAAATGTACATGATCACAGAGCCAAATGCTTTTGATGACAAACCTAGTTCTGTAACCTGCTGGTTGCATAATCTGTGCAACTGGTGCCCAACCCATGAGCTGATCCCCTACCCCTTGATATTCTTATCACCATGTTGCTTCATACCAGCTACCTGGAAAGTGAGATGGCCGCAAACTGCACTATTCTACCTAGTTTGCCAAGTTCTCTGCCTGCAACTCCATCCATTCTGATTAGTCTTACTTCCGTTCTTCTTACATAATGAATACACAAAGCCAACTAGATATTTACGCAAAGTAGTGATCAATAGTTCCTTTCAGTCTGTACATCTACAGAGCTATTGCACTACCATACACTGTAGTTAGCCTCCAGAGTTCACTTTGCTCTATGATTAGAATTGCATTATATATTAGCACCTGCGGCAGAGAGCTGGGCAAACTGTTTTCAGTGTCTTTTATAATATCTCTTCATTTATGTGTCCATTCATACATCTAACCTTCTACATTTTGCAGACACTCCTCCAGGGAATGTGAAGTCTACTTGTCTGCTTGCTTTGTCAAGTAGATTTTATGAAGGGCAAGCCCCATTTGCAGGGGATGTTTGAAACTTTTATTTGAAATTTACCTTTCAGTAAATGTCAAAAAAATGTCAAATAAAAGGTATCACTGTGCATGGCTGACCTCTGGGTGGCAGCAGAGTGCCAAACAAAGTGGGTTTGTGGGGACATGCACCATTTTACAGAAAGCACATTTACATGTTTTGTCACCTGTTGCCAAGGGGTGAGTGCATTTCTCTTTATTCGAGAAGGTAAACTAAGTTACTCGACTTGCAGGTCTAGTGAAATGCAAAAGAATGTGCAAGGCCTGACTCATCTCAGTAATGTCTTGCCTACGCGGTACTAATGAATGCTGTTTTGATGCTCACGTTATGTCTTGGGTACAAAGAACCTATGGTGACATTACACATATTAGCACACAATTGCTAATCAAATGGGTTTGTTTGCTAATCAAGAACATTTTAATTAGCAAACTCTGCTAATCCATTTTTGAAAACTAATTTATGCCTTGTATACTATTGACACAATGTTTTTTACAATGTGTATTAAACTGCATTTGCTAATGGATCTAAAAAGCAATGAACAATCAAGGAAAATGGGAGAGTAGTGGAGGAAAATATGGTGTGGTGGAATGGGTGAAGTGGTGGTGGGGCCCCTCAAATTAATTACATAGTTGGCGGGTATCTGGACGCTGGATGCTAGAATATATTCAATGTCACATGACAACACTTTGCTGAAAAAGGATGTCTGCCGCCATACTGAACCAAGAACCATATGTTGTGATTAGTTCAGTAAACCAACATACATTCAATTGAAGTGTATTGTCTTTTAGTACTACAAGCAGGGTTCGAGATAGGATTTTGTCTGAGTATTTTACTCCCTATTTGCTTGAAGTTGGAGGAAAAATTATTTTTTGGGAGTTAATAAAAACATTCTCATTCTCATGGGTAGATTTTTAGACAGGTAAACCAGATTTTGTGAGAAAAGGGATTCCTTTTAAAAAAATATATATAATCCATACTTGTCTGCACCAAGTTATTATTAAAGAAGTATGGTTTCCCCTTTTGACCTGGTAGTAATATCAGATTTGCTTTTTATGGCCCTGCTGTGCTGCAACCACTGAACCCCCTCCGCCCCCCCCAATATATTAGTGGAGCTGTGTGGGTAAAAGCCGAGTTGATGGCTCCTAAAAGATGTCTGTCATTTCCAATTTTTTGTTAAGAGTATTGTTGCTCTCCGTTTTTTTGAGAGGATGGACGGCGGAATATTTGCCTGTAGGGAACTCATGTGGCCCGTAGACTGCTTATGTGTGGGGCTGCACACAGGTACTTTTTCTGGATGCAATTCAGTGGAACCCGAATTAGGTCCAAAGAGGGGACATAGATGAGGCTTCCTGTCAATCAGGCATCTCAGAATTTGTACCGTTCCTAATGGCATCAGCCCACCTTTTGAGCCTCCTGAGCTGCAGGGAGCCGCCATCTTGCCTCTGGCCACCGACCCCCATGTTCCCCATGCCTGTCCTACTCCCCCACCACACTGTCTCCCTCCCCGTCATCCATCAACTTACCTTTGTTTGCTCCCGATTGCACCACTCACCAGGCTAGTCCACCTCTCATTTCCTTCTGTAAAGGCCACCATGGAAAGAGAGAACAAACTACAAGCAGTTTCCTTCTCCCTTTTCAAGCTCAGTCATTTTGTATATATATTTCGCCTGTTCACAACTTCAAAAACTTTTTCTTTTTAAATGCTACTAGCACCCTGGACAGCATGCTACTAGTAGTTACAACCCCCTCAGTGGGCAGCATTACCGCGTGCAAATGGAGCCAGCGCCCTTGAGTTCCAGGCCATTACTAGGTAGTAAAGTCCCCCACATCGGGGTTATTGCGTTATTAAATAGAGGCATTTTTACGTGATTAGCTGAAGGTTATGTTAACACTAAAAGCAAGGCACGATCAGAGTTGCCAAAGATGTTTGGCAATTTGATGTTGGACAAATTCAACATAATTCTGGACAGGCACCGTACTTGAAGGTGACCAAATGATTCTTAGTGAGTAATCCTTGCAGGATGAGGTAATCCCCTTTTATAGAGAGACTCTGGAACATGTAAATAGCTCTGTTTCAAAGTCTAAACTTGATCGCACACAAAGGAAAAGGCTTGATAGCAGTGCACATTAAAAAGCAGCAGTGCCAAAATGAAACTGTTCCAGCGTGCAATAAAATTGGATATCAACAAACTGGATTCTAGTCTTAGGTTGGATTGTGATTATGGCTTTAAAAAAACGGACGCCTGGTAAAGTTAATACAAACAAGCATTGCCGATAATTTTATTTTTTGAGTAGACATGGGAAATGCATTTGCTGAGCCCTGCCATAGTGGTATTAACTGCCCATCAATGGTAGCAGCTGCAAAATGGTGCGAGCACATGGGCCTATAATAGCATTGCCTGGTAAATGCCTAATACTTATACACAAGCTTATACACAAGCCAAAACGGTTGACTTTGCCAATGCTTTTATTAACAGGACTTCAGTGAAGGGCACACACAGTGCTTATAAATAGAGTGGCTGACGGCAGACCTGGTTAAAAGATTTTGATTGATTCCGTTTTATGGATCGAGTGGCGGTCGGCTGTGGTCGCTACACAGCCATGGTGGGACTCTGGGGATTCAGCTTGCTGCCCAGTAAGTCTGTGATCTGGGCTGGATTCGGCAGAGAGCATGGATGGCAAATCGGAGAGCCACAGCGAGCGTCCCAGGGCCACGTTCGCCAGCTGGCGGGCTCTAGGTTATCAAGGATGGACCTCCATGCAGCAGGGCGGCCCAGCAAACAGGAAGAAAAAGTAGTAGGCTCAGGAGCAGCTCTGCAGGGACTGCTCACCCGGTGTGTTGGCTGCATCGCAGGGAGTGCCCAGGGCTCAACGAGTGGCAAGTGGGGGGCGACGTGCATCCCTGCATTTCTCTCCTGGGGACTACTTTATTCTGGGCGAGTTGGGAGACGGGGGCCAGTGTGTGAACCCAACACTCACCCCAAGGAAGGTTCGCCCTATGGCTGGCCTTGTTCCAAAGGGTATTCAGCAGAAGCTGCTGTGCACCCGGGATAAAACCAGCTGTGGATGGCCGATACAGGACTTTAGGGGTATTATGCAAATATTGAAGGGTGTTAGTGAAAGGCATATACCCTAATCCTTTCCGCAGAAGCCATTTCTTTTTGCTTTGGAGTTGCGGCACAAGTCAACGGTGCACATGCTCCCCCCCTGGTTGGCACTTGGGGATCTGCAGGCATCTGAAGGAATACGATGTAACAGACTGACTGCAGGGAAATTGGTTGTACTGCATCTAGGCAGATACTTTGGATTTAGAGTCTGGTCTCCCCGGTCAGAGTATAGAAGCGGCAAACCAGGCGTTTTCCTGCAATTCTCATTGATACAGACTTGACATAAGGTTTCAAGTACATGCCAGGTGGAAATAGACCTTGGCTGGTGTAAGGAACTCATGGTGGCAACAGTAAAGACAGACACAAGTGATCACAGTTCAAGGGTGTTTATTAAACTGTATAGGTAGGTTGGAAAAATGGCTAATCTAAATCTAAATCTATGATGGAGCAAGCTATGACCTTCAAATAATAATGAGGCAGTCCTAGTAGTATCTTGTCAAATAAAAGGGCCTATGCTAAGAAAATCCTATTGCCAGTCCCCACGCTAAAAAAAAAAAGAAGTGTGGGATAAGGTTCACAAGAAACAAATAAGTGTTCATAAATGATAAGTCAGGATGTGGTAGCCGGGCTTCTCCCTTCCCCCATGTTCCAAGCACAGGACAAGGTGGGACTCCCAAGTACAGCACATTCTCAAGCTTTCCCAGCACAAGATGACAGTTACGCTCTCAGATATCAGAATTGTCAGTGGTTAATTCTCTTTTCTATAAAAAGTCTCTTGTCTCCGACAACATGATGTGTTTGAAGCAATAAGCTAAAAGTTCCTTTCCACATGTACGTTGGGAGATGAGTTTTAAGCCTTGGGTCCCCCTCTTACAGGCTCAGACCCCTCTCAAATCTAAACCTCTCTACTTCGGGTTCACAACAGCATTTCAGAACAATCTCAAGTGTGACATTCACCATTTTTAATGTCTTTTTAAACAGTTCACTGTGAACACCCATCTGCCAGGTACACTTTTGTCAATACACTGTTCAATGGGACTTCAGGCTGCACCCCGTAAGGTTCACTCTTGCCAATTTTCCTTTCACACAATTCTTTCTCTTGAATTCACTATGCAGGATACATCTCCCTTAGCTTTCCAATTACGTGCAGATAAAAGACTTTCGACTGTACGCAGGGTTTTGTTAGACCCCTTATGACCCCTTTGACCTTTTCCTTGCGGGCCTTCTGGTATCGGTAGTTCAACAAATGTGGGATCAACCAGAGTCTCTCGAGTAAGCACCCACATGGTGCCGGACCCCTCTGCAGCTGGTCTTCCCCTCATTGTTCACAGTTTTGTACTTTTCTTAATTTGCAACTTTCTTTCAACACAGTTCGGTTTCTTATCGGTTCTCCACTCAACTCACCGGCTGTGATGAACGGCTTGTTTTTTCTTGTATCTGGAGTCAAGGACGGTACCACGGTAGCAGATGCCTCTCTGTCCTGCTTAACAGCATAGGCATGCTCCGTATACCATGGACATCTGCTTCAACACACTCTGGCTATTGTTTGCGGTCTTACGTTTCCTTCCACGGAGGCTTTGCGGTCGGAAAGGGCAAGGTCGCTTCTCTCCTTGTCGCACCTTCGGTTCTCGCCGCCTGCCTTCTCCTCGTTGAAATGCTGTGCTTGGATAGCTCACTCGTCGTGCGGTCTGCCTTGATCGTATTGTGCTCTAGTGCTCCACCTTTTATCCCTGTGGGGAAGGGAAAGGGCTGTCGGGTGTATATGATTCTGGTAAATTGCTTGACTTTGCCTGAGCCTTGTGTTGGGACACGTCAGGTAAACGGCTCTTGTCTCGTTGTCTTACGTAATGTGCAAAAGTGTTTGTGTTGGAAAAGGGGGGGCGGTGAGAGTTTTAGTATCTTACGTCATAGGCTGGGGAAAAGCTGTTAGAAGAAAGGGGATACTGTGTCTCACCCATCGGTGTCCCGCTTCCACTCCCCAAGGACCCCCCTCCCATTCAGGCGATCCCTCACTGGTCCACCCCCAGGAACTGGATCCAATAGCGACGGCATCGTCTTGGCCACCTGGATGACAGATCCCCCGGGGACCAGTCAGGGAGACACCTTCAGGATTCTCACACCAGGCATACACAGCCCTATTCAAAATAGCCTAATCCTCTGGAAATGTTTTTGGCAAGGCGCTCGGAAACAGCATTGCCTGCAGGTTCACCTTTGTTACAGCCCTATCTGGTCCCTTGCACAGAAGATTTAGATATGGCAGCATTCAAAGAAGACTTTGCCAAAAGCTTTCAAGAAGAATTCTCTGCCTCTTTCCAGGTACAATTGACCTCGTTCACTTCTGAAATTAGGCACTCGCTCGCCGACTTTAGCAAAGAAATGTCCTCTCTAGGGGAGTGTGTTGACACAAATGAACGTGCAATCCAAGGTCTAGTGAATGACAGCAAGCTATCGGATATTGCACAAATCTATCAAGGATCACAATCTGGAAATTCGATATGAAGATCTAGAAAAATCGATCGAGACGCTTCAATATCCAAATTAAACACCTCCCTGAATCGGTGTTAGATCATTATTTAAAAGATGCTATTACGCAGATTTTCACAAACCTCATTGTAGGCGAGGAGCTCATGAACATTCTGCTAAATCGGGTCCACAGGACGGGACCGAAGACCACCGAACCGGGAGCCCGCCCTCACATGTATTGGCAGCATTCACACTATCAGCAAAAGGAGAAAATATTGAGAGAGACAAGAACTGCGGCACCGATCACGTACAATGGGGCGGAAATCCAACTTTATCAGGACTTTTCACTGATAACTCTGCAAAAGCGTAGAGCCATGCAGGAGGTGGTGAAAACTCTTCAGGCATGCAGCATTAAGTACAGATGGACCTTCCCATTCTATCTGTTTTTTTTCTTCGGAGGGAAGACAGCATAGTATCACATCCAGAGGAAGGTATTGGAATGCTTCAAATTGAGGAAGATATAGCTACAGGATCAACCCAAGGAGTAGAGGCCATGATGGAACATCGTCCTAAAAAGTCTAAATTAGGGGAATGGTCTTCAGCCGATCCACATGAGAAAGAAACCTAAAAGTGCGCAAAATGAGGATTGGAGGGCCCGTCTCAGGGGGCCTAATCCTAAATCTTCAAAGTAAGGTGCTACAAAGAGATATTCTTGGAAACTGTCAAAGATACGGTAAATGTACAATTAAACATAGAGACGGATCCGGACATCCGGGAATCTATCTGTTCTGGTAGCAGATGGGGGTGTTAGGACACCTGCACTTTGCCCTGGGATAGAAGGTAATGCTTATAGCAATTAGGGCTGGAACCCAAATCAAAGTACAGAACATCAAAACCCATAAAGAGGCAGAAATCCATTTACGATCTTACAATTATGCTAGTTTACATTGAACGTGGCTACAACATACGTCCCGTAAACAGGGGAGGACGTTATTTTGAAATTTGCCCTGTGGCAACCAGACTCCTTTAGCAAGGGAGAATTATTACTTTTAGGTGATTTCAATATGGCATGGGATCCTACTCGAGACCGTAGCACAAAGACACGCTATGCCCAAGCTCCCCCTCCGCCACCCTACAACAATAATTTGCACAATTGTCCGTAGTGGATGTTTGGCCATCTCTTAGGGGGATGGACAAAGGGTATACATTTTATTTGCATGTGCATCACTCATTCTCACGTATAGATTATGCCTGGAACTCTATCCCGCTGTTGGGTTGTAGCATGCAAATTATGACCCATATGATAAGGCGGTCGGATCATTTAGATTTAAAAAAAAGCCACCAAGGCAAATCTGAGTCTTTGGGTGTGGAGATTTCGGTTACAATGATTACAAGACCAAGGTATTAGGAAGAAAATAGCAATGCAAATTAGGGAGTTTTCCAATTTGAATTTGGTAGGGGAGACCGTGATAAATGTAATATGGGACGCCTTAAAGGCAACTTTGAGAGGTGCTAAGAGGCAATTTGACACAAGCAAAAAATGGCACTCGAAATAGGAGGCACTTAAGACAGGTAATGAGAAATATGGAAACGAATACTGGTCCGACAATACAAAAAGCGTTCAGGGCCGCAGCAGGTAGGCTTCATCTTTATCAAACCAAGAAAGCGGAAAAATCCCTGCTTTTCCTTAAGCAAAACTATTATATCAAAGCTAACAAGACAGGCTGTCTCCTGGCCAGCCAACTTTGCCAGAGAGTGGCTTCTCAGACCATACAGCAGATTTGGCTCCCCTCTGGGGATACATCATTACCGAAACTCCCACATTCTTACTCAATTCCATTTATTCAATACAGAGTTATATCAGTCGGAACTCCAGGAGTTACATTCTCAGAGGGAATACTTGGACTCGGTCACCCTTCCCCAACTTTTAAAATTGGATAGCGAGCAGCTTGAACTCGACTTAACTTAGGAGGAGGTACTTTGAGTTATTTGCGATCTTCCGTTAAATATATCCCCCTGTCCAGACGGATACCCGGCAGTCTTCAATAAAACGTGTGGCAATATATTGGCTCTTAAATTAACCCAATTGTACAAATATTTTGTGTACTCCAGCAGCATTTCCCCCACTATGGAAGAGGGAAAAACAGTACTATTTACCAAGCCAGGAAAAGACCCGACTAACTGTGGGTCATATTGCCCTATAGCATTAATGAATGTGGATGCCAAGATCTACACAAAAGTCTTAGCCAATAGGATAGAAGATTTACTCCACTCGCTAATACACCCAGACCAAACAGGTTTTCTTAGGCACCGGCAGACACATGATAACATTTGTAGAGCTTGCCATATATGAGAAAAAGTGAGGGGGGGGGGGGGTGGAGAAGAGCCAGCCATTCTCCTCTCCATAGACCTGGAAAAACCCTTTGATCGCGTCGAATGGTCGTTTCTTTTTCTCACCTTGGCAAAGATGGGGTTGGGCCCTAAATGTATAGATAAAATTTGGGCTAACTATAAACAGCCTATTGCGAGTCTATCAATACATGGCCATTTGTCTCTTCCCATCTCTTTACAACGCGGGACTAAACAGGGGTGCCCACTATCACTGTTGTTGTATGCACTCCACTTGAAACCACTACTAGCCAAGGTTAGACACACAGAGGATATCTGGGGTATCTCACACAAAATCATGGTTTATGCAGACGATATGTTCCTGTTGACCTCAGACACCCTAAATACACCACAAGCGGCAACACGAGAATTTATTAACTTTGGGAAGGTCATGGGCCTAAAAATAAATGAAACTAAGTCCAATGTTTTAAACCTAGCTCGCTCTCCCGTTGAGGCGCAGGATTAAAGGCGGTACACACAATTCGGGTGGGCGCACAATGAGATCAAACTGCTCCGGGTGACTATAACTCCTATGATCACAGGGTTATAAGAAGCAAATTATCCCGCTATGTTGAACGAAATCAAAACACGACTATTAAGATGAGGTAGATGAGGTCCCCTTACTATCTCTTGGCTGGGTAGAATCAACTTATACTCCTCAAATTGCTATACATGTTCCTAGCTTTACCTAGTTGGGTCCCATAACATTCTTCCAAAAGCTGCATAGAGCAATCTCTGTATGTATATGGAATAACAAAACTGCAAGCGTAGCCTTTAGTTCACTAATGACCTCCACAGAGAAGGGAAGGTTGGGTCTCACACATTTTACTATCAGGCAACTCAAACCAGGTTCCTTAAAAAGATTGGAGTGTGTGTGACATGGGGAAAAGGTGGATACAGATGGAAAGGGCGTTGGGGGGGGGGGCGTCGGCTCGGGAATAAATTGTGGTTGCCAAAGCAAGACCGATCCCCTGATATACATGCAAGTGCAAGAGTTTGGTTGAGGAAGTCTGGGATACAGTGGTCAATACATACCAACTGATGATGTTCCCTTCCCCTTTTACGCCTTTATTATTTTTGAATCCCCAATTCACCCAAGGTCTCGAACCCAATACATTCATGGAATGGAAATACGCGGGATGTGAGAGACGTCGACATATGTTTCAGGGGAATGACCCTAAATCTTTTCTACAATTTAAACAGGATTTTGGTCTTCAGGAAACACTCTTTTTCAATATTTCCAAGTCAGGCATTGGTTCCTTGCCCCACCGGTTTGGAAGTTGGCGGTAAGAGATCTTACACCTTTTGAAAAATATGCGACACCTAAGCCAGGAAATAAAGCCCTCATCTCAAACCTACACAAATTGATGGTAGATACCACCCCGAAACTCTCAAAAGGTTATAAACAACGCTAGCATCTTACACTGGAGGAGAAAGTGTCAGAAGAAGATTGGGAAGAATTATGGAAAGTAATAACCAGATTTACGATGTCAATCCAAATCAGAGACTGTTGGTACAACCTACTCGCCTAAATAAAAAGAAACCTTCCATATCAGACAAATGTTGGTGGGGTGCGGAAGGGTGAGAGATTGGAAGCATGTCCGGTGGAGTTGTCCGGGGCTGGTGAAATACTGGGAAGAGGTTAACAAAAGCATGGTGCAAATGTTTGGCTTGCAAGAACCCAGAACTTTGATATCATGTCTTTTGGTAGTTTTAGAAGAGCACTTTTTTTCGACAAGGCCCCAAACAAATGTCGAAAGAACCACCCCATTTAAGTGAATGGTTTTCCAAAGTTTGGAATTTTTGGCCTTAGAATGGATAACATACTCTGTACAGGGGCAACGTTACAACTTCAGCAAAGACTGGATTACAGTGTTGAACTTTTTGCATGAAGATTACAATGTTACATACTGTCCTCAGAAACTTCGCATATTGGGAATTGCTTGAAGGAGTGGAAACTGTGAGTTTATTTTGTGGCCCATTCCACGGTTTATTACTTGATTTATGCACAGTGGAGAAAGGGGGGGTGGGATGGCAGTGTGTGTGTTAGGAGGTTGGGGGAGGTGGTAAGGAAAGGAGGAGGGAATGTTTGCCTGCTATTAATATAAAATGCCAATAAAGAACAATTTTAAAATTCAAAGATTTCTATTACACCAGTAGCGCCTTTACAACTCCAATTAAATCATTAACTCTCAGAAGACTACTTTGAAAAAATACTGGCAGGCACTTTGAGCACAAGGTTTGATGGGAAGGCTTCATAAACATAACTCAAAAAGGATCCCAGAAGGGTGCGTGTTCGGCAGGAAGTGGGTTTGTGAATGGTCAATAGGGATTCACATGGCCGTGGCCAGTCAATGGTTGGGTAAATAACCAAACACCTGTAAGCTTTGTGTCTCTCCTTAAATGCCATTTCTCCATAGCTGTACGACTAGGAATAGTTTTGGCTTATAGGCGCCATGCCACATAATGGCCAAAACTAAAAAACGTGATATATGAGTGTTTCAACACTAAACCAGCAAAAGGCCATGCGGTGGGCTAGCAAATCCTTCATGGATAACTCTGCCGACCCCCTCGCCCCCTCCTTCGATAATCATTTATGAGAAGAGGAGTTATCCCTCAGTTCCACAAAATAAACTTTTAACAAGGCCATGTTCAGTTTTATGCAGCAGACAAACTGACACTGCAGCAGACAAACGGAGCACTACCGTTCAATTGTGCTTGCCTTGCAGTTCCCGTAAAAAACTATCATGGACTCAAATCTTTAAGGACACCTATAGTAACTCATTAAAAGTTCTGCAATTCATATCTGTACAGACGATTTCAAGGCACCTGGTCCATCTTGCCCAACCTGGCACCCATAAACTATTTCGCAAGTTTGTTTTGCCAAAAACTCCCTCGATGATGGAAGCACTCTGCAGCAAAACACTAAAATGACTCATGAAGGAAACTGCGAGAAGTGCATTTATTTTAAAATAATGAGACGACTGGTTTTATAAACACGTACAGTACACGGGATTATATTTTCTTACTACAACAGCTGTCATATCCGCGTTACATTTTTTGTCATTTGAAACAGAAATGACTGCTGCTCCATCTGTTAATGTTACATCAAAATGTTCCTCTTGTCTGCCATATTTTTTTCTTACAACGAATTACGAAACGTGCTTTCAAATACAACGCCCTCCCGAATAAAAATGTTCATTCATAAATTGGCGGTGCCCATTTTGACTTCAGTAATCTGCTGCATGCAGGCTTCCGGGCGGCGTAACTGGCTCTGCTCCAGTTATGTAAGAGCTGGCAGCCCGCTCATTTACCAGACTTCAGTTCTTACACAATCCACCCTCTTAGGGATTAACCCTTCAGACCACTCATTGGGTCTTCATGGGTGTCATGGAAGCCGCCTTCCACCCGCTGCTGAACTGTGAAAGTCACAGGAAGATTAATTTTAGAAAACCTATTCGGTAAACATTCTCACTACTTTCTTCTCCACTTGCAAGTCTGCTGCAAGTTCTACAACCACTTTCCCGCTATGCTTTCCACCTGCCACTTCAAATCCACCTTTTCAACTTATTATATGTGCGTTCACCCTGCCATTTTCAATCCACCTCACGTTGCTGTGTGTTCCTCCTCCCACTTCAAATCCACCTTCTCACTTAACCATATGTGCGACCCCCTCCCATTTCAAATCCAGCTCCTCACTTTGCTATATGTGCGTTCCCCCTCCCATTTCAAATCCAGCTCCTCACTTACATGGCATTAGAGCAATCTACAATCTCCTGGAATATATTAATGGAAAACGTGCAACGACAATCAGAAGGTTGGTCCAATCTCTTCCACTCCAAGGACTGTGTGGGTCCTTAACAGATCTGACAGCACTTACCATCCAATGAGTTTCAGCGCTTGGTTAAAAAAAAAAAATTAAGCACAGGCGTGTGAGGGAAGTGGTTCCGACATGCTAACTATACAGAAATTATCATAGTAGCGATTTTGAAAAAGTATTTTAGCAATCAACAGACAAGATACGGATGAGACTGGAAGGACGATGTGTACATTGAAAAGTGTCTGGGAGAACAGGACAGTTTATGCAGGTAGTGAAAAGCGTCTGGGGAACGACTCCTCTTTCAAAGGCAGGAGTTTGTACCTCAATTATTGTGGAAGCCGTACCTTTCCATAAGCCATTGCTACAGGTAGGTTCTTTCGTTTTAATTTATTTATTTTTTTAAATTACATGAAGTCAGCCCAAGATCAATTGACGAACAATTTTCAACAATGCTTTCGTGATTTTCACTAAAATGGTAAAACAAACCTTCAAGAAAAAACTTGGAGGCACCTCCTTCTACCACTTAGCCGCAAAAACCTGGAACAACATCCGAAAAGAAATAAGAAACACCAAAAATCACCTAAAATTTGGGAAATTACTAAAAACCTGGCTCTTCAACACCACAGGTTCAAACTGAAAACCGAAACAGAAAGGAAAAGGGATGACTAAACTGGAGTGGACACGGACAACTCCCAGTACCGACTGTGGACAACTCCCTATGTGAAGAAGCTCCCACGGCAACTGAACGAAGGACGACGGTTAGAGTGGAACACAGGCGACACCCACAGAGACAGAGTCAACAACCCACCCTAATCCCACCCAACACCCGCACTCGTCCCTTAGTTGCCACCAGGTACCACGGTGTGGGGGAATTATCGGGATACTGGCAATCACCACACTATCTGAGCTGTGGACACATTGGCAGGTGCACTAGCCGTATGAGTGGGAAGGGAAGACAGGTAGCACTGCGAGTGAGGCTGGGGGGGGAGGAGGAGGCCAGATTTGAATGGGACCTTGGAAGGCCGGACGGACCCAGATCAGGACAGAGGCGCAGGGGTGCTCCCGAACCCCACCTGGGGAGTTTACAGAAGCCCAGCGCCTCAATTCAGGATAAAGATGCCAACTAACCAATTGCACTAACAATTTCCCCCCTGCATACACCTCTCAAACTCCAAACCAAACAACCACAAACCTACAGCACAACAAACCGCACAGACATCACTACATTGCAACAACAAAACAAAAACACACAGACTCGCACAACAGTACACGACGACTACCGGCCGCAAACACCCCAGGCCCAACCAACTAACCCACCGGGCTGAGGCCGCCAACAGCACATCTCTGCTCTCTTGCACTTTTCCATCTTCCTCCCACTAACCCCTCCTCCCTTCCTCTTTCAGAGCCGCCAAGGTGTCCGGGACCACTCCGGTGGTGATAGTGCGTGGTACAAATGTCCTTTAACTTTAACATTTCTACATCACAAACGGCAATTAAAAAGTGATATTAGAAATTACAATAATTTTGTCTGTAGAAAAGCAATTAAATAAGGGATTCATAAACAATCTACAGAATACAATTCATGCAAGAGATTTAAGGGCAATTAGGTCATCCTCTCCATGAAGGATATATGGAAATAACTTTAATGGCAAACATATGACTTCTGGATTGCCGAATGAACTACAACATATGTAAAATGTTTATTGGTGCAAAGACTGTACCACCAGGCCATTAAAAAAATGTTTTAAAAAAATGTTTAAAAAAATTTGCAGCTGGAATAAAGTTCTGGAGGAAGAGCCAAAAATATGTATTCACTTTTGAACCGTCAATAACCGGAGGGACACAAAATTGCCCAACAAGCCAGGTCTTCACTCCTTCCCTGGCGTAGAGGCATGGGAATTAATCGCCAATGCAAAGGTCGGATTTAGTTATCTCAACACAATTTATAAACAATATAGCACAAGCCCATGAGAGACAGTAGTGCCTTGGCAGAGAAACTTCTCCAGTAAGCACAACATACAGACTGTTTCATTGAGATTGAGGGCATAGGTGTAGAAGTGAATCCAATAATTCCTGCAGATCAGGGGGCGTTCATCCATTGAAGGACATGCCAATAAAGTTGGGAGTCCAGGGCAGGGAGCGGGCGGGGGAGGGGGAATAATCCTGCCAGCATCTGTGTGCTCACAGCTCCAATGGTCCAATGCTCGCAAAGCGAGCCTCCAGCGGCTGTATTATGTAACAAGTGGACTAAAGTCCAAGCTGTACAGAATATTCATTTGCACTATCTATAATAACTTGAGCTCTCAAATTACAGACACACACGTTTATGCATTTGTTCTGTAAAACTGGAAGCCCTACAATTAATTGCAGTAAAAAGTATTTTCACACGTTAAATGAAAACCTCTCCCGGGATGAAATTAAGTCCATTGGTTGTGGTGGTGTACTATTCGAATTTAAGATGCCAACGTGCTTTAGAGCTCTTCTTAGATGCAATGCACTGAAACATTGCCTTAAGGAGCACTCTGGGTACAGCCAATGCACCAGGGAAGATTTTGAAGTTAAAGTAGTTGGCTCCCTATTTTATAAAGTTGGGTGTTTTTTATTTTTTTAGGGAGTAAAAAAGTATGTTAAGGCCCATTACCAATGGGAGTATCTTATAATTGAGTAAAACATGTTTGATCTATAAAATAGAACCATTTTTGTAGTGAATATTTCTTTGCATCTAGTTATTCATACACACGAATAGATAGATTTTTCCTCTTCACGTTGCGCAGTAATTGTAGTCGTTTCTTCAAGTGGCACTTTGGTGTACTACTACATCCATGGAGCTGTGTGGGTGAAAGCAGGGGTCAGGCACCTGTGTCCGTTTCCATTTTTTGTTGGGAGTATTTGTACTCCCAGTTTTTCTTTTCTGGGAATATTTGCCTATTTCTAGGGAGTAAAGGTGGCTGATGAGACACCTTGCCTGTAGGGGTACAGCTACGAAGGTCTGTGTGAATCTTTTCATTTGGAGACATTTTGGGGAAGACGAAGAATACAGCCCCACCTTTTTCCTTGATTCCCCTTGCACAAAACACAAAAGACATTCATTAAAAGGGATAAAGACCACCTTCCTTAAACGCCCTTTGCAGTAAACAGATCACCCATCAACAGGCAAACATTGTAGAATTAAGTTGAATAACCTTATGGGACTCCCAAAAATATATGTGAAGTCAAAAAAACATAAAAGTAAATTCAGAGAATCAAAAAGTTGCGAACTTTTAGTGTAAAGTTAGAAGAATTAGCGTGCACTGTAATCGGGATAAACGTGATTCAATTGTTGGCACTAATGAGCATTCTATTATTTTGATTTGTGCCATTAACTTCAAGTACTAAAACTATATTTTTCTTTTCATTATTTTCTACAACACCTACTTCAAATTTGGCCAATCAAACCCTTGAAGGAGAGAGAAGATGAGAATAAAAAGAAGATGGGGAGAAAAGGCTAGGTAGAAAGGTCATTCGCGGTGAGATCTCAAACATTCATTGAAATCTATCTGAATCAGTGTGTTGTCTATATACATAGCGTACAACTACTTTATCCTAACACCAGTGCATTTAATATAATCAAACACTATATGAAGGGACATCTTGACATCACCCTCCGTGCTCCTCAAATGGCCCGCACTCTAGTTTTCAATGATCTAGCACAAGCCTGCAAAGGCAATGATATCCCACGAGCTGTATCTGGCATATCATACGCTGATCAAGAGCGGTTTGCCTTTCTGTTGCTGCTATACCATAGCTGGGCATGGGAGTTGCTTTGTAAGGTGCGCGTTGGCTTGAATCACTAAGCACATAAGTCAGAAGTTGTTGCTCATTTAATTTTTCACAACACTCACCTTAACGTTAAAATGTTTGGAACCCTACTTACTCATTCAGACAGCCTATGGATGGAGTGGTCAGAATAAACGGTTGGTGGCACCAGTCCGTCCACTAGGGTCCTGGGGCTACCTGGCTTGCAGTTTGTGCAACAATTTTAGACAAGGAGGGGGTGGGTCCGAGTGTGAGCATGTTCAGTCTGCAATGCACAGACACCCTTGGAAAATGTATAGAATTGCCTGGATCATCTATGATTAAATGGCATGTTTTGGACATACCACTTAACAGAATACAAAAAGTGAACGAGCCAACAAAGAAGGAGTTCACAAACTAAACCAAAGGCAGGCTCATGCATGGTCCAAAACAAAGCATTGAAGTGACTGCTCCAGCTTGTAGGCAGCAACAGTAAACTATATCTTATATATAGACGACTTTCCTCATATCTGTAAATCTTAGGGCTATCATGAACAAGAAATACATTAAATATAAGCAACCACATGAACAACTTGCACATCTGTCCAAATGTGCACTGCGATGACTTGCTGTTTACAAGTCGCAACAAAACAAACGCTCAGACAGCCGATAGACAATGAAGAGAACTAAAATACTCTTGCAAAGAAAGGGCTCCAAAAATGAATTTCAGAGTCAATTTTCAAATCGGCCACTTCATGGAAATAGGAGCACTTTGTGAGGCCAAATGTGGTTCTGCGCCTTCCCCGCGTTTCAGTGAGCGCTGTTCAGGGGTAGGAGGGCACTCTTTATCTTGGTGCAACACAATGAATGGGTTTCACTTTGTCATGCTGCTTTCCACAGCAACTCCTCTCCTCGCCACAAATAGCTACTCACTGCGGGAAGCAATAAAAAGGCTATTTATTACCATTTAGACAGTGTAGTTTGACATACAATAAAAAGGTACTATACATGTTACTAACAATTCGGACATAACAGACAGATTACAACCACTTGAAACAACCTTATCACCGATCCGCAGTCCAATCTGTTTTCTGAAATAGTGTAGTGTAAACACTGGTTCGGTGCCAGGGAAGCATATAGACATTTAGATCATTGAATATTCGTCCAGTTTAGCATAGGACTTTGTGTGGCCGTGTTTGCATGCCACTGTGTTCATAATCACACGGGTCGCGCTCAGCAAAGCTACCCTACACCTTTATGATGGACTCCTTGGTTTTGCAGCATTCTGTTGCGTGGCTGATAACGCACAGGGTACATGTACGAAAAACCTTGTCGTACATCATCCAACATAACAACGGAATGCAACTATGTGCGTTCATAAGTTTCCACGGCGAAGTTCCCTGTATAGTGACAGTGCTGTATTCATGCACAAACCTCACACAGCTCCACACTGAACCGGTTACCCCCACCACCCCCCCTCCCCACGACCCCCTTAAACCGTTTTTCTTCTCAACACCACAGGCCCAGGTATGGTTACCAAACACATGCGCCCCGGCACCAGGACACCACTACGTTAGTCATTAACTTACAATTTATTTAAGCATTATTTCCTCTCTATTGTGTGTAAAGTATGTAGGGCACTCATGTTTGGCTTTTAGATGCCACGTCGCACATATGAGGTGCTTTGTAGATAATGAGGCCAATGCACCAAAGTGGTGCAGGAGCAGAATGCGAGGGGCAAAATGCCCCCCTTTCCGATCTCCTACAGTGGCACCACGACCACTGGGCAAATGGGGCTTTACCCCCACCACCACTCCTGAAATGTCGGGTTACATTGACTTGACCTGGCTGATGAGCAAACGGTGCTTTGGGCTGCACAGTTAATAAAGGCCTGGCAACTAGTAATGGAAAGATTAACACCTGCATTTGTATGCTTACATTTTTAGTAAATTGAAATGGCGATAGAATGGTTAGCGCTTGCATAACAGCGGGGTGGGGTGATTGGAGGGATTCGAGGGGGACGGAAGGCAGCTCGTTCTCACAGCAGTACGTAGGTGTCCTGTTTCAGAGGTGAAGGAGAGAGTTCATTGCTTTTCAAATATGTAAAGAAGGCAGATACCCCCACACATGTATGTTTGCCCATTTCCCCAGTCTTTGAAGTTAGCCCCTCTCCCAACATTTGAAGGGTTGCATTTGCAAAAGCTAGAGACTTCGCATTCCCTTTGCCTGGCTTCCGATAGCGAAGCCAAGCATTAGGCGAATTGTGCGCAAGCACATCAAGGAGCAAATACATTCGCGACTCGGGGAAGCATCTTTCAGGCCTCAGGTACACCCAACCGAAACTGGACACCCACTTGCTTTTAGAAACCATGAAGAACGACTAAGAAATGTAAGTAAGTTACTTTTTTTTAAAAAAAAAAATGTTTTAACTTTTGGGCTACATTTGTTTTTTTCAGTGGCCCTCTGCCCAATTCATCTTCACGCAATCATTGGTAATGCCAATAGTTTGGACTTTCATGTAGCCATGGAAAGGAATTTGCCAAGCACTGCAGTAGCAGAATTAACTGGCCATCAATGTTAGCCTCATGGCATATAATAGCAGTGCCTGACAAATGTTACGTTATGTTATATGTTATGTTATAGTGCATTTGTATAGAGCACTATGTACCTTTGGCATGATCTCAGAGTGCTGTAGGTTGAACGCCTTCGGGGACAGTGTACCTATCAGTTGAAGGAGTAGTGTAGCATATAGTGCCTGGGTGCACTTTTTTTGTGAGCAGTCAGAGAGGTTTTCACGAGTTGGCTGCATTCTAATACCAAGTGTGGTGCGGTGGGTGTGAGAGATCAGTGTAATGTGTGCAGCAAGGAGGGTGGTTTCTGAGTTTGTATTCTCATTCTCGCTGCCATGAGGCATGGCAGGAGAATATGTGTGCCGCTAGGCAGATTTCTTTCATGGAGTATATATAGCTCTGTCCTACCAGGCTGTTGAGGTGTTTTAGGTGCAACATAGGTATGTGTGCAACTATGCCAAATTGATTAAGGGGTGTAGCTGCATTCTATTTCTTGATGTAAAGAGGAGAGTGAGCATGATGGCATGAAGGTCTGTGGTTATCGCTGGGTGAGGGTAGGATCATTTATTTTGGAGGGGTAGTCCTTTTGGAGGGCCCATTTTCAGGCTCCTTGTAGGGATTTTGAGTTGGGTTGTTGGATGCTTCTTGGGATATTCCGCAGTGATGTTTTGTTTCAGGTTGGGTCCTTGTAGGGATTTTGAATTGGGTTGTTGGATGCTTCTTGGGATATTCTTGCAGTATTGTTTTGTTTCAGATTGGGTCCCTGTAGGGATTTTGAGTTGGGTTGTTGGATGCTTCTTGGGATATTCTGCAGTAATGTTTTGTTTCAGGTTGGGTCCCTGTAGGGATTTTGAGTTGGGTTGTTGGATGCTTCTTGGGATATTCTGCAGTGATGTTTTGTTTCAGGTTAGTGCCGATTCTCACACAACAATGGCCATAAGGGGATGGGTATATGGCCATGGGTGGTCGTTTGTGAGATGCTTTCTTATTGTACTTGGAGGGCCCATGCACAGAAATATAAAACCCTCTTCTGAAAGCGAACATTGGAATGTCTTAAGTAGGTTTTCCATTAACAATATTGCACTTTACATTTGTGCTTCCCCCGCTCACACTTTTTTTCATTCTCGACTATCGTGCCCCGTTACGCAAAGACGTCACACTACTTTATTACATGTATAATAATACATATATTGTATAGCGATACACACCCGTAGGCCTTAGAGCGCTGAAATAACAGAAGACCGTATTATCCCACAGAGTGGTACTTAATGCATCGACCTCAGAAGGATGAAAGGCTGAGTTGACCCAGCCGGGATTTGAACCTGCCATTGTAGGCTGCGCACAGAAATCAGGGGCAAGCACTTAGCTCACTGTGCCATCTGACAGGCGTATGGTATTCACAATGACGTGTGAATGCCATAGGCAGACAGTTATTACTTAAGCGTTTCACTGTGCTGTGGCATACGCGGAACGCTGACTACAGGGTATTTAGTAAACCCATGGGTTAGCAACCTTTGGAATACGTTAGCAGTGGGAGTGGGGCATGGGTGTCAAGGCCCACAGTATTTCCACTTTGTTTTAAATTGGAACTTGTGTATGTTTAAACATGTTTTCCCTTGCTTGCAGTACCGAGTGTGGAATCATGACAGGGTCAGCATTTTAATCAATGAGGCTGTGGACTTAAGGTACCCTTTTCGACTTCATTAGCATTATATGTTTATAATGCATGATGTATTAATCCTTATTATGCATCTTGTCCCTTTAGGATTTTTCCTTGAGATTATGAAAAATCTGGGGGAAGGCTTTGCAACTTCTAGCAACGTGTGGTGTACCCGTTGGCGAGTGCCAAGTTTTCAATTTGTCCATGCTAGGCATATAACTTTGTTTTAGTAAATACAATAATTGGGTGACTCGTTCCTATATGAATTATATTGACAGGGTTCCACTTTTTCTATGGCTCCCGAGGAAGGTGTACTACTTAGTATATGCCGAAACATCCATTGATGAAGACCAAGCACACAGTCCGATGATAGGATGTGGACAAGATATGGAATTTTGATGGATTCACCCCAATGTAAAATCTGGACGTTATAGAAATTAATTTAGTGCTCGACTTGTGCTTATGTACACGTGTGTTATTTCACTATGTCTGATCTGTGTCTCTGTATATATTAGTCCTTTTATTGTGTTCAAACACATCCATATACTTTTGAAGATGTTATTTATTCATATCATTGTTTTGTCTTAGTGTCTCTCAGTTTTGTTAACAGTATCCGGTTTGAAATTGATAGATTTTTCATGTTTACTGTGCCTTAAGATTGAGCATTAAATGCCTTTTTGCAAATAAATGTGACTGTACAGCATTATGTATTGGCAGGAAAAGCTTCTGGTGTTTATATAGATAACCCCATTTCCTGCGCTGGGGACCTAGGTTTGTACCGAATACAAGAGGTAGAGTCAGCAATGTTGGAGAGGTCAGGTAGAACTGTGCGTTAGGTTCGCCAATTGATTTCAAATGCACCCGTTTTGCCCCCCTACTGATGTTACAAGGGATTGTGTCAGAACTGCTTTAGTACTGGGCCGAATTCTCAATCAGTGTAATATAGGTTCAACTGCCATGTCATCTGCCAAAAAAAAGACATACCCAACTCAAGATGGCCACCATCATTTGTAGTAGACTGGCAATCCTAAAATGGTTTTGCGGAAATTGTTCTCCATCACTTGGATATCATGCACATTTCCGTAGCCCCAAAACAAAGGTTCATATTTGGCCACTGCTCCTGCTTTACTGCAGAATACTTTTTTGATCAAATCTCTCTTTGACATGTTCATGAATCTTCTCGCCCCCACCTAGAGCTTGCTTGAACCCAATTGCCTGTTTTGCCAAATGTGAGCTCAGTTTCAAGATGGATGTGAAGCACATCCCCAAATAATCAAATTAATTGACACTCTGGAAAAAAGAGTATGCTATCACTGCGGCCTTGCTAGCATTAACTGTGAGGTCTCGGTTAATCATAAACGCTGTGTATGCCGTGATTAGACGCTGTAGTGCTTGTGTTGTATGAGCAATCAGCCCCGTATCATCCGAGTACGCTAGAACCGGCACTAGCGTCTTCTCCGGTTTTGGGACGTCCCAGCCGACCAACACCAGGGCTATATATATATATATATATATTACTCACCGTAATCGTATTTCTGATGCTTGTATCTGCTTAGATTCACATGCTGTGCATAGGCCGACATCTAGTGGAAGCTGCAGAGTATTAGTTTGTTTTTCAAAACTCGAAAAAGGGCGTCGACACAGGGCGGGCCAGTAATACTATCCCTAGTGCGACGTCCACTGTACCTATGATCCCTCACGCGTCTAGGACCCTCAGATTGTATTTTTTCTGACATGAGGTAGCATGAGGAGTAGCGCGAGTACAGATAATCCAAGCAGATAGATAGAAAGGTAAGACTACAAGCATCCATGCGCCTTCTCTCAGAGGGGAGGAAGGGTGGGTCGCATGTGAATCTAAGCAGATACAAGCATCAGAAATACGATTACAGTGAGTAATGTATCCCTTCTGAGGCTTGTGGAATCTGCTTAGATCACATGCTGTGCATAGATTAGCGAGCGGTACCTGAAGGAGGTGGGATGTGAGAAGGGTCATGAGCAAATAAATGTCTTAGAACCACTTGTCCCACTTGTGTATCTGTCTTGGAATGAGTGTCAATGCAGTAGTGCTGAGTAAAAGTGTGAATAGAGCTCCAAATAGCTGCTTTGCAAATGGTGTCAAGGGGTACATTTGCAATGAAAGCCAGAGTGGCCCCAATGCCTCTTGTAGAGTGGGCCCTAGGCGTGAAAGGCAGAGTTTTTTCAGAAAGTGAGTAACACAGCTGGATACACTTAATAATCCACTTCGAGATGGCACCTTTAGAGACGCGATCCCCCTCTCTGCCTGTAGCTACGTAGACAAACAGCTGATCTGTTTTCCTTAACGGTCTGGTCTTGTTTACATAGTAGAGGACCGCCCTACGCACATGTAGTGTGTGTAGTTTCACCTCAGCCGAGCTTTGTGGGTCTTGGAAGAAAGCCAGAAGCTTGATGGACTGGTTCACGTGGAATTTTGAAATAAACTTAGGTGAGAACCTAGGGTGTGTGCGTAAAACCAGTTTATCTTTATGGACAGTAAAGAAGGGATCTTGCACTGACAGAGCCTGAATTTCACTGACTCTTCTTATAGATGTAATTGCTACTGTAAGTCAGGTGTTCGAGACTGCTTTTGTGCATGCACTCGAATGGGGGGCCCCATGAGCTTAGATAGCACCACGTTAAGGTCCCATCCTGGTGGTGGGTTTGAAATAGGAGGGTGAAGTCTCTTTACTCCTTCCATGAAGGCTTCAACTACTGGTACTTTCCACCACGACACCTTGTTATGGGAAGTGGTGTAAGCCGACAGGGCTGCCAGGTGTACCTTCAGTGAGTTAAAAACCAGTCCTGCGTCCAGCAGGTGGAGCATGTATGTAACAATAGTGGAAGGAGTGCAATCAACTGGGTTGATTTGTTTATTCTGGCACCAGATAACAAATCTCTTCCATTTGTCAAAGTAGCAGTGCCTCGTGTTAGGTTTCCTAGATTCCTTTAGGATGTCCATATGCCTCTGTGGTAAATTGAGATGTCCGAACTCTATGACCTCAGGAGCCATGCTGCCAGGTTCATTGAGTTGGGTTGAGGATGCCCTGTTTGACCTTGGTGCTGGGACAGTAGGTTGTACCACACCGCCAATTTGCATAAGTGTGGGAACCACGGTTGTCTTGCCCACATGGGAGCAACTGGGACGAGCGTCATCGATTCTCTGTTCATCTTGTGGACCACCTTCCTGATTAGAGGAGTTGGTGGAAAAGCGTACGCAAACATCCCTGACCAGTTCATCCACAGGGCGTTCCCCTGGGAGTCTGGTTGGGGGAACCTGGATACAAATCCTGGGCATTGTCTGTTTTCGCTTGTGGCGAATAGGTCTATAGTGGGGAAACCCCACTGAGAGAAGATATCTTCTACAACTTCTCTGTGTAGACACCATTCGTGTTCCTCTGGGAGGGGGGTCTCTGCTCAGAGCATCCGCTAGGGAATGGAGATCCCCTGGAACATGTTGAGATGACAGGAAGATGTTCCGTCTGAGTACCCATATCCAGATTTTCTGGGCAAGCTTGGACAGATTTGGCGACCGAGTCCCTCCTTGCTTGTTCAGGTAGAACATGGCTGTAGTGCTGTCTGTCCGGATTTGCACTGACAGATTTAACAGGTAGGGCTCGAACGCTTGAAGTGCTCTGAATACTGCCAGAAGCTCTAACAGGTTGATGTGATTCTTGGCTACTGAGTGCGACCAGAGACCCTGAGCTTTGTGGTGGAGATGGTGAGCTCCTCACCGCGTCAGGCATGCATCGGTTGTGACTACCGCCTGTATCTCGGGATCGTAAAAGGGTTTCCCCTTGGACAGATTCTCTCTTGTCCACCAGTGAAGGCTTTGTACAAGTGTTGGCGAAACGACCACTAGATCGTCCCACTGACCACTTGCCTGAGACCACTGTTTCGCCAACCATTCTTGCATGGGACGCATGCGCAGGGGCGCGTGGGGGACCAGGTAAATACATAACGCCATCATGCCCAGCAAACACATTGCTTTGCGTACCGTTATCTGGCGACTGGACTGATATTGCAGAATTTGCAGCAGTATATTCCGAATTCTTTCATCGGAAGGAAAGGTCAACCCCTTTTGAGTGTCTAGGATAGCTCCTAGGAACTGTTTGGATGTGCTTGGCCCGAGACTTGATTTTTTCTCGTTTATTGAGAAGCTCAATTCGAAGAGGAGGTCGATTGTCCTTTGAATGTTTGCTCTGCAAATTACTGGGGTCTCCCCCGTGATGAGTCAGTCGTCCAGGTAAGGGTACACCGGGATTGCCTCCCTGCATAGGTGTGCTGCAGCCACCGCCAGTACCTTGGTGAAAACCCTTGGAGCCGAAGCTATCCCGAAGGGCAGTACCTTGAACTAGTAGTGCCGACTGTCCACCTTGAAGCGCAAGTACTTTCTGTGCCCTGGGAACATGGAAATATGAAAATAGGCATCTTTCATGTCCAATGTTGCCATGTAATCCCCCTTTTTTAGGAGGGGGATTACCTCCTGGAGAGTAGTCATGCGAAACTTTTGGGGCTCGACATACTTGTTTGCAGGCTGTAAGTCCAATACTGGGCACATTGTCAAATCTTTTTTTGGCACAAGGAAGTAAGTTGAATAAATACCTACCTGGTGTCCCGGGACGAGTTCTATCGCGTCCTTTGCTAGCAGATTGACGATCTCCTCGAGGATGATCTTCTGGTGGTCCAAAGAATGTATTCTTTGTCGTGGAGGATGGTTTCGGGGACGCTCTAACAGTTCTATGCAGTACCCGGCGGATACTGTGGACAGCACCCATCTGTCTGATGTGATCCCTTCCCAAGCTTGGGTGAAGTTGGAAATGCCTCCCCCTACTGGGGTTGCGTGAGAAGGGACCTTGAACTGAGCCTCACTGTTTTGGTGGAGGCGTGCCACCTCCTCTACTGGGGCTGCCTCTACCTTTCCCACGTCCTCTTATTACCCCTGCCTTAACCCTAGGTAGACTGTTGATTATTGCTCCACGGTGTACCCTGCCCCTGGGAATAGTTGGATCCTCTCTGGGAATTTTGGCCGTGTGGGCGACGAAAATTGCCATTCCCTCTCTGATTAGGGGTTTATTGGTTAGTTGGCCTAGGGATTTGAGTGTTTCATACTCGTCCTTGGCATTTTTCAGCGCGTCCTCGACCGCCTTACCAAACAATAGATCCGGCTCCACCGGTTTATCCAACAATGATGCTTGGGTTTCAGCATTGAATCCAGACTGCCTTAACCAAGCAGGTCTCTTGATAACAGTTCCTTCTGCTATCAATCTACCGGCATTATCCGCGGCATCAAAGGTTGCCTTTAGAATGCACCCGGACACGGCTCTTCCCTCCGCCGAAACTCGTGCCAACTGGCTCTTTAAGGGTTCTGGGGCGGAGTCTGAGTGCCGGGACTTCTTCCCATTGATGGCAGTTGTAGCTGGCCAACAGGGTGGTGGAGTTGGCATACCTTGCCTGGTAGGCGGAAGTGGAGGCTACTTTCCTGCCCAACCCATACAGTTTCTTGCTCTCCTTGTCGGGAGGAGCTTTGGACGATGACAAGGGTGTTCCGGCCCTCTTACGGGTGTTTGTAACAACTAGGGAGTCCGGCTTCAGATGCCCCGTTATATACAGTGGGTCTGATGGGCTGCCCTGAAAAGTTTCTCAATCCTGGGATTCACTGCTCTGGTGAGGTTAGGATTTACGAGTGAAGGGTCTATTCTCCTCTGAATAGACTTCAGGATAGGGATGGCCTGCGCAACAGGCCTCCTTTCTCCCACTAACTCTTCGGCGAAGTCCCTCTCCTCTTGAGCACCCTGGGTGTCAATGTGGAAATCTTCAGCTGCTCTAGACAGAACTTCATTCAGGAGGGGTTGGTTGTCGACAGGGGAGTCGGTAACCGGGGGTTCCTTCTCTACCGGGGAATCTACTCTGTAGGTTTCTGGGTCGTCCTCATCCTCTTCTTGGTCCTCATCATCCCCATAGTAGCCCGTACCAGTTAGTTCTTCCAACATGCCCAAATCTGGATCCTCACAAAAGGATGTCTCTCCTAAATACTGAGAGTAGGGCTGTACATAGAAGGGGTCCGAAGACCGTGTTGGTGTTTCAAACCGGGACTTTTTACTTGCAGGTATAGGATCCTTAGAGCCTGTGGGTGCTGACCCGTCGGGAGTATAAGAGGGAAAGTGTTCAGGGTTTTTTGCGTAAAAATCTGCCAATGATGACATCCTTGACATGACCCTGTCTACCTCATCACTAGACCATTCTCTAGAACTGGGGATGACTCTTTCTGGAAGTTTCTCTGACTTATCCTGACTAGACTTGATGGTCTGAGTAGGGGTCTTTGTGATAGCAGAAGACTTGGACTTGTCTGTCTGTTTCTGAGGAGTGGAGTGTCTTAAAGGTGTGGAAGTAGGCAGAGGCTGCTTGCTTTGTTGTTTTTCCCCCTCCCCGTGGGTGGAAGAGTGTTTTCCCTGTTTTTTCGCCCCTTCGAGCCTTTCGACGCCTGGCGTCGAGGTTCGGGAGTAGTGTCCCTATCCTTCGAGTGTGGAGGTAGGGGTTCGGGAGCTGCCGTAACGCGGTCTGCGAGCGCCGACTCCTGGAGTGCGGTCTGGGGATGGAAGTCGGCTTCGTCCTCCGATGATCGAACTTCCGTTAACTTGGGGAGTGAGGCACTCTTGGCAATAGTGGATGATTGCCTGGAGTCATGCGGCGATCTTGATCGAGAACGCCCAGAGGAAGCCGATTCGGACCGTTCTCTATGTGCCTCTTTCCGAGAACTCGACGTGCGCGTCGAGTCCCGGTTGGACTTCATGTGTTTTGTGTAAGTGCTGTGGGAAGCGCTTGTGTCGCCAGGGGTCTTCCCCATAGCCGCCCTGCCGGACGACCTTCCGAGGTCGGGGACTTGCGCTCGGCTGTCTTTCGACGCCATAATGCCCTCACCGTCCGAAAGCACGGCGTCGCTGCCATCGCTGAAGGCGCCCTCCGCTGCCATGGCCTCTTGACGCCTGGCATGGTGGGCCCAACGCTTGATCGAACGGTCCTTAAGTATTTTGGGTTTAAACCTACTACACGCTCTGCAGTTCGCCTCGGGGTGGTCCCTCAGCAAGCAGAGATTGCACGTGGCGTGCTGGTCGACCCAAGGGCATTTGCGGTTGCACTTGGGGCAGAATTGGAAAGGGGTACCCTCCATACGCACCTTGTGGCAGCGGGCTTGTAAGTGTAGGAATATATAAGAATGTACCTATATACCAAAAGAGTGTAGAGTATGTCCACCCCCCACTCTCCCTACTTGCAGGGCCGAGGCCAGCGGCCTTCCAAGGCCCGGGCCGAGGCCAGAGGCCGTCCTAGGCCCAAATCCGTTGTGCAGCTGTCGACGGTCGAATTCTTCTCCGGGCCGGCGTCGAGTGTGGAAGTTCGGTGACTCGACTTTGGGGTGGAGAAATGGGTACATTTAACAATATTTAGCAAAAGTATGGCTAAGGCCAGGGAACTCCGCGAAATGCTTCTGACCAGAATGGCGGAAAAAAACAATCTGAGGGTCCTAGACGCGTGAGGGATCATGGGTACAGTGGACGTCACACTAGGGATAGTATTACTGGCACGCCCTGTGTCGACGCCCTTTTTCGAGTTTCGGAAAACAAACTAATACTCCGCAGCTTCCACTAGATGTCGGCCTATGCACAGCATGTAATCTAAGCAGATTCCACAAGCCTCAGAAATTACATATATATATATATATATATATATGCCATATGCATAATTGGTGGATGTCTGCTTTAACTTGGAAGTACTCTGTGCAGTGTCCTTTGGTCCCACACAGTACACAGGCTTTCTTGGCCGCATGTAGCATTGACAGCAAATTTACTATTTCAGAAGGACAGCCCTGGGACCTGAGCACAAGCCATAGTTTGTGCCGATTAACCTTGTCAAAGATGTGCTCAGGTCCATAAATGCCAAGTTTATTTATTTTATTCATTTATAAAGCACACTAAACCCAGAGGCACCAAGGCACTGTTGCAACCAGTTACGCATATACTTAAGAGGAGGGGGGAAAGTCAGGAGGGGACACGCAGGTGCCTCTCTTCAGGATTAGGCAAAGAGCCAGGTCTTCAGGGTTCTCATGAACACCCAGTAGGACTGTTCCGCTCTCAAAGCAGGCGCAAGCGAGTTCCATTGTGTGGTCGCGAAGGTAGGAAAGCTTGCACCTCCAGCTTTAGATTGGTTGAATTTCGGCAGCCAAAGCCTATTGGTGTAGGCTGATCTCAAAAGGGCTATGGCAAACGTCTGCGAGAGATAGGGAGGGGCAGAGTTGGAGAGGCATCTGTGCGTGATTGATAGGGTCTTGAAGATAATTTGTTTGTGAATTGGAAGCCAATGAATATTTCTCCTAGCACCAGAGATATTTTCTCTTTTGGGAATGTTGAGGGCAGCTATGATAGCATTTTTCTGGATCACCTGCATCTTACCAATGTCAAGTTTTCGAGGTGCCAGCAAATAGGGTGTTGCAGTAGTCTAACCTTGCTCCGATGATTGCTAATGCAAGGGGGAGGCAACCGTCTTGGGAGAGGCTTTGCTCACTTTTGTCGCGTGCGCAGCAGATGAGGCGATGGCTCTCACCTGTGGCGAGAGTGAGAAGTTGGAGTCAAGGTACACTTCAAGGGTCTTTACTAAACCGGATCCTGCTTTAGGTACAAAGAAATGGCCACAATTAGGTACAGGTTCAGGGCTTGTTCACTGGTACCCACTCCCAGATGGAACCCTAGTTGTATGTGAGAAAGTGTGTGATAGGTGTAAACCCAGAGTTCGATTCTGCCTGAAAGCGCTCTGCAAAAGATATAGATAAAACAAGGTGTTCATCCAGGAGCGGTGGGTGGGGGTAGTTTTTAGAGAAAAAAGCTGCTATTGCAGATTTACCCCAGGTTTGCTCGTTTTTCAGTAAACCAGCAAAACTGGTGTAGTAAAGGCCTAAGTGGTAGGGGCAGTAAGATGTAGAAAAGAAAAAAAAGATTGGGCTATTGAGGTTTTCCACCATTTAAATGGCTAATATTTATACACAAGCCAAAACTGTTGGCTTTGCCAATGCTTGTTTTAAAGGGCTTCATTGAAGGACATGAATAGTGCTTATAAATAGAGTGGCTGAAGGCAGTCCAGGATGATATTTCTACTACACCATAAGCACATTTACAGCTCCAATTAAGTCATTCACTCTCAGAAGACTGCTGTGAAAAAACACAGGCAGACAATTCGAGCACAAAGAGTTCGCAGGAAGATGTGTTTTGGGTGGGAATGGGCAGGAAGTGGGTGGGAACGGCCATAGAGATTAGCATGGCGATGGGCAGTGAATGGGTGAAAAAATAAACAAACAACTACAAGCTTCGTGTCCCTCCTCATATGCCATTTCTCCCTAGCTCTACTCCAATGCAATAGTTTGCTTATAGGTGGTGCTTTAGCCAAAAATAACAAGAGACGTTGGCAGTCCCCATACCTCTTCCACATCCTCCCAAGTGCTGGTCATGCATCTATTATTATTTATTCAGATTTGTAGAGCGCACGTCAGCCCGTGGGCATCGTGGCGCTTGTTACAGACAATGTCTTAGTTACGTAGGATGCAATATTTACATATCATTACAATAGACATGTACACATTAGCAGAGCAGTATATTTACAAGGATTCCTGTAAGTTTCCTATTATTTTGCAAGGAATGTGGTTTTCAGTTTCCTGCGAAAAACAGAGAGTGGGTTTTCCGCTCTAATGTCTGCAGGAGGAGCGTTCCAGGTCTTGGCTGCGATGTATGGGAAGCTTAGACCTCCGGCTTTGGCTTTTTTGATGCGTGGGATGCAGAGTAGGTTGGAGTATTGCGTCCTGGTGGGACGGGAGGAGGATGGCTTGAAGATGGTTTCTGATAGATAGGACGGGGCGGAGAGAGAGAGAGTGTGAGGATTTTGAGAGTGATCCGCTCTTTGACCGGGAGCCATTGGGCTGAGTGCCTGGCATGGGTGATATGCCCTCTTCCTGGGATACTGAGAGCAGCCCGGAGATCATTGTTTTGCGTGACTTGTAGTCCGTTTAGGTTTTTGGCTGATGTGCCTGATAGGAGTGCATTACAGTAGGCCAGTTTGGCTCCAATGGTTGCTCTCGCTATAGAGAGGCAGTTGGGTTTGGAGAGGTAGGGCTTGATGGCGTTTATGAGTTTGTTGGTGTGCGCAGATGAGGAAGTGATTGTGCCGACTTGTCTAGTCATAATAGTGAGGAGTCAAGGTATACTCCCAGAGTCTTTACGGTAGTGGATATGGGGATGATGGAGTTGTCAATGGAGAAGTTAGCGTACAGTTTGTCAAGTTTGTCCTTGGTGTTCTGTTGACCTAATATCATGATTTCAGTCTTGTCTCCATTGAGGCAGGGGCCATTAACTGCCATCCATGCCTTGATAGTGGGGTAGATTGTGTGGAGAGCCGTAACATCTTCGTTGTATGATCCTGATAGAGGTAGAAGTACTTATGTGTCGTCTGCGTAGTTCTTGTATGTGATGCCGTAAGAGTCGAGTTTGTCAAAGAGGGGCTTGGTGAATAAGTTGTAGAGTGTGGGTGCAGTGCATGATCCTTGAGGGACCGCGCAGTGGATTGTCGTAGGGGTGGCGTTGGCGATATCCGAGAAAACTTTCATGCCTCTTCCCTCTAGGAAGGAGGTGATCCAGAGAGCTGACTCTTTAGAGAAGTTGGCTGAGTGTGTGAGGTGCGAAATGAGAGTCTTGTGATCAACCAGATCGAAAGCGGCTGAGAGATCTAGAAGGAGCAGAAGAGCAGGCTTGCCTGTGTCCATAATTTGGGTGATCTGGCCCTTCAGATCCACCAGGGCTGTTTCTGTGCCATGTCCTTTTCGGAAGCCCAAATGCCTAGTCCCGAGGATGGAGTGGGTTTCCAGGAATTGTTGGATTTGGCAATGTGCGGCTTTGTCCAGTAATTTCAGGAGGAATGGCACTGTGGTTATAGGTCTATAGTTGTTTGGTTGTAAGGGGTCGAGAGTAGGTTTTTTTTAGGAGAGGTCGGACCCAGGCCTCTTTGAGGTTATAGCTGGGATGATGCTAGTTTTAAAGGACGCATTGATGAATGCCGTGAAGAGCGGCGCAAAGCAGTCGGCGCAGTCTTTGACGAGTTTAGGTGGGCAAATATCGCCTTTACATGGGGAAGGTTTGAGATTTTTCAGTAGGTTGATGACTTCTGATACAGTGACGTCTCTGAAGGAGAAGTCAGGTATGGTGGGCTTGGGCGAGGTGGGTGAGGTGTTGGTGGGTTTGGTTTATGTCTGTTGAGGAAGTGCTTTGCAGTGGTCTTTGATTTTTTTTTTTTGGAGGAGGTCGATTTTATGTAGCATGGCAGCTTGAATGCTGGTGCACCAGGCTTCATCTTGGATTATTTCGTCTGGTGTATTGGGGGGGGGAGATAAGCTCATTAAAAATGGCGAAAATCTCGAGTGTGATTTGGCATTAGAGATTCGGGTGTTGAAAGCGTTGGCTTTGGCCTTGGTGATAGCTATCTTGTATTGGTGGGAGATTAGATTGAAATTGTTTTTGGTGCTAGTGCAGGGGTCAGATTGCCAGTTTTTTAGTACTGTTCTTTTGTCGGATCGCATAGATTACAGATCTTCAGTAAACCAAGAGTTGACGTGTAGAGATTTATTTTCTTTTTTCCATTCGAGTGGTGCTATTTCATTGATAGCTTTGGTGATGACATCTTTGTAGATGTCTGCTAGAACATTGGGATCGTTAGCGAATGGGGGAGCTAGCTTGGGGGTATTGAGGTAAGGACGCAGGTTATCCTCTGAGTTTTTATGAGCTTCCGACTTGTGCAGCGCTAGCAGGGATCAGAGTTGTGTGGTTTTTGGTGATGGGAATAGAGAACTCGATGCAGCTGTGGTCAGTCCAGGGCAGTCCAGAAGTTAGAGATGATAGTGGAGAGGCAGTTATGGTCTGCAATCCAATCAAGGATGCAGCCTTTGGTGCGAGTAGGACTTTCTACTTTTTGGGTGAAGCCCAGGTCGATAAGTTCCTTGGTAAGAGTGGCTGCAGATTTGTCTTTAGTATCGTTGAATCCGAGATTGAGGTCCCCTAGTAGAAGGGTTTTGGCGGAGCTTTTGATGTTATTGCTGAGGATGTGAATTATGTTATCCTGGGAGTCTGGGGTGTTGCTTGGGGGGGCGGTATAGTAGGTGGATGTTAATGGTGCTGTTGGGTGACAGTGTGAGTTTGGTCGATAAGAGGTCAGAGTTGTTGGTCGAGGGGTGACTGACAGGTCGGAGCTGGAGGTTTTCATTGTAGATGAAGGCTACTCCTCCTCCTATTCGATCTGGCCTGTCTTGTCTGAGTATGGTGAAGCCAGGTGGTAGTGCAAGAGCAACGGCAGGGCCTGATGCTTCATGTAACCACGTTTCAGTGATGGCTAATAGGTCTATGTTATTGTTGACTATGAGGTCATGAATATCAGATGCATGAGCTGGGAGTGATCGGACATTGAGGAGGGCACATTTGATGCGAGGTGTGTGTGGTTTGTTTGTGGGAGTGTGAGTGGTGGTTGTAGCTGATATGTTGAGTGTGGTGGTATTGTGAGGTGTGGCGAGGTTAGTGGGAGGTGGACTGTGGGAGAGTGGGTGTCCCATGCGGGAGTAGCATTTGGAGGTGGTGCGGGAGCTCAGTTTATAGTTTCTGTGTTCTGTGGGAAGGGGTCATGTGCTAGGTTCTGTGGTTTGTGTGCGAGCTCTAAGCCTTTCTCGTGTATGCATAATTGCGACACAGGGTGTGTGAGGTGGCATGGGTAGTGAGGTATCTGGGGTAGCGGGATGCATAGGGTAGGGGAGTGGTCTTAGTGTTGTGGGCATGTGGGGATGTGTAGGAGTATGGAGTTGTAGAGCAGTGAGTGTTGCGAGGAGAGTGAGCAGCGTGGTGGTGGGCTTGCAGGACACTGTGGGCATGATTGTATGCTGGGTGGGGCTGTGTGAGGAGGAGGACACAGTCAGGTAGGGTGGACCTAGCCAGAAGTGGCAGGAGTGAGCGACTATAAGGCACAACACAGTTCAAATGTGGTCTGAAAGGCGACCATGAGGCACAACACAGTTCAAATGTGGTCTGAAAGGCGACCATGAGGCACAACACAGTTCAAATGTGGTCTGAAAGGCGACCGTAAGGCACAACACAGTTCAAATGTGGTCTGAAAGGCGACCATAAGGCACAACACAGTTCAAATGTGGTCTGAAGGGCGACATAACATAACATTGGCAGCAACAAAGGTTCATCTAGATTTGAAAGTCAAATATATGGGCTGAAATGCAGTATAGCAGCCAACATAAACATTGGCAGCAACAAAGGTTCATCTAGATTTGAAAGTCAAATATGAAGGCTGATATGCAGTACAGCAATAGGCAGGAAAGATTGTCACAATATGGTGGAGCCCCGTTTAAAGATCGCAACGTGGGCTAGCAAGAACTGTGCAGGACAGCTGCGAGGTTATTCTTGATGTGAATTTACAATGTGGGCTAACATGCAGGGTATCGACAGGCAGCGCAGTTTATCACTGCCTAGTGTAGCTCGGTGTAAGACACTCTGTATGATCTAAAATGAACTCTTACGTTTGTCTGCGGCCGCGTTCAGGGCGTCTGTGCAGCTGCAGGAATTCTTTGACTCAGTGTAGGCGATGGGATGGAATGAGCGATCCAGGCGAGGTGATGAGGCGAGGGCGCACGCTCAGGAGGCAGGGTTCGTGGCTCCGGGCTCAGGCGGCTCCAGACAGGCTCACGACAAGGTGAACTGCCTTGAATAGTGTGCCTTTGAGAGTGGGTCAGCTTAGAGCCTGCCGGCTCCCTATTGGCAGAGAAATACGGATGTTGGCCCAATCAGCTGTGGAAGCTGCTCCTGGTGAGTTTACACACACGGGACTCGTAGGAAGGAATATCGGTCGGCCATTTTGGAATGGCTAACGGCCTCGTGGTCAGCGATGGTGCTGGCTGCACTCCGGTGCTGAGGGGCCAGATCAGGACTGTGCAGGCACTTCGAGCAGGTGCCACACAGCAAAAAATAAAAGTGGCAATGGTCCGTGGGGCAGAAGGCGAATCTCGGCTGAAAGTGCTGCACCAGAATGATGCAGGGAGAGCGGGGGAAGGGGCCCTACCTAGCCTTCCGTGTGTGCCTCCAGGCACGCCACTGCTCCTGGCCGCTGTGAAGTCACTTCGATCGTGCTCCCAGTGCTTCATACATTAATAATCCCCACCGAGCTCTCCCTACGCCGGTGGTGTTCTCTACGCCTCCGTTTAGATTGGGATGTTACTTGTGAATGACTGAAGTGGCTGAAAGCGACAGGCTAGTAGGAGACTAAACAAGTAACTTATGTGCCCCTCACCACCAATGGGCACATGGGCTGTGCCATTGCCGCATAACTTAACTCAGGCTTCTTTTGTACTTTGAGATGATGCGAGCGTGGTACCATCGCATGCCTCTTCATCCCCAGGCTTTTTAACGTGCACATTCCATTCGAATGTGCTCATCGACATTTTTTTTTTGGGGCGGGGGGAGGGCAATAGCAAAAAAATAAGTGTGGGAGGGAGGTTTGGGGGTTGCCCCCCAAAAAATAAAAAATAAAACAATGGAATGTGCATGTTAAAAAGCCTGGGGATGAACAGGCAGGCGATGAAACGACATGGAACCGTGTTTGGGAGGTAATGTGTTAGTAGCCACTTGCTAGGTTCTTAAAAGAAGACAACTTTTTTTGAACTGACAAATATCCAAGTGTATTTAAAGTTAGTGCTCGTTATTTGCTGCGTTTATCAGTAATATCTTGTGCGACAGCAGCGTGCAGATACTTGCCTTGAGAATGATGTATCCAAACCACTACTATTCTGTAATCACGAATTGGCTCCATTTTATTAATGTATAAAAGGTAATGAACTTAACCAAAATACAAATTTAAAGAAAAACAACACTTTACAAAGTCACCTGTAGGTAACCGTTATAAACTCATTACAATGTCTCCTTAAATGTTTTCATAAAAGAGCAGGAACATGTACGAAAAACCTACTATATGTAATAAAAACTGTTTTGCAAAAATGTATTATCATACTCTTTATTAAAATGTACAAAGTACACTGACAGCAAGCAGCTTCAGAGCACTACATACAAGCAGAAACATGCAGTATGTCACAGCAATGCATGGATAACAACGCACATGGGGCAGACGGGGACCCAAAAGTGGCCTGGGAAAGGATTTTCAAAGTGGCCCATTTTGCACCGTGCGAGCACGCCCAAACCCTCAGACTAGGGCTTGGGGCGCGGCAGAGATATGGAAGGAAGGGGGCAATGTGCATGGGAGGCATAGTAAGAGGAACAGAAAAACAGGGTACCCCAGAGGCCCAGGATGCACAGGCCTACTGGGAAATCTCCAGAGTTCCCTATAGGCCAGTCCACCTCTGCCAGCCCATGAACGAGCTGGGGTACTTGCAGCAGAGTTCACCATCGTTTGTGGTCTCCGCTGCTATACTCCCAGTGACTCCTGGATCAAATTCCCAATTATGAAACCCATTTAGCACGTACCACTTTTAGATAGATTTGTGAACATTAGCCTGCGTCGCATCTAGATAGCATTATGAATGTTAGCAAGTACCACCTTTAGATAGAATTGTGAACATTAGCCTGTGTCGCATCTAGATGGCATTATGAATGTTAGCAAGTGCCCCACTTAGATATCATTGTGAACGTTGTCAAGTGCCACACTTAGATATCATTGTGAACATTAGCCTGCGTCGGACCCAGACAGAATTGTGAATGTCGGCCAGTTCCACATCTAGATAGAATAGCAAATATTAGCCATTGCCTCATCTAGACTGCATTGGGAATATTACCAATGCCACATTTGGACAGAATAGTGAATGCTAGCTTGCTTTGCATCTATACAGGATTTCAAAGGTGGGCCAGTGCCACATTTGGATAGAATTGTGAATATTGGCGTGCATCATATATAGACAGGTTTGTGAATATTAGCCAGTGCAGAATCCAGGTAGAAATGCAGAGATATTCACGCACCACATCTAGAAAGAACGTGGGAATTTAATACATATCACTTCTAGATAGCAAGGCCAATAACCAACCGACTAACGATTTCACCCTTATGTATACACCTCTCAAACTCTAACCAAACCCTAAAGCAAAACAAACCGCAAAAACTTCACTACACTGCAACAACAAAACAAACCACACATGTCTTTGCACAATAGCACACAACGGCTACCGACCAGAAAGCACCCCCCAAGCTCAGCGAACGGTGTTAACCAAACAGAAGCTGCTAACAGCCCATCACTGCTCTCTTGCACTTATCCCGCTCATTCCCACTAACTCAACCCCCACCCCCTTTCCTTTTCAGATCTGCCAGAGGACCACTCCGGTAGTGATAATGTGCGGTACAAATATCCTTTAACATTAACATTAGTCGATTTGGGACCATATGAGATGCTTTTGTATGTTTGATATCTTTAAGTAGCAAACAAAAAAGGGGATCAATGGCTGAGAAATGAATGCAACTCGTTTTCAAACTTAAAACCTTGACACTACCAGTGTGCTAGTCACAATGCATGTGCATGCCTGCATCATTTAAAAAACAAAAACAAAGGTATTGTGGTATTCAGTGCCTATGCTGCAGAACAGTGCTTAGGTGACAAGTTGGATACGAGTAAATCTCTGCCCATGGGCAGGGTAATCTGAGTCGAGTACCACACTGTGCAAAGAGTGGAGTTGTGCAGTTAGATTGCTGCCACTCAAGATTACAAAAGTACACAACAGTTACTATATGCAAGCAACAGACACTCAGAGAATCAGGCAGGGTGGACGCTGCTGTATTAGAACCTGCACAGCATAGTCACTTGCATTGCTGGAAATGGAAAACATTTATTGGGGGAGCCGTCACTTCTTAGGAGGGGTAGCTTGCACAACACAGCATCTCTATCATCTCTATATAAAACTCCATCCTGGTGATTTGCATAAAAGCAAAGAGCATTATGGGAACAACATAATGTCAAAATGTTTTAATGTTAAACATGTCGATTCATTAATAAAACCTTTTAAGTGACTAATGGACTCTTCCATTTTGATCGGTCAAAATAATCACTCTAATAAAGAGATGTCTGTAAAATGCAGGACATATATAGCAGCTTGAACAGCTGCAAAACTGTATGTTGCAGAAATATTACAATAACATTAGTCTATGGTGTTCCTGCAACACAAGGGGCTTTGCCCACCCATCAGCAAATGGTGGGCTACTAGATAACATTGACTTGTTTAAATTAGTGACGCTACAAGAGACTTGGATGATTGAATCTTGTGAGATCAATGGTCGAAGCACACTTCAAGTATTGCAATTAAGGGCCCCGTGGGTAAACCACGTGGTGGGTTACTTGTGACAGTGCGCCATCCTTGGAGTCTCACATCAATGTTGCCCACACCTCTAATACAAGCAGTAATAATTAGATGTAACATACAAGGGCATGAACAGATTCTACTAATTAATGTCTACGATCCATCGAATTACATAGCAGCTAAAAATAATACAGCAATAGTGAAAAGAATTCTCCAATCCACTAACAAACCAGTGATTGTGCTAGGTGACTTAAATGCCAGAATGAATGACCATACCGATTGTCCATTTAATCAAAGTGAATCTGGGTCCCCAAATTACCTCTAACACTAAAAGGCAAGGTAAAACCTGGCAAGAGCGGTTTAAACGTTTCAACTTCTCTATGCTCAATGGTAAATGCAAAGGTAACCCAGTAAAAGCATATACCAGAATTAGTGGAAAAAGTGCCTTAACGATTGATTACGCGTTTGTCAACAAAGCAGGAATGAATATTGTGAAAACATGACTAACACACCGTGAAGAAAGTGATCACCTTCTGCTGTGCGTTTTGTTAGATGCATGCAAGAGTAAGAGCGAAACTCAATTGAATGGTGATATCTTTTTTAATCCCGGTAAAAATCGTATATGCTGGAACCCAATACATTTAGAGAAAGTATGAGTGATAGTTCACAAATCTGTCCTCAGTTTTACCGATCGTTGGCTCCATACAACTGAAATAAAGGGTAAAACCACGTTAAATCGATTTCGCTGACATAACCAAATCGATTAGAGCTACCACGCTAAGAAAACCTAGTTATAAGACCCAGGGTGAACGATGGAACAAACCCCAAACAAGTATTGAGTGTATGATTGCAGTATCCAAATAGAAAAAGAAAAAAACACTATGGGATGACATTTCAAAAGTAGCAAAAAACGAGAGACCATGATATGCTACAGAATGCCATTTTGAAAATTCTCAAAGATCTCAAAATGAAATTTTAATAGCTGGCTACGTAGACAAAAAAAATAAACAAGCTTTGGTTGCAGCTAGCCCATCATGCTTAGACCAATAATAACATTGGGATTTGGAGCACTCTGAGAGGAGCAGCTAAGAAAAACTTGCAGATTAACAGCGTGCCAGAGGAGAGTTGGCGTTGCCATATTAAAAACACTCTGGGGGCCACTCTACCTTGAGATGAAGAACATACAATAGATAAATCTAGATGGATTTGTAAGTCATCCATTGATAATATATCTAGATGATGATAACTAAATTACCTACAACACGTGCAATAGGCCCTGATGGCCCATGCAATGCTCTTCTCAAGCTCTTCCCCCCGCCAACGCCCTTCATCCCCTATTTAATGAAATAGGATCTAGTGGTATGGTACCAGACTCTTAGAAAGAGAGTGCTATTCTTTCAGTGTATAAAAAAGGTTGGTGGAAACTTCCATCTAATTATCGCATGCTAGCCACGTTAGATATTCCAGCAAAAATGTTTGCACATGTGCTTCTCAATGAGCTGAACCAATGGATCAATGACCACCACATTTTACCAACTAACCAAACAGGCTTTCAAGCAAAATCAAGCACTAGCCACAATTTAATGTTTGACCTGGACACTGAATACGCTTGGGAAAGACGCAAACTTCCAATGTATGAGGCATTCATTGATTTTAGAATTGCCTTCGACACAGTCATGATGAATAAACTATGGTACAAATTAGTGAAATTGAATATTCCTCATGGCCGGTTAAACATAATTCAGCTGCATTACAATGATACTAAGGTCCGAGTGAGAAGGGCCAAATATCCAAACCCTTTCCTACGGAGCGTGGTGTTAAACAGAGTTGCATTCTCACAGCTACCCTGTTTAATCTCTATCTGGCCGAGTTGGCTGAGGCTTGAGAGTAGTGAAAGCTCGCCCAGTAAAATTTGGTGTACTTAAATACAGCTGGTTAGGATATGCAGATGACCTCCTGCTTTTGGATTACATCCGAAGGGCCTCGAAGGTTTACTGGTTGCCCTGGGAGAGTATGCCAACAGCAGTGGTCACCGCACAAATATTGAAACAAAGATAATAGTGTTTCTAGGTAAAACTACGAATAAAAAGACAACCACTCAAAAATGGATACTTGATGATAAAGAGGTCGAATGTGTAGAATCTTATAAATATCTTGGAATATTCATTGAATCTGAGTTGGTCTCAGCAATGGACAGAGAATAAGGCTAACTGCAGGAGAATCGCTCACTCCGTGAGCAATTTCAGAGGAAAATAAGGGGGTTGCTCCATTAAAACTCTTATTACTCTATACTTCTAAAATAGTCCCGTTTGGTCTATAGAGTGGAAGTATCAGGGTTTACATTTTCAATCTGAACTCATTAAACTCGAGGCTAAGATCTTGCGACTACTATTCAGGATGCCCAAGTCGTTGTCCATTGAATATCTTTTACTGGAGTTTGACCTCTTGAAAGTAACAGAAGTCATGGAGCATAAAATGGGGATGGGATATGAGAAACTGCAACAGCTTGAGAATGGTATAATAATGGGCAACTCATGACAGCTTTTATGGGAATTGACAATCATAACATTTGGGACACTTAGACGGCTGCATGAAATACATAGAAGCTGGGTAAATAATAGCATCCAAGATGATACTCTCTGTACCCATATGTTAAAAAGTGCACTAAGGAAATAAAAAATAAAAAAAAAATTTAAAAAAAAAGAAATACATTTTTTAAAAATTAGGTACCAAGAAAACGATATGGACTAATTAGCATATAATGTCAATAGTGGCCCCTTTATTTCATACTGGTTGGACGGAACCACTAAGCCGAAATACATTGATGCTCACCCTAATAGCACCATCATACGCAACCACTTGCTATGCAAATTCAACCGCTCTCAAGTCCTGGAAATAACGGATGCAAAGATGAGAATACTGCGCGATGAGCGATACTGCAGTTTGTGTGGGGAGAATACTATTGAAACAACCGAGCACATTTTGTGATTGTGATAGTCTAACAGCTTTGAGAGCAAATTTTATTCTGGCATATTTAAATACGTTAGTTGATGAAATTCAGCCTTCATTGTGGGTTCGATTGATGGAAGGAAATGATGCAGAATGTATGAAGGTTTTAGAAGAATTTACTAATGAATAATGTAAATACATTTTAGCGATTAGGTTGCATTTTTACTAATAATGAATTATAATGATAGAAGTTTTGTAATAGTTCCGATTCCATGAATGTACTATGATGTTTGTATATTGTGTGCCTTATACAATGTCAATGTTGGCTATATGTATAATAAACATTTTTTTAAAACTGTATGTGAGGCTTCAGCTGTTCACCTGTAGGCAGGATGCAGTGTTTCATGTTCTGAACGGTCATTGAGGGATGGGTTGGGAAGCGGGAGCAGACTGGTTTCAGAAGACTCGCACAAACGCTGAGTGTTCTGAAAGCGGTCTGCTTGAGGAGGTACAGGATCCGAGAGAGTCTCACATGGGACCGCCTGGGTCTGGAGGACGGAGGGGGGGCTCCGGCAAGACATTTTTTGCCAGAGCGCTGCTCCGTCTTGTTAAGGCACATTTCCTGCACTGGTTACTTGGTTTTATAATGCCTGGGTATTTTCGCATCTTGCTGCGGACGTGCTCGCGTGCACCTCAGGCAGTGCCACTGCACAGGTGCTTTCTGCCCATCACTCACAGATGCGTTTCTGTCGAGGTAGCCGGCTTGTGGGACAGCATTTCAAAAATGCTTGCAACTTCTGCTAATTGTTCTGTTTATCCTGCTCTTTGGGAAGTGTGAAGGGCAAAGTTCAACAACTCTGCGCTACTGCTATTTTAATTGTGGCGAATTGAGCAGCAGATGTGCCTTGCACTTGCAAATAATTCCACACGCTGCCCAAGTGCAAATATCGGTTATAGAAAAGAATGCTGTTTTTTTAAACGAAAAAGGGACTGGTGACTTAGGGCTCGATTCTGAGCATGTGATAATTACAGTGTGGAAAGCTGACATTCTCCCTTCCAGTACCACTATTCTGGGGTGGGTGGAAACACGAGGTTAAATGTGCTTTCCAGCAGCAAAAGCTGCATAAACCTATCGTTTGCACAGAAACATGTGCTCCGGGGGCACTGCGAGCATGGTCTAAAAGACTGCCACTTTTCGAGTTAACATTAACACTTCATCAGAATAGGGTGCTTTTAAAGAAAGTTTTCATCCTTCATGGATAAAAACTTGCTTTTGCATGCACCTCAAAATCGGGCACTCAGCAGTTTGAGGAAGTGCGCCTGGAGCCCAGTCCTGTGAATGTGATCTCAATATTGTAGAACAGGATGCGATGGAGCATCACGGTACAAGCTTTTGTAAAATCGATGTTACCTTGTTTTGCAAAACATGCTTGATTTCATCTGTCAATTTTTTATCAAATGCCTGAATGTGGAGTGTGGGGTTTTACGTATTCTCTGCCTTATTGAAAGAGGAGCAGATCCAATCTGCGCCCAATAGTCGATAACCTGAATCCCATAAAATGATAAAACCTGGGATGCTGATTGGGGGTCCGAGCAGCGAGCGTATTAGGAGCTTTTCCCATATTCTTCAAGGCCGTGCCCACAATACCTCCCCCAAAAAGTGTCACCGATTTCATTTTGAATTGTGTGTGTTAATTCCTCTTTCAGAGGAGTGACCACCACGGTTTTACCTTAGCAGTTTAAAGGGGGTGGGGGGCAGGGGCGTGGGGGTGAGTCGAACCTGCACTCACTACTTTAAGATGTTTACACATTTCATACCAGCACTTGGGCTGGAGTCAGGGCTCACGGGGCAGCGGGCATCAAGCTGCTAAAGCAGCACCATGTGGTATGTGGGCATACAGACATACTTGTTGCCCATTTAAATGCCGGCCAGAGTTGCTAGCAGGCCTCCAGATAAGGTTCGTACCAGGCCTTTTTACGCATGAAAATGTTGTAAATATGACAGCTTTATTATTTTCCCATGTACATTTACAAACAAGTTTAGAGCAGAGGGCAGTGCAAACGTCAGGTTACTTGACAGACACCAGAACGCTTCTTTTGATTTTTATGTACATGGATGTAATTGCAAGCCATGGAGAAAAGCCCTTGAAACAAAATTTATTTCTCTGAAGCCTTTAAAAAAAAAAAAAAAAAAAAAAACTGCGCACTGTGATAAAAGGAATGGTTTCGTTCAATTCAGCTTCTGCTGTGTTGTGTGTAGATGCTCATAGAGCAAACAGAAGCACTGTGCATATTTATTTTCCTAGCATTTTAGGATTGTATAATTAATAAGATGGAAAACTAAGTTGCAATTTAGAATTCATCTTTTGTAACAAATTATGCTGTTTTTACAGTGAAAGCAAACCAGTATTGCACAATTGTATTTTTGTTCCTGTGCTGTGTGTGTAATCATGCAGAGGCAGATCACTTTTACACTTATAATTTAATTTACACTCTTATTATAAAAACAAATATGTAAAATGATGCGTATGCACAGACTATTTTACATCCATTCAACCTTGCAGTCAAAGGGGTACATTACTAAAAATGGTCAGTGGAAGCAGAGCCTTTGCTCAAGGGTGAGCGATTGTCATTACACCAATCACAGGCGTTATAGCCTCTCAAATCTTCAAGACTACAATTAAAACATCCAGAAGCCGACTCTCCAGGAAGTGCAAGCACTGTTCAAAAACAAACAAATGAAAGTTACATTTGTAATTGAAATAGAGCAGCAAAATCTGTCCCTGTGATAATCCAAATAGGTATTTAACTTTATATAGTGCTTTATAAATGTTTGTCCAATATCTAGGCACTGTGATTATTATACCTCAGTCAATACTCAGTTTACAGACCTCTGAGGGATGTTAGCCAAGAAGATAGCTCAGCTGGTTGAGCGCTGGTTGCTGCGGTCTGTAGGTTGCAGGTTCAAATCCTGGCAAGGCCAACTCAGCCTTTCATCCTTTCAAGGTCGGTAAATGAGTACCAACTTCGATTTGGTGATAAATGTGATCAATATGTTCCATGTACAGCGCCTTGCCAAAAGCGCTTTATAATTAACCATTTGACAATGAGATTAGGTATAGAATTTATCATGGAGTCCTTGCCTCTCTGGACTGTTGTATCATAACATTGACATATTATAAAGGTAAAAATAGCTCCGGACTCATTAAACATCAAAAGACAATTTTGCTATCGGACCTCAAAAAATACACAATACAATTCAAGTTTGCTTTACTGCGTAATTGACTAGGTTTTTGTGTTTTCAACATTTAAATATATACAGGAGAGATCAAATGGCCAACCCTTAACAATGAAATGTGTGTTCTGTCACAATGCAGAAAGCTGCCACATGGTAATGATTTCCATACAGTTTTTTGCACACGTCGGCTGGATGTTGCATACATTTTACTCTCTTGCAAAGGAGATAAGTCATTTTTACTCACTTGAAATCACATTTACTCTCAGTTTTAAAAATAGGGGGTAAATTACCCAGCTCAAAATCTTATCTGGAGCACTGGTTGCTAGCCATTAAAAAGTCTTCCTGGACATTAGCATAAACAGTACATGAAACAGGGGGCCGGGTACAGCCTTGACTCCCCTCTAACGCCACAGTTAGTTGCCCTGCACGAGAGAGACTTTCAAGGCAAGATGCATTACTCAATAGAGCAGTACTTAGTATCCAAGAGAGATTATTAGGATTAGCAGCCTCACAGAGAGGAATGCAAGGCAATGGTTTGGGCACTAGAAGAAAGCGAGTTCCCGGCCTCATGGCTCTGGTGAGATGCAAGGTGAAATAGCCTCCTGTGATCTACGGATCACACGCACACATGCTTGCAGTCAACACATCCACCCACTGTGATATCCCGACAGCTGTGGGGAAATGGAGGGACTCCTCTCCACCCAGTTTCATTTATTTGTGGGGTTTGCAGTGTGTAATTGCATATACACGTATTTTTGCCAGGGAAACGTGGCAGGGTACTCGTTGTGGTTACCTTTTGTGATTAATTGCCTCTTCCTCCGACCCGCCTCAATTGTACACCGACTCAGTGAGTTAGACGGAGACACTGTCTTGCTCGCCTCGTCGTCAGAGCACTCAGCATGAGCAGCAGAGTCAGCACCACCTTCGCAATGTGTGCATCATTTGATGCGAGCACAGCAGGCAGGGCATGTGTGGTTCTCCGGGCTGTGTGCCTTACAAATGCGCAAGCCCGGGCAGAAAAGAAAGTGATGGATGTTCGTTCATAATGTATGTATCATGACCCCAAGCAAGAAAAGAGGCCCTACGCCAAATGGCCTACCAGGGAAAGTTCTGGTGTCCAAGTGGGCCAGTCCAGCACCGCAACGGAGCATGAAAGGAAGTGCAGCTCTCTGTAAAGGATGAAAATAGGGGAACATTTCAGCTTATCCCAGTTATATCCATCAACGGTGCAGTGGCGGATGTAGGCATTAGGAAAAATGTTGATCTTAAAGCTTACTGTGATAATTTCTGGGTACATGTTCACCAAGAAGTTGCTTAAAATCTCTCGATCCCAGACCCCACTTCCCTCTTTAGCACATAAAATACACCCCTATCCCCACTCTCAAGACTGTATTCATCTAAAAGCACATACACGAATATATTGCCATCATAGCAAATATATACACACCAGCATATGGATTAATGAATACACATGACTGCATTTGAAATAGATTTGTACACGTTTGAAATTGTAGAGAAACACAAGTGTGTATTTTAACACACACACACCCTCTGTGCCTTTATACATCTACAAAAAAAAAAAAACACAGACAGATATATATTTATATCCTAAAGATATATGCTACTTTCACATGGAAGTTCTTTTTCGTATGTAGTTGTCTGGCAGCCTTAAGAAATATCTATCTTTCTATCTTGGCTTGATTAAGAGATCTATAAAATAGTACTGCCCTGTAAGACAATGGCAGTTTTTAAGGCTTGCATTGAGCTCATTTGCATACACACTGTGCCTTGGTGATGTGGCTCTGAACTGGAGGTGAACTTCCAGCAATAGTTACTAGGTGGCATTGTGCCATGTGTGACTTGGCTCAAATGGAATATGCTAGTTTCACGTTGCAGGTGGAAGGTGTTTTCCCCCGTAGCCTTTTTAAACCCACCATACCTTTGGACATAGATATCGTGCAGGTGAAAACCCATAGGTCAAAAAGACATTATTGCAGTTAGGGCTACAGCAAGGGTTTTGAATTGGGCATATTTTATACCCTGTTTCTTGAGGTAGTGAGTAAAATGCTTTTTGAGAAGAAAAGTAATTCCCATTGCAGATGTGCGTTTTCAGTATCTTAAACGTACTCTTCTCATCAGGCAGTAATATTAAACTGCCTTCTTGTGACATGGCTTAGCAGGTACCTCTGATCCAGACTGAGCTGTGTGGGTGGAAGTATGGGGGGGCAACATCGGCAGTACACACAGCAAGGCATACATTATTTTTCTAAAACTGATTAGCAGAGAGTGATAGTTAAAATTGTCTTGATTAACAAACAAACCCAATGATTAGCAATGTTATACTAATATTTTTAATGTCACCAGAAGATATATTTATACCCTAGACATAAAATGAGCAACATTGCAGCATTTTTGTGTACCGCTGAAGTATGATATTCATGAGAAGAGTAGGGCCTTGCAAATTCTTTAGAATTCTGCTAGACTTGCAGGTTGAGTAACTTAGTTTACCTGCTCGACCTAACAGAAATGCACTCAACCCATAGCAATGGATGACAAAATATGTAAATGGTGCCCGTCATCAAAAACCCACTTTCTTTTGCACACTGCTGCCCCCCCCCCCCCCCCGAGGCCAGCCATGCACAGTGAAACCTTTGTCATTTACTGCAAAGTAAATGTTAAATAAAAGTTTCAAACATCCCCTTCCAGTGGTACTCTTTCCAAAAAACCTACTTGACTATGCAAGTGGGAAAGTAGACTTGGCTGAGTGTCTGTAAAATGTAAGGGTTAGCTGCATGAATGGACACAAATAAATAGATATTGCAAAAAAAGGCTGAAATCATAATAGAGCAAAGTGAGATCTGGAGGCTTACTACAGAGCACCTGTAGATGTACAGACTAGATGGAAATATTAATCACTACTTTCATTATCTAAGTAGCCTTGTGTATTCATTATGTAAGAGGAAAGGAAGACTAAGCAGATTGAATGGCATAGAAGGCAAAGAACTGGCCAAACAAGGTGAAACATTGTAGTTTGCTGCTATTCACATTCAGGGTAACTGGTATAAAGCGGCAGGGTGATAGGATAGAATGTCAAGAAGTATCGGATCAGCTTATGGGTTGAACACCAGTTGCACAGATGACCGCAACCAGCAGGTCACAGAGCTAAGCTTGCCATCAAAGGCTTTGGCTCTGTGATCATGTACATTTTCAAAAGTATTCACTCGTCAATATGATGAATTTATCCCAACAAAATCAAATATAGTTGACACTATGTGATTTAGATATACTAACCTAAACTTTACTATACAGCATGGAAACGAAGCCAAGTTTTAAGTAGCAATACTGTAATTATGCATTATGTAACAGATTACATTTTTTAGGAATCGAATAACAGGACTGGCTTTTAAAAAATAAAGTTACTAGATACTGGTCTTTGACAGACAGGATATAGTTAGCTTAATAAAAGTATTCTCCCAATTTACTTCTGGTTTGCAATTATTTAAAAAAAGAAAATCTTGCCTAGCACTCCCACACAGGCCTTTGGCACTTAAGAGTGGAGGAGAGGATTACTGCTGTACTCTCTCCCTCCAATAGAGAAAAGAGGTTGGAGACAGAGCCCTGAGGACAAGAGGCGAATGCAGGGTGAGCTGTGCCTTCATTGAACAGCGTAACTTAAATAGCTAGTTTTGCTACACAAGTGCCAATTTAATTAGCAAACCTACAGAATTGCATAGCATATTGCTATGCGACACTGCTTATTTTATGCCTTGCACAGCCATCACCATACCCTTCTCATGGAGCCACAAAAGATACGTACATAACCACCCTTTCTAACGGACACAAGCAACAAAAAGAGCCAAATAAAAACATTACTACCTCCACAATGGTTATCTGCCGCAAAGGTAAGCAGAGTACCAGCCACGTGATCCCCCAAAACGGGAAAACACTCAACAAAAATGAATAGGGGATGAAAATACTGCCATCAAAAATAGCAAAAAACAACACCTAACAGGCAGCCTGCCCTACACCCTCTTCCACCCACAAAGCTCGATAGATGTAGTGCGGGCAAAGCAGTGCCACTTGGAAGGCTTTCTGCTGTTATTACTGCCTGATCAGAAAAGGAATGTCTATGAATTACTAAGTGCAATGGAGTGTGGATTTCAATCAAAAAGATACTGTGTCAGAGTTTTAAAAGTTACCACTGGCCTAAAAGATAGCCCCCTTTAAGAATGGGAATCATTTTTTTTTACCCCTCTCCCTCAAAAATAATAATTTTCCAAAGACGACTTTCCATGTCAAGGAGCACAACAGGCGCGATCATGAGCACTGCATGGTAGATGTGAGTTATGGCCCTTTAGGAATTTAAATTTGCGGTTATTTTCTCAGTTACGTGCTGCACCCATAGCACCCCTTTAACCAAAAGATGTTCACCCTTTTCGTTATTTTATGATATACATTATTATGCCTACAATGTGATGCGCATTGGACACTTCGCCTGGGGCATGACAATCAGCCATGCCCCATATTTCTTCTATGCACCAGAGGAGTCACTAGGGGGGGCTGTAGCCCTGGGTCCTTTGGTTGCAGCCCCGGCCTGGATAAAAGCTCAGGAGCTACACCCAAAAGGCTGACTAGCCCCAAGTCCAGACATTAGTGTAGACTTGGATCTTTTCCAGACCTAGCAACACCCCTGCTATGCACGCACTGTGTTTGGGGGCTAATTTGTAGGCGGATGGCCTGGGCACCTTTCAGACGCCAGATGCATCTACCGGGAATCCACTCGGGACATGCCTAGGGACCACTTTGCGTGGAGCGTGGCTGGATCCTGTGCTGCAAAACCTTTATACACTGACATATTTCAGCCTGGTAAGGTAAGTGTAATATTTTTCCAAAGATTAACCAATTGCAGTTGTCTTCGCAAAGCATGGGCTTTTAAGACAACCTAGTTGTTTCTGCTGTCATATTTTATTTATTACAAATTCTTATATAGCGCCTTTTGCCCATGGGGCTCAAAGCGCTTACAAGAACAAACAATGCAACAATAAAAACAATAAACACATGAATTAGAAAACAAAGGTTATCCAGTCAGTACTTTTGAAGGCGGCACAGGTTAAACTACAAGGCCAAGGTCCGAGGTGCCCATGGGTAAGTAGTTACACAGTCTCAAGTACTGGGGCAGGGTGCTGGCTCCACACCAGTTGGCTAGTTCAATCCTATGCAGGAATTTCAGTTCGGAGAGATGCACTATGCTGGGCCCAGTTCTTGCCCGAAGCCAAGCAAGAAGTTTGTTGCAGAGTGCATCTCTGGGCTTGTTCTTAAAAGTCTTCTTAACATTGGTGATGATAAAGTTTTGCTTATCCATAACCAATGCTTCAGTGGTTTCATCCTCGGGCTTAGGCAGGTTTGATTTTTTAAGCGCACACTTCTTAACTTTGCTGTTCTAGAGTGCATGGGCTCATGTCGGCCGCCCAGGCATCCTTTCACTGGGGCAGCAGCCAGCTCAGGCGGGGCAAAACTGAAATTTTGGCATGGCAACTGGATCAGGTCATTCCTTGACAACAGACACATGAGAGTTTTCTCCCCTACTGCTTCGGCCGATCCCACACCAGTCCCTTGTGGGGTCCCGCAAGGGTCCTGTGTTTCCCCAACTCTCTACAATGTTTTCACCAAACCTCTATTTGATGTGCTTGACTATCTGGGTGTCACTTACACGAACTACGCTGATGACACCCAGATACTCATACCCATCACTGGTGACTACATTGCTGATTCTAAAGCCCTTAATGACATCTACCTTGTCATACAAGCCTGGATGGCCCAGCATGAATTGTGCCTCAACGATGACAAGACTGAGCTTCTCATCTTAGGCACACAACAGACACTCAACAAATTGAGCCACCTGTTCGGCTCCTTTAACATTGATGGCAACCTGATTAAAGTATCTAAAGACACCAAAACTTTGGGTATACACTTGGACGCCTCCCTGACGCTCACCAGACAAACCAATGCAGTGGCCGCCGCTTCAGCATACACCTGCAAATTGATCTCAGCCTGTCGCCCTTTCCTTACTGCCCAGAATTGCATTACCTTGGCCAGGACCTTGGTCATGTCCAAATTGGACTACTGCAATGCACTGTACCAGGGTACTAACCAGGGCAATCTTAAACTTCAGACGATCCAAAACAATGCCATTAGAGCAGCCCTCAACATCCCCCGGTCTGCCCACATTTCAGTAACTAGGAAGAACCTCAACTGGCTCTCAGTCGCCCAAAGAATCTCCTTGAAAGCACTGGCCCTCACATATAAATGTGTTAACCACCAGGCCCCATCATACTTAGCCATGCGATTCACGCAATACACTCCAGCACGAACACTCAGATCCGCACAAACCCCAGGTCTGGCGGTCCCTAGATTTAAGCTTCATTCTGCTGGTGACACGAGCTTCCCAGTCCTGGCAGCCAAGCTATGGAACACTGTACCACTCGCAATTAGAACACTACCCACTTTTAACCAATTCAAACACAAAGCCAAGCTGTGGCTAGCTACATCCCTTTAACAACTACTCTTCTGTCTGAACGGGCCATCTGGGACCTACCATTGATCGCTGTCATGATTTGTAACGTGAATTATACATCTATGCTGTGTAACATCAACTGTATACTCTGTTTGCAATCTGCTGGGACCACTGTCTACGACAGGCCCCACCTGTAATGTAATGTTCCACTAAGATATGCGCCCGGTTGCCCCTGGGCCTGGTCCGCGCTATACAAATAAAACAAATACAAATACAAATAAATGGCTTACTTCCTAAAGAGGGAGGGAGTGGTGTTGCTTGTTACATAGTAGCCAATTACTCAAGGCAGGACCCAATTTGCGGGAGCCCTGGTAAGCATGCACGAATTTTCAACTTCCTTTAGGTTCAGGTCTATCTGTGAAGAACAGTTCACTTTGCTAATAAGAAGGGGGCTAACAGGTTGAACGTTGGCTGTTTGCATAATTTTTCCAAAAAAGAAGGCATGATATTTCTCAGCAGAAATATCTGGGAACACTAACCAGGAGTCAAAGTCATCGGACGTGTCCCAACTATTAAGTTCTTTAATGAGAGTATCCTTCCAAAGGCTCCAGGGCTCAATGATGGAGCCCCTCACGGGATCCTCCGATGAAACAGGGGAGGAAGCAAGGATGGATCTAACAACACTCTCCACCCGAGGATAGGGTGCCAATATGATGGAGATTGGCCATTCCCCATGGTTATCAGTAACTGGCGGGGACGCCTTGATAGCCTTAACGACCTTGCCCATACACCTGTGAGGTACTAGTAACTCCACATCATTTACAGGTCGTTCTTTTGATCTAACTAACTCATGGGTTGTATTTTTTTTTTAACATTGCCCTTAATAACTGGGCTCATTGGGAGTAAGGCCAGCTCCAAATATTTAGTTGGCGTTGTGCATGGCTCTTCATGAGACCATGTAGGCTCAGGAAGTAGCCCAGAATGCTTAATACGTACACGCTCTCTCCTACGAGAGCTCAAAGCCAAGACTTCAGACAGTCTGTCTTTTTTAAAAGGCAGACAAAATAACCAGGGAGTCAGACACGGCATTGTGCAATTTCATTGGGCCGGCTCTCGCCGGATCCGCGATCCGGCACCAGATGTGGAGCCGGATCTCAGGGTCCGGCAAGAGTCAGTCGCCCCAAACCCATGCTCTGCGCTGGGGAGAAAAAAAAAAAAAAAGCACCCGTGAGTAAACTAACTTCCTCTGGTGACCCCATGCAAGGGCACAAGAGGAAGTTATAGTCCTCAGCCACGACCCGGTTTATTTATGCAATGTTTGTCGATACCTGTATCCGACAAACATTGCATAAATAAATATACAGGTATCCGACAAACATTGCAAAAATAAATGCCCCGATTAACATCACACACGATGCAGCCACCCAACGGCTTTCAGAGGGGAGCAGCAGGAGCAGTGCTGGGTGTGGTTCAAGTAAAAGAAAACGTTGCTTATGCCGAACAGAAATCACCATGTTTGAATAGTACCCAAGGAGGAGTTTTTTTTTTTTTTATAAAATGGAATGCAAATTGTGCATTTTAAGGAGTATTTACTCAGCAACACTGGTCAAAACTACTATCTGCATAGTCAAGTAACTCATCACCATTGCCATGGAAGTGTTTTAAAGTGGAATTGATATGTAGTTTGGGGAAGAAGCATGAAAGAAATAGTGCCGTTTTAAACTATTACTTTGGACATTTCCTTTGATCGGAGGTGAACTGCCAGCTCCGTCCCCCTTAACCCCGCCTCCTCGGGCACCGCCCGCCCCGCCCCCCCAAACTCTGCCACAAACTCTGCCACTTATGGGATCCCCCACCAATTTTTCCCCATTTCCACCACTGAGTAGGAGCAGAACAACGTGTGAGCGTATCCCGACACAAAGGCGGTGTGAAAGCAGCGTTAAAACACCCGTACTAGGTGCAAAGAGATCAATGAAACTTGACGTCGGACTGCAGACAGGAAAGAGGAGTACCGATAATCGGTAGAACGTACCTGCTGCTCCAATGCCAACGCCCAACCAAGCCGAGGGCAGAGTAGGACTGCACACCCGCACCTTGAAGAGAAAGCGGGCTGAGCAGGGCGGCCGTCGTCGTCGTAGCAAGGCGCCGAGGCAGATATTTCAGAGGCACACCAGGGCGCAGAGCGGCTGGCGGCAGCCTCCTCCAGGCAGCACTCTGCCTGAAGCCTGCGTGAAACGTCCACACAGGCCACGTTAGAGGAAAGGACCCTTCCAAACTACGGAGAGCCGTTGTTATGTCATATTTGGTATCCCATACCGATCCGGTATCCCCCGGTCTTGGACTGTGTTCGGCTCATCGCATTAAGGCTTAGCGCCGCCTGCGTGAGTCTGAGCAGCGGCCCCTCTTCCCAGCTCTCACTGGCAAAATACGCGGGGCACCGAGCGAGCTGCCTTCCTTGCTGTGATAGACACGTACTGTTTATTCTGAGAGAAGGCGTTGCATTAAAATGCGAGGCTGAGGTAAAACTTTCTCTCAGATTAATAAACTGTGTTTAATCTATACCCGCAACGGAACGAAGCTCGGCATTTCATAAACTTTAACTCGTCATTAAAATACAATGCTTCGACTGATGAAGCCATTAATCACTCGTTACAGTTCATGAAATGTGGAGCTGAGCTCCGTTGTGGTAATAACAGGACATTTACAGCTCATGAAATGCTTATTAAGCCTCTCTATATAGTCCAGTCAGAGGAGTATCCAGCATTGCAATGGTGGGTGGTTAGCCAGGATATAAATCCTGCTACTTTCCCCTCAAATGCAGTGCGCGGTAATTCCATGTGGTCTCATTCGTGCCCATAAACTGGCCACCCATGCCCCAATCTACTTTTTTGGTAACATTACTAGTGGCATATGCATTTTAACAACAATAAAATAAAAATGCAGAATCATTATGGATGCAGGGAACTTATCTATCAGAGCTCTGTACAGGCGCTCTGGGGCAAAATACATACAAACTTAATGTGTATGTGGATTGTATCAACAGCAATTACTTCACAGAAAAGCACATCGCAAAAAGCATCACCAGTCTTTGATACTTGGAGGCACCATGGAAGTGACTTTAGAATAAGTCGTCATAAGTAAGCCAAGTGGCAAATAATGTTGTGGTGCAAAATACCTAAATTGTACTGTTATATGGAGCAACTCTATAGTCAGTTTTTTTTGTAAATAACAGCATGATATATTAACAGATAAGCTTTGAAGTAAATGACTTACAAAGCTGCAGATAAGACAAAGTCTGATTACATGATCTGCCCAGGATCACACACTTTGGTTAAATCGTGAAACCGGTATGTGGACAATTTAAGCAACTGAGCACATCTTCACAGGTTTAGTTTATATAGATTTTTATTAAGGTTTCCCTTTGCATTTCATGTGCTTAAATAAAACTTTACTTCTAGCAATGCCTTGCAAGCAAAGCACATTACATAATAAACTACCCTTTCCAATTATTAACTTTATACTATACACCATTATAGAAATATGCTGAGCAATAAGATGATGGTTTTAGTTGTATTCTCCCCATCCTGCATGCAAAGTCACAATAGCATTATGCAGATTAATGTGAGCCTAACAAACCCCGCTTGGGTAAAGCCAAAATCATTATTTCATAAAGCCTGCAGCATTATGCAACCTTCTCACTGCTGATCACTCCCTCCCTTGCACTTTTCTAAAGGGACAAAAGTCCCTGCTAATAGTCCCCCCTTACTCCCATCAGTGCCTAATGGCTCACATTGAAATGCTCTGTTGACACAGAGCAACTGGAGAGCCCTCTGCTGCTGCCCATAGCTCCTTGGGACATTGCCCTGGCAGAGGTTTCGGAAAGAGTAAGGTGTCCTGCTTGCTGCCAGGACAATGACTATGCTGAGCAGGAATTGCTCAGCACACATTGTCCTGCCAGCGGGACACCTTTCCCGTTGGGCACCCTCATTGAGGTGCCGAACAGGAGACGTTTCCCACTGACGGAAGTCCCGGTCAGGCTCTCAAAAGAGCCTGTGGGGGGGCAGTGTGCTCCCCTAAACTCCCCGCTCGGTACGCCACTGTGTCCAGGTGTTCTCCAGCAGGTCAAGATATGAAGCTTTACAGTCCCTGGTGCCACATCTCTGAGTTTATGAACCACCCTTGTACATTTCACCCATCCTCCAGATTGAGGGGCTTTAACACACCACATAAGACTTCCTCCATTAGGTTATACACTTTTTTTGTCAAAATTTAATATTCAAGAAAGAGTGTGAACAGCAATTTCAACAAAGTGATACATCCTCGTCATATACCGCCACAGATTCCTTACATAAATCAAGAAATGCAACCTTTCAAATACAATTATTTTCATCAAAGAGGCACAAATAGAAACAACCACAAAGAGCAATGCATAAGGAAAGTCGGTGGGTACAAAGTGTCTGTGACAGACAGCAACAGGAACATCGACAAGACGGAGCACACTGATACAACAAGCATTAGCAATGCGAACATTTTAGGCTTTTGTGTAGGCATGGCAGAAGGCACTTGCCCGGCACAGTCGTATTGGTATTAACTGTCCATCGATAGTGGCAGGTGCAAAATGGTGCGACTACCTGGGCATCTATGCAGTAACCGGCAAGTTCCTAATATTATACACAAGTCAAAACTGTTGGCTTTGCCAATGCTTGTACGTAACAGGACTTCAATGTAATTAACACAGAGTGCTTATAAATCAAGTGGCTGAATGCAGACCTGGTTTCAGCATTTTTATTACACCATTAGCCTGTTTACAGCACCAATTAAGTCTGCAAGCTGTGTGCCAAACAACATTTACAAGCTATTTGGCCCTCCTCATATGCCGACACCTAAAGGGTTTCAGTCACAGAGGCCGATACCTTAAAAGCAGGTACTGGGACAAGGAAAAGGAACATAGAGGTAATGTGCCTGAGAGATATGTGTAGAAATGAGCATTTCTACACATAAAGTTGACTTCCTTAAATAAAACACATAGTCTTGTTATTGTTAACAAGATACTGTATTATTCATCATAAAGCATCTATGCTGCTATCACACCCGGCTGGTGTGCATAGTGTAGTTCTCTCCACAAACAGGAGAGCCCCATGGGACCAACCTCTCTGCATGCCGCTCCGTGCTTTTCTGTGCAGCGCCCTATGAGACCCCACACTCCTCCCCGCACCACGAGCGGCGTGCCCTTGTGGCGTGAGACGGAGCGATGCGGGCAACACATAGCGTGGTACTACAGTATGCTGTGCAGAAACATCAACACAGTAGGCATACATGTTGTGCTCCTCTCCCCTTATGGCCTCTGCAGGTAAGAAGTCCTCAATTACGAACACGTGCGGGATACTGCTTTGGTGCATGGGTGCAGCAGGCCCGCATTAGGTTGCCTCCCTTTTACAATGGCCTGGACTCACAGACCCCGAGTCAAGAGATAAGTGAGATGTTGTGCTGCTGCAAAGTGCCACTTCTTCTCTCTTGCATGTCCTTTGGTCTCACGTCCTTAGTTCAGAAAATGTACATGAGTGGAGTACTGCACTGATGTATTCCTCTTTTGTGCAGCTCAATAGCCTTGCCAGATTATTTGTCAGTGAGTAGGATTGATACAGCCTTCCCTTTCAAACCCCACTGCCACAAGCTTGTTCAAGCATGTTAGCTGCTTCTAGTGCAGTTCTTGGTGTAGTCCCCTGGTTTAGCCAGCCTGCCATACCAGATAATACTCGTAGAAAATGGAACAGTTACTGTTTCATCAACCTCACGGGTGTGGAAGTTGTCAATGTTTTCAACGCCGTGAGGCCTCATTAGAATATGTTTCACCATCAAAATATTTGAAATAAATAAAACAAACATTGTACCTACTCCTGCTCACATGCAGATCACGGTAGCAAGTGTATTAATCCTCTCCACAGCAATATTACCAGTCTACCTATCTTATAGGCTGTGTATATCATACATTTGTCAAGAAGGAGATTCATACAGCAGGTGCAGGCAGTAGGTAAAAACAGATTCATTGGCATGCATATTAACGCCATTCAAGGGTGCCCCAGTGATTGCTGGTGTTCCAGAGGTGAGGATTATACTTATAACATGTGTTTATCCCTTCCATGATGATTTTCAGGATGCCACATTGGGTGCTGGACTGGTAAGTGTGTGTCTTTATATCTCTCTACCTGTCTCTCTCACGTAATCTTTGACAAAACACCCTCCATAATCTAAATGTACTCTTGCCACTTCAATAATACACCTTGACCATTAACCTCATATAATGTCAAGGTCTTCGATAGACCCTGAAAGTATAAAAGGCTCAGTCTAGAGGTGATCCTCAGATCTCTGTGGTGGGGACTCAACCCACAGAACAACCTTACTGGCTCAACAGATGGCTATAGTCGGCCATGGTCCACAATCGCCATCCATGCTCAGCAAGACTTGACCATGATGGCAATGCTTGGCAATGGTTGGCTATGATTGGGGATGGTAGGTCATGGTTGGCAATGATTGGCTTAGGGATAGGCAACCGTGGTTGGTTTGGATGTTGGCGTAAGTCAGCAATGGCCGACTGTGTTTGGCAATGGTTGCCTGCTGTCTGATCCAAAAAAAAGTTTGCTAATATGAAAAATGCAAAAGCATTTAACTGCAGATAACCAAGACAAAAGACAGTTCAGCCAAACAAAAGCCAGACTCTATATCTGCCTCTGCCAACCCTTATCTCCTAGTCATCATTTAGGGCATTCATTTTGGCTCACATGCAGAGGGGAACTAAACCATCACCGCCAGCCAAAACTTACAAATTCAACATTTAATCAGTACTCAAATAATTCTACTAAAATAAAAAGTCAAATAAAAAATGAATCGAATAAGAGATAAAGTAAGTTTGAGTCCCTGGAATATGGCCAGGGGTGGTAATGTCTCTATTGCAGAGATATACTTGTATCATACAGGTCAGTATTTCCCATTCCCAGATAGATTGCACAAAGGGTTAATATGTCTGCTCTGATTTGTCTGTTAGATGCACTGCACATACCTACCATGCTAAACAACGGAAAAGCTGTGGCTCCTGCAGCCCACCCCTGAAAAACTGAAAAATATATTACGATTTGCTCCTCATAAAAACAAATGTCCCTTCTTCTGGGTACTCCAGAATTGGAGCGGGCCTTTTTTCATTTAACTAGGGTGCTGCTGCTACATCAGAATGGGACAGCCTTTGAAAGACTGCCCATGCTGGTGTGGCCGCAGCGCACTATTTAAGTGATAAGCTCTCCGTTCCAACACAGCAGCTTGGAGCTTTTCATTTAAATAGGGTGTTGCTGCTACACCAGCACAGGGTAGATTTTCAAAGGCTTCCCTGAGCTGGCACGGCAGCAGTGCCCTATCACCCACCAGATACAGAGGGACACCCTGCGGCAGACCAGGCTTACAGCCACCCATCTGCCTCATGGGATAGAGCTTGCTGAGGTGGCACGTTGCAAGGTTCTTGCCTGTACTTCAGAGACCTGTTCCAGAATCAGAAGACGCTGCTCTAGTATTTGTGCGAGTGAGTGGGGGCTGTGCATGGGGATGCAGCCGCTTCACTTATGTGCTGAAGAGGGACACATTGAAACAATCAGCGAGGTATCATAGCATTCTCAGTGTCCCAAAAACAAGTCTTTTTGGGTTTTGGCTGAAGACTGACAGGAGGCAGACAAAGTGATCAGCTGTCAAACCCTCTGAGGAAGCCACTCCGCAGGGTTATAATGAAGCTCAGTTGGATAACTTGTCAAGTAATTGCCAACTCACCCTAGTTTTGTCAGAGCCTCCTTTTTTGTGATTGCCCAGATACAATTCCCTTTCACACTTTCCCTTCAACATAAAAAGCATACATTAGTCACTCAGTGGCCGATTAAAGCTGGCACCCTATGCCTGTTTACGCGCTGTGAGAAACCTGAAGGTGTCTCCTTGGATAAACCATGGGGATCTATCATCCAGGTGGTCAGGACACAGCTGTCGCTATTGGATCCAATTCTTGGGGGTGGACTAGTGAGGGATGATCACCTGGATGGGGAGTCCTGGGGGAGTGGGAGTGGGACACTGACGGGTGAGACGCGGTATCCCCCATCCTTCAACATCTTTTCCCCATCCTCTTCCGTAGGACATTCAAAAACACTGCCCCCCCTTTCCGACACAAACACTTTCGCACAACATGAAAGACAATGGACTAACACCAGAGCCGTTTACCTGACTTGTCCCAATAGCAGGGTCAGGCAAAGTCAGGCAATTGATCAGAATCACACACACCTGACAGCCCTTTGCCTTCCCCACAAGGATAAAAGGGGGAGCAAGAGAGCACAGTACAAGCAAGGCAGACTGCACAACGAGACACCTTTCCAGAGCAGGCAGTTCAAGAGGAGGAGAAAGGGGACGAACAACGAGAAGCCGACGAGGAGAGACATGACCTTGCTCTTCTCGACAAAACCCCTCGAAACCTCAGCATAAGTAAACGTAAGACCAATGACAATAGCCCAAGTGTCCTGCAGCAAATGTCAAAGATACACGGAGCGTATCAACATTGATAAGTCAGAGCAAGGGAGATTCCTGCTACCGTGGTACTGGCCTTGACTCCAGTTGCGAGGAAAACCAAGTGGTTCATCACAGCCAGTGAGTCAAAGGGGAAACCGATAAGAACCGGGCTGTGGGGAATGAAAGTGGCAAAGTAAAATAAGTTCAAAGAACTGTAAAATTGTAAAGGGGAGACCAGCTGCAGAAGGGGACCGACACCACGTGGGTGCTGCTCCGAGAAACCCTGGTCGATCCCCGTCTGAGTGAAACTGCAGATACCAGAAGGCTGTACAAGAGCCGTCAGGATAGCTCAAAGTGGTCATACAAGAGGTCAAGCAAAATCTCCATACAGTCGAAAGCCTTTGACCTAAGAACTATAAGAAAGCAAGGGAAGTAAATCCCTCAAACATTGAAAGTAAATGTGAATGTGAAGTTGGCAAGAGTGAACCCGGAAGAGGAATTCTGACGAAGAGGGGACAAAGTCTAAAGTCCCAAGAAACAGCGCTTTGACAAACGTGAATCCGGTAGAGGGATGTCCACTATGAACTGTAAGAAAAGACATTACGATTTGGGAACCAAGAGAAAGCCATAGTGAACCCGGTGGAGGGAGGCTGAAAGCAAAGAGGGGTCTGTGCCCGGAAGGGGGGTGGGGGCCCAGGGGTGAAGCCATCACCCGGGAAATAAGCCATAGTGAACCTGGTGGAGGAAGGCTGAAAGCAATGAGGGGTCTAGGCACGGAAGAGGGGGACCCCGGGGTGAAGCCATCACCTGCGAAATACGTAGAACTTTGTGTTTGTTAGTCATTTATGTAAACCTATCAGGCCCTCAGAAACAGGAGACTCAACCACCAAAGGCCTTAATATTGATAGAACTATTTTAGGATCCAAGCCCAGAAGAGGGGGATCCTGGAGTGAAAGTCATCACCCAAGACCACTGAAAGGGGACTGTATATTTGATTTGTGGAAACTGATTGGTACTTGAAAAGGAACTTTGTGTTTGATATTTTACTCACCCTCGAAGGCAAGGGACTTTTTGAAGGTAAAAGAGACTTGGCCATCGAGGTTCCTGATAAGCTAAAACAGAACTGTTTCATGCTGGGAGAGCTCGAGACTGTGCTGTGCTCCAAGATCCCACCTTACCCCGTGCTCAAAACGTGGGGAAGGAAGACCCAGGCTACCATATCCTGACATATTATTCATGAACACTTCTTTCTTTTCTTGAAAACTATCCCACACCCTTTTTGTATCAGTTGTAAGGTTTAGTAATAGGTTTCTTAATATAGGCCCTTTTTCATTTTACACGCCAGCAGTTTTGGATCTACGCGATATTGCCATGGATGATTTACCCGCAATGGAAATGTTTGTGTGGGAAATGCACAAATACAAAATGTTTGTACATTTCCCATGAGGACATCCATTACAAAACAACCCCAAAACCATACAAACACCCCCCACCACCCACACCCCCAACATACCCTCACCTCCCTGCCTACCTTTCCCTCTGACGCGCTGTGTCCCTGCGGCGCCAGTTCCCTTTAACTTCCGTGATTGGGAACCAGCACTGCAGGGTCCTTTTATTTTCTTTACTTTTGATCAGGAGAGCTGCAGGGGTGTCACCCGCAACCCCCTGCTCACTATACTGTGCAGTATAGGGAGCGGGTGTTGCAGGGGACACCCCCGCAGTCCCCGGCTTTTTATTTTTATTTTCAGCGGGTCAGCTGCAGGGGTGTCCGCCAAAACCCATGCTCACTATACTGTAGTTCGACTGTTTCGTGGTATGTTTTTTAGGTCTTTTGGTGGGGTCGGTAATTTATTTTCGGTAATTTTGGCCAATTCCACTAGAGCTGCCTTATTTTCATTTGATGGTCGACACTTGCTCCCATCTAAGATTTAAGTTTAGATTAGGTGTTTTTCCAACCTGCATACAGTTTAATAAACACCCTTGAACTGTGATCACTTGTGTCTGTCTTTACTGTTGCCACCATGAGTTCCTTACACCACCATCCCCCTTTTTCTATCTGCCCCCTCATACACAGAACTTCCCGACAAGAGTTAATATCTGCCAACTAGATATGTGCCACCACACATAGGTAATAGCGCTATGGGTCTATAGGAGGTGCAATTAGTGGAGTCTTTCCTTGGCTTCAGGATTAGCGTAATCATGGCTTCACCATAGAAGGAGGGAGGAATGTAGTCTTGCTGCAAAGCTTCTTGCCAGACTTTCAACAAGTGCAGGGACACTTTAGGACCAAATTCGTAAAAACAAATACAGCTGTTAGACCATCCGATACCAGGACTTTTGAGGTGGGAAGCGCTGCAATGGCATTCATTATATCTTTTGCAGCGATTGGGGAATTTTGGAGTATAGGGTGCACCGATTTAACTTTAGCATTGTTATATCGCATAGGTTTGCTTTGAGTTCCATAGGAAATTGTGTATCCTTCCTAGTATACAGTGTCTTGCAAGAAGTATGAAACATATTCACTATGTCACTGAGATCTGACATGAGTGTCCCTTTGTCGTTCAATATGGTCGCTATGTTTGTAGGCCCCCGTTCAGAATGCAAAACAAAAGAGGTGATGGCTGGAAGGTTTAGAATTAATCTTAACCTCTGGCATTGCTCTGGGCAACCCTCCAGGCCACTGTTCTTCGCCTGCCAAGCCATTACAAAAAGGGAAAGACCATATGCAAATCAGGCTTGGTCCCACCCCAAAAGGGTCTGTCCAGCCCGAACTACTAGGTCACATCCCTTCTGCACAAGACCACAAGCATCCCCAAACATGTTTTGGCCTTGTTGAGCCTCATCAGTGAGGAGTAGCTTGGGTCTCTAGGCCCAGCAGTCACGGGACCCACATCTGGGCATACCCATCCCACACGGGGTGACTACAGCAAACCAAAAGAAGTGATGTCTCTTTCAGAACACAACAGTAAGGCTAGGAAGCAGCAGGTCTTCCGTCTTCTTCATATTTCGGGTCTGTATCTGGGCAGAAACTAATTTCACCTCCTGATCTGCCAGTAATCGGAATTGGTGGACCTGATCCATTTCAATCTCAAGTTATCTGATCTCTACCTCGGGTTCCGTCAAACTCCTCCTTATGGCCTTATGGACCACATTCTCTATGCCTGTGCAGCACAAAGATAAACCTTGAATGCCTCCCAGATAGTAGACATTCAGGGAGACCAAGCCGATATTAGTTTAAAAAAAAGTTGTTAATGACCACGTTGATGTCACTTTTAAATGCTACATCCAACAGTGCATGCAATTTAAAAGCCAGAGAAGTTGCTCAATTACATTCTCCTCAAGAAGAAATGTCAACAATAAGGGGGGGGGGGTGTTCTGATAGAGTCCTAAGGAGCAGAGTACACTCCCGAGACCTATGTAACAGTCCCGTCCCGATTAAGATACATTCAAGTCGTGACTACATATCATGGACTGAAGAGTAATATAAATATTCCCCATCACCTGGATGGAGTGTCCTCCACAGAAATCGTCCATGCCCTTGTGAATTCCCTGTGCAGACAATGAAAGAGCTCTAGGAACTCTGCTGGATCTACCTAGGGAGGTGCTTACAATGGCGTTGACATCTCCAGCCTATATAAACTGGGTATGAAAATGTTTAACACATTTACTGCTGTTTTTGCTGCCTATGCTCATGTGAGGTGGAGGAGGAGGAACATTTAACCCTAACACAAGCGTGGAGCGCTGTGCGGAGGTGAAGTGGAGGGACAGGTGATGATTGGTGGAGGACTGCCAGCCTTTGCAGTCTGTTTTTGCTGACTATGCTCATGTGAGGTAGAGGAGGAGGACCATTTAACCCTAACACGAGCGCTGAGTGGAGGTGAAGGGGAGGCACAAGTGGTTATTGGTGGTTCGTGGTGGAGCGGCTTGGAAGGGGTTACCCCAGTCACCAAGGTCTGCAAGTAAGTTACCAGCCGACCTTCGTTGGTAACCCGGTTTCTCACTCCTCTGCACTTTGGTACGTTCACATGATAGTGGACTCAGAGTGTTGAAAACCTGTAACCCGAAAGCAGGAAAGTGAAAGCTGGACTGTTGTAAAATTGTACGTGAATATATTGGCACTCCCCTCCAATTCTGCCTGCTACTGTACGTCCAGCCAACTAAGTGGCTATTTACTTATTCCGGCGATTGGATAAGGAGGAGTGTGCCAAGCTAGAATCACTCCGAGAGCCGTGCTACTGGTTGACTATTGATTTACCACCGTAATCTATCGCTCTCCAATGCCTCTGACTGTTTCAAGTTTTGAGGTGGGGTCGAGGGGGAGACAGACTAAGGCTGCTCCTTGAGCCGTCTGGCGTTCCCTGTCCCTCGTCTCTGGGTCTCTGGAGGTTTTTCCTGAGGACTGGCTGCCAGTGGCCATCTGTGACCGTGGGTGTTGTGGCTGCCTGTGGACCCGAACAGTCCTTACTAAGCTATGAATCCAAGGCGGCAGGTGGCTGTATTTGTCCCGCGGATCGTTGTGGTCCTCTGTGGCCAGCAGCCCATTACCATTTGTTTCTTATGCATTGGCGCATGCCGGAAGGTCCCGCTGTATAGTCACATTTAGACATTGACGTTTTAGCGGTGTGTAGTTTACTCTTTTTAAACAATTTTATAACTGTTCAATTTGAATGTTCTTAGGTGCATTTTCACCACGGTGAAAAGAAAAGCAAGGGATGATGGGAGACTGGGGGCGCTGGAAAAAAGTGCAAACAAAAAAAAAGAAACAAATGAAAACGGCCCAGGAGCTTGCCACGGTTAAGGCCAATCTTTTGCAACACTCCCTTGATTCGTATTTGGAAGACATGGCCAGCAAAATAGTGAATCGCATTACCGTTACTGGAAAAGCCACATGGGATGCTATTTCAGGTTCAGGAACGAATCCCAAAGTTAGCAACACTGAAACAAATGGTCGTATTGAGGGGATGGGGGCCTTAGGGGGCACAGTGGTTCAGGCAATGGCTCTACAGGAGCCGGTGCTTGGAGTGCGTATGCCTCAGGATCCTCTGCAGCCTAGTATGGAGGCAGATAAGGAAGTAGAAGTGGAAGGGGAGGGGGTGGGACTAGGCATGGGAGAGCGGGTGGTGATGGGGGTTAGTAACGGATCAATTGGTGAGTAGCCATTTGCGTGAGAGCCCAGAGAGGAAACAGAGTCAGGATCTAAATTCCTCCTCTGGATGGGAGCGGGGGGAAGATAAACTCTGGCTGGAATCACTTCTAGATGTAAAGTTCAAGCTCCTTCAGACCATCCTGGAGTCATTGCAGATGATTAAGTCTGGGGTAAGGAACACACTGGCTATCCTGGATGACACACTCAGAGTTCTAACAAAAAGAGTGGCAGAAATAGGTACGGTTGGGTTGGGGCAAAGCCAAATGGAAAGATACTATCGTGGAGGGGGGCAGGGGTTGAGTGGTGAGCATCCTGGCCCGGTCACTGACGTTGGCGGGCTGGTGATGCCGGCAAATGATAAGGAATTAACCACACAGTTAAGCTCAGTAACTGTTAATTCTAATTTTAGGGGGACTGGGAGGTCCGGAGAAGAGCATTTTGAGTTTACCACCTGCAGCAGCCCCTCTTGTGGGGATTATCATGGGTGTACCGGGGCTCCCTAAGTGTGGATTTGAATCAACTATTTCACTAATGAATAAAGCGACCCATTGGATCAACACCAACCTGATTGGAACGAGGATTGACCCAAGCCTTATATTAATGGCAAGAAGGGTAGGATGGGTAGGCCAAAAACCCAAATGTACGGAGGGCGACTGCATAGTGGTTTCCTTCTCGGATGCAACAATGGTTAGTTATTTGGTCAACTCTAATTTATCCAGAGGCCTAAAACCAAACAGCTACAGTCTCCATAGTAGGCTGGTCTCTCTGGATTTTTTCTATGGTTGTACAGGGAGGGTGGCCAATTCAGGGAACGGCTTGAGCGAATTTGTTAGGAGGAGGGAAGCACCAAGTGACCCCACGCACGGGGTCCTTTGTATCCACCACTTGGCCACAGATTCCCCTTGGGTTGGAGGTCCAACTCTAATTTAGAAAGATTGACCCCACAGAAGGTAGGGGCGCATACTATTGGGGTTGAGCTAGCTAATCGGTATGAGGCCCTAACCTCCTGTGAAGATCTGGACTGACGTACGGCTGACTCGCCAAGTCCAGTCGACCGGAAGGCTTGTGAGGGGAGAGGTGGCCCCATGTCCTGAGATTGGGGGGAACAAATGTTATCTAAAGCATCCCCTTTCGTGGATAGCTTGTTATCCTGGAATATAGCCGGGGCCAGAGGGAAATTCAAAGGGGAAGCCACAATGTTATTCTCCTGCAAGAGACCTGGGCTTTGGAGACACCACTGTTGGATGGCTACACATCGTAGGGGATCTCAACGAAGAAAATGCTAGAGGAAGAGGTTATGGGGGTCTGGCCATTTTGATTAAGGTCTCCCTAACCTGTAGGGTTAGGGTAGTGGAGACTAACATGGACTACCCACAGATGCTCGGTATTTTACCCTCTAGGAGGGACCCGTTAATAATTTTGAACCTCTATAAGAGCCACCATAAGGCTAAGGCAGACAGGTTAGCCAAGGTCAAGGTGTTTATTGATGAGTTATTTCTAAACAGGAGGAATTGTAATGAGCAATAAATATGGGGAGGAGATTTTAACCTCACAATGGGTGTAGGTCTGCCAAAGGATCTATTAGATCTGCTGGAGGACTGGACACTGAACATTTCCTTGCCCACCATGAAAGATGTGTGTGTGCAAAGGGTCTCCAAATGTGTTTATGACACATAGAATGGGGGCTGCGCACAGTAAACGGACGCATCGCATAGCATCCGATATACCGGGTAACCTTACCTTCAATAATCACCAAGGTTCGTCGACGATTGACTATTTTTATATCTCCCTAGAATTGTGGAATAGGATTGATGGTTTAGAAGTGCTTATGGATGTCAGTAGTGATCATCACCCAATCTGTCTGAAAACGGATGGCGTTGTAGGGGCGGGGGGCAGGCCTCAAGACATCTTTGTGTGCTTGGTAAAACCAAAACTCGGCTCGATTAGGAGGATTAAATGGGAAAGAATACGGGACTTCAACCTAAACTTACACACTTTGTCAGAGAACCTATCCCTTATCTAATGATATTTTGGAAAGCACTGAAACCCCTGGGCAGGTAGTTGAACAGTTCACAAAGCTAAAGGGGGCTTTGGTCAAGGGCTTTATGATACATTGTAAAAAGAACGTGAAGCCACATGAAAGAGTGGTATGGTGAGGCCTGTACCAATGCCAAGAAAGCACTCCTAAGGGCCTTGAAAGCACCGATCGGCACGAGGGGGAGATTGCTCAGGCCAGAGCGCACGATCGTGGGGAGTTAAAGAGAAGAAAAACTAAAATTGGGAGGGCTTCTTTGATGCCTCAAGGCGCAATGACCAGAAAGCTTTTTGGGAATTTGTGAAAGGGGGCCCATCTACTAAAATTGAGAGGTCTAGCGGTACAGATGTGGAAGAAGCAGCATGGCTGGAGTATTTCGGCAATCTGTTTGGTGGTGGGATTAAAGCAGAAAGTATTGGGAAAAGGTACCCTCCACTACAGTTTAGGCTAAAGGATGTGTCTCAGACCATCACTCAACAGGCTTGTAATCGAGCACCTGCCCTGATGCGATCCCCTCAGGCCTTTTTCAGGATCATTTGGATCTTTGGGCCCCTTTGTTGACCAGGGTGTTCAATGCTTGCATTTGTGAAACACTAGTGTATAGGCGCGTTATAAATTCCATATCACATCATATCCACCCTCATGGAAATCGGCTATTATGAAGAAAGGGGACCCAGCGAGTCTTATGTCCTACAGACCCATCTCGCTACTTGGCGCCTCTTTTAAAATCTTCGGAAGGGTTCTGCTGGGGCATATTGAGTCCTGGTTATTGGAAAGGGTGGTCCTCTCTGATGGTCAGCTTGGCTTTCGTCCCGGGGTGGGTACTATGGAACAGAGCCTCAATCTATACCTACCTGTTTCCAACTCAGTTTTCTGTAGGGGGGAGGGAGTGTATCTTGCATTCATGGATCTGAGCACGGCCTTCGACAAAGTGGATAGATCAAGGTTGTGGGTGGTGCTTGGCTCCATGGGTTGTCCGGAGGCCATCTTGGTGGTTCTGGGATACACTGCACTGCGTGCTTTAGGGTCGGTTGTGGGGTCTGGCAGGGGTGTGTCTTGGCCCTGATCCATTTCACCCTTTATATTTATGGGCTCCTAAAGGCTCTGGTGGACATAAGGCGGATTATCCGTATCTGGGGGGGGGGGGGCAGGGCTTTTCCAGTCCTGGCATATGCAGATGGCACTGTGCTAATTGCCAGGACTCCAAGGGCCCTCCAGGTGCTGATCTCCGCCTACGCAGCCTTTATGGAAAATATGGGCTCAAAATTAACACCAAGGAATCTGCAGTAATGGGATGGCTGGGACGAAAGAGGTCAGCGAAGATGCATCCAGTGCTTTGCAATGGGGAGATAATCCCCAGAGTCAAGGAATTTGACTATCTGGTGGTTAGATCCTGAGAGACAATTACGGGTAATGTGCATATCAAGAAACAATCAGCTAAATTAAGTCAACCGCTGGATGTTGTCTTAAAAATGTACTCTGCCCAGACGAAAGCAGTGACCTTATATGGAGCACCACTATGGGTTTTTTAGAAAGCCTGTGATATTCAAGTGAAGTAGAATACATTTTTCAGAAGGCTATTGGGCCTCCACCCCATGTATCTCTATTCATAGGGAACTGGGAATGGAATTCTGGGAGGACCAATGGGCCCTGACACCAATAACCTTCTGGATTCGGCTTTGGGCGAATGAATATGCTACCCTTTGCCACTTCATCATTAGGTCTTTAATGGCAAGGGATAATTGGAGGAAATACTGTGGCTCTACTATATTGATGAAACATTGTCCCGTGGAAACATCCGGGTACTTTCACCCCCAGATAACCTGTTGACCAAAGGCCAAATGAGATCCTATAAAAGCAGCCTGGGAGAAGCGTTCAAGATGAAAAGGGATTTCATGAAGTTTGCAACCAATTCAGACAAAGCACATTCAGTGATCAGCCGGTTGAAGTCGATCCAGCCCTATTTAATTTAGGGTTCTACTAAGAGAGATCACTGGCTGATCACCCATGCTAGATTTGATTGCCTGCAGCTGAGGGGAACCACAGCTAAATGGAGTGGGTACCCTGATGTGGCGGGCAGCCCAGCGTGTGGTGCTGCTAGAGAGGACATGGTTCATCTTTTATTGTTCTGCCCAGCCTATAATAGTATCAGACGGTAAACCTTAATGCCGTCCTTAGGTTAGCTAACATTCGCACCTATAGGCCGGCAGTTCAGTTTTGACAGTAGATTCTTTCCTGACAGCTTGGGCACTACTATCATTTTTTAAAAGAGCCACGTTTCAAAGAAAGGGGCCGTTAACCCAAATGTTCTGAAAGGAATAGTCACCTACTGGAAAACTTGAAGGAGTATTGTCCCTAATGAACTAGGGGTATTTTGTGGTTCTCTTTCCCGCCTCAGCAATTCTTATGAATGTTTATAACCTATGAATTTTAAAGTATTATTTTTAATAACATACATACATCCGGGAGGGGGGAATTGGGGTATCTCATTAGAGGTGGTTTAGGGACGGCCACAGGGTGAAGTTAGTTGCACTAAAGAGGCTGTATGTTGTGGATAACCATGTGCCATGATATGAAGTCATTTTAAGTTTCGCCTTTCTCTCCGGGAGCCGAGCCGTTCCCTCCCCCAACTCCATTTCCAGACCACAACACGCAGTGATAATACCAACCCATGCAATCAAACAAACCCAGACATCAAACCTTGAGCAACTGCCCAAGGGCAACCTCGAGTCAATCATACATTCACCCCCACTGTGAGGGGGGAGGGAGCGAGCTCCAGAATCGGGAATTTTTGACAAAAATGGATTTAGGTATTATATCCTTAAGCATGTGCTGGGGGACGATACCCCATTAGGCATCCTTGTGATAGAGTCAAAGGTGCAATGAAAGAGAAGAGTTCAACCGTTCTACTGTGTGGACATCAGGGACACTGTTTATTCAACTTACATTCAATTATATCCTTCTGTCGAGGTGGTGAGGGCGCATTCCCATATTCTACTCTGAAAAACCTAAAGGTGTTTCACTGCCCAGTCCCCGGGGGTCCATTACTCAGCTGGCCAGGGAAGAGCCATCGCCATTGTATCCTGACCCTGGGGGCAGACAAGTGAGGGAGGATCACTTGGGTAGGGGGTCCTCAGGAAGTGGGGAAGGGGCACCCGAAGGCAAGACATGGTATCCCCGATTTCCTGACAGCTATATACCCAATATTCCCTCTGCATTTATGGGATACTATAACTCCCACAAATCCCATTCTCTCCCTGACAACCCGACTACTGAGACGCGGAAGAAGAGGACTGGGATTAGGAAGATCACTGCTAGTAAAATGCAATGGCCCTGTCCCACTAATGAGGCCATGCAGGGTCAGGCACTCAGTCACAATTACACACACCTGAAACACATTGACGGCCAAATAGAGTATAAGAGGTGGAACAAAGAAGCACACAGAGAACGAGGATGGGTAGGAGAAGGAACAGCTGAGCAAGGGCTGTTGGGAACCAGGCTGAGGAGGATGGAAGGCCGAGGGGCTAGCAGACTGCAGAGGAGAGCAAGTGAAAGCCAGGCGAGGGAGCCATGTCTCCAAGAAGCCGAAAGGATTCTGAGAGGAAAGCCAAAAAAGCTGGAGGAATTCTTTCTTTGATGTGCCTGAAGATTACTAGTTTCCCCGGAACAACGAGAGAGTCTGGGATGGTCCGAAGGGCAGGAGGGAGAGACCCTGATCTTGGACGTGAGAGCAGTGAAGGACACATTGAAAGCAAGCACAGCTGGTGAGTTCTTGGAGAGCCTGGTTTGTGAAGATGTGAACGATAAAGTTGAAAGCAAGGTTATGCGTATGACAGCAGACGCGTGGAGAGAAAGACTCGATTGTTAATAAGTACAATGTCTCAGAGTGGTCCTGCAGAACGAAACGCATTATCAAAAATCTATGTGAACTGTGAAAGAATCTCAAACTACGATAAGGGTCATGCATAGGCCTCAGTAAATCTATGCAGTTTCGAAAGTCTTCCACGTGAAAGTTAACCGACAACCAAGAAGGTTGGAAGAAGGGAATCCTTTGGTGTGAAATACAAATTGAAATACAAATTGAAAGAAGTAAAAGCCCAGAGACGTCCAAACTCGGGCAAGGGAAGCCTGAAGGGCCCGTTATAAAACTGTTGTGAATTGTTGTCTAAAGTAAGGAAAGGTCCAGACTCCAGTAGAGGAAACCTGAGGAGCCTATGGTGAAAGAGTCACCCAGAAACATTGTTATACCAGAACTGTGTTACATTGAGCTGATGGTGAATCAGGCGAGGGAAGCCGGAGAGAACTGTGTTGTGTTGAGCTGAAACTGAATCAGGCGAGGGAAAACTGAATGACTTGTGTGAACTATTTGAACTGTGCGAACTGGCATCCCGAAAGGAACTCTTAAAGAACCCTAGTGGCTTGAACTTGGGGAAGGGAGTTGTGAACCAACCCCATTGCCATTCTGACTTTCTTTCGATTACATTTCCTTACACTTAGTTATTGTAAAATCGTGAGGTCAAGCATAGGTTTCTGACAGACTTTTCTTATTTTGAATGAATGACAGTGACTATCCTATTTTTCCTTTGATGGTTGAGACTACTCCCATTATAGATATAGGGCCATTTAGGAAGTCTCCAACCCCATTCAGAACTTATAAAGGTGTTGAAACTTGTATCTTTGTGTCAGTGTCTACGTCGTGATACCATGCCTGCCTCACAACTCCCAGATCCTGCTCAACGGAGGGGATCTGGTATTTTAAAAGGCTGGGAGGGAGTGTGCTTCCTTTTGGGCCAGTAAACAAGTGTGTTCTTTTGTTTTGAATGATAAGAAGATTGGACGGGCACAATATGGCATATTTCAAGCCTTTGTCCCACAATTTGAGCTTTACAAAGGTGAATGATAATCGGGACCTTTGGATAGATGATATAAAGTCTGGGCAAAAGGGGATTACAGCCTCCTGATAGTTTAGTTGACAATCATTGGGTGGGCATTTTGACCAGGTGGAGGATTTGGATCGGCTACTCAATATGCCCTAGCCAACAAGAACTGTGTAGATAGTCGGGGGTCATAGGGCACTTCCCTAAAGAACGTCTCCATAAAGATTTCCATGTTACCCGCAGGAATATATTTGGGTATGCTGACCACCTGTACTTTATTCATTCTTGGCTTGGATCCCGTTAACCTCCTGTTGCAGTGCTCTTATGATGTGGCTCACCTCTGAACTGTTTTTCAGGATTCCCACTCGATGCTCTACCTCAGATATATGTCCGCTTTAATTCTCAAACCTTTGTTGAATTTGCTGTTAACTAGGTCAAGCCCAATTTAATTTGGGTAGGATGAAGGACAATTCGGACTGGTCCCCATGCTGTGCATTGGCCGGAGCTCAGGCATCGAGGATTACAAGGCCACCACTGACCCATTATATTCTCCTGCTGAAGTCATCTTGGAGGTGCGAGTCTTCTGTCTGGGTGCAGCAGGGAGGTCTTTATTTGAAAATAATTTAGATTGTCTCCTGTTGCCCTTGGCCATGTGAAAGACTAGGCCCAGTGGCTCCAATTTATTTTTATTTTTAAATTTCTTCATTGGCATTTGTTATAGTTACAACAGCAGAGTGGCAGTGGCTGCCAGCTGCGGCAAAGTATGGACACATCAGTGTGAAGATAGCCGTTAAATTAAGCCATACATAACTTTAACAGGCCCAGTGGCTCCAATGACCTACATAGTGTTAAGCTCCGTTATGCTCTTCTGGTGTGTTACCCTTAGGGCAGGAGCATTTTAAATGTGACCACTCATGCACAACAATCCCAGCCACTTTGCGTACAGGGGCGAGATGTTGGGGCTAACTTGTTGGGAGCAGGGGCCGGTAGCAGTTCTGGCAGTGGATGGCACCCCAACTGGAGGTTGATTTCTCAGAAGGGATTGTGACGAATCACAAGATTCAGTCAATTCTCCCAAGGGGGGAGCCTTTCCCTGGGAGGCTAGGGACGTGAGCCCACTACGCAATACCCTGCCTAGGGGTAGAGGCAAGCAGGACTTCACCGGGAGAGACTTCCCACTTGGGGACAAGGACTCCTGTTCCACCAAGGAACTCCCTGAGTTATTCACTCTGGGACCATCAACAACCTCAAGGCTCAAGAAGGGCCAATAAGACTAAACCACTGTTTGTTATTGTGACCTGAGAGTTATGAATCAACCTTACGAAATAAATGGTATTGTTACTGTGAAGATGAAGAATGAGCGAGTGCTGCCGATCACTAAGTGGAAAGAGAAAGAGGACCGCCATCCTCCGCTGGGGAGGGCCCAGCCAAGTGACATAGAAAGAGACGAAGCACTCCTGTTGGAGTCATCGCTGGGAAGGAGAAACACGGGAGGTTTAAACCTGCGTTGCAGTCACAGCTGATCGAATCCAGGAGTTCCTGTGTCCCATGAAGACAACCAGCTGGCTTGTGAGGGATCCGCCGTGAGATCTGGGAGCAGGAGAAGCAAGGGGAAGGAAACCCCAACCAAGAGAGCCAGTCGTGAGAGGTGGTGTGATCCCAGAAGGATAGACCATGCAATCTGCTAACTGCACCGAGGCCGCTGGTACTTGGGCACCGCACAGCAGATGCCAAGGAACCAAGAGAGTCGAAGAGAAATGGGAAGCCGCCTGGACCAGAAGAAGAGGAGTTCCCATCCTGCAACAGGTCTGGTGACGTCAAACCCCAGGAGAGCAAGTAATGGGACAGTGGGAGACCCGGGAGGGATTTCGAAGATGACGAGCACCAGAATCATACTTGTCCCAGTAATATTGATGTGAAAAGACCAAGTGTGGATCCTTACTGGCGCAACCATACTTGTTCCAGTAATACTGAGGTGAGAAGGTCAAGTGTGTAATATTACTGGTACAGTCCCACCCGTCCCAGTAATAAAGAGAACTGGAAATTAAAGGTGAATGATTACTGGACCAAGCATACTTGTCTCAGTAAACTTAAAGTAGATGAATTGAGTAAGAATCATCATTGGCATAATCATACTCATCCCAGTGACAGCGGGAAGTATAAACCAAGTGATTACATGTGTTGGAAGAAACAGACTTTGTGATACGAGTGTGTGGTAAAATACTGAGAAGGTGGACACAAGTGTTATTGGCTGGCCCAGCCAGGAAAGGAATTGGGCACTATATCCCAGGACATAAAGAATATATTGAATGAAGAGGAAGAGGAAAGGCATTTCAGGAAAGAAAAGCTCAGTGATAAAGTCAGTGTTAAAGTCAAACTTTATGAACTGATCAAAGTAGTGACTAGAAACTACTTAAAGATTAACTATTGAAGTGACTTTTGCTAAGAGCATAGTACAGGAGAAGGGAGTCATTCTCCTGTACCCTCGTCGGTTTGGAATAGTGATAGGGACAGAGCAGATTAGAATACGACAGAGGACATTGATTATTTTTGGAGACTCAACAACAACAGACGAACACCTGAGTTAGTTTGTTAGGTAGGCATAACACCTAGATTAGGGCTAACAAGGAGTTATTTTATTTTCCTTTTAATTTAAAAAATAAGTCATTAAAATGCCTGAATTAAGTCTCACTACTTCTTCTGACTCGCCACAGGATTGTCAAAGTAAGCCATACTTAGATTCACCTCTGAGTTTATAACCATATTGACCTTAACTGTTAGATACCATACACCTTCCATCTCTCCTGAATCTCACCTTGACGACCATGTGTCCCCAGTGGAACCTCTTGAAGGATCTTGACTTCCAAGAAATGAGCGGAGTGGGGTAGTACTACTGAGGTTAACCACTATGTTGATCGTAGCCACCACCAGCTCGCCAGCCGCTTTTAGGGGAGAGGCAGGCCACCAGGCATGGTCCAGTGGTTCCCACGCCAATGAGCGATTGCTCCAGTACAAACCCAAATCCCCAAGTAGGAAATAGAGGTCCAGTCTACATTTAAGGCTCCAACTCAGCAGGGCATCTATGGAGCTGGTCAAGGGAATACAATGTGATTTGGAGCAGTTCATTTGCAGGCTGAAATAGTACCCAAACCTTGCCATCACCTGTGTATGACAGCGAGCATGTACCCTCAGGACACAGAATCAAATGCTTCCTCAGAGTCAACAAATGCAGCAGCCACTGCATGATGGGTTTGAATGAGGATGTAGAACAGACAGGGAAAATTCATGGTGCTGGATCTGCCAGCTATAATACCTTACTTGGTCTCGGTGGGCAAGAATGGCAGCATATTTCAGTAGCCTGCCCACAAGAATATTGGGAGAAAAGCTAGCGTCTACATTGATCATCGATCGGGTCTCTAAGGACCACATGCCTTGGGGCTGTGGGGGTCACAGTTCAACTTTACTAGCAGTGCAATTATCGTTAACACTCAAGCCATCAGGAAGTACACAAAACTGATTCACCTCCCCCACAAGCGCAGGAGGTACAGCGATAACAGGGGTGCACTTCCTAGAGACCTCCATCACACCTGTTAATCTTGGTTCTTGGAAGGATGTCAATTCACAACGAAAGGAGTATTCAGCTCTTTATGACATGGCAAACTGAGAGACTTCCAGGGTATACTGTACGAGATAATATCACCAGATACCAAATCACTGTCAGCGTATATAGCTCTCTATGAAAGGACTTGAACACCCTGTTGATATCTTTATCAGCTATATACACAGTATACTATGCATTTTGTGGATATCCATGATAGGAAAACCCTTGGTCTTCATGAAGAAGCCATGCCAGAGTCCTACCTAGAGTTGACCCTCACAAAACCTCCTCGCCAAACCAGGTTAAGAAAGGAACCTTTTTGATCTGCCACAGACCAGATATAATCCAGGTTTGGTTGTAGAGAATGTAATGTACGAGAGCAGGGTCTCTGTTCTAGGATGCTCATTATAAAGGGTCCATAAGGAGGACAATTCATGCTTGACCATTTTGATAATCCTTCCTTCAGCACCACTGTATAATACCCATTCTGAACTCCTTAAATGTTTCCTAGAGTGTAACTAGTGTGACAAGGCTAATAATTGAGCCTTATCAAAAGGTGGTCAGGAACCACTATACCAGCCCTTTCCTTTCCTCTCTTGTTCCTTCAGTTGATCCCCTTCTCATTCCGTTTCATACGGCTCTTTCAATTCTTCACTCTCAAATGCTTTATTTCCTTCTTCCTTTAATCATCTATCTTAGTTATACTCAAACATTCTACCTTGGACCCTTCCTCTCCAGCTAACTTCTGTCCTATCCCTCGCCTGCCTTTTCTCTCTAAACACCTGGACACATAGCTTACTGCCAGATTGCTCCTCATATCATTTCTAATGCACTTCTCTCCCTTCAACAATCAGGCTTACGACCTCTGAATTCCATGCAAACAGCTCTTATTGCGGTCTCCAACTCTCTCTTTACTGTGCGTTACTCTAAGCTCTCTTGTTCTCCTTGATCTCTCTGCTGCTTTCAATACTGTGGAACACTCCTATTCGTCTTTACTCTAAACACAATCTAGGTTTCCTTGATTCTGTCTTACAATGGTTTGCTTATTATCTTTCAGCAGGTACCTTCTCCGTTTCCTGCCTCACCAATTCTCCCCTTCCTTTCCACTTATTTATGGTGTTCCGTCCTAGGCCCTTTTCTTTTCTCCTTATATACGAATCCTCTTGATTTCATTATTTCCTCCTTTGCAATCTCCCACCATCTCTATGCAAATGACTCAAATCTTCCTTTCCTTTTCTTCAGACCTTCAATCTCTCTGCCGGTCTTCTTGCCATCCAATCTTGGATGGCATCCCATTATCTTCATCTGAATCCTCCTAAAAATCGATGTTATCTTCTTCCCTGCTCCAACCACCCCCTCCACTCTTTCCCTCTTCTATTCCCCCGCCCCCTTCTATTGCTCTATCTCCTACTGCCAGGACGTGTGTGTGATTTTTGACTCTCGTCTATCTTTTTCCCCACACATTTCTCCCATATCTTGCTCCTGCCATCATCAACTGTACAACATCCCCAAATCTCTCCCTTTTCTCACAACTCATGCTACTAAGCTCCTGCTTTCTTCTCTGGTATTCACTCGACTTTTCTTTTGCTCATCTATTCTCTTCGGTCTTCAAGCTCAGGAGGATTGCTCAGGGGCAAAGTGCTCGACTTTGAAGCAAGACGTCACGGAGCACCACAGGTTCGATCCCCGTGTCCACGCTTAGAAACCTCTGGGTATTAAGCGCATTATAAATAACCTATCATATCATCAAACTTGCCCCTCTTTGTTCAATCTTTAATTCTTCTATACATCTTCTTTTTTCTCTTTCTTCCTGGGACTACATTCGTCCCACTTTTCTGTCCCTACACTGGGTCTCTTTCAACTCTTGTCTACTATATCATTTCCTCTGTATACTTTTTAAATGCCTCAATGATTGTCATGAATCGTCCCTGGAAGTGCTGGAATCGCTGGAGGACACCACTACGGTCCGACACGTAACTATTGGAACGTGTGTTAGCGGTCTACTTGTTCAGCAACACGGCCGCCGCTTACCTGGTTTCTGCTATTAGCCTCATGACAGTGCTCTCGTCTTCTTTGGACTATTTGCCTGTACTTCATTACGCTTACCTACTGCAGCATTCTGGGCTCTGTAGTCCCTATCCAATTTCCAAGCCTGAGCACACAGGTAATAGTCTGCCTCCGGGAGTTTATCTACTCGAGCCATCCTTCAATGGACATTTGGACCAACAACCTCATTAGCCACCCAGTCAGCCAGCTGAACCTGCCTGCACCCGCAAAGGACAGCAGGGTTTTTCTGCCTGTCGGCTTTTCCCTGGACTGGGGTTGGCTTCCCGGAGCCCCCACTGCCGGGCTACTTGCACATTACGCAAAATGGCCTCCGGGGGAGCCCACCCTTACCTCTTCCAGAAGAAGGGAAAGAAGAAGACAGCCCCTCAGAGGGGACAGAAGAAGCTCACGTCCTCTGAATCACCATGTGAGGAGTCGGAGGGAGAAGCTTGCATAGTTACGAAGAGTCAACCCGTAAATTCTTAGAATGATCTTGCACCTCCTTATCTTCTTTAATCTCACTCTATGCTCCTACTCGCACACTTAGATCTTCGTCTCAAGTTCTCCTGTCGAATCTTTGCCCCCCATGTGCCCCCTCCAAATTCCATTCCTTTTCCTTACTTGCTCCAATGTTTTGGAATGTTCTTCTCTCTCTCTCTCTCTCTCTCTCTCTCTCTCTCTCTCTCTCTCTCTCTCTCTCCATTCTATCTCTACCTTCCCTCAGTTTAAAGCAGCGTCTTCTTTGATCCTGATTACCTTTCCCAGACTGCATGCATTTATCATTTAATGTACTGTTCTGGCTGCTTGGGCAGTGTTTTGCTGAAAGGCACTTTAAAAATCGAATAAAATACAAATACCAGGGTTGTCGCCAGAGGCAGTTCTACCCCTGAAGTGGATGGTGGTAGCAAAGAGGGACCCATTTCCTTCACCTCCTTCTTGTGCCCACTTGTTTCTATGCAGAGCCATGTTTCAAGCTGTGCCTCTGAACGCATATGCTCGCCAGTCTTCTCGTTCCATTTCAGATGCAGAGTCCACCATAAGAGAAGAACAACCAGTGAACATAGAGACATGTGGAGAAAAGGCAGGAAGATCAGAAGTGACTACCTACAATTCCAACACTCCAGCGCCACTGACACCTGATCACTGCAGTGGAGCGGCAAAAGCCAGAGAAACTCTGACTCCCACCATGCAGAAACGCAGAGCAGAAGCACAGCTCAGCCTTGCAGTGGCTTGAGCTCATTGGTAGTCCTGATCCACTAGACCACCAGGGATTTGTAAGGGCAAAGGTCCCCAGACTTAATGGTAGGGTCCCTGAAAACGAACTTTGCACTCCATCTTCCAGCACCGCCAGATCTCTTGGTGGAAAGTCCATTTAGAGAACGTTGGTGGGATATGACCTGTTTTAATGCCTTTTCTCTCACAGACACGCCATGGAGTGGAAGGAAGCAATAGGATTTGAATAGGGACAGATGACATACCCTTAGCAAGGCAGGGATATATAAGTAGGGGACAGGAAATGGGAAGTGTTGGTGAAGCGGGTGAGGTCAGAGGAGGAGGTGGACAGCGACCAAAAGGGCAGCGGATTGTGGAGGAGGATTTTGGAGTAGGTGAGGCATTGGGTTAGGAGTGTTAGTGGCTCTCTAGCGTTAGTATGAATTTGTGTGAGATACATGGTTAGAAAAGACAGTACAAGGTGTGACTATTAGAAGACTGAGGTAGCCCGGGGCCCCAAGTGACCTGCATACTAGGGGCTACATGCTTGTACCCTGAGGGACCCTAGAAATGAAGACAGAGACACCAGGGTTAATAAATGTACTTTATTAAATGTTGTGTGTGTATTTCTTTTTTTCTGTGCCCATATGTGTTTTGAGTTAATCCATCCAGCCACCATGAGGCTGGATGGAATGTTCAGAAAAAAGTAAAGAAAAGGCGAGAACAATGAAACAGAACTCCCCTGCCCAAAAATGGACTGGGCACGGGAGAAAAGAATCCAGTGATTAAAAACAAAGATAATTGAAAAAGAAAGAAGGAGCACAAAAAGAGCAGTCCCCCCAAGGCACAGAGACCGTGAAGCACCGGATTGGATGTCGCATGAGGGAGCCCCCAAGGAGCGAGCTAGCTGCTTGGCAGGGGTAGCTCAGCAGCCCCATGGAAGTGGTGGGTGTAAGACAGGACGGGCCTAGAAATGACAACGGGCCCCGCAGCATGCGTGGGGCCACCCGGGCTGAAGAGGAGCAGCACAGTCTGGGCTGAGTGAGGGGGGAGCCCGGTCAGCCCACCTCATGGCCGGTGAGGTGTGCCCGTACTAAAAATCCTCCTGGGCTGCATATGCCAGGGGTGACCCGGGAGCGGAAGAATGGCGAGTCCGCTCCACCCAGTGAAGAAAAGTACCAGGCTGGCTCAATGGCCTGCCCGGATGAAGAGCGAGGCAGAAAAGTCCCAGGCTGCTCCGTCGTGTAGCCTGGGTGAAGAAAAGTCCTGGTCTGCCACGATGCAGCAGCCCGAGTGAAGACCAGTGATGAGACTGTGGGAGGAATAGCAGAGAGGACAGTAGGAGGTAGGGAAACAAGACAGATAGAAGCTCTGTGGTTCCTACGTCTGTTGGGTTTGATGGTGAACGGTGTTCTGCCAGTGCCAATGGCCAGATTAAGGATGCGCCGCACCCAGCTACATCTCCGACTCCCTAACCAAGATGCTTTCCATTCCGACCTGACTCCAGCAGGATCGTCTGTGGTGGGCCGATCACAGGAGCCTCTGAGTAGGCACTGCATTCCAGGATCTTCCTCACCAGTTTACCATCGCAACAGACTCTTCCCTATCAGGGTGGGGAGCAACTTTGAGAGATCTCCAAGTCCACGACAAGTGGAACGAGGATGAATTTCGGGAACAAGTGCATTTCCTGGAATTGAAGGTGCCCTTCCGATCCTTGCAGGCATTCTTGCCAATGATAAAGATCTCCAATATCCTTATACTGATGGACAATGTGGCAATGATGTTCTACATCAACAAGCAGGGAGGCACTAGGTCGGGGAAACTATGTGCTCTGGCTGTGCACGTATGGGAGTGGGCATGGGGTAACAACATACTGCCACAAGCAGTTCATCTAGCAGGAACAGACAATGTTCCAGCAGACGAGCTAAGCAGGAGATCCTTCGCCAATTTCAAATGGGAGTTGTGCAAGCAGGTCCTCAGGGAGAATTTTCCCCCTAGGTCAGGAGACAGGGAAACATTCCCTGGGAAAGGCATTGCCAGTCTCATGGAACAACCAGTTTGAATATGCATTTCCCCCTCTCCCTCCAATTCTGAACATCTTGCAGAAGTTCAGAGCCTCCAGTCATTGCGCACGTCTCCCAACAGCCCCCCATTGGCCTCACAGGTATTGGTTCTCAGAGCTATTACTTATGGCAAGTGAACCACCTCTGCTTTTCTTCCTCACTCCCGACCTGCTTCACCAGCAAGGAGGGAAAGTAATAGACCTTTGCCCATGATCACTTACATTGGCACTCTCACACCTGAAACACTGATCTATGCTCACTTGGGATTATTAGACAACAACCTTGAAGTAATTGGGACATCCCAGAAGCCTTGTATGCGATCCCAGCACAAAGGAAAATAGTTTCCTTTTTTGCCACTGGATGCTGAGAAAGTTAAGGGATCATCTACAGGCATCCATAGATGACATCCTTTCCTTCTTCACAAGTATTGTTCATTCTGGGACTAGTGGGACATCCCAGAAGCCTTGTATGTGATCCCCGCACAAAGGAAAATAGTTTCCTTTTTTTGCCATTGATGCTGGGAAAGTTAAGGGATCATCTACAGGCATCCATAGATGACATCCTTTCCTTCTTCACAAGTATTGTTCATTCTGGGACTAGTGGGACATCCCAGTAGCCTTGTATGTGATCCCAGCACAAAGGAAAATAGTTTCCTTTTTTGCCAATGGATGCTGGGAAAGTTAAGGGATCATCTACAGACATCCATAGATGACATCCTTTCCTTCTTCACAAGTATTGTTCATTCTGGGACTAGTGGGACATCCCAGTAGCCTTGTATGTGATCCCAGCACAAAGGAAAATAGTTTCCTTTTTTGCCACTGGATGCTGAGAAAGTTAAGGGATCATCTACAGGCATCCATAGATGACATCCTTTCCTTCTTCACAAGTATTTTTCATTCTGGGACTCGTGGGACATCCCAGTAGCCTTGTATGTGATCCCAGCACAAAGGAAAATAGTTTCCTTTTTTGCCAATGGATATTGGGAAAGTTAAGGGATCATCTACAGGCATCCATAGATGACATCCTTTCCTTCTTCACAAGTATTGTTCATTCTGGGACTAGTCTCATCACAGAGACAAATATGTGTCCACAGGCTTGTGGAACACTCCCATCCCCTCCACACCTCATTTTATTCTGAGCCAATCAACATTTCAAACCGTCTGGCTAATTACTTACGGATGGCTATTATATTTAACTTTATAGAAATAATTTCACTTCAGTAGTTTTCATATATCAACAATCACGATTATTTATGTAAAAATATTTTTTCCAAACACAATATATTGTACACAATTGCTTTTCAGCCAACACTAGTTTCAACAAGACAATGGGCCTCATTATGACCCCGGCGGTAGCTGTGCCGGCAAAAGTGGCATGGCAGCCACTGGAGTTGTTTTTTTTCCGTCACCTGGCAATGAGGAATTCCCGGGGCATTACAGCCCTGGCGGTCCCGGTAATTCCCCATCACCAGGCACCGGAAACAATTACTCCCCATTCCCATTTGAGTCCCAGAGGACTCAAATGGGAATGGGGAGGACGGTAGCACCGGCACCATTCACAATGGTGCCGGTGCTACCATCAAAGTCTGCGGGCGGGTGCCTTTCCGTCCCGCCAGGTCAGACCTGGCGGATGGGAGTCGCCTGCAGCACTCGTAGTTTGCCGGTCCGGTAACAACGGTGCTGGTAGCTTACTGCTACCGTTGTTACCAGACAGGCAACTTTGTAATGAGGCCCATTGATCAAGATTCTCAAATCAGTAATCCATGCATCATATAAGTTGCTCTATGCATTTTGGGAATTGGTTAAACTTGAGTTAGTCTGATGAAATAAAACTATTAAAGTGAAATTATTTCTATAAAAGGTAAATATAACAGGCATCAATAAGTAATTAGCCAGACGGTTTGAAATGTTGATTGGATCACAAAAAAATTAGGTGTGCAGGGGACGGGAGTGTTCCACAAGCTTGTGGACACGCGTTTGTCTCTCTGATTGGTAACACAACCTAGTGTCAGGGTTGTTTTTCTCTCCTGCACCCTATCACTTACCTAAAGAAGAAACCTACTCCAAATTAACACAAAGGATTGCTCTTGGGCTATAGAAATAAGCACTCAAGTCTCATCAAACAGACTGTATCTAGTGGCTATTTGGGCACAGCTGTCAAATAAGGACGAGCTGGTCACCTTTGCCAATCCAGCCATCAAACTACACTTCAGGGGACTGGTCCATCTTTTCCCTCTAACACAACATTCTATTGTGAACTGGGAATCAGAATATAATCTTGATAGCTCTCATGCAAAAGCCCTTCAAGCTAATCACGCTATTTGATTTACGTCTGGTGACATGGAAAACATTTTGTCTAGTGGCAATTACCTCAGCCCGTCCTATCAGCAAACTGCAGGTTTCATCCATCGAGGAGCCCTACCTCTCCTTCAACAGAGACAAAGTGGTCTTACTGACAACATAAACCAAGAATTGTATGTTTCCCCAAAACCTCAGACAGAAGCAGATACATTTCTCCACTGTTCAGAGGTTCAAAGGGATATGGGGTGTTTTATCGAGAGGGCTAGCCCTCACTGGTCCTCAGACAGACTGTTTGTCGCCTTTGGTGGGGTACATCAAGGTAGGCCGGTGGCTAAAACCACTATAGCCAGATGAATAATCTCATGCATTTCTCATGCTTACCAAGTGCAGGGCAAAATCCCTCCAAGACCCGCATGCCCACTTGACGAGAGCTAAGAACACGGCAGTAGCCTTCCAACGTCACATGCCCTGGGAGGCCATACGCAAAGCAGAGATATGGGCTTCCCCTTCAGCTTTCTGTAAACACCTCACACTGGATTCAAGCTCCAGGGTTCACGCCTGATTCAGACAAGCAGTCATGAGGAATATATTTGCAACAGTGTAGATACCATCCTCCCTGTAAATACAGTAGTGTTTTCTACTTCCCCATAAATATGGAGGAAAGAGGACGGGACGAAAGAGTAGGGAAATGTTGCTCATTGTAGCGACTGCTGTAATCCTAGTCCAATGTCCCCTTTACTCCATCCATCCGCCCTCAATCCACCTAAGCTAGTTAAATAGGTCCTCCAAGTCCTCTCAGTGGGTCAGCGACTGAGGGGGAAGAGCGCAGAAGGCAGGGCATAGGGTGTGGTAGCCCTACATGCACATAGCTCGCTCCACTCTGTAACTACTTAAAGAGGAAATGTGTCTGGGCTTGCCATAGCTCCATTCGCATTCCCGCTAAGCAGGAACTCACATAACTGGAGGAAAGAGGACATTGACTAGAAGTACAGTAGTTCCTGCAGTCAGTAACTTTTCCTTTCTCTTTTTTGGAGTACTCACATCCACTTTTCTGGGAATCCCAATTATGATATCCTATTCAGTCCTGTATTATTTGGTATCCCCTTAATTTTGAGGGTTAATGCTTTACAAATATACTTGATTTGGCCTTGAATTGGGGAGGTGAACAGTGGATGTGTTTGCATTATACTCTCCTGCTTGGCGTCCTCTCCTCCATGTTTGTGTGGATGCTAGATGTAGCAGCTGATTCAGTGCTGTAATATTGGGCATCTTCTTGATTTCAAAGGTTAACATTTACCAAAATGCTGCTTGAACCTCCCTTGTATTTGGGGGTGGAGGCAGTAGAGTATGTGCCTGCACAATATTCTTCTTTTGATTCCTCTCATCATTTTGTTGTTGGGATGCCAACTGTAGTAGCCAAACGTAATAGCCAACATTTTTACGTTATTTGTAGTTAAAAAGATTCATTATTTTCATTTTGTTATATTCACTGTATACCCATAAACATTTGTGCTGGTTGACTCCTTACTCAGTCGAGGCCCAGGCCCCATGGAAGCTTTGAGTACTCCCAGCCATTTCACATGGGGTTGCTAACATAATAAAGAATTCAGTGCAGCAATATTTAGTATCCCTTTGATTTTGAGGGTTAAAACTGACCAAAACACCAGATGATATGGCCTTGTATTGAAGAGGTAAGTAGAGTATGCGCCTGCATGATATTTTCTTTCTTGGAGTCCTACCATCTAAGTCTATTGGGGATGTCAACTATTATGGCAAATTCAGCGCTGTAATATTTGCTATCCACTTTATTTCGACAGCAAACATTCAACAAAAATGCTGCTTGAACAGCCCTCGTATTGGGAAGTGAATACAGAATGTATCTGCACTCTGTTCTCCTTGTTGGAGTCCTCCTATACTTTCCTCTTTTGTGGGGATGCCAAATATATCTAATGTCCGAGCACCCACCATCTGATATGATATGATATGATTGGTTATTTATAACGCGCTTAATACCCAGAGGTTTCTAAGCGCGGACCCGGGGATCGAACCTGTGCGACTCTGCATCGTCTTGCTTCGAAGGCGAGCACGTTGCCCCTGAGCTATCCTCCCTGGAACCCACTTCCACTAACTATCCGCTGCATAGAGGACCATCTCACCTACAGGAAGTCTCTCAAGAGCTGGCTCTTCCCATCGGCACACTCAGGCGTGAACCATTCACCCACTCCTTCCCAGGAAAATGGAAGCACAGGAGAAGCAAAAGGGGCGATATAGCACTTCCTAAGTGGACATATATGATACGCTCTGCAAGAAAACAATCTATCTAGGTGTTAGGTCTACCACAACCAGACCCTCGTGTACTGCATCCCAGGGAATAGAGCTCTGCCCCTGCGGGGGATTGGCCTGCACAGCCACAAGCAACTGCAATACACATAGCCTAAACACACATCACCCTCAGAGGCGTAGACAGGGTAGGGCCAGAGCGGTGTTAATTTCACTGCGGTGGAGCCAACTACATTAGAAGATTCAGGCTCCACTTGTTAGACAATCCTGGCTATGCCTCGGATCACCCTGGGCCCAAGTGGCTTTTTACAAGTAAAATACAGCTGAATCCCACACAAAACTTGGTGCAGCCATCTCATATAGCTTGACTCGCAGGGGCTCTCATCACTCCTGTGACTCCTTCGATACTATCATAGCACCGGCCCCACCTACTGATAGTCAAATGTTGCTGTTAGGGACCAAGCCACTCCTAACTTAAGCTACCGTCGTAATGGCTATAAATGCACGCACGCATTTTACAACTCCTCATCACTTCACAGTCATCAGACTATGTTCATCCAAGGGCATTTAACCTCACAGCACTTCTAGGCCATACGAATGGTAGCAAGAGCTATAGAACTACAATATAACAGAACAAGTAATATTTGGTGTCGCATTCATTTCAAGGGCTAATGTTTAACAAACGCCCATTTAAATTGGTATTGTATTGGGGAGGGGAGTACATCATCATTATACACTGCGACGCCTGCTGGAAGTCATCCCATTCTTTATTTCATGGGATACCATATATAACAGCTGATATAGCATTGTAATATTTGGTATCCCCTTAATTTTGAGGGTTAGCATTTAACAAAACACTGCTTGAACTATCCCTTGTATTGGGGAGGGGGGTACATCATGTGCCTACACTGTAACTGCTTCTGGAAGCCATCCCATCCTTTTTTGAAGGGGATACCAAATATAATAGCTAATATAGTGTTGTAATATTTGGTATCCCCCTGATTTTGAGGGGTGACATTTAACAAAGCAATGCTTGAACTATCCCTTGTATTGGGGATGGGAGTACATCATACGCCTACACAGTGACTCCTTCTGGAAGCCATCTCATCCTTTGTTTCCAGGGGGATACCAAATATAACAGCCAATATAGCGTTGTAATATTTGGTATCCCCTTAATTTTGAGGGTTAGCATTTAACAAAACACTGCTTGAACGTTCCCTTGTATTGGGGAGGGGAGTACATCATAAGTCTACACTGTGACTAATTCTGGACATTATCCCACCCTTTTTATCTAGGGATACCAAATATAACAGCTGATCTTGTATTTTAATAGTAGGTATCCCCTTGATTTTAAGGGTTAGCATTTAACAAAGCACTGCTTGAACTATACCTTGTATTATGGAGGGGAGTACATCATAAGTCTACACTGACTGCTTCTGGAAGCCATCCCATCCTTTTTTGAATGGGATACCAAATATAATAGCTAATATAGTGTTGTAATATTTGGTATCCCCTTGATTTTGAGGGTTAGCATTTAACAAAACACTGCTTAAACAAACCCTTGCATTATGGAGGGGAGTACATCAAAAGCCTACACTGTGACTCTTTCTGGACATCATCCCATCCTTTTTTTCTGGGCATGCGAAATATAACAGCTGATATATAGTGTTGTGATATTTGCTATCCCCCTGATGTTAGGGGTAACATTTAACAGAGCACTGCTTGAACTTTCCCTTGCATCTGGATGACAATTACATCGTTTGTCTATACTATGACTCCTTCTGTAAGAACTCCCATTCTTTTTTCTGGGGATACCAAATATAATAGCTGATTTAGTGCTGTAATATTTGGTATCCCCTTCGTTTTGAAGGTTGACATTTAACAAAGCACTGCTTGAACTATCCCTTGTATTGGGGATGGGAGTACATCATACGGCTACACAGTGACTCCTTCTGGAAGCCATCCCATCCTTGTTTTCAAGGGGATACCAAATAGAACAGCTGATATAGCCATGTAATATTTGGTATCCCTTTGTGTTTGAGGGTTAGCATTTAACAGAACACTACTTAAACTATTGCTTGTATTATGGAAGGGAGTACATCAGAAGTGTACACCGCGACTCCTTTTGGACATCATCCCATCTTTTTTTTCTGAGGGTACCAAATATCCCGGGGAACGGAATGGAAGCAAGGAGGACAATCGTATCCTAGGAACAGGAAACAGGAACCAACTGCTCCTTTTTTTTCCAGTCAGTCACTAGGTTGTCTTGACACATCCTTAAAGGGGCAATACAGGAGCAGGGGCAGTACATGTAATTAAAAAGGGAAACACACCACATACTCCCACTGGGCTGTACTTTTCACCACTGAGCAGCAGAGCACTCACACTGTGTAGCTCTCAGAGACAACACTCGAACCTGACAGAATTCACACTGAAGAGTATCTACAGGCAGCACGCACACTGAGTAGCACTCACAAGCAGCACTACAATGGGAATCACTCACATTAAGCAACACGGACAGACAATACACCCACTGGGCTATACTCTCACCACTTAGCAGCAGAGCACTCACACTGAGTAGCTATCAGAGAGAAAGAACTCTCACTGAGCAGCACCCAGAGACAGCACTCCCACTAAACAGCACACCCAATTAGCAGCAATAAAACTGAACAGATCTCACTTGGAGAAATCACTCCCACTGAAGAGCAATGGGAAGCTTGCACAGCACAACAAAGCAGAAACTGCACTAACATTGGTCGGCATTCACAAAGGGCAAGGGTCAGACAACTTTAAGAGCAGCACTCAGTAAATACTCACACAGAGACACCGCAAAGGGACTGGGGGGGCAAGGAAGTACTAAGACACAAAGCAGCACAAATCATTCCCTCTGAGATAAGACTCTGAAGGAACATCACTCGGAAAAAGCAGCACTCACCCAAGCGTAATGTTCGCACTGAGAAGCACTCTGCCCCTGAATTATCCTCATCAGAGCACCCACAGGGCAGGAGCCCTGCACCTCGGCAAGTACAAGTCCCGACGGAGTAATCTGATGAGATGCCACGCCGCAACATGCCCGAGGACATCTGAATCCGGCTACAGCTACATGAATATCATATGCCTCCTATCCGGCTGAAAGCACCCCCATCCAACTGATTTGCCACCTGTTATCTGCGGCAGGCTTTTCATTTTGTTACAAGCGCCTCTTGGAGCACGTTGATTCAGCTTATCAGAGCTGATCTAAGATGGCCGCTGCATCTTATTGTTGATCTGGTTGCTAAGCAACCCAGCGTGACGGCATCCCCATAAGCCTACTGGTTTCGCCGGCCGGCGGAAGCCGGCCCCGTCGCAGAAGGCCCCAAGTATAAGGCCTGGCCTGTCCCGAGCCTGTCGGAGCCAGAAGGTCTGGAGGTCTGCCCTGTGCCTTCTCGCTGCCTCCCTCTACTTCTGCAATCATCCTCTGGACATACTCTGACCCACTGCTCCACCACGTGCTCCCGCTCTAACCTGTGGTAAGAGACCGACTATATTTGCATTGTAAACCCTACTCTGCAATTCCTTGCCTCATCTTCAATAAACAGTAGCTACAGCGACCACATCACCTTATACTGCACGCCAGTATTACAGTGTTGAGTCTGTTGTCACCACTGTTACTCTGCTTATCCATCCAGCTTTCCCGCCATTACGCTTTCTCCCTGTTAAGATAGCGAAAAGCAGCGTACATAGTACCCAGTGAAAGTCCCCCTATAGCAGCTGCCCGCTCTGCCCCTATACGCATCACTGCTGACTTGAAAGCCTAACGTAGCGGCCGCTCGCGACTATTTATATTATTATATGAAGCCCATAGTTACTTTAGCCACCACGCGACCCTGCCTCCTTCATCCAGTGTAACATCCATTAACAGCCAACAGTAATTAGTTGCCGACATCCAAACTCTATACCCAAGGCTTTGCGCCAACCCTGACCCTCTACTGCAGCTGTGCAATGTTTTTCGTATGCCTTGCCTCCCACTGCTAATTGAACCAATGCGTACTCTAAATGCCTCACTTATGTGCACAAATCATTGCGGCCAGTAGAATCCCTGTTAGCACAAGTTGCACTGTTTGACTGCTTGAAACGTCTGAACTGTTATATGGTATGCACCTGTCTATCAACATTTGAACATCTTGAATACTTGTACTAAGATATACTCACCAGTTGCTGCATCTTTTACCGATTGCATATATTATGCTTGCTAGAACAAGTACTAAGTAATACGACTACGAAATCACTTTGTGACATACATTTGTTCTGTCACCTGACCCTTGCCTATTGCTTATGCTCCCATTTCTATGCTAACCTGTTGCGCCATTTAAATGCCATGATTCCGATCCAACGCGATACTGTCTGTATCGAAACCTCTGCCTACTGTTCATTGTTTATGATCCTACTACTAGGTTCACTTGTTGTGCCCTATAAGTGTTGAAATTTCGCGCGAAGGCGGCTCTAACCATGTTCCCGACACTGGCCATTTGCTTATGAACCTGATCTATGCGAACTTGTTGCGCTTTAATAATGCTTGGTGCTGCGCGAGACATTCGCTCAAACACGCCATTAGGGCCACCTCCTGTTACTGCCCAGTGGACGGACTTCAGCTTTTCTGCACGGAACAGTGACATCATCATGCACACCACTGCCTAGTGTTACCCTCTGATCTGTGTGGTGGGTCCTACCCAGACACCTTAGTAGACGCATACAATGCTACTATGACCAAAGCCTTAGACTGAATTGCCCCACTTAAAATGTGGAAAAGTAAACCTAGAGCGCACCTGAACCCATGGTTTACTCCTCAACTAAAAGCTCTGGGAGCGGAAAAAAGGAAATTGGAAGTCCTCTGGGGACACTTGCCTACTGAGGAAAACAAAACCAACCTGACCAATATCTCTGCTATTTACAAAAAAGAAATAATACGCACCAAACAGGAAACCTACAACGATAGGATTAACAAAGCAAGTTCAAGTACCAAGGAACTCTTTGTTATTCTAAGGGAAATGGAAGCCCCCATACCTCTGTCAGACAACTGTTTGAAGGATAACCTCTGGTGCACCAATATCCAGAATGCCTTAAAGAACAAAATTACCCTTCTCCAGAATAAGATTGCGGTCAGAAAAGTGAATTTACCTAACTTAGGTACGCATGTCCAATCACCAGCTCACACCCCTAAACACCCTCAACGTTTCAGATTCTCCCAAGTCTCTGTCCTTGAGATAGAAAAAAATTATCGCCTCCCTCAAACCTTCAAATTGTCAGGGAGATAGTTGCCCTGCACAGATAATTAAAGATGCCGCCAGAGACCTGGAGCCATTCACCTCTAAATTAATTAATGCTTCATTCTAATCTGGTACTGTTCCCAGTAACCCAAAGGAGGCATGGGTCCTAGCCCTCCTAAAATAAAAAACAATCTCTGGTCCCGACCATCCCCACTAGCTATAGGCTGATTACAACTGTACCGTTCCTACTCAAGATAATAGACAAAGTAGCCTACCTTCAAATACAGGAGTATCTAGATACCAATCACCTCTCAGGAGTCCGCCAATCTGGCTTTAGGCCACAACACAGCACCGAAACGGCACTGACTGATTTAAAGACCCAGATTGATTAACTTAAAGACAAAGGGAAAACAGCCTTGCAACTTCTCCTTGACCTGTCCTCCGCCTTCAATTTGGTGGACTATGAAGTTCTATGTAAACACCTTGGCCCAGCTGCCTGCTTTTCCCAGGATGCTATAGCATGGATCCAATGTTTCACCAACAATGTACAACATATTTACAAAGCCATTGTTCGACGGCCTGGACCATCTGGGTGTCACCTACACTAATTATGCAGATGACACCTAGATCCTCATACCGCTTACAGGCGATTATGACAAGGATTTGGCCCTAGTGAATAAAATGTATTTAATCATCCAGGCATGGATGGCCGCCCACGGCCTCTGCCTGAATGATGATAAAACCGAGCTCCTTATACTCTGAACTGTATACAGCCTGAACAAACTCAGTACCGAATATGCCTCATTCAACATCGATGGGAATAACATCAAAGTGGTTAAAGAGGTAAAAACTCTAGGCTTCTACCTAGATTCAGCCCTTACTCTAGGTAAGCAGGTCAATGCCATGGCCTCCACTACAGCGTATTCTTGAAGCTGATCAGGGCCTGCAAACCCTTTCTTGAAAGTTGCATCATCCTAGCCAGAGCCCTCATCCTCTCTAAGCTGGACTATTGCAATGCCTTGTACTTGGGTGCGAGTAAGCATATTGTTAATAAAATCCAAATTCTCCAGAACAATGCTCTTAGAACAGCACAGGACATTCCCAGGAGAGAGCACATCTCGGAGATAAGGAGACAGAACAAATGGCTCTCTATCAATGACAAAATTCTGCTCAAAACTGTCTCTTTAACCCATACATGCCTCAACAAAAGCGCCCGTCTCTACCTCTCAGAGAGAATTGTCAAAAAAAAAAATCTACCTCATGTCCAACTAGGACAGCTAACTCTTTCTGTCTGGTCATGCCTAGATTCAAACTAAAAAAAAAAGCAGGGGGGTGGGGGGGGGGGGGAGTAGCTTCCCAGTTAAGGTGGCGCAGTACTGGAACACCGCCCCTCTCTCCTTTAGAGTGGACCAACCCTTCCTCAACTTTAGGCGAAATACATAAAATTGGCTCATAGCGAAGGACCACTGACACACCCAGCTTAAGGCTTGCTCGACTGTTACACGACTCCCCGATGTTGTAACCACTGACTGTCAAATGCGTGTCTTATCTGTACCATATTGTATTATCCATTGTATGTATATCAACTGTATTATTTTGTACATATTTCTGTAAACAAAGTGCTTTATTGTCCACATGCAGATTTTGAAAACAAAGCGCTTTATTGTCCACATTCATGTTTTGAAAACAAAGCTTCATTGTACACATGCAGGTTTTGGAAAGTGGTTGGTGTTTTCCAGTGGGAAAAAAAGGCAAATACAAGACTTATGAAGCATTTCACCAACTAAGTTTTATTAAATTATGGACCTACCACATTATTCCACACTGCAGCGCGTTCATAAGACTTGCCTCAGGTTTTCATGAAGTGGAACTACTTCTTCTTATCTTTGAAATATATATATATATATAGTCTGGTTTATTGTGTGATTTATCTGCGTTTCATGTCAACCCTGTAAAATGAAATATTATTTGTATACGTTTTACACTTTTTACAAGCCTGTGAGGTGCCTGCTATGATGACTGCACCGCTAGGTCACACCCTCTACAGTGAACCCATCTATCAGGTCAATTTCCCTAAGGAGGTATTATTCCATAGTATTTTTTCAATTTCCAGGCGTATTTTGTGTAGCCATTTCCATCACTGCGGGCAGCTGTGATTTCTTAAGCTACAAATAACCATAACCCCCCCCACCCCCCCAAGTTTAATTCAACTCAATGCAGTTCCGCTGACCGATCAAGATGCTCATCGGGCATTTAGAGGCTTCTCAAAACGACATTAACAAATTCAGCTTTATGCTGCCGGTGTTATGCAACATTTGGTACCCCATACCGAGGCTCGGAATTCTCCTACTTTGGTCTGCGATCTACGAACACAGCCGAAGACAGGGGATACCGGATCGGTATGGGATACCAAATATTACATAACACTGTCAAGCTGCACTGCCGTGAAAACACGGACAGCCGCTTCCGACAGCTTCCATCATTGCACAATGACCTGTACTTGCATCAACATAGGCCTTTCTCCCACTATATAGGACTGTATATATTGCACCTGTTCATGACACCCTCCCACCACAATCTTGTCTAGAGTGGTTGAGGTGGGAGTCTCAAAAGGGCTGCAAAATGCCCCTTTGAAAAGGTTTGGCAATACAGGGTGAAGGATCTGGCAAAGAAAACATGGATCACAATGGCTGCCATTTGGAAAATGTTGTGAAGGCCCTAAACCAATCAGAATGGCTTTCTTGGGACTAGACGCTCCACACTGTAGGGACCCAGCCCAGGTCTGTGAACGCAAAATGGCCATTCAGGACCTCAAAGATGGACACGTGGGTCATGAGACAAGACATATGTAACAGGTCATTTTGCAAAATTTCGATATTTATACACATAAAAAGTTTAAAATAATTTAAAAACAAAAATGTAAACAAGTTAAACTTTACCATAACTGCAGTTACTGAAATATATTAATACAAATATCTTGCTGCTGCATTAGCAGGGAGTATGATTAGTTAGACTGCCCCCCTCCGCCCCAATGCAAAATGTAAAAATTAACATTCCAAGTTCTTCAGGTCAGCCATCTGAAAATGCCCGATACAATTTTCACCCCATGCAAACGTGAACATTGGTTTTGCCCATTTTGAAAAATGTGCTCTTAAACTTGGATGGGTTCATCTACCGATATTTCGGTCACAAGCAGTTGCGGTCAACCCATCTTCAGTGTACTTCAAGATTAGCTGAACCATAGAGGTTCATATCAGCTCAAATGATTCGAACTTCCAACACTAGCTCAAAAAGATTTGAGGTCAATAGACAGCGAATGGCTTGAACCGTTGCAAGCTTCTAAAGTATGTCCTCTAGTGACTTTCAGTAGCTGTGCCAGATTTGAAGGTACTCAGTGATTTCATCAGAAACTAACATTGAGAGGTAAATTATCTTTTATTTAAGCTACTAACCAACACTTGTCCCAAATATTCTAGGACTGGAGTTTGTTTATATAATTGCACCAGTTCTAAAATATATGTTGGGAAGGATGTTTAGTGGGTTAAAAAATATAGTTCCCAGCTCTGTGTTTATTTACAGCAAACAGATTTGAATCATTTAAGCAGATTCAGACTTTCATTGTTTGGAGAGATTTTAACTGAATTTAAGTTGATAAGCACCCATTAACTAGGATTGTGTTGTTACCTCAAGCACAAAAACTGTATTCAACCCGTAAGGCAAACGGTCAAATACAGGTAGGGCTGGCTCAGAATTTCATCATCCAAAGACAAGTAAATTGGGTAGCATAAATACATTACAGGTGCCGATTCATGGAATTATCTGTGCGGAAAATCAGGACTTTGCGTGCCAAACTGCATGCAAAATCCTGTTTGTCAATTCATGGAATCGACTGCATGTTACTTTTTCGTACTTGCAGGGACTTCGCGCAGGCTCGGCACGTCACTGCGAGAGGCCGAGTGCCTTGCGCGAGACACCACATAGTGCGTGGGCGTAGCTTGCGCAGAAGGCAGGGTAGGGGGCGGAACACAGAAAATGAGGAAGAACTAGGCAAAATGTGGGCATTACGAGGGACGGCCCGCAGGCAGTTCATCGCACACCCACTATTACGTGGAACGATATGTATTCATGGATCTGAGCGCGCAACCTCTCGGCGGGGAAATTGCCATGCAAAGCCCTTATACTATCCTCCACCCGAAGGCAGGTGTACAGACACTTGCGCATAGGGTTCATAGCGAAGAGGTAAGATTGGGTGTCAGATTTAGGGGTGAGTATACGCAGGCGTGGTTCCAATCTGATTTAGGGGTGCGCATACGCAGTAGCAGGTGCAGGCATGGTTTACGGGTGTTCGCATCATATTTTCTGTGCATTGCCAAAGTTACGATAAATCGTATGCATGTTGTCGGGGTGCGGGTAACAGTTACGGGGGACCCCGCGCAGAGTCCCTGAGATGCAGGCCTGCATGCAGGGGAGCCCATGCACTGTTTGAATGGTGCATGTATTCGTGCCGGGGAGCACTGGCAGTTTTTTGCGTGGGGGTGTGTCGGGGGCGTTCCAGCCGCCACATGCATATACAGTTACTTTGCGCAAACAATTCCATGAATACTTGGAGCGCGCAGAATTAATTCTGTGCGCAGGCTCGTTCTCGGCGCACAGCCTTTGCGGGATAAATGCGCACTTTTCCATGAACCAGGCCCGAATTATCATTGTTATTTACAGTGCAAAGAAACAGGAAGAACGTTTGCATTAAGAAGTATATAAAAAGTTACTACTGAAAAATGTATGTCTTTAAATTAGTTAGTTATTCATTATTGTACTACAACTAATCCACAGTCTAATCCGTGCATAGACTCAAAATGTTATTGTGTTGAAAACCTCGAAAATCCACAACTCAGCTTTATTCCACTCAAATAAGAAAGACATTAAGTGGTGAGATTATCTGTCAGATAGTTCAGAGACAGTTAAGTGTTCTGCATTTGAGATTTGCATTTAACCTCCAGGTCAAATTCCTATCCCAGAGGGTACTGACTCATTCAGTCATTCATAGGTTGATAAATTGACAGGCATCAAATTAGGTACTTCTGCAATGAACGTACAATGACATACAAAGGACTCTGGTGGGAATCACAATATAAAAACAGGTTGTATTAATATCATAGAAATCAACAAGTTTAAAAAATGACACAGAACTATCCATGAGGCTGAACAGCTCACATACACTTAAGTCAAGGTGAAATTCTCACATGTCAGAAAAATACAATTCAGCAACCCAAACATAATAACAACTTACTTTACCTAAAAAATATTGAATTGAAAAAAAACAATTTTCACAACGATACTCACTGTTGACAATAGCAATCGTGACAATGAGGACTGGTATTATCATAAATAACTTTTTTTTTATTATTGATGCAGCTGAAATAAATCAACTTTACAATAAATTTCATTGGAAAAAAAACAAAGAAAAAGATACATCTAAACGTAAAAAAAAAAACAGGAAAATTGACAGATACTATCGTGTGCAAATCTGAGCTGTTGTATATTACACCATCTCTATCAAACCGACATTGTTCTCCTGCAGTTGTAATCCAGTATCATAAATAACTATAATTTAACAAAATCAGATAAAGTCTTTTGGCTCATGAAATGGCGATGTTAAGATGTCAATGGAATCTTAACTCCTGCTCGAAAACGTTTTCCTGAAAACATCCTGCTTGGTGCCCCTTGAAACATTGTGATAGACATAAGTGATTAGTGAAAGCATCACAAAAGCAAATACATTTGATATCCTGACATTTTGCCATACAGACTCTCTCGTTGGTTATGGGACCATAAAGGGAGCAAAACAGAACGCCATTTCTCTCACCGGCCAGGGCAGGGAATGGGCCAGAACAAGATGGAGCGCTGCTCCGTCCCCTAGACCAAGGGGCTAGGACATGACTCTCTCAGATCCTGCGCCTCAACCAGCAGACAGCTTTCAGAAGAGTCGGCAGGGAGCCAAGCAGCCTGCTCGTTGAAGTGCAGGTTGCTCATGCATGCTATAACTCCTTAGAGCACTGCCCTATTGCGTAGAACAGGGGCTAGCACAGAACGCTAACAACCAGGTGTGTTCTAAAGCTGTATTATCGCAAATATTGCACGCACGAGTAACCCATTCTTCAACAAGCTTTCAGAAAACTCATTAATGGAAACTAAATGCCGAAACTGCCAACACCTCCAGAGCAGTGGTGCAGCATTCCAAACCGGTATACATGTCCTGCAATTTACAGACATTTCTTTTTTAGGGTGAATATTGTGATCAATCTAAACAGAAGAGGCCATTATTCGCTTAAAAGAGTTTCTTACTGTATCACTATAGTACATGTTTAACATGTAACATTGTGAACATTATGTTCCCATAACGCTCTTTGCCTTTATGCAAATCACCACTGTTGGGTTCTATGTGGAGATACTGTGTTGAGCAACCAGACCAGGGCCACGCCCCTTGGCCCTGCCCCTCCTTTCCACAGCCCCGCCCCTCCAGAGGTAACAGCTCCCCAGTAAAAGAAATCAATTTCCAGCACTGCCACCGGCAATAACAAATACGGAACGCCTTCTGGTCTCTTATCTTCCTTGATAACATCAGACATAACTTCATAAAGACGTTTACTGATCTCCATGACAAATAATTACATGTCATGGGTCAGCTGGTGTTCCTTCAACATTAGGAAAGCTCCATTTATCAATAAATGTATATGCCAGCTGGGCATAAGCAAAATCAAACGGTGATGGCTGAAAGGTTTACAATTATTCTTAACCATGGGTACATCTCTGGCCAACCCTACCGGCCATTATTTTTGGGCCTGCCAAGACACTACAGACGGGAAAGACCATATGCAAAGTAGGCATGGTCCCAGCCCAAAAAGGGGGCAGACAAGCCCCAACTGCTAGGTCACATGCCTTTTGTACGAGACCACAAGCATCCCCAGACATGATGTGGCTCTACTGGGCGTCATAAGATGGGCACACCGCATATACCTCAAAATTGTGAGCATGAATGCTTGTCACGACTAAACTATTCTATCATGATGTTTTAACTGTATACGTTGATAAACTAGAACCAAAGTATGACGCTGACATGTATGCACTATTCAGAGTGGAATGCAATGATTTTCAATGAGTGACAGCATTTATGTCGAGTTCTACAAGTTAGTCAACATGTAGAATCCTGAATGTGCTTTATCATGACAGAACGTGAGAATGCCCATTTGAGCAAAATAGCGGTACAGCCCAAAATGTAGGGGGCAGAGGGGACAACCCCGTTTATCAATAAATACATTAAAGTGCATCGACATTATCTGCAAGCTGGGGAGGCGTCGGTCGATACGCCCACGCAGAAACGATTTACATAGCTTACATCAACAGTTACTTAGCTTCCAGTTACACAATAAAATCACTCTTAGTCACCAGCGCCAAGCACCAACATTCTGGAGATGGCGTCTCCATTGTCACCTTAATGTCTGCATTTCAAAGCGCATCGGACAAGCAGGCTTTTGCTAAATGAATGTGACTTGTGGTAAGAGGTCCTCATACTGACAACTGTTATTGTGAAGAATTAATGTAAAATGTAAATAAATAAACATTTTAAAAAATGTAGCGATAGCTCTGTGAATATCAGCTTTCTCTCTCTTCAAATACAAATAGAGGGGAACGGTAAAGTAGCCCTAAACGATGCCAGAGATTGTAAGGGCGAGATTCAAAGCATGCACGATTGGGTGGCAAAGAGTATGACTGCTGTAGCCCATCCTCAAGAGAAAAATAGTAATAATGCCACCTGGCACCATAAACTACGCATACCATCGCCATGTTGAGGCAACAAGCACGCTACCCTACGCCTGACAGCTGTCAGTCCACATCACGGAAAAGGACCCCCCTTCATATGTGAAGTCTCTCAGTCTCAGCCCACCAGTTGCTTCCTCGCATGTAGGGGGGCCCCGACAGACAGCTGCCACTCCCCTTAAAAACAAGGTATATACCTGTGACATATGTCCAACACCCAATGTAGGATCACCATTGACAGTTATTCTTTATTGGTCTAGAGTCTCTGTCTGGGAAGCTGCCCCTTCCCAGAATTCAGGGTTTACCCCAGGACAGAAGTTACTCTGCACAAAGGTCAACGGCTGTCATCTGGCAGCTCACTTGTTCCAGCCTTTGCAGTGACGGGCCTCTCGCATGGTGGCTATCGCCCTCCAGACCCTAGTACGGAGAAGCAATCTCCTCCCCCCCCGCAGCTGTCACTCCACAGTGCATGGTCTCCTTCCTATGCATGTATAGCTCGTGATGCTTGCCCCTTGCTGTAGAGCAGGGACTCCTTTGGCAGCTGCCTCCTTTTAAAGGGCACGAACTCTCGCCCAACAGCTTTCACTGCCCCGACCTCTCTACAGTAACGGCCCTTCCTCCCGGTCAGCTCTCTCTGCCTAACAGAGAGAAGGGCACTTCTACCAACAGTGATCACGCCCTTCCCCACAGCAGTGCATGGCCAATCTCCTGAAACATGACGCATGGTCTCCCCCGACTCACAGATGGCACTCCCCACACAGTAGGATTTCACTCTGGCTAGCTGCGCCTCTTTATACTGGAGGAGCTCTCTCTTGACAGCACCCACTAGCCCCCAAGCGGAGGCGGGGTCTCCGTTTGACTTGCTCTCTTGAAACTGTGTCCATGAGCAGAGCTGGCAGTGGGAACACCCCTTCCGCCAAGTGCTGGATCAAGCGTCTGTAAATCGCCACGCCCACTACTGTAGTCTACTGTGAGCAGTCATGTCCCTTCCAACAGCCCAGCGCCTCCCCCTCCTGAAATGTGCCCATCCCTCAATAGTGCCGTGCACTTTCACTCACATCATGCATAGGTACAGGATCTGCCACACCCCCTGAGAGTAGCTCATCTTACTATTGACAGCACCACACACAGTGCGGGAATGCCTTAGCGACAACCGCCCCGAGGTCTCTCGCCGAATAGTTGTTCATACGCACCACGCAGGGTCTCCTGCAAGGGCTGTCTTTAGCCCATAGAGCACTGTCCTCGATAACCGCTGCCTCTCGCATATATAGTCGATTTCTCTCCTCGTGCCCCCCCCCCCCCCAACCTCACTCCCCTGTAGTCTCGCTGACAGTTTTCACTATAACTTCCCAACTTCGTCGCATGCAGTACCACATCCCGGACAGCTGTGAGTGTCCATTTCCCCACACTGTAGCGCCTCGACCAAACAGCACAGGTTCTTTCTACTAACAGCTGCCTGACCCCGGCATCACATCATGTTTTTTACCTCGTTAAATCAACACCACCGCGTGCAAGCACTGGTTGGAGAGCGGTCACTCCCCCATTACCCCATAACAGCACCCTCCCCCCCCCCCCCCCCAACCAACCAAACGGTGCAGGTCTGTGCTGCAGCTCGCAGACTCCCCACCCCGCCCCCGTGGCAGGGTTTCACATCTGACAGATACCACTCGTCTCAGCGAGCTGAGGGTCTCCCCCATCTGACAGCGCCCCCCCCCGCCCCCCTCGCCTCAGCTGCTACGGAGGGCGCTCGGGGCCAAAACGCTTCTGTGCACTAGATGCAACATGTTTCTCCCAGAGTGAAAACTTATACCCCGGTCCCCTCCTGCGGGGCCTCTTCCCGCCCCCTCCCTTGAGTGTGGCAGGCAGTCTTCCAAAACATCTCCTTCCTTGCTAGCCCTCCCTACTCTGCCCCGCCCCCGGGGGTTTATTCCCCTATGTGGCCCTTAACGCAGACAGTGCATGCCAAAACACTCCCGGCACGCCCCCCTCACCTGCGCAGATCTGGACTCCAGCCCCCGGCTGACGCCCCGTCCCGCAGTCTGTCTCCCCCGCCCCGGTATAGCTGATCCGCCGCCGTGTGATGCGTTCTCGCTATCTCTCCCTTCACTGATCCCCCCCTGGCGGACGCGCCCACTTCTCCCGCTGACTCCGCCCCCTTCCCCTCAACCATCAAACCCCTTCGCTTTGATTTTATGTTTAAGCGCTCAACAGCGCCGCCACACGGCCAGTCCCGGTGTTGTATGGTATCCTGCGTCCCCATGGTAGCTTGTGGGAGGCAGTGTTTGGCAATCCTCATAGCCACGCCCACTTGGATGCCCCGCCCACCCACAGATGGCTCAAGCCATACAAACAGTGGACACATGAAAAACGAGAAAATAGAGCGGCACAGCCCGCCCTCCAACAGCTCCGTTCCTGGGATTGGCCAGTGATGTCTTTGTAGCTCTGCCCCTGCCATTTTATTTCTTCACAGTGTCGCAGCCCTTCTGAGACACACAGTCTGCGTAATAAACCCAACAACACGTTTATTTTTCTTTTGTCATCTGCAGCCGAGGCTTGCTTATTCATAATGGTGACTTTCCAACTGAAAGACCACCAGTCACCTTGCAAATCTGTTACAGTTAAGTGAGCAACACAATAAAGCACCCTTTTAAAATGTGTTCACACCCATAACGTCTAATAACTTGATATCCTAAAACGTAAAGTGTGCTTTCATGTCCTTAGTTGAATGTTGTTAAAACCATGCCTAACAACACTGGAGCATGCATGCCAACATTCAGAGCCATTTGGGAGGAAGATTTCCACTGGGAAATCAGGAGACCTACATTTCCCCCTAGGAATGCATTAGGGCTACAGTAATTTTAGGCGGGAGAATGTGAGAAATAGGCAAATAGCTATATTTTTCACAGAAAAATCGGGAGTCTCCCGCCTAAATTGGGAGGGTTCGCATGTATGCTGGAGGTTTGTTACAAATCTCCAAACCAAAGTGAGTTTTTTTAGCCTCTTTTATTGTGTGTCTTAAAGCCCTGAAAATAAAGTGAGTACATAGATATTTTGCCTTTTGCATCTTATAGTTTTCCATTCAGGATGTGGAAAATAAAGGTACACTGATATTATTGTGGCCCAACATGCTGCCGCTATAAGTATTTAGATGTTGTCATGATGCTTTACTATGCAATTTGTGAATTTTGCAAGTAAACTCTATAGGACAGTATTATTGTAGGTCTTGACACCCAAAACTTAAATATTTGTTCCAAGTAAAGCGTGGAAGAAGATGGCCGTGGCCAAATTGCAGAGTGGGTTAAAATCCCTGCTTCGCTGTTTAGCGTAAGGGTGTGATCCTGGGCAAATAATGTAATCTCACAATGGGCCTTATTACAAGTCCGGAGGTAACTCAGCCGTTGCTACCGACGGGTTGCCGCCAGATTTGCAATATTTAGTGGCACCTGGCTTGCCGGAAACACCCGGGGATTACAACCCCAGTGTTCCGGGAAGTCAGGCGCCAGTAAATGGTACATCCCCATTCCCATAAGGCTCAATGGGAATGGGGATGACGGAGGCACCGGCACCGTTAATAACGGTGCCGGTGCTTCCGTGAAAGTCTGTTGAAGGGTGCCGTTCCGCCCGCCAGGTCTACCCTAGAGGCCGGGACGGCACCAGCCCTCAGACTCGTAGTGTGCTGGTCCGGTAACAACGGTGCCGGTAGGCTTACCAGCACCGTTGTTACTGGACCGGCACACTCGTAATGAGGCTCACTGACTTCTACTGTAAAAACTGGAGTGCTCATAAGTGATTGCGTTTACACCCTTACAATAGGACAGTTTTAATAATTGTAGGGAAACATTATTGTACCCTGGTGCTCCTCTGCTAGTAGCTCTAAAATGCTCATATAGAATTGCATAATTCCTGCACTGGCCCTCCGCCAGTCACGTATAACTTGATTTGACAGGCAGACAGTCTCACCATCCAGTCAGTGCACCAGAGATTCTAGTAAAGGGCACTAACTGTGGTAAAACCAACATTATATTTTCTTCCCTGCTGCTCCCGGCCACTGAAGTTGTTTGGGCCGTCCAGAGTACTACCGCGTACACTGCTATGTCTTGTTATGCTATGATATTGAGCCTCTAAGAGTTGGACGAGACATTGGGAGCAAAGGTGCCAGGAATAGCCCTTCAAAAAGACCAGTGCGCAGGAACTAGAACATTACGTCCGCACGTAATACCTTTTACTTAAACTCTGCAAGCTAGTCTTGGAGGAAAGATGGGGGCACCAAGCAAGCTCTGCAAAAACACAATCTACTGCCAAACGTCCACATCCAGGTGGAAGAGTTATATTTGGCTCAGTTTGTACATGTGTATTTATAAACCAGTTATGAACTTATCGTTTTATGTTAACAGGACTGTACGGCTGTATAGCCCTGGTGCGTAGCTGCTAGGTTCTTCCCAGCCATGGTTGCTGTATACTTTGCTAGTAAGCAACAAGGACAGCACATTAGCCAAGAATCAGGGACGACGGCAGGGCCTTTCAACTCTTCCAAATGAAAGGGACCTCGAGCCTCAGGGGACCCCCAGCAACAGCCCCCATATTGCCACTCAGCAGCGTAATAACACAGCAATATATTCCTTTATATATTGCTCACTGGCTGGGTCTTACATTGTGTGCTTTGCAGTGCTCACCTTACAAGCTGCTGCTGGAGCCCCATTGAGGAAAACAGAAATATTATCACCTACTTTCAATGCTGTTTCCTCCATGTCACCTACTTTCTTATGAAGAAGGATCATTCACAACTATTCAGTGGTCATTCAGTGTTTCAGCTCCCTGCTGGCTTGTGATAATTGGCGGCTATTAACCTTATCTTTATCTCCATTATAATGTATGCCCTCCACACCCACATGAGCCTCAGACTCCTTTCTGCTCTAAGCAAGGGGAGCCCCCAACTATCAGGTTGAAGTGATCCCCCACCCATCTTCACCCGGGCCTGCAGAGAATATTCCATTATGTTTAGAGAGGACATTTTATCAGACCTATGTGGCCTACTACATCGAAACAATTTTGCCCTTGCAAATCATGGCCCATATCACACGTCACAGCGTTGAATACTATGCAAATGTACCAGAGGTGCAGCATTCATACACTTACAAGAACAGTACAAACAATTTTGATAGTGGAGGTGCAAGATATCACAGCCTGAACGCACCTATGATAATTTGCATCCCCTGTCTCCCGGGGGTTAACTCACAATGACACAAGTGGTCATCCTGTTTTATGTTTAATCTGGTCCCAACCAATGTAGAGGCACCATCTAACCCCTCCCCGAACACCCTCATACCTTTTGATTGTGTGGGGTGCAATATATCATGGCCTGAACGCAACTATGGCAATTTGCATCCCCTGGCTCCCTGGGGTTAACTAACACTAACACAAGTGGTCATCCTGTTTTATGTTTAATCTGGTCCCAACCGAAGTAGAGGTACCATCTAGCCCCTCCCTGGACACCCCATATATTTTGATTGTGGGGGGTGCAAGATATCATGGCCTGATTGCACCTACAGCAATTTGCATCCCCTAATTCTCTTGCTGTAATTCACACTAACACAAGTGGTCATCCTGTTTTATATTTACTCAGGTCCAAACCAATGTATCAGCACCATCTATCTCCTCCCTGTACACCCACATACCTTTTGATTGTGGGGGTGCAAGATATCATGGCCTGATTGCCCTTATGGTAATTTGCATCCCCTAATTCTCTTGCGGTAATTCACACTAACACAAGTGATCATCCTGTATTATATTTACTCCGGTCCCAACCAATGTATCAGCACCATCTATCTCCTCCCTGGACACCCCCATACCATTTCATTGTGGGGGTGCATGATTTCATGGCCTGAGCACACCTATCTTAATTCACATACCCTGTTTTTCATGGGGTAATTCACAGTATCAAGTGGTTATCCTATTTTAGATTTACTCTAGTTCCCCTTAAGCGATGTATATGCATCTTCTAGCCCCTTCCTAGACGCCCCAAAACCTTTTGATCAGTGAGGTGCACAGAAAGTTGAATCAAGTGCTGAATAATCTGTGGATGACTTGCGTACACTCTGTGTGGGAGTGGTAACAAGTGACTCCAGAGGAAGCTGTGATTGTGAGTGTATGCGAGATGAGCGGTAGTGTTGTGGTGTGCAGGATGTATAAGAGGGGTAGGTGAAGAGTGTAGATGTCGAAGGAGTAGAGGTGGTTGAAGTGGAAATGAGAGGTGAATGGTAGAGTGAGGGAGTAGTGAGTGGTGGAGAGGGCAAATGATATGCAGGAGTTGTACAGGGGCATATACAGTGGTGTTGACTGTCATAGGTGAAGAAGGGGAGTATGAGAGATAAAAGAGCGAGGAGCGTGAGAAAATTTAATGGACAGAGGAGGAAAGAGTTGGAAGGAGATAGGGAAAAGGGAGAGAGTCGGAGGAGAGAATAGAAAGTGTGGGTAGTAAGAGAAGGTGGGAGGGTAGGGGGTAAGAATTGAGAGATTAGAAGACAAAAGTAGAGAGTAAGATCATGGAACTGTTACGCTCACCTGGTATCCACAGGGACGACACCCAGCTGGGTTACTCGCTGGTATGCTTCTCAGCTTTGCCCTGATGTGGTTTGTGGGGAAGGTTCTGCCTGAAAATACAGGAGGACTGTGTTCAAGACTGACCGACTGGGATAAGTATCCTCCCTCCACCCCCGTATGCTTTCAGTCCCTCTGGCGCCCTCTCCTCACCTTGTGGTAGAATTAGGCGTGCTCTCCGTCCTGCCTTCTTCGCAGGGGCGCGTTGTCTTTCATGGGCGAGTACGGTCCAGTTACTTCACTGACGCCGGCCCATTTGATATTGTTCAGGTAGTTCTTATTGCTGTTCTTTAGTTTTGTTGCTATCCTGCATGCCTTTCTTCGTTTAAAATGTCTTTTTTTTCTCCCTTGGGTATGTGGAGCATCAGCGCAGCAAACTGGCTTGGTTGAGCCCCGCTGGTAAATGCTGGCGCATTAAGAGCGCTATGATGCGGTAAGGAAGCGCTTTGCGCAGCGCTGCGAAGTCTTGCCTTTGCTTACCTGTGTTTTCCTTCCTTGTAGGTCGCTGTGTTCTTCAGCACGAGTGGAATGTCCGGAGTGGTGCCAGCCGAGAGGCGACCAGCCAGTAAGCCTTTTGAGCAGTTCGTAATTTGTAAATGTCTCTACAGCTTTCTTTAATGTTGCCTCTATCTTCCTCTTTCAGGTAATTCTGTCCGGGAGGCGTGCAGATTCGAGGAAGCTGTTCTCAGTAGCTGCGAGTGTTTAAAGCTGAAGACTGCAGGTGAGATGCTGCTGCTAATGATGTTCCTTTTGTCTCCTTGCAGGTTCTGCTTCTCCGAGGTTCGAGGGAATAGCTGGACACGGTGAGCGTCACGTTGCAAGCTACAAAGTAACGCAAAGTGTGTTCTGCAGTCAGGGTGTGGTTTATATAGCCCGGGTAAAGTAGTACCAGGGAAAGTAGTTCCAGGCCTGCCACACCCAAAACACTAGACCACATAGCTTGGTTCTTAGGAACCAAGCTATGTGGATGCCTCCATGTTGGCTGACAATACAATAAAGTAGTTCCCAAGCACATTGTTGTTCATGGTGTATGAGCCTGGCGCCATAGGTACCAGGACTGGCCCCATGAGGGCTTTTGAAGAGGATGCCAGGCTCTAGAGGCCCGAGTCCTGACTCTACCTGGCCAAAGGGTTTGCCAGAGGGGGTTTTGGGCGAGGGTCGTGGCAGGAACGGAGTGAAAGAGTGAGAGGGAGAGAGTATGGCTACCCAGTTCTATTTTTATGCAAAACACATTTCAATGGATTGCTTTTCTCCCGCAGATTCCTCATCAGATAGATATCCATTCCAGTGTCAGCTGCTCGCAAAATTTTCGACATGGTGCGTTAGTGCACCTCGACTCGCCTGCCGATCCCTCTTGACTCAATGTGCTGGTTGTCAACTCCAGATGTAATGTTGGTCGCCCTACATATACCGTGTTACTATGCCCCTGTCCCTCAGTTCCTCAGTTTCTTTTTTCCACATGCTCAGCATGCTGCTCATCGGTACAACTAACTTTCTCTCAGAAAAATATTATTTTCAACCTATGAATGTTCATCTTATTCAACGCGCTTTCAACAATATGTCGCTCCCAAGATGTCAGTCTTCAAGCGGTGCAAGGCCTGCGTTCCAAGATGTCCATTTCCGACCCACAAAGTGTCTGCGTGTGGTGCCTCGGCATCAGTCACGTCAATGAGGAGTGCGGTTCTTGCATGAAGATGAACCCGAAATCACTGCGGAAGAGAGCTATGAAACTCGCATTAGGTTCACCCCCGTCAAAGTCTCCGGCCTGCTTCACTGCCTGGTTATTGAAGCTCAATACGGAGGGGCCCACTATAGCAAAGGATATTAGGCAACATAAAGAGACCAAAAAGTGGTCACATTTGCGCAGTCATTCCTCGTTCGCCTCTTCCTATAAAAAGAAATGGCGTTATCTACAAATATACGATTCTGGTTCCTCTGACGTACAGGTTAAGTCGGCTTCAGGGCCTACATCTAGGACCGAGTGGGAGGTTTTTAAAGAGCAAATGCTTGTCATGTTTAAGAAAGCAGCTGCAGGTACGGGTGACTCCTCGAAGCAGCACACTCCATCAGCTCCAGGGTGCCCGGCCCCAAGGAAACTGTGTCAGTATCTGAGCCCTTGGGCTCGGTGCCGACTGCTGGCAAGGCATTGACACAGCTATCACTTCCGTCTGGTGCCATCTGGTGTGGATCAGTCGGCGTCGATGTCCTACTGATCATACATGCCTCAGTGCCGATCTGATTTTCTTCGGCACTATGGCTTTGATTTTCGGTGACGATGATGTCCACGGGCTGTTTGATGTTGATCTCGTAAATTCAGGCAATGGAGGCACATATCTTTCTCAGATGTGGCTGATTTGATGGCCATGGCAGAGGGGCCTTGAGATGCAAGTGGCTTGGACACTTCCTCTGATGTGGAGACTCAGCAAGCCCACCCTCATGGTCAAGCAAGTGCAAAGTATCATTCCACAGTGGACAGGGGAGTGGATGCACTAGGTAGCAGTGCCCCAGTCAGAACTCGCTCAGAATATGATCTGACTGACATTTTGGATGAGGGAGCCCCTACAGAAAAAGCCATGCCTTTCAATATGGCCATTGCTGACCCCATGACCACCTTGTGGAAGAAATCTTGTACCACAGCAACTATGAATTCTTTCTTCACGATGAAGTATAAGCCGGCAAGAGGGGACCCAATATAGCTCCCCTCTCATCTTATGCCCAAGGGACTGGTCTTATAAGCAGCCACTGTTAATACTAGACCATCCATGTCAACTTCCATTCTCCCTATGGACAGGGAAGGTAAGGTGGAGAGTGTTGGTCCCTTTGCTGTGGGCAAACAGTGCTTGTTCCCATGGATGGAAGTACCAGTCCAGGAGAGCCTGAGGGGCTAAAGAAAAGAGTGCCGTGACCGGTAAGTTTCAGAGAATGCAAGAAACCCAGTGTGTGTATGAAAGTTGCTGAGTTACATTGTATCTGAGTGGTCGCATGCGATCAGCACGTTCTCGAAAGCCTCTGTCAAAGCAGAAGAACAAACCGAAATGAATGCAATGTTTAAAGTGGATTTTGTAGAAGCAATATACCAGAGCGTTCACGTCTCAAGGAAGTGTACATGTTCAAAAGTCTCTGATCAATCAAGGATACTAAGAAAGTAATATGAACTGTTAATGCTATGAAAACAAGAATGAAAGCTGTGAACGAACAGCCTAGGGGAGCCAGTGAAGTGTGAGCAAAATGCAGAACGAGCAAAAGTAAGCTGAACAAGTGGGTGTAAAGGCTGCAAATGAAAGTCAATAAAGTATAATTTGGATAAAACAGCCAAGGAAGTGCCAAGAAAGGGAAATCATTAATCTATGAACTTGTGAGCTTCTGAGTTGGCCGTGAACCGCCAAACCAGTCTAAGCCAAGGTGGCAGAAAGCTGTGGCAAGGGAAACTGGTTGCGTAACCACTAATGGGTGGGCTGTGCGGCCTGTCAACTGCACCTAGACCAGGAAGCCCCAACAAGTCCAGGACAGTTGTGAACACAACCCTGAAACAAGATAAAGCTGAACATTGTGAGGTTGTTTTGTGAACTAGTGCTTGAAGCTTGGGGAAGGGAACACTGAGCTCCTGATGGAACATTGTTTTGTAAACCAGTAATATAAGCTTAGGGAAGAGAACCCTGAGCTCCTTTTGAACTTTGTATACTGAACCCAAGTGTTCGTGAAACTTGGGTAAGAGAAACCCAAGTCCTGACAGAACATTTGAGCCCCTAATTGTTGGAACTGTATCCTGAACCTGGGGGAAGGGCGCTAGAGACTGTTCCAGACCTTGTGGTGAACACTATTGAGTTAGAATACCCCTACACTACATTTTTGTATTAGACGTGAAGGCAAGCATAGGTTTTGACACAGGCGTACTTTTGATTTGGACTTATGGACATAGACTTTCCTTAGTTTCTTTATGTAGGGAAATCCCCAACATAGCTATAGGGCAAGTTAAGATTTACACCCATCCTGATACTTAATAAAGATTCTATTGTTGAATTCACAATCTGTTGTCTGTGTCATCTTTAGATATCATGCCTGTCTCACAGCGCTCACTCCCCCTTTGCAGGGAGGCGATGCAGCTGTGCAAGCCAGCATATCTCTGCTTTTTCAGGGAGATGGTTTTTCTTAAGGTACGAGTGGGATTTTTACCCAAGGTTTTGTCTGAGTTTCATCTGTCCCATGCTATCGACCTCCCAGTTTTCTATAGGTCCCCTCATCCACCCAAGGAAGATGAGCGGTTTCATAGACTAGACCTGAAAAGGGCTCTTAGCTTTTATGTTGCGAGAATGGCAGAGCTTAGAAAAATGGACCAACTATTTGTAGCCTTCTCATTGGCAAGAAAGGGTTTGGCTGACTCCAAACAATCCATCTCTAGGTGGACTACGCCTTGCATTTCAGAGCATTGTCTCACTGCGGGAAAGGAATGACCGTCGGGCATCAGCGCCCACTCCGTTAGGGGTGTGGCTGCCTCTCCAGCTCTACAAAAGGGTGTGCCAGTGATAGACATCTGCCAAGCAGTGACTTGGTCTTCACTCCGTACCTTCACCAAACATTGCTGCCTAGATGCAGCCCACGGAGCTGACGCTTGCTTTGGGAGAGCAATTTTGCAGAGTTTCCTGGTGTGAGGACTTTCATTCCGCCTCCTTAACAAATACTGCTTGGGGAGTATATCCAATGAGGAATTTGTGAAAGAAAAGCAATCCATTGAAGGAGAAATTACTTACCGGAAATGTTCTTTCTATGGATTCTTCTCCCGCAGTTTCCTCATCACCCTCAAATCCACTGTAAAAGCTGCAGCTTGATGGATACCTTCATTACAGAAAGAATGAGGCAAACTCCCTTTTCAAGGTCGGTCTTATAACTTCTTTGTGTTTTATGAAATATTTTATGGGTTCCGTTCTTCACCCAAAAAAACCAAAAAAGAAACAATCTCATTGGGTGAATCTTTTCTTTGAGTTCTGGCTCTTTTCAGCTGAATCGATAGATTCTTCCTCCACAGCAGCTGAGGTTGGGAGAAAAAAAGTGAGGAACTGAGGTACAGGGATGTAGTGACGTGGTATAAGTACGACGACCAACATCACGTCCGGAGTCAACGATCGCCGCATCGAGTCAAGAGGAATCGAAGGCCGGTTTAAGGTACAGTACGCCACCTGTTGAAAAGTTTTGGAGCAAATCCACTGGAATCTGCAGGAGAAGAATCTACAAAAAGAACATTACCGGAAAGTAATTTCTTCTTCTGCACCACTTAGGCTGCAAGCAATCATTGCCCCATATACATGTATGATAATCTGCATCTCCTGATGCAAAAGGGTACCCACTTATACAGCAGGTTTGCCTCTTTCAATGTATCTGATTGACAAAATATGGTCTGAGCTATGCTGCAACAACCATACATTCCATCTAATTTGCACACATACATCTATCAAATTCATATGCCAAATATAGCCCCTATCGTACTACACCACCCCAATCTGGGATTACTTATATTCTTATCCAGAAAACTCTAACCCAGGGGTGCACAACTGATTTTGACAGAGGGCCGAAAGTACCCTACATGATGGCTATAGTGGGCCGAAAAGTAAATGTGGGTGGGGCGGTAGGTGTGGCGTGGCAGGAGGCTTTTTCAACCCCTAATTTTTATTAAACACTATGCCCCATAGCCCCCACCCCTCAAGCAAACACTATGCCCCATGGCTCCCACCCTTCATGCAAACACTATGCCCCAAGGCCCCCACTCCCCAAGCAAACACTATGCCCCATGGCCCCCACACCCCAACCAAACACTATGCCCCATGGACCCACCCCTCATGCAAACACTATGCCCCAAGACACCCCCCCCCTCAAGCAAACACTATGCCCCATGACACCCCCCCTCGTGCAAACACTATGCCCCAAGGCCCCCACCCCTCAAGCAAACACTATGCCCCATGGCCCCCACTCCCCAACCAAACACTATGCCCCATGGCCCCCACTGCTCATGCAAACACTAAGCCCCAAGACACCCCCCCTCAAGCAAACACTATGCCCCATGGCCCCCACTCCCCAACCAAACACTATGCCCCATGGCCCCCACCCCTCATGCAAACACTATGCCCCAAGACACCCCCCCTCAAGCAAACACTATGCCCCATGACACCCCCCCTCATGCAAACACTATGCCCCAAGGCCCCCACCCCTCAAGCAAACACTATGCCCCATGGCCCCCACTCCCTAACCAAACACTATGCCCCATGGCCCCCACCCCTCATGCAAACACTAGGCCCCAAGACACCCACCCCTCATGCAAACACTATGCCCCATAGCCCCCACTCCCCGACCAAACACTATGCCCCATGACACCCACCCCTCATGCAAACACTATGCCCCAAGACACCCACCCCTCATGCAAACACTATGCCCCAAGACACCCACCCCTCATGCAAACACTATGCCCCAAGACACCCACCCCTCAAGCAAACACTATGCCCCAAGACACCCACCCCTCAAGCAAACACTATGCCCCATGCCACCAAGCATGCACCATGCATACATACTCATACAGACCCCAACCCCCCCACCCCTGCATACAAACTAACAAGCATACACCATGCACCCATACAGACCCGAACCTCCCACCCCAACTCAGCACACAAACCCACAAGCATACACCATGCATCCATACAGACCCGAACCCCCCTACCCCCAACTCACCATACAAACTCACAAGTATACACCATGCACCCATACAGACCCGAACCCCCCCACCCCCAACTCAGCACACAAACCCACACGCATACACCATGCACCCATACAGACCCAAACCCCCCACCCCCAACTCAGCACACAAACCCACAAGCATACACCATGCACCCATACAGACCTGAACCCCCCCACCCCCAACTCAGCACACAAACTCACAAGCATACCCCATGCACCCATACAGACCCCACCCCTAACTCACCATACAAACTCACAAGTATACACCATGCACCCATACAGACCCGAACCCCCCCACCCCAACTCAGCACACAAACTCACAAGCATACACCATGCACCCATACAGACCCCACCCCCAACTCACCATACAAACTCACAAGTATACACCATGCACCCATACAGACCTGAACCCCCCACCCCCAACTCAGCACACAAACCCACAAGCATACACCATGCACCCATACAGACCCGAACCCCCCACCCCCAACTCAGCACACAAACCCACAAGCATACACCATGCACCTATACAGACCCAAACCCCCCACCCCCAACTCAGCACACAAACCCACAAGCATACACCATGCACCCATACAGACCCGAACCCCCGCCCCAACTCAGCACACAAACCCACAAGCATACACCATGCACCCATACAGACCCGAAACTCCCCACCCCCAACTCCGCACACAAACTCACAAGCATACACCATGCATCCATACAGACCCCACCCCCAACTCACCATACAAACTCACATGCATACACCATGCATCCATACAGACCTGAACCCCCCACCCCCCAACTCACCAAACAAACTCACAAGCATGCACGCATACAGACCCGGACCCCCCACCCCCACATCTCAACATACACTTCACTTGCACGCAAACACATTCAGGCAGACCTGACACACACCCCACCCCCGCATCTCAACACACACTGCACTTGCACACCAACACATTCAAGCAGACCCGACACACACACCACCCCTGCATCTCAACATACACTGAACTTGCACACAAACACATTCAGGCAGACCCGACCCCCACACCCCCTCCGCGTCTCAACACACACTGCACTTGCACACAAACACATTCAAGCAGACCTGACACACACCCCACCCCCGCATCTCAACATACACTGAACTTGCACACAAACACATTCAGGCAGACCCGACCCCCCTCCATCCCCCCTCCGCATCTCAACATACAATCCACTTGCACACAAACACATTCAGGCAGACCCGACACACACCCCACCCCTGCATCTCAACATACACTGAACTTGCACACAAACACATTCAGGCAGACCCGACACACACCCCACCCCCGCATCTCAACATACACTTCACTTGCACACAAACACATTCAAGCAGACCCGACACACACCCCACCCCGCATCTCAACATACACTGAACTTGCACACAAACACATTCAGGCAGACCCGACACCCCCCTCCCTCCGCATCTCAACATACAATCCACTTGCACACAAACACATTCAGGCAGACCCGACACACACCCCACCCTCGCATCTCAACATACACTGAACTTGCACACAAACACATTCAGGCAGACCCGACCCCCACACCCCCTCCACATCTCAACACACACTGCGCTTACACACAAACACATTCAAGCAGACCCGACACACACTCCACCCCCGCATCTCAACATACACTGAACTTGCACACAAACACATTCAGGCAGACCCGACACACACACCCCCTCTGCATCTCAACACACACTGCACTTGCACACAAACACATTCAAGCAGACCCGACACACACCCCACCCCCGCATCTCAACATACACTGAACTTGCACACAAACACATTCAGGCAGACCCGACACACACACCCCCTCCGCATCTCAACACACACTGCACTTGCACACAAACACATTCAAGCAGACCCGACACACACCCCACCCCCGCATCTCAACATACACTGCAGACATACAAATACAAACACACCCATACACACCCGACACACCCCCCAACCTCCGCATCTCAACATACATACAAAAACAAAAAACACAGTCAGGACGGACCCGAGACAGACACACACACACAAACATACAGCCCAGCCCCCCCCCTGCCCCCAATGTACTTACCCAGACGTGTGCTGGAACGCTGGCAAGGCTTCTGGCACTACGGCTGGCGTGGCAAGCAAGGCTGAAATGCCTTCCGGCATTAAGCCTTACTGGCCACACCAGCCGTAGTGCTGGCCCTCCATTGGTGCAGCACACACGCACTACGTGGCTCGTAGGAGCTGCGTGGTTCGTGTGCACTAAACCAATGAGGGCCGGACAAAACGGCATGGCGGTCCGCAACTGGCCCGTGGGCCGTATGTTGTGCACCCCTGCTCTAACCCCTCTCAATTCATCCTTGTCCAGCACCTCCTTTGACACCTCCTTTTCATTCAAAATATTTCTCCCTGAAGGCTCGTCATTCATAATCAATATAATTTTCGTTATCATATAACATAGCAGTGAATCTTCCATTTCAAAGATGTCTTTCCCATTCAGTGCCCGTTCTCTTTTGGTAGGTAGACCATCTCTTTTCCAGTAAGTTGCTAAGCACACCCTCGCTGCCAGCAGCAAGACATGTGTCCCATGATATGTGGAAGATGCCCCCATTCCTCATCACTTCTCTTAAGACCAAACAGCACTTATAGTGGACTCTTCTCTCTGGAGATACCTTCTAGTTCTTGAATCCAGCCTAGAATCTCTTTGCAATAGGCCTGGGCTCTCTTACAGGACTTCCACATGTGCCAGAAACAAGCTAAATCCCTACAGTTCCTCCAACACATTGTTTTATTGCCGGGATACAAGATATCATGGCTCCATACGCAATCGTGATAATCCACATCCCCTACTCTCTAGGGGTTTACCCACAGTTACACCTCGACAAGCCTGTTTCATTGAGACCCACTGGATGGTAAGTACTAAGTTGACTGCTGCCTGCCTCCCCCACACATTCCCACATCTTTTTGTATTATGGGGTTCGAAGATCTCAGACCCATGCACGGAAAAGATAATCATCATCTTCTCACACAAAAAGGGTTAACCCACAGAAAGACACCATGTGAGCCTGTTACATACGTATTTAAGCCTTAAGGGAGGGTCCAAACTCTCCTAGCCCTTCTTTAACCCCCTTACTTGGTGATGCAAGATACCAAAGCCCCATACACAACCATGATAATCCGCATTTCCTGCCTTTTAGGGGTTGACCCACAGACAGACAACAGGGTGGCCTGTTTTATATTGATTGGAATCTCAAGATGTGTTTCTGGATCATGAAGCACTTCTATGAATTACCCCCACCCTTTCTTATTGCTGTAGTTCAAGAGATTATAGGTTCCTAGCAAAGCCTTACTTTCATTACAGTGATTGGATCATGTCATGCAAAGCACAAGAAAGCAATGGAATAATGTATGCAGACCTCACCCCCTTACACATACAACACCTTTGATACCTCAGTCATACTCTGTCCATGGGTGCCACGATAAGAGTTAATAGTAGTCATCTGTAGTAAGTGGGATACAGAGGTGGTGGACCAACAGAACACCTGCCAAATAAGTCAGGTGTTAAGGGTATTTATTGTAGATGTCAGGCTGGATATGGGGTAAATGAGCATGGGTACTGAGATTGTTCTCATTCGATCATATTTTGCCTTACAGCCTGGTATTGGGTGTAGAGCAGGAGCTCTATGTGATTGTGCACAGAAGCACCCACCTCAGAAGAATATTGCCATATCGTGGTACCATTATTAGAGGAGTTGACCAACATGGGTACCCAATACCTGCCCCCACAGGAATAGGTGTGGAGGGGAAATGCAACACGGTCTCAGGGACCCTCAAGGCCCCACTGTGCAACTCACAAGGGGATCTTTCAGTTGGGAACAAAAATCTATTAAGGTAACCACATTTGATCCATACGATTTGAGAATAGTGAATTAATGGGGTGATACAGAACAATCCCATATATCATGACCATACAACTAACTCTGTCTATATCTTGTTGTCCCTTTATTATTTTGCTTCTTCCACACTTATGTTCTTTGTCTTTTTTCTATCTAACCTTTGTGCATCTCAAAAACTGTGTTACTTCAAATGTGGTGCACAATTGTTCACTTTTACTGTTATGTTGTCAATGAATATAATTGAAATAATTTTGTTTTTACGAAACCCTTGAATCCACCCCCTCTACCACCCCTTTCTTTCTGTGACATGATATTTATAATTTACCTCTGCTTTCAATTACAAAAATGTGAAATCTTAACAATGCATTTGTAATTATGGTTATGTACTGTAATAACAAAATAGTGACAATAATGCCCTGATTTGAAAAAGGCTGGTTCTTAAGCCGAAACACGTGTCATAAGCAAGGGTAATTGTTTAAATGAAACCAACAACTGGTTTTTCAATACTAATTTGGTGCAGTCTCGTTTCTGAGTATCCTTCATACTGTTTACGAATTCAAGTGGTTTTGAGTGGCTTTTCAAACCACAACTCAGTGAGACGCGACACATCAGAAATCACAAAGGACAAGAATATTTTCATTTTTTTCATTCCTTTTTCTTTTGCCTAATCTTGTCGCCTTAAACAATACTGACCAAGCCACAACATCAATTTATCTTAAGAAAGTAGTTGATAATTTGTGTCCGCAAATCCCTGGCCAGTTCCACAAACGTGTGGTCCTAGAAAGTCAAAAACACCTAAGGGGCCATCTTACTCATCCCAGTGGGGCCCAATGTCAAGTATCGAAGAACATAGAAGATATTGACATTTCCGAAAGCAAATTACAAGAGTTGATTAAAAAAGAAGCAGAACATTGAAGAACTAGCTAGGAGAAGGGAGTCCTTCTCGTAGCCCTTCTGAGAACTTTTCGTGGAGCTCTTTTGGCTGCTGGAACTCTTTTTGCTGAACTTTCAAGAACTTTTGTTTGGAAAGTTTTTCACATCCAGGAGAAGGGAGCCATTCTCCTGGGCTCAGAAATTGCTTGAACTTTAGTTATTATTTAGTGTAGCGACAGGGAAAGATAGAGGTTTTGACCAAACCAGAACTTTACTATTTGGACACTACGGACACCCTGACAGACCTCAGTTTATTTTCTTTAAGTAGGGAAACTCCTTATAGAATAGGGATAGATAGGCTTTGTCTTTGGTTAATAAAAGTCTATAGCAATCACTATGGCACCACTTGGTCTGTCTCGTCATTCCTTGCCACCAAAAATGACAGGGGGGATCATCTTTGTATGCTATGTGGTTGGTTTAAGTGGCATGAGGGCAACGGGAGTGAAGGTGGTCCTGCATTGTGTTATAAGCAGTGGGGTTGAGAGCCGTGGGTAACTACGAGTTTGTGGTATGGATCAATTGCCATATGTTATCTTGATGAAAAGGTTGTTCATGGCGTTACACTTTTCTTTAGAGTCAGGGATGAAAGGGTCGGGAAATGGGTTGAGGAGTTTTTGACTGCTGTGAAGAGAGCTTTACACTTGTTGGTGGTGGACAAAATAGTTGATGAGTAATAAGCAGTTTGGACTTTGACGAGAGACAGGCAAGTACTGCATAAAGCCTTGAAGTTGAGGAGGGCTTTATTCCTCTATGCTTTACAGCAGTTTTTTTGAGTGACTGGATAGTACGGTTATTGTTGGTTATTTCTTCTGTGTACCAGGGGATGGTGAGTTTATCCCTGATGTGAAGCAATTTAAAGGGGTAATGGGCATCAACCAATTCTATTATAGTTGTTTCAGAGTTAATAAGGGACTGTCAGCATTGGAGGGTGGTGGAGTTAGAGTTGCTAGTTTGTGTCTAGTGCTTCCAAGGGGAAGTCCTCAATAGAGAAACTCAAGGACATGGTAGTTTGCTAACGACCCTTGTTGGATGGGACATTAGAAGTAAGGCAAATGAGGGTGGCAGCGTGGTCTGTCCAGTCATGTGGGATAGGGTTAACTGTTACGCTCACCTGGCTCCCACAGGGGCGTCGATCTGAACTGGACAGCTGCGGTCTCCACCAATGTGATGCGTAGTGCCGAGATGACGGACTGGACTGGCCCACCTAGCTTCGTTTGCTTGGCCAGTAGGAATATTCTTCTGCAAATGGAGAAAGGGAATTAACCACCCGTGGAGTTGAGCGTTAACCCCCCCACTCCCGCTGTTCTCCCCACTGATCACCTTTGATGTCCCCTCTTATAGTCTCACCTGATGGTTTGGAAAGATGAGCTCTCCATCCTGCATTGAGCGCCGGGGCACGTAGATAACCAGTTGCTTCACTGGCTCGAAGGAATTGGTGAGTTCCAGAACAATATTGACTCTTAGATGTTTGCGATTGATGCTGCGGTGATGGCGTCAGAAGTGTTTTAGGGGAGGTGTGTGATAAATCAGATGATATGTAATTATATCTACATGTGGTGTAAGAAGGTGGCAAGAGAGAAGCAATGGGGATTTCATGGCCGTTTAACTGAGCATGGTATATGTTGAGTCTGATTTGTGGATAACTGGCACACCTCTCCTTACCTTCTCTGTGCGGCCAACATTTTGAATGCTGTACCCAGGTGAGATGAGAACATCAAAGACATTGGTAGAGGGAGTGCTAAGTTTCAGCGATAAATATTGCATTGACTTTGTTTGCGGTGATGAGGTTGGTGATGTCAACAGCATGGTGGATGGACTGGTTTGAATTAATAAGCACTATGTGGTGAGAGAGCCAGGATGGTGCAGATGATATCCTAATGAGGGAACTAGAACGTGGCTGAGATTGAGATGATTTGCGGCTCAATGACGAGGCATGTGTTTGTGAGTTTGTGTCCTCATGAGCTTGGGAATGGACTGTGGCTGTTGAAGACACATTGTAATGTCTGCCTGTTGGAAAAGCAGGCGTTTCTCCTGTCCATTCCCTAGCCATTAAAAACAGGTAATGTTCTTGTCTTTGTCCTTAGCGAAGGATGCCAGCAATGAGGACACCCAGGCAAGGCTGGATGTATGGAAGGGCATGTGGCTTGTGATTGGCTGATGGGCTGGAGGCGACTGGGCTGGCAATCTGACACTGAGCCCGGGGGAAGAGCACGGCAAAGGAGAAGAAGGCCAGGCCCTTAAGTAGTATGCACAAGGATATCATGTGTTAGCACAGTCTGTGTGCTCTGTGCCTATCACAGGTACAGATCCTTCCCACATCAGTGGATCTGTCTGAACTTTATCACAGGTTGACCATGGAGCCATCGCAAGTCAGTGAGTTTCTCTTTTTTTATATAACTATTACATGTTATGCACAGAGGTTTCTCATGTCAGCGACTCTGTCTGCTATGTGGCTGTAAAAGGGAATGCAAAGAGTTGTCTTGTCAGCAAGCCTGCCTACTCTCTACCAATTATAGATGATACACTCCCACATTAGTGAATCCATCTGCACTTTATCTATCACTGGTTAAACACGGGGGCCTTGACAGGTCGGTCAGCAAGTCTGTGGCCCTCATTACAACCCTGGCAGTAAGTATTCTACATTACCGGCATGGCGTAATTAACGTGTCCGTGCTGGGTCAAAGCCGTAAAAAGCGGGACATTATGACCCATCGGGCACGAGCATTGCGCCATGCCGGTAATGTAAACTGCGCCATGGCGTTAATGCCCCCAAAATGGCACCTAACGGCATCATATGCAGCGCAAGGTGCACTATCGCCACCCTGGCCACCGATCTTAGCGGTCACCGCAATTAGCGGTCACCGCAATTAGCGCTGACCGTAAAGAAGCGGAACCGGAAGTAGCGTCATCGCGGTGGAACGGGAAAGAGCACTGCGGCCATCTTTAAAAACACAATCCATTGGCATCCTCCTCAACCAGTGGACATCCGACGCTGAGACCCGGCAAAAACCATTAGCTACCTATTTCCTGCCAGAAAATGCCAAAAGTTGTGAAGAAATCATGTGACCGCCAGCGGCAAGACCGTTTCACCAGGAGAATGCCGCTGTGGTCTTTTCAACACAAATGACCAGACCAGCAATTGCAAAGAAGAAGGCCATATGGGCCCTAGTTGCACAGCGGGTTAGTGCTGTGGGAACCGTACCCCGCAACGCGAGACAGTGCCGTAAGCGGTGGGATGATCTCCGCCTCCGCGTGAGGAGCATCCTATCAGCAAACCGGAACATGGGCATGGCAACCGGGGGAGGATCGGAGTCCCCAATAAAACTGCAACCCTGGGAGGAAATCTGTGCCTCTACAATCGGCATGGAGAGCATTGAAGGGGTAGGAGGAATGGAGAGAGGAGCACCGATATCAGGCGATGCAGGTAGGTGCCTCAAATCAGGCCATGCAAAAGTCACAGAAGTCCATTCATGTGAAGCACAATGTTGCCCTATAGTGTAAATGCAACACATCAGCAGGAGACTGCCTACAGCCACATCTGACCTCCACCCTGTACACATGCAGTATGCACACCCTAACTGCAGGCACCCACATACCTCCATGCTACTTCCACACCAAAGGGAGACAACCTGTATGCCCCTGCCTCAAATGTGCCGCATCTAGTAACCAAAATGATGTCAGTCATCAGGATGCCCGCTCACCCATCAATAACACTCTCCCTCCTTTGCTCCACCACAGGCTCAAATTCCGACCTCGACGATGAAGACACCCCTGCGACCACACCTGCCAAGAGGGCCAGGACCACAGTGCCAGCACAACAACCCACCACCTCTGCTGTAGCGACCAAAACCCCACAGCAGACAAAATCCGTTGCAAAAACACAGGACATGCCACTGACAGGCACCCCAGCAGGCAGCACGGTAGCAGCAGCAGCAGACATCCCCCAAATGGTGGCCACAGAAGGGACAGGTTCTGCAGGAAGCAGCACTATGGGTGAAACTGCTGCCATTGCAGCTTGCTCCGACAGCGATGCAGGGAATGAAGAGGCGATAGATGTGGGACCCCCCACAGCCCACCCTCATTCCCTCTACCTGTCCCAAAGCAGCCCGCATGAGGATGCCACACAGGGGCTATTATATGATGAGGATTGGCCATCCCCCCCACCCTCTGTTGAAAATCTGCAGGAGGAGAGCAGCCCCATGGAAACAGCACTGGCAATATCCATGGCCCAGAAGAACCAACAGTCGTTGGAGGAGATAATTACATGCCAGCAACAATTCTCCACACTCCTGACTGAGCATGTTGCAGAATGTGGGGGTGCAAGGGCAGCAATGGAGCAATGCACAGAGACCCTGAGGGCAGCAATGGAGCAAAGCACCGAGACCCTGAGGGCTGAAATGCAGTCCTCCACAAAGGACATCTGTGGCGAACTTGCCGCCGTGCGGCACATGCTCTCTGAGCTAGCTCACTCTATTCGGGACATGCGTCCCAATGATCAGCCAGGCACCTCCTCCGCTGCCAGTTCGACCCCAAGCAGCCCCGTCCGCCGATCGGGCAGGAACCTGCGTAGCACAGGCAGGGGTGCCCCGGGGGCCGGGAGAGGGGGCTGCCAATAGTGGCTGCCCAGTGTAAAAATACATTAGCCACTTAATCACAGGGTGTGTTGGAGAGTTCAGGGGGGAGGGGGGAGGGGGGAGTGGGTGTGTTGGGGAGTTCAGGCGGGAGGGGGAGGGGAGAGTGGGTGTGTTGGGGAGTTCAGGGGGGAGGGGGGAGGAGGGAGTGGGTGTGTTACACAAATTCACATTTACAATAAACTTTTCCCTTTTGCACAAATCAAATGTGTGGACATTGTTCATTGCGTATGTGTGCTTTATTGGTGTACAGTACACAGTGTGCATGTCCCAGACACACACAGTGCCCCAAGTGCCGTCTCCATGTGACACACACCAGCCGTGTGTGCTAGAAGCATTGGTTGATGATATTTTGACGCACGTCACGTCCCTCCTGTGCATCGCCTCCTCCATGAGGTGCGGCCCCATCTGCACCCTCCTCATCCTCATCGTCAGGTGGTTGCAGTTCAGCGTCAGGGGGCAGGGGCACATTTCGTCTGATGCACATATTGTGTAGCATTACACATGCCATGACCATCTTTGCCACCTTTTCATGGCGGTATAGGAGTGACCCACCAGACCTGCTGAGGCAGCGAAACCGTGCCTTCAATAGGCCAAATGTCTGCTCAATCACCACACGGGTTCGTGTATGTGCAGGATTAAAGTCCTCCTCGTGCTGGTTATGTGGGTTCCGGACTGGGGTAAGGAGCCACCTCTTCAAGGGATAGCCTGCATCACCTGTATGTGGGCAACAATGTATGTGTCAGTCATGACATCAGATTCCATTAATGACTTGGATACATGGCATGCATTCATCTCTCACTGTGTACTACATTTACATGCACTATTGGAGTCACACTATGAGACCGGTATATGTGTATTCCTCTCATGGACAGTTTTGCATGGCGTCAGCCAGTGTATGCAGGGGGGTCCAGTGCCTTGTGTGTGCCCATCCACTCTGTCAGTCCATTGCGTTACTTTTGGTGACCTGGCAGGTGTATAGTGATATCAATGCTCTCATCATGGCAACATTGCTGTCAGCCTCATGTTGACCTCACTGGGGACTTCAAATGTCGTTATGCTATTTTGATGATCCTCGGTGTCTGTGTAGTGGTGTATTGAGGTTGATGACCGTCATTTGCCTCCTTTGTGCGCAGTTATTGGGGACTGCCCTTTCAGTTGACGGTGTTGGGTGCCGTGTATTGGCTGGAGTCATTGCAAGTAGGTGCATTTCGTTGAGGTGGATGGGGTCCGATTCAATGCAGTGCACTTGCGGATGGATGTGTCATGGTTGGGAGACACCTTCAATCACATGGTAGGGCTGCTTACATGGGGCATTATGTGTTCAGGTGTCTGCTGATGTTTGGCCTGCTTTAGGGTATGTGCTGGCTCCATTGTCTCTGGTAGTCGCTGCCAGGTAAAGTATGCATCTCTCCCCCCCCTTTCAGCCAGGTAAAGTATGCATCTCTCCCCCCCCTTTCAGCCAGGTAAAGTGTGCATCTCCCCCCCCCCTTTCAGCCAGTTAAAGTATGCATCTCTCCCACCCCCCTTTCAGCCAGGTAAAGTATGCATCCCCCCCCTTTCAGCCAGGTAAAGTATGCATCTCTCCCCCCCCCCCTTTCAGCCAGGTAAAGTATGCATCTCCCCCCCCCCTTTCAGCCAGGTAAAGTATGCATCTCCCCCCCCTTTCAGCCAGGTAAAGTATGCATCTCTCCCCCCCTTTCAGCCAGGTAAAGTATGCATCTCTCCCCCCCCCTTTCAGCCAGGTGAAGTATGCATTGGTACGTCAATCACCTACCCACTTCACATTTCAATGGCCATGACATGAGACTCACCGAGTAGCCAGGATCTTGGCCCTGCATGTCACTCCATGTAGCGTGGTATTGTGGAGTTACGCAGGACCATTGAATCATGGGTTGATCCGGGGTATCGGACACAACAATGTGTGATGATCTTGTTTGAGTCACATACCATTTGCACGTTGATTGAGTGGAATAGTTTACGGTACGCTACCTCAATGGCATGTGGGACCACCAATTCCACATGGGTGCAGTCGATGGCACCAATGCACCCAGGTATGCCGGCTAGTGCATGGAAACCCACTTTAGTGTTAGCAATCTCCTGGGCAGACCGTGGTAAGGAAATGTGGTCGTCTGTGTGCTTGAGGAGGGCATCGAGCACTTGGATCAGCGTACGTGAGAATAATGGTTGTGAAATGCCATGCAAGTGCCCCACTGTGTGCTGGTAGGTGCCTGTGGCCAGGAAGTGGAGCACGGACACTACCTTCAGTAGGGGGGGGGTGGCGGTGGGTGTTTCAATCATGCTGACGATGTCGTCGTGTATCATGTCCACAATGGTGGTGATGGTGTCCCGGTCCAAACGGTACAAGGTGTGGATCTGCTCAGCGGTGAGGTTGAATGGACTGGCTCGGATGCGTGGGATTGGGGACTGCCTGCGTGGTGGAAATAGCTGTGCTGGTGGGGCTTGCTGGCCCTGCCTTGCCCTCCTTCTCCTCCTGCGTCTCCTCTGTGCTGCCTGTAGTAGTTGTTGTTGTTGTTGTTGTTGTTGTTGTTGTTGTAGCACTTGCATTGCAATCAGGTCCTCCAGCCCAACATTGCTAGTCGTATTGGAATCATTGTGGAATGTGCCTGGGTGTGGGAAGGGGTGGGGTGTGCTCTTTTTGTACTTGGCCAGTCTGTATTGCCTCATCCTGTGCTGATTGTGTGCACCTGTGGCAGCTGGGAGCACTGCACATGGCCATTTACGGTTGGTCCGCGATGGCGGTTTTAGCACCATGGCGCTAAGGTACTTTACGGCCTTCGCGAGGGCGTTAAGAGCATGTCCGCTTGACTCGTGATATTCCCCACTTTGCGCCATGCCGGTATTTACGGCATGGGGGGTCGCGTGCCCGCGCACTTGGTGCTGTTAGCGGCACCGTTGATTACGGTGCCGCTAATTGCACTTTCGCGGGTCATGATCTGACCTAGCGGTAAGCGATGCCGGTAATCCTTTACCGGCATTGTTTTTCACTTACCGCCAGGGTCGTAATGAGGCCCTGTGTCTTTTCTGTCTATCGCAGTATATGCACACAAATATCACAAGTTAGCAAGTCTCTTTGCTATGTACCTATCACAAGTGATGCATAGAGTGACCACACATCAGCGAGTGTGTCTGCAATGTGTTTATCAAAGGTGGTACACAAAGCAATTATATGATAGTCTGTCGGCTATGTGCCTATCACAGTTAATACAAAGAACAATCATATGTCAGTGAGTCTGCTATGTGCCTTTCACAGGTGGTGCACAGAGCCATCACACACTAGCAAAGCTTTCTTCTGTGTATTGTGACAAATCTCAGGGTGTCGTCACTGCTTCCACAGGGGGGAGTACCTTCTCATGAGCCCAGGTGGGTGAGTCCACTAACCGATAGTCCCTGAGGGGTTGGTACTCAGCGGGAGGATTGCATGGGGAGGGAGACCAACTATGAGACCAGTGATGACCATGGGAGAATGCGGTATCCCCGCCAATCACCTGACTCTAGAACTCTTCCCTACCATGACCTCACCTCTTCTTTAACTTCTCTCTCTCTACACCTTTACCTTCTTACACTATGTGTTTTGATAGACCAACCAAAGTAGAGAGTACTGAGGCGAGGGAGATCCCTAGTGAGTCACAACATCATGGCCCACTCACTACTGGGATGACCAGGAGGCGCGGAGCAATATAGAGTGCCTATCGGTACCAGAACATGCACTCTAGAGGTTCTTGACAACTGGTCAAGTCAAAACAAGTTAAAAAGAAAGAGGAACTTCACAAAGTGTGAAGCCCGCCCTGGAGGAAGCACGAGTCGGAGAACACTCAGGGAAGAAGGAAGGCAGAGCAGGAAGCCATGGAGCCTGCTGGTGTGCAGAGACCGTGTGGTGTGCAGCATGGGAGGTGCTCCTGGCAACCCTGAAGGTCAGCAACTGGGGATGGACAGTCCCGCGCCAACGAGAGCAAACCTGGTGCGACAGAGCCAACAAATGCCAGAGAGGAGAGAGGAAGCAGGGGAAGCCCCACCACTGATGGCAGGCATGCAGGAAGCATAAAGAGCATCACGCACCAGCAACCAAGGTAAGTGGAAGAGCGAGAGGTGCTGGGAGCCCTGTGAACATAACAAAGGCCAATTACACACAGAACAGAGTCTGGGACCCCTACAGTTCACAGGTAGATCAAGAAGGAAGAGTTTCTGTGCAGAGGGAACCTGGCCTTGCAGTTGGGGCTGGGGTGCTATCATTGGTGACAGTACCTGACTGATTTGCATATGGCTGTACCCATTTTGCAATGGTACAGACGGGCTAAAAATCAGTGGAGTGGAAGGTTGCCCAGAGCAATGCCATTGGTATAGATTCATTCAAAACCTTAACCTTCTACCCATCACTTTTCTGTTTATAGTTTGTCTCACTATGTAAGAGATGTTATGGCCAGACGTTGGTCCCTTCCTCGCTGCACCATTGGGAACCAATCTGCACCTCACTGAGGAGGCCCAACAAGGCGGAAACATGTCTGGCATTGCTTGCGTTTCTGTGCAGAGGGAACACGGCCTACCAGTACGGGCTGGGCTGCTACCATTGGTGGCAGTACCTGAATGATTTGCATATGGCTCGACCCCTTTTGCAATGGTGGTGTGGAAGGTTGTCCAGAGCAATGCCAGTGGTACAGATTCATTCAAAACCTTCCACCCATCACTTTTGTGGTTACAAGAAGGAAGAGTACCTGATCTTCCTTGTGCAAGTACTTGGTCAGACAACAAACTAAGTCAGCCCCTCAAAGCATGAGACTATAAAGAGAACTGGGAGAGCAAAACCTATAAGCATAGTACTTGGCATGTGAGTGAACCAAGTCTTCATTTGTGTGGCAGGATATGGTAGTGGAGGAAACCAGATCTGCCAGTCAGGGTTGGGGACCCACCGCAGCCTCGGAGTGCATCCAGGCTGTTCTTCTTTGTCGCAGTAACTGGTGGGATGATACTAGGGCTGCCAACCAGGGTTAGGGACCCACCGCAGCTTGGGAGTGTATCCAAGCTCTTCTTCTTCATCACAGTGCCTGATGGAGGGAAACCAGGCCTGCCAGCCAGGGTCAGGGACCCACCACAGCTTGGGAGTGCATCCAAACTCCTCTTTTTCGTTGCAGTACCTGGTGGTGGGAATCTGCCAACCAGGGTCAGGGACCCACCACCGCTTGGGGGAAGTGTATGTAGGCTGTTCTTCTTCATTGCAGACCCTGGTGAGAGGAAACCAAGCCTGCCCATCAGGGCTGGGGGCCCAGAGACAGAAAGGAAACCTGGGTATGGCCAACCAAGGAACAGAGGTTCCCCAACCATTGTTTGAACTTTGTAAGAGACTTGAACTAAGCCGGGGAAGGGAGGCATTCCCCAATAGTTCATGATTGGACTATTGCAGAATTGTCTTTTGCTCCGGGGAAGGGAGTCATTCTCCTTGGGCAAAAAAATACCCACTTTAATTTAGTTTAAACCTAGAATGTGAGGTTCAGAGTAGGATTTTGACATTGGGATGTTTACTTTGAACAATGTGACATTAGTATTTCAGTTGAGGCAGGGAAACCCCTCTTAGAGTTAGAGCAAGATAGGGGTTTCCTTTCCTTTTTGCACTTCAATAAAAGTCTATAACCACCACAAACACCCTCTGTGTTAGAGTCTTGCTTCTGTGCCCTTACAGTATGCACACATTATACACAGAGCCATCACATGAGCCTGTCACCAATGTGCCTATCACAGGTGACACACAGGGCCATCACATAGAATAGTGTATGTCTGCTATGTGCCCTTCACTGGTGATACACCATGCTATCAGGTCACTGAGTCCATCTGCTTTGTGTCTATTATGGTATGGGAGATACGCAGAGACATCACTGGTCAGCAAGTATGGCTGCTCTGTACCTGTCACATGTTATACACAGAACCATCACATCAATGAGTCTGTCGGCTATGTGCCAATCACACATTATTACAGTAGCATACCACATCAGCAAGTCTGTCTGTTATGTGCCTAGAACAGGTGATACACAGAACCAGTGAGTCTGTCTGCTATGTGCTATCGCATGTTATACACCGAGCCATCACATCGTTAGTGATTCTGTCTGCTTTGTGCCTATCACCTGGGATACACAGAGCCAGGTCAGTGGGTCTGTCTAATATGTACTATGAGGGCATCATGAAGCAAGACACAGACAACAGACTTAAAGTTCAAACAAAAGATATTTATTAACTTAAATATCAGGATGGTTGAAACTCTAACTTGTCCTATAATAAGGTGGGATTTCCCTACCTGAACAAAACTAAGGAAAGTCTCAGTCAAAGAGTTTAACTTAAAAGTCAGTCTGTGTCCAAAACCTATTCTTGCCCTCACAACTAAAACAAAACAATGTGTAGGGATGTTACTAACATAATGAGCAGTGCTTCACTCAAAGTCTGAGCTTTTTCCAACTCTCAGCCTTCTTTCAGTTTCCCTTTCCCAAGTGCAAGAAAGTTACACAAAAAGTCTCAAGCAACACAGTTGCAAATATCCTCTGAGTTCCCTACCTCAAGTCCCAAGCAACACAGTTCACAAAGTAAAGAGGTCTTGAGGCTTTGTTCTCAAGGCAACGTGTACAGTTCCTCAAGTCTCGGGGTACACTTCCCTAAGACTTTATCTCCGCCAAGTTTATTTTAGTCTTTTCAAAAGTGCAACAAAACTCAAGGTCAACTTAGTCCTCCTTCTGGTTGGCTTCACCAGTTTATTCACAATGTTTCTCTTTGGTTTGTTTCCCAATTCATTCAGGGTTTACTGGTCTAGGTGCATTTGTCAGACCACACGATTCACTGATCACACGTTGCGCAACCAGGATCCCTAGGTTCTAGGCCACACAGGTTCTTCAGTTCCAGCCCCTGTGTACCAGGTCACTTTGACTTGGTTCCACTTTGCTGGCCTCTTGACTTTATGTGCAAGTTGACACTTTTTTGGCTTCTCCTTGTCAACCTTTTGATTCTGTCACCATGTGTCAAACACCTCTCGCCAGTCTGTGGCCTTGTCGCATTCCATTCATTCATAAAAGTTCACCTTTGTGGGGTTTTAGGCCTATCCCAACTTCTGTGGCACTCTTTCACACTTATGCCCTTTTCCCGTAGTTTATTTTCACATGGGCACTTTAATTGTTCTTCAAGGTTTGCTTTGTTCATAACGTTTTGAAAGCACTCAGTATTTTTTTTTAATATTGTTTATTTATACAAAAGTAACAGTGAAAGTCAAATCAAAGAAGTATACAATCAAGAATAATATTAATTCAGAACAGGCATACCATAAGAATTACACTTGCCCAAATCAAACCCCCTCACTAAAACAAAAACAGAAATCCAATAAGAAAAAGAAAAAAAATTAATATAATAATAAAGCATTCAGTATTGAAGATATCTAGTTTAGGGGTTTCATTGAGTTCAGTATTCAATATACTTCTGTTATGTATGATTTCACCTTTTCATTCAGTTTGGTGTTTAAAATGAAGTTGTGAGGCTTAATTTGATGTTTTCATTCAGTTCTGTACTTAAAATGAATTTGTTATGCTCAATTGTAAGTGTTTATGCAGTTCGGTATTTATAATACACTCATATGTAGTTTCAAGTTTCTGCTCGGTTCGGTATTCAATATGCATATATTGTATTTGTTTCAAAGACTGTTAACAATTCCGGTCTGTTCGGAGTGCCCCGGTGCCCAAGTGTTCCCTCTGACACTCACCGGCTGATGGCAGCCTCCTCCGACGGCCCTCGCAGCTTCTCTCTAGACATGAGGCCGGCAGGCCTTCTGATGCAAGCCCTGCTCGCCTTCCGGGCAATCTTCAATTCACTCAGAGGCTTCTCTCCCGATGCGTACAGTGTTCTCTCTCTCCAGGCTTCTCCCACAGCCCCTGCTGCTCGCACTCTGGATTGGAGGCTCCCACACCTGTGCCACAACACGGCCTACTTGCCTTGGGCCACACAAGTTCCTCAGGGTCTCTGCCGGCAACCTGGATTCTTCTGCTGGTCTCTCCCACGCAGCCTCCCTGTTGTGCTTCTCTGACCCTCATTTTATACACCTGCAACCAGTTAACAGGTTACAGGTGTGTGTCTTTACTTAGGTTGGCCTGATCATGATTAAAGGGACATGCCTGACTCTCTGCAGGCATCTTCTTCGTCCCAGTACCAGAGTGGCAAAAGGAAGGTATAGGGTTTGCTACTCTGTCTCCTCTTCCTCGTACCGGAACATTTAACAGTCAAATGTGGGGAAACAAGGGGAGCAGTCTTGTAGTAGCCCATAAAGGTTGGGGGAGTGTTAGGTCGGTCATTTTTAGGGAAAGGGGATACCATTTCCCTCTTAAGGGTGCACCAATTTTATCCCCTCCCTTTTTCCCCATCCTCCTGCTGCCTCTAGACTAGCAACATCTTTTATCATTTTCCTTGTCAATGGGATAGGAGTAACAATATCCCATGATTGCATTTGGGATAGCGGCTTCTTTGAGAGAAGGGAGTGTGGACTATCGTTTCTCACCTGATGACATCTCATCTCCAATCCTCAAGTATTCTCCACGCAGGTGCTCCCCCCTCTCTTCTCTGCCCCCATGGTTGGGATCCAAGAGTGATGGCCTTTCCCTGGCCACCAGAGAAGAGGTTTCAAGATAATTATATGTGAGGACACCCTCAGGTTTCTCACAGTACCTAATAAAGTGGATACACAGAGCCATAATATGACAGCCTTTCTGCCACTTATGTGCTTGTCACAGTTTGTTCACAGAGTTATCACATGTCAGCGAGTATGTCTGCTCTGTGCCTGACACATGTTATACACAGAGGCATCACATATCAGCGCATCTGTTGGCTATGTGCCAATCACACTTTATACGCAGAGCCATCCCAAGCAAGTGAGTCTGTCTATTATGTGCCTATCACAGGTGATACACAGAGCGATCACAGGTCAGTGACAATTTATTCTGTGTGCCTATCACGGGAGGTACACAGGGCCCTCAAATGTCAATAAATATGCCGGCTCTCTGCCTGCCACATTTTCTACACAGAGCCATCATATGCGAGTGATTCTGTCAGTTATGTGCCTATCACACATTATACACAAAGCCATCTCATGTCAGCAAGTCTGTCTGCTCCATGTCTGTCACAGGTGGTACTCAAAGCCCTCACATTTTAGCTACACTGTCACAAGTGGGCTTATCACATGTGATGCACAGACTCCTCATGTCAGTGAGTCTGCTGTGCCCCTTTCACATGTGAAACGCAGAGCTGTCAGGGCAGTGAGTCTGTGCCTATAGTGGATGACACACAGAGCCATTACATTGGTGAATCTGCTGTGTTTTTATCATACGCAGAGCCATGTCAGTGAATCTGCTGTGTAATTATCACACACAGAGCGATCAGCAAGTCTGTCTGCTGTGCTCCTCGCATGTTATGCACAGATGTATCACATGGCATTGAGCCTGTCTGCTATGTGCAGACAGGCCAATACCATACCCCATACCATCCAACGGGTCCTCCTTGTGCGGCTGGGAGTCAATCTGATCAGAAACTAACAAGGTTTATACATGTGTCTGTGGGGGTGTGTAAGGAAGATATGGTATCAAACAGTAAGACAGACACAAGTGATCACCATTGAACGGTGTTTATTGAACTCTAATCGGGTTTGAAAAAGGCCTATCTAAACTTAAATCTAAAGATGGGAGCAAGCTACGACCATCAAATAATAATAACCCAGTCCTAGTCGAGTCTGTCAAAATAAAAGGGCCTATACTAATAAACCTATTGCCAATCCTTACCTCTAAATACAAAAAGTGTGGGAAACAATGTTATGCAAAAGAAAAGTGTTCAAGAAATGATATGTCAGGATATTCAAGACGTTAGCATCCCTTTCCTAAGTTTTCAGCATGGGACAAGGTACCACATTCGAGCTTAGCACACTGTCTAGCTTCTCTAGTACGAGGATGCAGTAAAAAAATTCAACATCAGGCCCATCTGTGCCAAAGTCTCTTTGCCATTCAAAGTCTCTTATTTCAGAGGGCCTGATGCAACACGACAAACATTGAAGTTCCTTACTTCTTAGGATTTCACATTTACAACGTCTCGGGTGATTTACTGTTCACCCCGGGTCTTCCTCTGCCGCACTCAGACCCACTCTGACCCACAATCTTCAATTGGTCTCCCTCTGCAGGGCCTTGACCTAATATTACACATATACAACTTCTCTACTTCTTCAAAATCGAACACTTTCGACTGTGCACAGGATTTTGCTTGACCTGTCGCAGGACCACTTCGATTCACAATGACTCGTTCTCTTCTTGATATAAAATGTTTCTCACTTTCACTTTTGCCACTCCTCAGCTGGATACCTTACAGAGACCTTTGATTGAGCACCCAGGCGGTGCCAGGCCACTCTGTCAAAGGTATCGTATCTTCTTTATAAAGTTCAGTCACTCATCAGGAATTCAACTTTATTCTTCTTATCACACGTGTTTTAACAATGTTCGTTCCAGCGCTCGCCATATAATGTGTTGGCTTCAACACAGACCGGTCTTGTATCAGTATTTGTATTTGTATTTATTTGTATTTATTTTATTTGTATAGCGCAGACCAGGCCCGGAGGCTACCGGGCGCATTTCTTAAGGCAATGGTTACATAAATTGCATACAGTGATAATATATCAAACAATAAATATGGCATAGAAATAGACATAGGTAGGTAGTACAACGATACATGGTTTGTCAAGTAGTACATCCCTACATAGGTTATAGCAACATGTTTTCAGAATGTAGCTTAGGCATTGGAAGAGGCGAGCCAACGTTTGGCTCTATGTTTGAAAAGGTTGAGGGAGGGGAGGTTTCTGATAGTCAAGGGGACAGCATTCCACAGTTTGCCTGCCAGGACTGGGAAGCTAGAACCACCAGCTGTTTGGAGCTTGTATCTAGGTATCAGCAGGCTCTGGTTGAGGGTAGATCTAAGTGAGCGAACTGGAGTGTACAACGTGAATCGTGAGGAGAGATAAGTGGGGGCCAGGTTGTTCATGCATTTGTAGGTAAGGGCAAGCGATTTTAGTGAGATCCTTTGGGTGACTGACAACCAATGAAGGTTCTTCCTGGTATCCGAAATGTGTGCGGATCTGGGGATATTGAGGGCTGCCCTGATGGCGTTATTTTGTATGATTTGGAGCTTGTCTAGGTTACCCTGATTAGTGCCCTGGTACAATGCATTGCAATAGTCTAGTATGGACATGACCAGGGTCCTAGCAAGGGTAGTACAGTTGTGCGAGGAGAGGAAAGGGCGACATGCTGTGATCAGCTTGCAGGTATAGGCGGCGGCGGCCGCAACTGCATTAGTTTGTCTGTGAAGGGAGAGGGTGGAGTCGAGGTAAATTCCAAGCATTTTTGTGTCTTTGGAGACTTTTATTATATTTCCATCGATGTTAAAGGAGCTGAACATAGGGTTCAGCTTGTTTAGTCTTTGCTGAGTACCTAGGATGAGGAGCTCTGTCTTGTCGTCATTGAGACAGAGCTCATGTTGGGCCATCCATGTTTGAATGACATGGTAAATGTCGTTCAAGGCTTTTGAGTCTAATGTGTAATCGCCCGTGATGGGGATGAGTATCTGGGTGTCATCCGCATAATTTGTGTAGGTGACACCCAGATAGTTGAGCACATCAAATAAGGGTTTAGTAAATACATTGTAAAGGGTCGGGGATACACACGATCCTTGGGGGACTCCGCAAGGGACTGGTGCAGGGTCAGCCGCGGAGGTGGGCGAAAATACCCTCATCTGTCTGTTATCCAGGAAGGATTGAATCCAGTTTGTGGCCATGTCGGAGAAGTGAGCTGCAGTTTTCAGGTGGTGACAGAGGATTTGGTGATTAACCAGATCAAAGGCAGCAGATAAGTCTAATAGTAGTAACAGGGCTAGTTTACCTTTGTCTTTGAGATCCTCAATTTGGGTCTTGAGATCGAGGAGGGCTGTCTCCGTACCGTGCTTCGGTCTAAAGCCGGATTTTCTCGTGCCTAGTAGGTTGCTTGATTCCAGATAGTTCTGTATCTGAAGATAGGCTGCTCTATCTAAGATCTTTAGCAGAAATGGGACCGTTGTGATAGGCCTATAATTGGTTGGAACCTCCGGGTCTAAGGTGGGTTTTTTTAGGAGAGGGATAACCCAAGCATCCTTTAGGTTATTGGGGACCACTCCCGATTGAAAGGAGGCGTTCATGAAAGAGGTGATAAAAGGAGCGAGGTCGTGAGCTGACTCCTTAATGATCGGGGCTGGACAGGTGTCCCCTTGGCAGTTTGAGGGTTTTAAGTTGCAGATGATTTTTTCAACCTCCAGAACGGTGAGTGGTGTAAAGCTGAACGGCACAGGGGAGTCAGGGGTTGTTAATTTAGGTGGCCTGGTATTGCTAAATGTAGGGGTGTGGAGGGTATTTTGTTTGGCGTTGATTTTGGATTGCAAGGTGGATATTTTGTTGAGAAGGGCATTTTGTATATTGTTGCACCAGGTGCTGTCCTTGGTGCACGTGTCCGGGGCAGGTGAGGGAGATTCTAGCTCTTTGAGGATTTTGAATAATTCTCTAGTGTTCAATTCTGTCTGGGATATTCGTGAGTTGTATGTCTCCTTTTTGGCTTGTAATATGGCCTCCTTGTAGTTAAGAGAGGTGATTAGAAGGGAGGCTTTATTGGCAGCATTGGGGTGGCTTTTCCAAAGGGCTTCAGCCTTGCGCTTTTCTTTGCGTAGCGCGTTGAGCTGCGGGGTGAACCAGGTGTTCAGGTGGGACTGTTGTTTGGCTTTACGGATTTTAAGTGGAGCTAGGCTCTCAATGGCATTGGTCATTAGGCTGTTATAAGTGTCTACTAGGACAGTGGGGTCCTTGTCTTTCTGCTGTGCAGCAAGAGTGTTCAAGCAAGGGAGGATAAGAGGAAGCAGTTTCTCCCTGGTGATATCTTTTTTATTTCTGGTAGGTATAGCGGGGGCTATGGTAGGTATGGGCTGGGGGTTGGTGGCTGGCAGGAGGAAGGTAATAACATGATGGTCAGACAACGCGCATGCATCATTAGAAGTGACATTGGTGTTACAGTTAAGGTCGGCTAGCCAGTCGAGCGTTCTTCCTTTGATGTGTGTAGGATCACGAATACGCTGCTGGAAACCTAGGTTGGAGAGGGTGGTGTCTACTTCAGTGGCCATGTGGTCCTTGGGATCTGAGAGACCTAGGTTGAGGTCTCCTAGTAGCAGTATCTGAGAGTTGGGCTTGGTGTTAGTCGACAATGTGGATGCAACATCATCTGTGAATGAACCCAATGGGCCTGGAGGTCTGTATATAAGGTGGAGTGTAGCTGTATTGGTAGGAGAGAGCGATAGTTTCACTGAGAGAGATTCTGCAGAACTAAGTTGTATGTGGGGAGCAGCACTCATAATGATTTTGTTGCTATGAATAAAAGCGACTCCTCCTCCTTTCAACAAGTTGGAATGGCGGTCGTTTCTGATGATGGTATAACCCTTGGGTAGGGATAGAGCGAGGAGTGGGCCAGAGGCGTCATGTAACCAGGTTTCGGTAATAGCTAGGAAGTCAAGGTTCTGGACCGTGATGAGGTCAGCGATGTCAAGGGCGTGCGCCGTGAGGGATCTAGCATTGATAAGGGCTCCCTTGAGTGCTGCGATGGGTAGGGTGGATGGTGGAGGACTAGGCGTTATGGTAGAGTTGGGCAGTGGAAGGGCAGAGCGATTGCGCAAAATACAAGGTGGTCTGGGCAGTCTAGTTCTAAGTCTGCTATTCCTTTGTTGTAAAGTACATGGGATGTTTGGAGTGGGTTTGGTAGCAAAGTGCTTGAGCCAGAGGGCTGGGTCATTGAGGTAAGGGTTTGATAGTGGCTCGGGATGGTAGAGCATGGTTGATGGGCGAACAAGTAAGGTCTTAGTGTTACTTGCGCGGTAGCTGGCAGCAGTGCAGGCTGATAGTCCTAGGAAGACTATGAATATAAGGTCAATGCTGGCACAGGTTCTTAGCTGCATGTCGCAGCTTGTATTTCTCAGGGGACTGAGGATATAATTATATGGGTTCAGGACAAAGGGTACAAAGGAGTAGAGGTGGCGCGACTAGGCAGCCAGCAGCAGTGTAACTCAGGTCAGTAGGCACAGTACAGGGACATCTAGATTCAAAATGGCACAATTAGGCAGCTAACGGCAGTGCAAATCAGGTCAGTAGGCACAGTACAGGGACATCTAGATTCAAAATGGCACAATTAGGCAGCTAACAGCAGTGCAAATCAGGTCAGTAGGCACAGTACAGGGACATCTAGATTCAAAATGGCACAATTAGGCAGCTAACGGCAGTGCAAATCAGGTCAGTAGGCACAGTACAGGGACATCTAGATTCAAAATGGCACAATTAGGCAGCTAACGGCAGTGCAAATCAGGTCAGTAGGCACAGTACAGGGACATCTAGATTCAAAATGGCACAGCGGTGCAAATCAGGTCAGTAGGCACAGTACAGGGACATCTAGATTCAAAATGGCACAATTAGGCAGCTAACAGCAGTGCAAATCAGGTCAGTAGCCTCAGTATAGGGACATCTAGATTCAAAATGGCACAATTAGGCAGCTAACAGCAGTGCAACACAGTTCACTAGGCACAGTATACAGGCATCTAGATACAAAATGGCATTGGACAGGCATTACAGGATATACTTGTAAAATAGGGGGATGTAAAGAAAGGTCTAAAGGAGAGGGGCGAGTGAGGGATGCACTGCGTTCAGCCGTAGGTGTAAAGGATGTGGTCCATGGTAGTTGTAGCTGCGGGTAAGTGGCCAGGGTGTCCCGCGACGGTGAGTCTGGAGGTGAAATGCGGGGTATCCGAGTGGCACGTTATAGGCATGGACAGCACACACGTGTGCAGCCGTGCGGGATGGCAGCGTTAATTGGACAGGACCGTAAGAAATGTGCTGTGAATTAAGCACTTCTAGTCAGCAGATGGTGTTATGCATGTGGCAGCGCTGGCTTACCTGGAGCAGAACGGGCAGAGTTCCTGGCCCCTGGCTCCTGTGGCTCCAAACAGGCACACAACAGGCCTTAGTATGGCCTTCGTTGTGGCCGGCGTTTCCGCCTGCCGGCGGATGCCGGAACAAAGAAAAATGAAAGTGCGGCCTCGTTCTGCGCCGCGATGCGCCCGGAATTGCAGAGTCAGGCACTCTGTGGAGACAAGGTCAGGCAGGCCTTGCTCCGTGTGCCCGCAATCCTGGAGCTGGATTCTGGCTTCGGGGGGGGTGCGAGGGGCTCCTGCCCTCTACCCTTGCTGCAGGCAGGTGGAATGGGGGTCATGGACCCAAGACAGGCCTTAGTATGGCCTTCATTGTGGCCGGCGTTTCCGCCTGCCGGCGGATGCCGGAACAAAGAAAAATGAAAGTGCGGCCTCGTTCTGCGCCGCGATGCGCCCGGAATTGCAGAGTCAGGCACTCTGTGGAGACAAGGTCAGGCAGGCCTTGCTCCGTGTGCCCGCAATCCTGGAGCTGGATTCTGGCTTCGGGGGGGGTGCGAGGGGCTCCTGCCCTCTACCCTTGCTGCAGGCAGGTGGAATGGGGGTCATGGACCCAAGACAGGCCTTAGTATGGCCTTCGTTGTGGCCGGCGTTTCCGCCTGCCGGCGGATGCCGGAACAAAGAAAAATGAAAGTGCGGCCTCGTTGTGGTGCCGCGATGCGCCCGGAATTGCAGAGTCAGGCACTCCGTGGAGACAAGGTCAGGCAGGCCTTGCTCCGTGTGCCCGCACTCCTGGAGCTGTATTCTGGCTTCGGGGGGTGCGAGGGGCTCCTGCCCTCTACCCTTGCTGCAGGCAGGTACAAGACTGCTTGTGGGAGAGGAAACAAGAACTGTTTCACCGTGTGGGTGCGCTGCCAGCTTCCACAAGAGAGAGAGTCCTTAAATAATAAAGTTAAAAGTTGCCAATGCTCCAAGTCCTCAACAGGTATTGCTCAAAGAAGTCACAAAAATATATATTTCAAAGTTTAATTGAGTCCATTCAGAAGTCAGAGTTGTATGCCAACATGTCGACCTCCAAAGGTCTTCCTCAAGGCAAAGCTCAATGATAACCTCTGTGAGAAGCGTTCGCTTGAGAATGCATCAAGGTATGACGACGTCCTATTCTCACAGTGATCTTATTCCTGCGAGAGGTCATCGAGGAGGTTGCTAGAGGCAAGGATGACAATGAGAAGCACCACAATGAGAAAGAGCTCCAGGAGCAGGATGGTCCCGTCTCTCTCCCTCCTGCTGCCCTCACGCATGCTCAGTAGCGTGATTGCAGCAGGAGGGAGAGACACGCCAACTGACTGGCTGTGTTGATTTCACTGATGCTGCTTTGTTCTTGGAGCCAAGGACGGTACCACGGCAGCTGGTGATTCTCTCCGCTTTGGTTATTGACGCAGGAGGGCCCCAGGTATCCCTGACACACAATGCAGGATTCTTCAGCCTGGTTCCCTGGTCTTATGCTTTCTATTCTCGAGGTTCATGGAAAGTAATGGTTCCTTGTCGAACAGCTCAAGGGAACTTCCCTCCTTGAGATCCCCTTCTGTTTTGCTGTCTTTCTCCTCTTGTTCAGCTGCCGTCTCGAAACGGCTGTTTCCTTGTGTGCTTTGCTTTGCTCTGAGTGTGTTCTCGCATGCCACCTTTTAGCCGTGTGGGCAAGCATAATGGAAGTCAGGTGTGTGTGATGGTCAGCAAGTCCCTGATCTTGCCTGACCATTGTATTGGGACACATCAGGTATACTACTCGGGTGTTAGTCTGTTTTCTCTCATAGCGGGCTGTCCTTGAGAAAGTGTTTGCGTTGTATAAGGGTGGGGGGGTAGAGTTCCTAAATATTCTACCTGGTAGGATGGAGTAAAGGTGTTACAGGTAAGGAGATACCGTGTCTCACCATACAGCGTCCCGCTCCCACTCCCCGAATGCCCCCTCACACAGGTGACCCACTCGCATTGGTCCACCCTCAGGAACTCTTGAATCGTCAAACCAACCTACCACTTAGGACCACAACATCCCACGAGACAAGTACAGGACGTCATCAAAGAAAAATGGAACAAGGAACAAACCAAACAGGACCACACCATCTTCCAGTAGACAAAGGCACAAAAGCAGAGCACACCCCAACAAACACTATGGGCAACAGAACGGACATCATGAGAAGAGAAAAGTCCCTATATCTAGCACCTTACCTCTCAACTAACCAGGCACCAGAACATCCCAACACCTGCAACCTCGCTAGGCACGCTGAAAATACACGGGAGCCACGCAGAAAAAGAAGATACACACCGAGAAGAGAAATGAATGAAACCCATTCTCACCCCACATATCACAAAAACACAAGTACCCCTCCCCCAAATACAACAAAATATAGAAGTGGAAGCAGAAGAAATCAGCAACCCAATAATTAACCTAACAGACCAATTCAACGAAGAAACAGTTCACACTGAACACCCACCACATCCGGAGAGCAACATGGAAGCATACCGACATAACAACCACGACACAAAGCCAATATTAAAAACTACAATAAACTGCATCAAAATGATCCACTGTAACCTAATCAATGCAAAATCGATGTCCAAACATGCCACAGAGATATACGACCTACTGTGCGACGGAGGTATCGACAGCCTCTTCATTACAGAAACATGGCTAGATGACAACTACAAAATCACAGTGCACAGCTGCCTCCTGACAACTTCAAGTGCTCACAGATAAACAGGAAAGACAAAAGAAGTGGAGGGCTTGCAATGGCATACAAAGAACATCTGGAAATAAAAACGGCAAACCAATAAACATCGTCAACTGTGAATCCCCAATCATTGACCTGAGAATGGACCCCAAAACAAATCTCAAATTCATTCTGGTTTACAGGCCATCAACATACAACACAGCATTTGTGGACAGCTTTACAGAAGCCATCACCAACTTGGTCATCGAACACAAACACCTGATAATCCTCTGGGATTAACATCTGGTTTTAAGAAGAAAATGCAAACTTGTCAAATTCGCTAGTCAAGCATCTCAAGACAATGATGTACTGGAGAGTCTCCCGGCTGGGCCCATAGAGTCGGGGTCTGCTCTGAAGTACTTTAAGTTGAGATAGCTGCACCTCTGAGATGGATGTAGGTGCAGATTTATTACTCCAACATCACTCAATAAGGACAACTCAATGATTTGGCAAAGGCAGTCCGTTTAATGACAAGTACAAAAAACGGGGAGTCATGGAAATCAGCAGTAAGGTGATCGTCTGTCTCGCTTCAACTCCAACGAACTTCATAAAAACAACATCATTTATACTAAAAACTCATCATAGCTGATGTGTAACACTCCAAAGTTAATAAGCATTTCTATTGGTCCAGAAAAGGTAACTTTAGTATAGGTGCTATATCTGTATATGGTAACGGAGTGAGGGGATTGGATAAACACTGTCAGGTGGGCATCTACACCCTTCCTTCACAAAATGACTACTGTAGACGTCAATAAAAGTACAACGTCCCATTGGTTCTACTAACCATAGGACACTACATTATTTGGTCCATTGTGATTGGGTTGGCACCAACCCCATGCATACATTTCCACTTCGCTAGCAGCACGCAGAATGGGCAGCCAGGTCCAGGGTGCCCCCTCAGCTACCCGGTCTTCCTCCAATTAAGGTTACAATCAATCATCACTTCAACAACAATGTGTCAATTATGTTACTGTGGTTGGCCTCGAAACTGCATCTTCTGACTGAGAAAGTTTTGCTATCTTCTCCTGGACGGATGCTATGCGTAGGTGTGAACTCGTGCTTCTCCTCGCTCGGATGGTCACGTGATGCAGACACTGTGAACTTGCCTAGTTCCTCTTGATTTGTGCATTTAATTCTTATTCGGCTTGCCACCTGCCTATGCTCCCTTATCTTGACCTTTCAGAGGTAGGATATTCTGTTCTTAAGTTTCAATTAGATGTAGCTACTGTTCGTTTCTTCTATTGGTATGACCTTGGCTCCTTTGGCATGAGTTGCATGTGCTGAGTTTCGATTCAGCCGTATATCCTCGTTTTGCTAGGATATGAAGCTTGTTGTGCTTGGCCTCTAGTAACCTAAATTGATTCTGCTTTTAATGCAAGGGGACTTGTACTTATAATACTGTGCCTTGTTTTGAGGTACATTATATAAACATGGCGCTTGCTGCTCTATTCTTCTAATAAGCATAGCAAGTCTAACTAGTTTCTTAGCTTCTTGCGTTTAAAGCATATGTACAGGCGTTAGCACGTTGGATATCTTCATCCTGCTTACAGCCTAAGCTTCTTTCATTTTGACATTGTCCCTCCATTCTATGTTCACGATATCTTTATTCATAACATTTCGTCTCTCTGCATCATTCTATGGTTGTCATTTCTTATATCTTTAAGTCAGTCAGGGCCCTCGTGACATCACCATTCGTCTTCCATTAAGACCTTTTTGGTTTCTTCCGGGCCGGTACTTAAGCAATTTTCATTTTGTCTCTTTTGCTGGTAGGGTTTTTATTAATGGATATCTTACTGTCCATGGTGTTCTTGGTATAGGACCGTCAATAGGTGCTGTTCTAATGGGTACTGGGCAGAGCCCTACTGCAGCTCTCTGCTGGTTTATTTGCTCATCATACGTCATATCTCAGTGTGAACGTTCCTGGTACTTCAAAATGGACGATTGGAGTGCAGGCTTTATTTGGGACCTCCTCTACACTCCCCCCTCTGGGCGATCTATCGACCACTTTCACTTCCTTCTGTAGATCCATTTTGTTCTGTTCTTCTGTATTCTCTTTCACTTCTTCTCTTTGGTTCATTCTTTCTTCATCTTATGGATATATACAGGCTGGCCTGAAGAAGTGTCTCTTTGGAGTCCATATCTTTATAACTCCCTTCAGGCTTCCTGCGTTTCTTACATGTTTGTCTTTGTTCCAGCTCATTAGTTGACATTGTCCATTTGGGCTGCAGTAAATCCATCTTCCCACATAGTTTCTGTGCTTCTTGGGATAGAGAAATGTTGTACCTTCTGGTGCGTGCCTGCTGGCCTTCACAAAGTCTCTCATTTCTTCGTCAGTCAGGTCTTTGGGCATCCATCCTGGCTCGACATCAATCATGATCTTCTTCCCTATAGTTTTCTTAGAAGTCTTCTGGCATTGTGATATTATTATCTTAATAACACAAAATCCTAGTACTATCATTACTAGCAGGGCTCCCATGAACTTAAATATGTCTGCTATCCATTGTGGGACCCATGAGAACAGTGATCCAAACCAACTGTCATCATCAACTTCATCGGTTTCATCAATCATTTGGTTCTGTAATATTGTCAGCATCCCTATGGCTTCAGTTAAGGTTCCATTTTCCTCGTCGTGAGAGGGTTTAAATGTGCAACATGATTCTCCTATTTTTGCACAAACTCCTCCATCCATAGCTGTGATCATGTCAAGCACATATCTGTTCTGGAGAGTCATCAGTCGAATGGCTCTTAATTCTTCTTTGATCGCATTAAATCCTTTTATGGTCGTGTTAATGGTCTGTAGTAATTCCCATCTGGTTATCTGCAACCATATAGTATTTGCTCCAACCTGAAATCTTGGCATGAAAATCGTTGCGAACACTGATGAGGTAAGGCTAAACAGCCTGTGTTTGTATGGGATTGCATGAAAGGCTTCTTCTGATTTGGCAGAGAAGTAATTCTCTCTCTTCATTCGAGTTGTCAGTTCCACAGATCTCTTCTTCCTCAGGTGAGCATCTGCTTTCGGGAAACTGTCAATATTCAGGTCACTTTTCGGGATCACCAATGCTGTAACGTGGATGTTCATTATCGTGCATATGCCTCCCCATTCTCCTGGCAGTCTGATGTATGCTTTGGATCCACACGCCCAATAATGGTCCATAATCACTGCTGTTCCATGTACCATTCCTGGAGTGTCAAAAACTCGTCTACAGTTTTGATTCTCTCCCATCTTCCTTGTGCCGTTATTTCTGAAACAGAACTTTGGACTTTCTAGGGGCATTATCTGCAAGGGTCCTCCTCTGTCTTCGACCCATGTGAGTAGTTTTGCAAGTTTGGCCATAATGGCTTGTATCCGTTTCACACTATGTTGATGGTTGGCTCGTAGTGACCGAAGACCATCCATGCTCGGCATATCACTACTCCTTTCTCCTATCCGCCTGACGAAAGAACTGTTCCCCAAATTTGCATTTGGCCTCGATTCTTCCATCTCCGAGCTTCTTCCAGAGTTTTTCCTTGGACATTTAGCTTCTGATTTGCTTCTCTTCTAATCTCTGCTCCTTTAACTTCAGGCTTCTGATATATTATCACATTGGCCCTCATTACGACCCAGGCGGTAAGGGGTTTACGCCGGCGTAAACTTCGCCGACCCTTACCGCCTGAGTACGAGTTCCCGTAGCGCCATGGCGGATTTAACACCTGCTTTTAGCAGGTGTTAAAATCCATGGCGCTAAGGGACCTTGTTGTTAATTACGCCACCGTAATTTACGGTGGCGTAATTAACGCCTTCCCCACTCCCATTATGCCCTTTGGGGCAAAAATGGGAATGGGGAAGGGTAAATGGGGATTGGGGACTTACCGCCCCGCCAAGGTCGGAATGGGGCGGTAAGTCCGCCAACCACCATGGCGGAGTTGGCAACTTAGCGCCATGGACCATGGTGCTAATAGCACCATGGTTCTCCGGCATGGTCGTAATGAGGGCCAATGTGTTTCGTCTTTCCATTTTTTCTTGTCTTTATGTCTTGGACATAATCGTCTTCATTTGGATCAGTTGCCTCAGTTGCCCATTTCAGAGAGGACCACTACCCATGAACTGGCCTGTGGTCCTGCACATTGCTACGTGTGACATACAGTGTGCTGTCTGGACATCAATTTCTACAGCCACGAAGATCTTGGACTTCCCCATGCTGTATGGTAGGAGTGCACATTCAAAACATTCCCCTTCTGAACTTCGCCTTCCAACTTCTTTCATGTGTTGGTACCAAATGTTGTTTCCCAGATGTGCTGTGCTGTCCAGGTAATCGTTTAGTTCATTGTCATCTCCATGCATGCTTCTCTTGATTCTTAGGGCCTCATTACACGGATGGCGGTAGGGATTTACCGTTACCGGTAATGGAATACCGGTAACGTTAAATCCCCATGCGGATCACGACCCGGCACACCGCTATTAGCGGCATCGCAAATTACGGTGCCACTAATAGCGGGCAGGCCGTGTGCGCGCGACCCTCCATCCCGTAAATTACGCCATGTCGCTATTAGCACAGCAACACAAGGCCAGTGGACATGCTAATAGCGGCATGGTAAATCCACCCAAACCCCTTACCGCCATGGTGCTAATACCGGCATCGCGGACCACCCGTTAAGAGGAATGAGCAGTGTTCCCACCTGCCACAGGTGGACACAATCAGCACAGGTGGAGGCAATGGAGACTGTGGCAGCTCAAAAGGAGCACACCACACCCCTTCCCACACCCCTTCCCACACAAAGATGGTTCCAATACTGGCAGCAATACATGGCCTGGGGGACCTCATTGCAGCGCAGCTGATACTACAACAGGCAGCACAAAGGAGACGCAGGAGGAGGAGGAGGAGGAGGAGGGCAAGACAGGCACAGCAAGCACCACAACGGCACCTATTCATACCACAGAGGCACCCACCAATCCCCAGGATCAGAGCCAGTCCATTCAACTTAACCCCTGAGCAGATACACACCCTGTACCGTCTGGACAGGGTTACCATCACCAGCATCGTGGACATGATCCACGACGACATTGTGAGCCTCATAGACATCAGAACTGCCATCCCCCCGCTACTGAAGGTGGTGAGTGTGCTCCACTTTCTGGCCACAGGCACCTACCAGCATACAGTGGGACACATGCATGGCATCTCACAACCAGTATTCTCACGCACGCTGAACCAGGTACTCGATGCACTCCTGAAGCATGCACCTGAACACATATCCATGCCACGGACTGCCCAGGAGATTGCAAACACAAAAGTTGGCTTCTATTCACTGGCAGGCATCCCAAGTTGCATTGGGGCCATCGACTGTACACATGTGGAATTGGTGGTCCCACATCATAATGAAGTAGTGTACCGAAACAGGAAGCAATTCCACTCTATCAATGTCCAAATGGTATGTGACGCCAACAAGATAATCACACATTGCTGTGCCAGATTTCCAGGATCAACACATGATTCCATGGTCCTGCGGAACTCAACTGTCCCACGCTACATGGAGCGACACCCCGGACAACGTTTGTGGCTACTCGGTGAGTAGCAGGGCAAGCACATGGCAACGTGATTGGGGGGGGGGAGAGAAACATACTGCAACTGGGAGTGATTGGGGGGGGAGATACATACTGCAACTGGGAGTGATTGGGGGGGGAGATACATACTGCAACTGGGAGTGATTGGGGGGGGGAGAGATACATACTGCAACTGGGTGTTGACTGTCGTCCGTAGGAGAAATGGACATACAGATGTACACCAATGTGCATCCGGGAAGGCCACGATGTACTTGAGAAGAACCCACATGCAATTTGAAGCTGCACAACATCGACAACAATGCAGGTTGCTAAATATCACACATCCATCCACATTGAACATCCTACCACGCCACATTTTACACGAATCTGCAACATGGCGTCAAGATAGTAATACACAATCAGCGCAGCACAACATCAATCCAGCAATGCGCACTTGAATGCATGCAAAGGGATCACCCCTAGACATAGCACTGAACCACACACCTATAGCACCACTGAAGTGATGCCTCACAGCATGGCCACATTGGTGTCAGAATGTCAGTACACTCGCAGTGTGGTACCAAATTTGCCTGGGACAGGGACACCTAAGACCTGGCCTCACCCAGGACATGTCAAATACTGTTGGAGGCATTAATGTTGCATTACTACTTGCATGGTCAACCTCCCCCTTGCACGTTGCTGCCACACAGACCATCTGCATGTATGCTGTCAATTCAGTACTTGAATCACAATGCAATGTCAATTAGTGTGATGTGAACAGGCCGCTCTTGAGGTGAACAGTAACAGGACCCTGTTCATTCCCCCATACAGGTGATGCGGGCTATCCCCTGAAGACCTGCTCCTCACACCTGTACGGAACCCACAGAACAGGCACGAGGAGGAATACAATCGTGCACATACCCGTACCCGCATCGTGATCGAGCAGACTTTTGGACTTTTGAAGTCACGTTTTAGGTGCATTAGCAGGTCTGGTGGTGCTCTCCTGTATGGACATGAGAAGGTGGCCAAGATCACCATGGCATGTGTCATGCTGCACAATATGTGTATCAGACGGAATGTGCCACTGCCCCCTGACGTTGAAATAGAAGCACCTGATGAGGATGATGATGGTGATGAGGACGGAGGTGAAGGGGATGCAGGTCTTGCAAGAGGGGATGGGCAGGAGGGACGTGCTGTGAGACAGCATCTGATCAACCAAATATTCTGAGGAACATGTTTTCGTACTGTCACATGGTAATGGGGAGTAATGCACTGGTGTATGTTTTCGAGCACACAATGGACCCTGTCCCCAATAAAGTACACACACACAATGAAGTTGTCCAAGCCAGTGTTTAGATCAGAAACCAGTGTATTGAGTAACATTATGGTGTGAAAGTGCAAGTCCCAAAACATCCCACCACCCTTCCCCCCACCCCCACAACAGACCCATAACACCCTTCCCCCCACCCCCACAACAGACCCATAACACCCTTCCCCCCACCCCCACAACAGACCCATAACACCCTTCCCACCCCCCCCACAACAGTCCCTCATGTGTTTGCCAAGTTTGCCCTGGCCTATGCACACATAGGGATCTCTATCGACCCCCTATTTTCAATAGTCCTCGGGGGGATTCAGAGGGCTGGCAGATGTGCGCCTGGTGGTGCGCGTTGAGCGACGGAGGGGGCTTGTTTGTCTCGACCCAGAAGATGAGGATGGGGCAGACTGGCCTTGTTGGGAAATGTGGCGGTCCATAGTGTCAGCCATGCGTACCAGGACCTCCCTGAGCCTCCCTATCTCATCGCACAGCCTGTTGGTGTTGGCGTCCATCCGCTCTGTGGAGTGCCTCAACGCCTCCACGATGTTCTCACTGCGATTGGCAGCCTCCTCAACATGCTGGCCAACCAGCACAGACAGCTCTTGTTGGCGCTGCAGGATGGTGGTCAATTTGAGGCCAGTGCTGGGTGACTGTGCACTTGAGGCTGTGCCCTCGGATGCATCCACTACAGCAGGTGATGCCAACATGGGGGACATGATTGCAGGGTTGGTGTCCTCATCTGTGGAATCAGACACTGGGGGGCTGGAATGGCACTGGCTCTGGTGATCCAGGGGGGCTTGGGGTGTGCATCTCCATGGCCTGGTCTAGGGTGTCCTCCAGATCGGATAGGGGGGCAGTGGCGGCTGCCTCACCAGTGGAGCTTGCCGCAGCTGATGGTGGGCCCTCGGTGGCTGGCATCGGTGCGGGTGGGTTCACCACCGGTGGTGGGGCCGCAGTTGGTGGTGCAGCTAGTACTGCCGTGGCAGTGGCACTCCGACGAAGTTTGGCACTCGTCTGGTGGGGCCTGCCCCCCTTGCCCCTTGATGTTGTTGGGGTATCCGCCGGCTCCTGTGCCCTTGGCCTCTTGCATGTAGCTGTTGCCTGTGTTGCATCAGCGGCATCCTCCCCATCTGTATGTGAGCCTGTCAGGGACGAGAGGGGGGATGTCATTGGTTGCGTTTCAATATACTTGATGCAGATTACATGAATGATGCAGTTGTGGCAATTGGGACTTAGTGGTTGTGGATGCAGGTGATGTGCCAGTTCAGTGCCTCATCCATGCATGGTTGTGTTTGGGACTTGTCTGTGGTGTTGTGTGCATGTGTGTGTGTGTGGGTCTGACACAGGCATGGTGAGGGATGGATGCATGTGTGGATGTGTGTCCATGCATGAGAGGAGTCTGTGCTCACATATGGGGGGTACAGTACATTCACATCGCATCCTGTCATGTGTACACTCACCTCCATCAGAAGTGGTACCCACGCCGAGCTCCATGCTGCCTACTCCCTCTATTGACTCGACGGCAATCATGTTAGCGCACGTCTCCTCCCATTCCTTCATCCGGATTGGGGATCCATCTCCACCAGCACTGGCAATGCGGTGGTTCTCAGCCAGGATGCCCCACCCGCAGCCTGAGGTCGTCCCACCTCTTCCAGCATTCGCGCACAGTGCGCGTGCTGGTGCCCACTGCACTGACTTTGGCAGCGACCTCCTCCCAGATGGCTTTCTTCCTCAACAGGGTTGGCCGGCGCATGTCATTCGCGAAGACCACCTCAGCATTCTCCGCAAGGGTCTGTGTCAACATCACCAATTCCTCATTGGTGTATTTTTCTTTGCGCTGCCTGTCAGTTGATTTCTTGAGTGCCTTAGGCATGATGCAGGTGTCCACAATTGTTTGGCACGGCTCACGAATCAATACAGGTCCAGGGGGCAGAGGATGGCAATGGATTGTGTTTTTAAAGATGGCCGCCGGGCTCTTTCCCGTTCCGGCGCGATGACGCTATTTCCGGTTCCGCAATTTTACGGTCACCGCTAATGGCGGTCACCGCAATTTGCATGTAGCGTGAGGGCGGAGGTGCTATCTGCACTTTCGTCAAAGCCGGTAAGGGACTTTTTTGGGACTTTTGCGGCATGGCGGTAGGGTCATTACCGGCATGGCGCTATGCTCGTGTCCGCGTACTCGTAATGGTACATAATTAGCGCCCTCTTACGAGGGCGGACACGTTAATAGCGACATGCCGCTAATATGCGATTTTTAGCGCACAACGTGTAATGAGGCCCTTAGTGTTTTCCTGTAGTTGGCTATGACTACATCCCTGAAGGCATCTTTAAGGCTTTTTCTTGCTGGAGGATTCTCAGGTATCCTTGTCCATGGTGCAAGCCTTCTCATCTGAGCCATTTCAGTTGATCGAATTCTAGCTGCTTTCTCTTGTTCTTTGTATAGTTCCTTTTCTCTGGCTAGGAATATTCGTACTCATACTGGCATTGGTTTGGTGTATGGCTGTACTGTGGAACTGGTGCTTGTTCCTTTTGTTGGCACATATACGTTTTGCAATACAGTTTCTGTGATTTTGTTCTTCATTTCCTCTTGCAGCTTCCTTGCTTTTGCTATGTGTGGAAACAATGAGTCCACTATCCATTGTGTCCATGTAGAGAGTTTCTCTGAGTTAGCTCTTGTTTTCGTAAGAGTTTCTGGTATGATGGTTTCTGTTGGTTTTCCTCTTAACTCTTGTTTTCTCACAACGTCTGCTGTGGAGTTTCTTATGGCGGGCAGTCTCTTCTTCTCTGCCGTTTGTGTTTGTGGTTCTGTAGTCATTGACACTAGGCCTGTTTCGTGTGCATTCAGTGTTTGCGTGCATGTAGTTGGCAGTGATGTTACTTCATTCATTCCTTGCCGACCCTGTCTCTGGCTCTCCTTTCCATTTGTTACCACAAGAGTGTGTGTATCACGGCTAATCACATTCATTTCGAGTTCATTCACTCCACCATCAGATTTTCTAGGTACCATAAAATAATGATGAATATGATGCATAGATACATTATGCCCCTGTAAGTCACGCGGCAGCATTTTCTTCCAGAGAAGCGGGGGTGCCTCACTTCTTGTGGGAGGACCATGTTGCTGTTCTGGGCCGCCATCTCGATCATTTGACAAAAAAGTCAATGTTATTATTTCCGTAAGCAATATTGTCTTTATAATACTGTGTTCATGACTGTTAGATGTTCCACAAGTGTCCCCCCTCTCGCGGGTGACGGATTGTCTCTTATTTCTGGATACAGTTCCTCTGTTAAGACTATGGGAAAAAATCAAATCAGCTAACACTTCAGTAAGTCTTTTTACTGTATATGTTCAAAATAGGTGAGTTCGCAACCCACCCCCCTAATTTGCTTCAATCCTGAGGACATGGTGTATGCTGTTCAGATATGAAGAGTAAGGACAGGAAATATCCAATACAAATGAAATTCTTAACGCTGCTTTCTCGATCTGTCCCTCGGCGAAAACTCTTTAGAATCTCCTCAGATAGCTCCTCTGATGGTTAGAAAGTTCCACTTGAAGCATGATTCCATGCAGGAGCATTCCCATCTGTGCAACATTAGTTGGATCTCTGATGAAAGTGAGGACGTCAACATCGATTGGTCTCCCGACTAGCTCTGGAAAGTCAGTAACTAGGCAAAAAAGAACATTGTGTGCCAACCTGCTGTCTTCTGGTGACAGGGACATCTGTCCTGTCTTTGTTGAGGTTCAGGATTATATGTTCTTTCCTTGATGTAAACAATGTCTGCACTGTCCAGTCGCATGGAGTGCAACCAGAATGATTATCTTATTTAAGAGATGGCTCAAATGTTCTGTATTTGCTGGATCTTGAAGAAATGTGAGTGTATTCTCCCAATGAGAGTTGGAAAATCTTCGATTATGCGAAAGAACAGTGTGTTGATGAGCTCATCTATTTCCGCCTTTGTTGGTATCATTTGGTTCTTCCTCACTGTACACAGGGAGTCGAACAAATTGTTCGTCAATGACAGTGAGCAGTTGTCTTATTATCTTTTCGTTTTCGGGATCTTGTAAAAAGTCAATGACACTGGTGAGCCTTCCTACCAATGACGGGTATGACTTTAGCACTAAGTCAAAGTAGGTGATTACGCCCTTTGTGATGTTACTACTGTGGGACACTATAAGTGAATCCGAACAGGGTTATTGTGCAGAAAGAGTCAGGATATTGATTTTTCTTCCAGCTTATATGTCCTTGGTCAAAACTTCTCATGTTCTCCTTTCTTTATTAGGGCTTTTGTGTGTCTCAGTTCAAAGTTCAATGGCTAATGACCTGTGTTGTGGCTTACGCGTGTAATTTTCTTCTTCACCCTGCAACTAGGATGCACAAAGTGTCCGTTTTTTATGTCCTTTTCCCCTTTCTTTTTTGCTTAGAGGATGTGTCCAATTTTAAGCCACACTTGCAAAAAGTTCCTTGTCTTTGTCTGGCTGATTATGCGTCCTTCTTCTGCGTCATGGATCTCGTCTGCATGTGCTGTGGTTCTTCCCCGTCGCTCTTAGTTTCGTCTCATTGGGGTGCAGGCAGGGGGCCTTCTCCGATGTAGGGTTTGATATCACCGAGAAAAATCCATGCTCTCCTGCCTTGCAGTTTCGCTGCGGATGGAGTACAGCCCTCCACTATAAACGGACCGTTGAATCTTGGCTCGTCGCACCTTTTCCTCGTATGATTTTTCACAAGGACGACGTCTCCAGGGAACATGGGTGGAACACGTAGACCTTGAACTTGGTCTGTTGTAGTGTCTCCTTCTGTGTTCTGTGCTGCGCTGCACCCTTTTCGTCGTCACTGCAGCTGGTCTGAAATTACAGTAAGGCAAGATGCCATGTAGTTCAGATAGTTTTTCATTTCAGATCCTAAAACCTCTCCTGTTGACTGGTTATCACATCTAGCTCTGTCTCAGGGTGTTAGGGGAGTTCTCAGTCTTCTTCCTGTGGCTATCTCGTGTGGCGTAAAATGATGGTCGGAGCCGGGGGTTGGTTCGGAAGAGCATACAATGCCAGTGGAAGGCAGTGCAACCATCACTTCTTTAGAATAAGCTTCAACTTGGCTATCCTTTCCTTTAGCAAGCCGTTGAGCTTCTCACAGAACCCATTACCTTGTGGAATATACGCTGACGAGAACTTGTGCTTTATACCAAGCAGTAAGTTAATTTGCTCGAATACAGTATTGACTAAATGAGTGCCATTATCTGAGCTCATGACTTCGCAGACCCCCCATCTGGGGAAAACTTCCCTCACAAAAAATGTGGCCGCACAGGTAGAGTTTGGGTGTGTACATGGATCTGCCTCAATCCATCTAGAGAATGGACACACCACAACAATTAAGTATCTGTACCCGTCACATACTTGAATCATGTCGACGTAATAGACGTGCAAGTGCTGAAAAGGTCCATTTTGCCTGGGGATGACTCCTCTCATTACTTTTAATGTGTGCCCTGCTGTAAATTGCTGGCAAATTAAATAGTTCACCATGAAAAATGCAACGTGCTCTGCTAAATTCGGTATGAACCAGTCTTCCGCGAGCATTGCTGCTAGATTCTCTTTAGTCATATGAGCTGGGTAATGTAACTGCTCCTGTGCTATTTTTAATAGGGCCACAGGCATTACTGGTTTACCAGTGCTGTCTTGTCGCCACAAGCTGTCAGAGGGGTTTAAAGAACACCCTCAAAGTTTCCACAGGTTCTTCTCTTCCTGTGGTGCCTCCTCTTGGAGTTCCATTAGTTGTGTTTGCCCCAAATCGCTATAACTTTCAGGCATAGTTTGTGCCACCATCATCCTTTCATTGATAGGGATGACTTCCACTTCCATGATCATCTCATCTTTGGATGCCATTCTTTTGGCCTCCATGTCCGCTGCGTGATTTCGCGTGAGATAAAATCTGTCCCTTTCGTGTGGGCGGCGCATTTTACGACCGCTATGCCCACTGGGAGCTGTAGTGCCTTGATCAGCCAGACCAATAAAGCTGCATGCTGCACTGGCGTAGCCCCTCCTTTTCCAGCGCGCTAAGCCTGCGTTCACTGTCGACGTCACATAGGCGGAGTCACTGTACACCGTTACTTTCTGGTCTGCGTGATTCTCAATGGCGAGTATCAACGTCAATAATTCTGCAGCCTGCGCTAAATAGTGAGATGGTATTTGCTCACTAAGAAGTACTCAAAACACTCCATTTGCTGTGTGCTTCATCACAGCAACACCTGTGTACCTCTGCCCGTCACTTTGGTCGATCCTTGCAGACCTGTCAATAAAGACGATCTCTCCTCCTGCAAAGGCATTTTCTTTTATCCTGTGAATTTCATAATAGAATTCTTCATAATTTGCGCAGTCATGTATTTGCTCTCCTTCAGTTACTGGCTCCGCTATAAACATAGCTGGGTTCACTATCTTACATCGGACTATTTTAATAAATGGATTTGATATGCTTACTTCATAAGCCGAAGCTCTCTGACATGTCAATGTGCCCTTTGGTTTCTCTAGAATGGCAAATAGCTAGTGATCTTTGTTGCAGTGTGGCCCATCCGGCTGGACCTGAGCGACCGCGGTTTGCAAAGAGGAGGAGAACCTGGTGAGCAAGAGGGCCTCCGGCGAGCCTGCGAAGCTGAATGTGGGCTCTGGGGGGCTATAAAGAGGCAGCAGAGGTGAGCAGCGGGATGCCTGAAATGTTTGTTGCAGGTCGGTGTGAGGCGTAGCATACTAAAAGTGGAGAGAAGCAACGGTGGTGGCATGACCTGAAATGGGTGAATCATTAGGTCCAACAATTGCGCTGAAACCGCAAGTCTAACGTGAAGCCGCATAGGTGACAGCAGTGAGAAGGAGAAAGACTAAGATGGTGGCGTACTCTGTCGTGGGTGGACCAAGCGGTCCAACAACTGTGCCGAGACCTTCAAGCATTAGAGTTGGCTGCAGATAGGAGTAAATCGTGGAAGTAAAGTGAAGGAAGAAGTGAACCCGCGCCCCCTGGCAAATCCAGTGAAGAGTTCCCCGGAGAAAGGAAACTGGAAACAAGATACGTCCGGGAGTTGGCCGGGAAGAGTTGAGGATGTGAAGTATCTTGAGAAAGTAGTTGATAATTTTTGTCTGCAAATCCCTGGCCAGTTCCACAAACGTGTGGTCCTGGAAAGTCAGGAACACCTATGGGGTCATCTTACTCATCTCAGTGGGGTCCAATGTCAAGAATCGAAGGACGTAGAAGATATTGACATTTCCGAAAGCGAATTACAAGAGTTGATTAAAAAAGAAGCAGAACATTGAAGAACTAGCTAGGAGAAGGGAGTCCTTCTCGTAGCCCTTCTGAGAACTTTTTGTGGCGCTCGTTTGGTTGCTGAATCTCTTTTTGCTGAACTTTCAAGAACTTTTGTTTGGAAAGACTTTCACATCCAGGAGAAGGGAGCCATTCTCCTGGGCTCAAAAATTGCTTGAACTTTAGTTATTATTTGATGTAGCAACAGGGAAAGATAGAGGTTTTGACCAAACGAGAACTTTACTATTTGGACACTACGGACACCCTGACAGACCTCAGTTTAGTTTCTGTAAGTAGGGAAACTCCTTATAGAATAGGGATAGATAGGCTTTGTCTTTGGTTAATAAAAGTCTATAGCAATCACTATGGCACCACTTGGTCTGTCTCGTCATTCCTTGCCACCACAAATGACAGGAGGGATCATCTTTGTATGCTCTGTGGTGGGTTTAAGTGGCATGAGGGCAAGGGAGTGAAGGTGGTCCTGCATTGTGTTATAAGCAGTGGGGTTGAGAGCCGTGGGGAACTACGAGTTTGTGGTATGGATCAATTGCCATATGTTATCTTGATGAAAAGGTTGTTCATGGCGTTACACTTTTCTTTAGAGTCAGGGATGAAAGGGTCGGGAAATGGGTTGAGGAGTTTTTGACTGCTGTGAAGAGAGCTTTACACTTATTGGTGGTGGACAAAATAGTTGATGAGTAATAAGCAGTTTGGACTTTGACGAGAGACAGGCAAGTACTGCATAAAGCCTTGAAGTTGAGGAGGGCTTTATTCCTCTATGCTTTACAGCAGTTTTTTTGAGTGACTGGATAGTACGGTTATTGTTGGTTATTTCTTCTGTGTACCAGGGGATGGTGAGTTTATCCCTGATGTGAAGCAGTTTAAAGGGGTCATGGGCATCAACCAATTCTATTATAGTTGTTTCAGAGTTAATAAGGGACTGTCAGCATTGGAGGGTGGTGGAGTTAGAGTTGCTAGTTTGTGTCTAGTGCTTCCAATGGGAAGTCCTCAATAGAGAAACTCAAGGACATGGTAGTTTGCTAACGACTCTTGTTGGATGGGACATTAGAAGTAAGGCGAATGAGGGTGGCAGCGTGGTCTGTCCAGTCATGTGGGATAGGGTTAACTGTTACGCTCACCTGGCTCCCACAGGGGCGTCGATCTGAACTAGACAGCTGCGGTCTCCACCAATGTGACGCGTAGTGCCGAGATGACGGACTGGACTGGCCCACCTAGCTTCGTTTGCTTGGCCCGTAGGAATATTCTTCTGCAAATGGAGAAAGGGAATTAACCACCCGTGGAGTTGAGCGTTAACCCCCCCCCACTCCCACTGTTCTCCCCACTGATCACCTTTGATGTCCCCTCTTATAGTCTCACCTGATGGTTTGGAAAGATGAGCTCTCCATCCTGCATTGAGCGCAGGGGCATGTAGATAACCAGTTGCTTCACTGGCTCGAAGGAATTGGTGAGTTCCAGAACAATATTGACTCTGAGATGTTTGCGATTGATGCTGCGGTGATGGCGTCAGAAGTGTTTTAGGGGAGGTGTGTGATAAATCAGATGATATGTAATTATATCTACATGCGGTGCAAGAAGGTGGCAAGAGAGAAGCAATGGGGATTTCATGGCCGTTTAACTGAGCATGGTATATATTGAGTCTGATTTGTGGATAACTGGCACACCTCTCCTTACCTTCTCTGTGCGGCCAACATTTTGAATGCTGTACCCAGGTGAGATGAGAACATCAAAGACATTGGTAGAGGGAGTGCTAAGTGGGTTTAAGTGGCATGAGGGCAAGGGAGTGAAGGTGGTCCTGCATTGTGTTATAAGCAGTGGGGTTGAGAGCCGTGGGGAACTACAAGTTTGGGGTATGGATCAATTGCCATATGTTATCTTGATGAAAAGGTTGTTCATGGCATTACACTTTTCTTTAGAGTCAGGGATTAAAGCGTCGGGAAGTAGGTTGAGGAGTTTTTGATTGCTGTGAAGAGAGCTTTACTCTTGTTGATGATGGACAAAATAGTTGATGAGTAATAAACAGTTTGGATTTTGACGAGAGACAGGCAAGTACTGCATAAAGCCTTGAAGTTGAGGAGGGCTTTATTCCTCTATGCTTTACAGCAGAGTGACTGGATAGTATGGTTATTGTTGGTTATTTCTTCTGTGTACCAGGGGATGATGAGTTTATCCCTGAAGTGAAGCAGTTTAAAGGGGTCATGGGCATCAACCAATTCTATTATAGTTGTTTGAGAGTTAATAAGGGACTGTCAGCATTGGAGGGTGGTGGAGTCAGAGTTGCTAGTTTGTGTCTAGTGCTTCCAAGGGGAAGTCCTCAATAGAGAAACTCAAGGACATGGTAGTTTGCTAACGACCCTTGTTGGATGGGACATTAGAAGTAAGACGGATGAGGGTGGCAGCGTGGTCTGTCCAGTCATGTGGGATAGGGTTAACACAGTGTATAGGAAGGATGCTGAGATGACAAGGTGGAGTATATATCCTATGATGTCTGTGGGGTTTAGCATTCATTGGTTTATATCCAGGGGATCCATGAGGTGGAGCTTAGAGTCCCTAGTGATGTTAGTGAAGTCACCAAGGAGGATGTTTGCGATTGATGCTGAGGTGATGGCGTCAGAAGTGTTTTAGGGGAGGTGTGTGATAAATCAGATGAAATGTAGTTATATCTATATGCGGTGCAAGAAGGTGGCAAGAGAGAAGCAATGGGGATTTCATGGCCGTTTAACTGAGCATGGTATAGGTTGAGTCTGATTTGTGGATAACTGGCACACCTCTCCTTACCTTCTCTGTGCGGCCAACATTTTGAATGCTGTACCAAGGTGAGATGAAAACATCAAAGACATTGGTAGATGGAGTGCCAAGTTTCAGCAATAAATATTTAATTGACTTTGTTTGCGGTGGTGAGGTTGATGATGTCAACCGCATGGTGGATGGACTGGTTTGAATTAATAAGCACTATGTGGTGAGAGAGCCAGGATAGTGCAGATGATATCCTAACGAGGGAACTAGAACGTGGCTGAGATTGAGATGATTTGCGGCTCAATGACGCGGCGCGCGTTTGTGAGTTTGTGTCCTCATGAGCTTGGGAATGGACTGTGGCTGTTGAAGACACATTGTAATGTCTGCCTGTTGGAAAAGCAGGGGTTTCTCCTCTCCATTCTCTAGCCATTACAAACAGGTAATGTTGTTGTCTTTGTCCTTAGCGAAGGATGCCAGCGATGAGGCAAGGCTGGATGTATGGAAGGTCATGTGGCTTGTGATTGGCTGGTGGGCTGGAGGCGACTGGGCTGGCAATCTGACACTGAGCCCGGGGGAAGAGCACGGCAAGGGAGAAGAAGGCCAGGCCCTTAAGTAGTATCTAACATGTGATGCACAAGGATATCATGTGTTAGCCAAGTCTGTGTGCTCTGTCTCTATGTCACTGGGATCAGAGATATCCTCGTCAGAGAACGTTGTTTCCGATTCTCCACCCTCCCCTAGCTCCTCACTTTCTTCTTTCCTTTCCGTACCCTTCTTTCCTTTTCTTCTTGGTCGCTCCTTTTTTTTGTGTAGATAAGGATGGCCACGGAAGGAAGCCACCGTGCTACCCGAAAAGGGTGCCCGGGGCCCCCCTCCGGGGACACCAAAAAGGGGAAAAAGCCCTAAGGCACAAAAAAACCCTGAGCGACCCCTGAGATGTAGCCTTGAGACGGGGCCAGGCTGAAGAGATGGTCAGCAGAGATATTCTGGAGGAGCTCCGGAGGAAGGCAGTCCAAGAGGTAAAGGGTGATCACAGGGAGAAACCCAGTTCAAGAAAAGAGAACCAGGAGAAGTCGGCAGTCCAATAGCAGGCCAAGATCCGGTACACTGGGAAGCAACAGAAGAAGGTGACCAAGCGGTAGAGTAGACAATCCGAAATCAACAGGCCGGGGTCCGGTACACAGGGAATCCAGCAGGAAGATGAGAGGAGGAGACTGGTACAGGAAGATAGAATGGAGAAAAGGTAAGGAACACAGAGTGAAGGAAAGATGGGACGAGGGTGGGCTAGAAGACTGGAAGGAGAGCAAGGGGGAACGAGAGGAGCGTAAACCAACAGGGGGGAAAAAGCTCAGAGCAATGAGGAGCAGGCAAGTAAGAGAGGAGGAACGGAACCCGATAGGGATCGGGGACCGATAGAGAAAATACACGAGCGTGAAAGCTGCGAAAAGCACATAGCGTAGAGCACTCTCGGAAAAGGAAACCGGAAGCGTTGCAACGCGTCCGCGATCCGGAAGCGGGAGGCTTTAAGCTTCCGAGTCGCGTCAGCGCGCAACACTAGAACAGTGCTAAAGGAGAATGTGACGGGTGAACGGAGCGTGTGACGGGCTAGTATCTGCGCCGCCAGCGGCTCCACAGGCTCCACCCACCTCACGGCATGACACCCTATCACAGGTACAGATCCTTCCCACATTACTGGATCTGTCTGAACTTTATCACAGGTTGACCATGGAGCCATCGCAAGTCAGTGAGTCTCTCTTTTTTTATAACTATTACATGTTATGCACAGAGGTTTCTCATGTCAGCGACTCTGTCTGCTATGTGGCTGTAAAAGGGAACGCAAGAGTTGTCTTGTCAGCAAGCCTGCCTACTCTCTACCAATTATAGATGATACACTCCCACATTAGTGAATCCTTCTGCACTTTATCTATCACTGGTTAAACACGGGGGCCCTGACAGGTCAGCAAGTCTGTGGGCCTCATTACACGGACGGCGGTAAGGGTTTACCGTACCGGTAAGGGCACTGGTACCGGTAAACCCTTACCGCCTTACTACGAGGTCCCTTTGCGGGTAGGTACTTTAACGCCTGCTGTTTAGCAGGCGTTAAAAACCAACCCGCAAAGGGACCAGGGTGCTAATTACGGTACTGCAATTTGCGGCACCGTAATTAGCGCCTTCCCCATTCCCATAGAGCCCTATGGGGCAAAAATGGGAATGGGGAAGGGCAATGGGGGAAGGGGGAATTACCGCCCCGCCAACCTTGGAATAGTATTTTACCGGCATGGACCAAGGTGCTAATAGCACCTTGGTCCTCCGCCTACCGTGTAATGAGGCCCTGTGTCTTTTCTGTCTTTCACAGTATACGCACACAAATATCACAAGTTAGCAAGTCTCTCTGCTATGTACCTATCACAAGTGATGCATAGAGTCACCACACATCAGCGAGTGTGTCTGTAATGTGTTTATCAAAGATGGTACACAAAGCCATTATATGATAGTCTGTCGGCTATGTGCCTATCACAGTTAATACAAAGAACAATCATATGTCAGTGAGTCTGCTATGTGCCTTTCACAGGTGCACAGAGCCATCACACACTAGCAAACGTTCCTTCTATGTATTGTGACGAATCTCAGGGTGTCGTCACTGCTTCCACAGGGGGAGAACCTTCTCATGAGCCCAGTTGGGTGAGTCCACTAACCGATAGTCCCTGAGGGGTTGCTATTCAGCGGGAGGATTGCATGGGGAGGGAGACCAACTATGAGACCAGGGATGACCCTGGGAGAATGCGGTATCCCTGCCAATCACCTGACCCTAGAACACTTCCCTACCATGACCCCACCTCTTCTTTAACTTCTCTCGCTACACCTTTACCTTCTTACACTATGTGTTTTGGTAGACCAACCAAAGTAGAGAGCACTGAGGCGAGAGAGATCTCTAGTGAGTCACAACATCATAGCCCACTCAGTACTGGGACGACGGGGAGGCGTGGAACAATATAGAGTGCCTATCGGTACCAGAACATGCACTCTAGAGGTTCTTGACAACTGGTCAAATCAAAACAAGTTAAAAAGAAAGAGGGACTTGACAAAGTGTGAATTCCGCCCTGGAGGAAGCACGAGTAGTAGAACACTCAGGGAAGAAGGAAGGCAGACCAGGGAGCCGTGGAGCCTGCTGGTGTGCAGAGACCGCGTGGTGTGCAGCATGGGCGGTGCTCCTGGCAACCCTGAAGGTCAGCAACTGGGGACGGACAGTCCCGCACCGACGAGAGCAAACCTGGTGCGACGGAGCCAACAAATGCCAGAGAGGAGAGAGGAAATAGGAGAAGCCCCACCACTGATGGCAGGCATGCAGGAAATATAAAGAGCATCACGCACCAGCAACCAAGGTACGTGGAAGAGTGGGAGGTGCTGGGAGCCCTGTGAACATAACAAAGGCCATCTACACACAGAACCGAGTCCGGGACCCCAACAGTTCACAGGTAGATCAAGAAGGAAGAGTTTCTGTGCAGAGGGAACCTGGCCTTACAGTTTGGGCTGGGGTGCTATCATTGGTGACAGTACCTGACTGATTTGCATATGGCTGTACACATTTTGCAATGGTGCAGACGGGCTAAAAATTGGTGGAGTGGAAGGTTGCCCAGAGCAATGCCAGTGGTACAGATTCATTCAAAACCTTAACCTTCTACCCATCACTTTTGTGGTTATAGTTTGTCTCACTATGTAAGAGATGGTATGGCCAGACGTGGGTCCCTTACTCGCTGCACCATAGGGAACCAATCAGCACCTCACTGAGGAGGCCCAACAAGGCCGAAACATGTCTGGCATTGCTTGTGTTTCTGTGCAGAGGGAACACGGCCTAGCAGTACGGGTTGGGCTGCTACCATTGGTGGCAGTACCTGAATGATTTGCATATGGCTGGACCCCTTTTGCAATGGTGGTGTGGAAGGTTGTCCAGAGCAATGCCAGTGGTAGAGATTAATTAAAAACCTTCCACCCATCACTTTGGTGGTTACAAGAAGGAAGAGTACCTGATCTTCCTTGTGCAAGTACTTGGTCAGACAACAAACTAAGTCAGCCCCTCAAAGCATGAGACTATAAAGAGAACTCGGAGAGCAAAACCTATAAGCATAGTACTTGGCATGCGAGTGAACCAAGTCTTCGTTTGTGTGGCAGCATATGGTAGTGGAGGACACCAGATCTACCAGTCAGGGTCGGGGACCCACCGCAGCCTTGGAGTGCATCCGGGCTGTTCTTCTTTGTCACAGTACCTGGTGGTATGATACTAGGGCTGCCAACCAGGGTTAGGTACCCACCGCAGCTTGGGTGTGTATCCAAGCTCCTCTTCTCCGTCACAGTGCCTGATGGAGGGAAACCCGGCCTGCCAGCCAGGGTCAGGGACCCACCACAGCTTGGGAGTGCATCCAAACTCCTCTTTTTCATTGCAGTACCTGGTGGTGGGAATCTGCCAACCAGGGTCAGGGACCCACCACCGCTTGGGGGAAGTGTATGTAGGCTGTTCTTCTTCATTGCAGACCCTGGTGAGAGGAAACCAAGCCTGCCCATCAGGGCTGGGGGCCCAGAGACAGAAAGGATTCCTGAGTATGGCCAACCAGGGAACAGAGTTTCCCCAGCCATTGTTTGAACTTTATAAGAGACTTGAACTAAGCCGGGGAAGGGAGGCATTCCCCAATAGTTCATGATTGGACTATTGCAGAATTGTCTTTTGCTCCGGGGAAGGGAGTCATTCTCCTTGGGCAAGAAAACACCCACTTTCATTTAGTTTAAACTTAGAATGTGAGGTACAGAGTAGGATTTTGACATTGGGTCGTTTACATTGAACAATGTGGCATTAGCATTTCAGTTGAGGCAGGGAAACCCCTCTTAGAGTTAGAGCAAGATAGGGTTTTCTTTTCCTTTTTGCACTTCAATAAAAGTCTATAACCACCACAATGACCCCTCTGTGTTAGAGTCTTGCTTCTGTGCCCTTACAGTATGCACACATTATACACAGAGCCATCACATGTTAGTGAGCCTGTCACAAATGTGCCTATCACAGGTGACATACAGGGTCATCACATAGAATAGTGTATGTCTGATATGTGCCCATCACAGGTGATACACCACGCCATCAGGTCACTGAGTCTGTCTGCTGTGTGTCTTTTATGGGAGATACACAGAGACATCACAGGTCAGCAAGTATGGTTGTTCTGCACCTGTCACATGTTATACACAGAACCATCACATCAATACATCAATGAGTCGGTCGGCTATGTGCCAATGACACATTATTACAGTAGCATACCACATCAGCAAGTCTGTCCGTTATGTGCCTAGAACAGGTGATACACAGAACCAGTGCATCATGTGTCAGTGAGTCTGTCTGCTATGTGCTATCACATGTTACACACCGAGCCATCACATTGTTAGTGATTTTGTCTGCTTTGCGCCTATCACTTGGGCTACACAGAGCCAGGTCAGTGGGTCTGTCTAATATGTACTATGAGGGCATCATGAAGCAAGACACAGACAACAGACTTAAAGTTCAAACAAGAGATATTTATTAACTTAAATATCAGGATGGTTGAAACCCTAACTTGTCCTATACTAAGGTGGGATTTCCCCACCTGAACAAAACTAAGGAAAGTCTCATTCAAAGAGCTTAACTTAAAAGTCAGTCTGTGTCCAAAACCTATTCTTGCCCTCACAACTAAAACAAAACAATGTGTAGGGATGTTACTAACAGAATATACAGTGCTTCAATCAAAGTCTGAGCTTTTTCCAACTCTCAGCCTTCTTTCAGTTTCCCTTTCCCAAGTGCAAGAAAGTAACACAAAAAGTCTCAAGCAACACAGTTCCAAATATCCTCCGAGTTCCCTTCCTCAAGTTCCAAGCAACACAGTTCACAAAGTAAAGAGGTCTTGAGGCTTTGTTCTCAAGGCAACGTGTACAGTTCCTCAAGTCACGGGGTACACTTCCCTAAGACTTCATCTCCGCCAAGTTTATTTTAGTTTTTTCAAAAGTGCAACAAAACTCAAGGTCAACTAAGTCCTCCTTCTGGTTGGTTTCACCAGTTTATTCACAATGTTTCTCTTTGATTTGTTTCCCAATTCATTCAGGGTTTACTGGTCTAGGTGCATTTGTCAGACCACACGATTCACTGATCACAGGTTGCGCAACCAGGATCCCCAGGTTCTAGGCCACACCGGTTCTTCAGTTCCAGCCCCTGTGTACCAAGTCACTTTGACTTGGTTCCACTTTGCTGGCCTCTTGGCTTTATGTGCAAGTTGACACTTTTTTGGCTTCTCCTTGTCAACCTTTTGATTCTGTCACCATGTGTCAAACACCTCTCGCCAGTCTGTGGCCTTGTCGCATTCCATTCATTCATAAAAGTTCACCTTTGTGGGGTTTAATGCCTATCCCAACTTCTGTGGCACTCTTTCACACTTATGCCATTTTCCCGTAGTTTATTTTCACATGGGCACTTTAATTGTTCTTCAAGGTTTGCTTTGTTCATAACGTTTTGAAAGAACTCAGTATTTTTTTCTTTTTTTCTTTTTTTTATCTTGTTGATTTATACACAAGTAAAAACTGAAAGTCAAATCAAAGAAGCATACAATCAAGAATAATATTAATTCAGAACTGGCATACCATAAGAATTACACTTGCCCAAATCAACCCCCCTCACTAAAACAAAAACAGAAATCCAATAACAAAAAGAACGAAAATTAATATAATAATAAAGCACTCAGTATTGAAGATATCTACTTTAGGGGTTTCATTGAGTTCAGTATTCAATATACTTCTGTTATGTATGATTTCACCTTTTCATTCAGTTCGGTGTTTAAAATGCAGTTGTGAGGCTTAATTTGATGTTTTCATTCAGTTCTGTACTTAAAATGCATGTGTTATGCTCAATTGTAAGTGTTCATGCAGTTCGGTATTTAAAATACACTCATATGTAGTTTCAAGTTTCTGCTCGGTTCGGTATTCAATATGCATATATTGTATTTGTTTCAAAGACTGTTAACAATTCCGGTCTGTTCGGGGTGCCCCGTTGCCCAAGTGTTCCCTCTGACACTCACCGGCTGATGGCAGCTCCCTCTGACGGCCCTCGCAGCTTCTCTCAGGCCTTCTGATGCAAGCCCTGCTCGCCTTCCGGGCAGTCTTCCATTCACTCAGAGGCTTCTCTCCCGATGCGGACGGTGTTCTCTCTCTCCAGTCTTCTCCCACAGCCCCTGCCGCTCGCACTTTGGATTGGAGGCTCCCACACCTGTGCCACAACACGGCCCACTTGCCTTGGGCCACATAAGTTCTTCAGGGTCTCTGCCTGCAACCTGGATTCTTCTGCTGGTCTCTCCCACGCAGCCTCCATGTTGTGCTTCTCTGACCCTCATTTTATACACCTGCAACCAGTTAACAGGTTACAGGTGTGTGTCTTCACTTAGGTTTGCCTGATCATGATTAAAGGGACATGCCTGACTCTCTGCAGGCATCTTCTTCGTCCCAGTACCAGAGTAAGGTTTACTACTCTGTCTCCTCTTCCTCGTACCGGAACATTTAACAGTCAAATGTGGGGAAACAAGGGGAGCAGTCTTGTAGTAGCCCCTAAAGGTTGGGGGAGGGTTAGGTAGGTCATTTTTAGGGAAAGGGGGATACCATTTCCCTCCTATGGGTGCCCCAATTTTAACCCCTCCCTTTTTCCCCATCCTTCTGCTGCCTCTAGACTAGCGAAATCTTTTATCATTTTCTTTGTCAATGGGATAGGGGTAACAATATCCCATGATTGCACTTGGGATAGGGGTTTCTTTGAGATAAGGGAGTGTGGAATATCGTTTCTCATCTGAGGACATCTCATCTCCAATCCTCAAGTATTCTCCACGCAGGTGCTCCCCCCTCGCTTCTCTGCCCCCATGGTTGAGATCCAAGAGTGATGGCCTTTCCTTGGCCACCAGAGAAGAGGTTCCAATGGAATTATATGTGAGGACGCCCTCATGTTTCTCACAGTACCTAATAAAGTGGATACACAGAGCCATCATATGACAGCCGGTCTGCCACTTATGTGCTTATCACAGTTTGTTCACAGAGCTATCACATGTCAGCGAGTATGTCTGCTCTGTGCCTGACACATGTTATACACAGAGACATCACATATCAGTGCATCTGTTGGCTATGTGCCAATCACACTTTATACGCAGAGCCATCCAAGCAAGTGAGTCTGTCTATTATGTGCCTATCACAGGTGATACACAGAGCGATCACAGGTCAGTGACAATTTATGCTGTGTGCCTATCACGGGAGATACACAGGGCCCTCAAATGTCAATAAATATGCCGGCTCTTGCCTGCCACATTTTCTACACAGAGCGATCATATGCGAGTGAGTCTATCAGTTATGTGCCTATCACACATTATACGCAAAGCCATCTCATGTCAGCAAGTCTGTCTGCTCCATGTCTGTCACAGGTGGTACACAAAGCCCTCACATTTTAGCTACACTGTCACAAGTGGGCTTATCACATGTGATGCACAGACTCCTCATGTCAGTGAGTCTGCTGTGCCCCTTTCACATGTGAAACGCAGAGCTGTCAGGGCAGTGAGTCTGTCTGCTGTGCTCCTCGCATGTTATGCACAGATGTATCACATGGCATTGAGCCTGTTTGCTGTGTGCAGACAGGCCAATACCATACCCCATACCATCCAACGGGTCCTCCTTGGGCGGCTGGGAGTCAATCTGATCAGAAACTAACAAGGTTTATACATGTGTCTGTGGGGGTGGGTAAGGAAGACATGGTATCAAACAGTAAGACAGACACAAGTGATCACCATTGAAGGGTGTTTATTGAACTCTAATTGGGTTTGAAAAACGCCAATCTAAACCTAAATCTAAAGGTGGGAGCAAGCTACGACCATCAAATAATAATAACCCAGTCCTAGTCGAGTCTGTCAAAATAAAAGGGCCTATACTAATAAACCTATTGCCAATCCTTACCTCTAAATACAAAAAGTGTGGGAAACAATGTTATGCAAAAGAAAAGTGTTCAAGAAATGATATGTCAGGATATTCAAGACGTTAGCATCCCTTTCCTAAGTTTTCAGCATGGGACAAGGTACCACATTCGAGCTTAGCACACTGTCTAGCTTCTCTAGTACGAGGATGCAGTTAAAAAATTCAACATCAGGCCCATCTGTGCCAAAGTCTCTTTGCCATTCAAAGTCTCTTATTTCAGAGGGCCTGATGCAACACGACAAACATTGAAGTTCCTTACTTCTTAGGATTTCACATTTACAACGTCTCGGGTGATTTACTGTTCACCCCTGGTCTTCCTCTGCCGCACTCAGACCCACTCTGACACACTATCTTCAATTAGTCTCCCTCTGCAGGGTCTTGACCAAATATTTCACATATACAACTTCTCTACTTCTTCAAAATCGAACACTTTCGTCTGTGCACAGGATTTTGCTTGACCTGTCGCAGGACCACTTCGATTCACAATTACTCGTTCTCTTCTTGATATAAAATGTTTCTCACTTTCACTTTTGCCACTCCTCAGCTGGATACCTTACAGAGACCTTTGATTGAGCACCCAGGCGGTGCCAGGCCACTCTGTCAAAGGTATCGTATCTTGTTTATAAAGTTCAGTCACTCATCAGGAATTCAACTTTACTCTTCTTATCACACGTGTTTTAACAATGTTCGTTCCAGCGCTCGCCATATAATGTGTTGGCTTCAACACAGACCGGACTTGTATCAGTCACCCCAACTGACTGGCTGTGTTGATTTCACTGATGCTACTTTGTTCTTGGAGCCAAGGACGGTACCACGGCAGCTGGTGATTCTCTCCGCTTTGGTTATTGACGCAGGAGGGCACCAGGTATCCCTGACACACAATGCAGGATTCTTCAGTCTGGTTCCCTGGTCTTACGCTTTCTATTCTCGAGGTTCCTGGAAAGTAATGGTTCATTGTCGAACAGCTCAAGGGAACTTCCCTCCTTGAGATCGCCTTCTGTTTTGCTGTCTTTCCTCTTGTTCAGCTGCCGTCTCGAAACTGTTGTTTCCTTGTGTGCTTTGCTTCGCTCTGAGTGTGTTCTCGCGTGCCACCTTTTAGCCGTGTGGGCAAGCATAATGGAAGTCAGGTGTGTGTGATGGTCAGCAATTGCCTGATCTTGCCTGACCATTGTATTGGGACACGTCAGGTATGCTGCTCAGGTGTTAGTCTGTTTTCTCTCATAGCGGGCTGTCCTTGAGAAAGTGTTTGTGTTGTAAAAGGGTGGGGGGTAGAGCTCCTAAATATTCTACCTGGTAGGATGGAGTAAAGGTGTTACAGGTAAGGAGATACCGTTTCTCACCATACAGTGTCCCGCTCCCACTCCCCGGATACCCCCTCACCCAGGTGACCCACTCGCATTGGTCCACCCCTAGGAACCCTTGAATCGTCAAATCAACCTACCACATAGGACCACAACATCCCACGAGACAAGAACAGGACGTCGTCAAAGAAAAATGGAACAAGGAACAAACCAAATGGGACCACACCATCTTCCAGTAGACAAAGCCACAAACGCATAGCACACCCCAGCAAACACTATGGGCAACAGAACGGACATCATGAGAAGAGAAAAGTCCCTATATCTAGCACCTTACCTCTCAACTAACCAGGCACCAGAACATCCCAACACCTGCAAACTCGCTAGGCACGCTGAAAACACACGGGAGCCACGCAGAAAAAGAAGATACACACCAAGAAGGAAATGAATGAAACCCATTCTCACCCCGCATATCAGAAAAACACAAGGACCCCTACCCCAAATACAACAAAATATAGAAGTGGAAGAAATCAGCAACCCAATAATTAACATAAAAGACCAATTTAACAAAGAAACTGTTCACACTGAACACCCACCACATCCGGAGAGCAACATGGAAGCATACCGACATAACAACCATGACACAAAGCCAATATTAAAAACTACAATAAACTGCATCAAAATGATCCACTGTAACCTAATCAATGCAAAATCGATGTCCAAACATGCCACAGAGATATACGACCTACTGTGCGACGGAGGTATCGACAGCCTCTTCATTACAGAAACATGGCTAGATGACAACTACAAAATCACAGTACACAGCTGCCTCCGGCAACTTCAAGTGCTCACAGATAAACAGGAAAGAAAAAAGAAGTGGAGGACTTGCAATGGCATACAAAGAGCATCTGAAAATAAAAACGGCAAACCAATAAACATCGTAAACTGTGAATCCCCAATCATTGACCTGACAATGGACCCCAAAACAAATCTCAAATTCATTCAGGTTTACAGGCCACCAACATATGACACAGCATTTGTGGACAGCTTCACAGAAGCCATCACCAACTTGGTCATCGAACACGAACACCTGATACTCCTCTGGGATTGACATCTGCTTTTAAGAAGAAAATGCAAACTTGTAAAATTCGCTAGTCAAGCATCTCAAGACAATGATGTACTGGGGAGTCTCCCGGCTGGGCCCATAGAGTCGCGGTCTGCTCCCAAGTACTTTAAGTCGAGATAGCTGCACCTTTGAGATGGATGTGGGTGCAGATTTATTACTCCAACACCACTCAATAAGGACAACTCAATGGTTTGGCAAAGGGAGTCCGTATAATGACAAGTACAAAAAACGGGGATTCATGGAAATCAGCAGTGAGGTGATCTTCTGTCTCGCTTCAACTCCAACGAACTTCATAAAAACAACATCATTTATACTAAAAACTCATCATAGCTGACGTGTAACACTCCAAAGTTAATAAGCATTTCTATTGGTTCGGAAAAGGTAACTTTAATATAGGTGCTATATCTGTATATGGTAATGGAGTGAGGGGATTGGGTAAACACTGTCAGGTGGGCGTCTATGCCCTTCCTTCAAAAAATGACTACTGTAGACGTCAATAAAAGTATGACATCCAATTGCCAATACTAACTATAGGACCCTACATTATTTGGTCCATTGTGGTTGGTTTGGCACCAACCCCATGCATACATTTCCACTTCGCTAGCAGCACGCAGAATGGACAGCCAGGTGCAAGGTGCCCTCTCAGCTACCCAGTCTTCCTCCAATTAAGGTTACAATCAATCATCACTTCAACAACAATGTGTCAATTATGTTACTGTGGTTGGCCTCGAAACTGCATCTTCTGACTGAGAAAGTTTCGCTATCTTCTCCTGGACGGGTGCAATGCATAGGTGTGAACTCGTGCTTCTCCTCGCTCGGATGGTCACGTGATGCAGACACCACGAATTTACCTAGTTTCTCCTGATTTGTGCATTTAATTCTTATTCAGCTTGCCACCTGCCTACGCTCCCTTATCTTGACCTTTCAGAGGCAGGATATTCTGTTCTTAATTTTCAATTAGATGTAGCGACTGTTTGTTTCTTCTATTGGTATGACCTTGGCTCCTTTGGCATGAGTTGCATGTGCTGAGTTTCGATTCAGCCGTATATCCTCGTTTTGCTAGGATATGAAGCTTGTTGTGCTTGGCCTGTAGTAACCTAAGTTGATTCTGCTTTTAATGCAAGTGGACTTGTACTTATAATACTGTGCCTTGTTTTGAGGCAAATTATATAAACATGGCGCTTGCCGCTCTATTCTTCTACTAAGCATCGCAAGCCACACTAGTTTCTTAGCTTCTTGCGTTTCAAGCATATGTACAGGTGGGTTGGATATCTTCATCCTGCTTACAGCCTAAGATTCTTTCATTTTGACATCGTCCCTTCATTCTATGTTCACGATATCTTTATTCATAACGTTTCATCTCTCTGCATCATTCTATGGTTGTCATTTCTTCTATCTTTAAGTTAGTGCGGGCCCTCGTGACATCACCATTTGTCTTCCATTAAGACCTTTTTGGTTTCTTCCGGGACGGTATTTCATTTGATCTCTTTTGCTGGTAGGGTTTTTATTATTGGATACATTACTGTCCATGGTATTCTTGGTATAGGACAGTCAATATTTGCTGTTCTTCTAATGGGTACTGGGCTGAGCCCTACTGCAGCTCTCTGCTGGTTTATTTGCTCATCATACGTCATATCTCGGTGTGAACGTTCCTGGTACTTCAAAATGGACGATTGGAGTGCAGGCTTTATTTGGGACCTCCTCTACACTTCACCCTCTGGGCGATCTATCGACCACTTTCACTTCCTTCTGTAGATCCATTTTGTTCTGTTCTTCTGTATTCTCTTTCACTTCTTCTCTTGGGTTAATTCTTTCTTCATCTTCTGGATCTATACATGCTGGCCTGAAGAAGTGTCTCTTTGGAGTCCATATCTTTATAACTCCCTTCAGGCTTCCTGCGTTTCTTACATTTTAGTCCCTGTTCCAGGTCATTAGTTGACATTGTCCATTTGTCCATTCGGCTGAAGTAAATCCATCTTCCCACATAGTTTCTGTGCTTCTTGGGATAGAGAAATTTTGTACCTTCTGGTGCGTGCCTGTTGGCCTTCACAAAGTCTCTTATTTCTTCGTCAGTCAGGTCTTTGGGCTTCCATCCTGGCTCGACATCAATCATGACCTTCTTCCCTACAGCTTTCTTCGCAGTCTTCTGGCATTGTGATATTATTATCTTAATAACACAACATCCTAGTAATATCATTGCTAGCAGGGCTCCCAGGAACTTAAATATGTCTGCCATCCATTGTAGGACCCATGAGAACAGTGATCCAAGCCAAATGTCATCATCAACTTCGTCAGTTTCATCAATCATTTGGTTCTGTAATTTTGTCAACATACCTATGGCTTCAGTTAAGGTTCCATTTTCCTCGTCGTGAGAGGGTTCAAATGTGCAACATGATTCTCCTATTTTTGCACAAACTCCTCCATCCATAGCTGTGATCATGTCAAGCACATTTCTGTTCTGGAGAGTCATCAGTCGAATGGCTCTTAATTCTTCTTTGATCGCATTAAATCCTTTTATGGTCATGTTAATGGTCTGTAATACTCACACCTGGTTATATGCAACCATTTATTATTTGCTCCAACCTGAAATCTTGGCATGAAAATTGTTGTGAACACTGATGAGGTGAGGCTAAACAGCCTGTGCTCATATCAGATTGCATGAAAGCCTTCTTCTGATTTGGCAGAGAAGTAATTCTCTCTCTTCATTCAAGTTGTCAGTTCCACAGATCTCTTCTTCCTCAGGTGAGCATCTGTTTTCGGGAAACTGTCAATATTCAGGTCACTTTTCTGGATCACCAATGCTGGAACGTGCATATGCCTCCCAATTCTCCTGGCAGTCTGATGTATGCTTTGGATCCACACGCCCAATAATGGTCCATAATCACTGCAGTTCCATATACCATTCCTGGAGCGCCAAAAACGCGTCTACAGTTCTGATTCTCTCCCATCTTCCTTGCGTCGTTATTTCTGAAACAGAACTTTGGACTTTCTAGGGGCATTATCTGCAAGGGTCCTCCTCTGTCTTCGACCCATGTAAGTAGTTTTGCAAGTTTTGGCCATAATGGCTTGCATGCGTTTCGCACTATGTTGACGGTTGGCTCGTAGTGACCGAAGACCATACATGCTCTGCATATCACTACTCCTTTCTCCCATCCGTCTGGCAAAAGTACTGTTCCCCAAATTTGCATTTGGCTTCGATTCTTCCATCTTCGAGCTTCTTCCAGAGTTTTTCCTTGGACATTTAGCTTCTGATTTGCTTCTCGTCTAATCTCTGCTCCTTTAACTCCAGGCTTCTGATATCTTATCACAATGTGTTTCGTCTTCCCATTGTTTCTTGTCTTTATTTCCTGGACATAATCATCTTCATTTGGATCAGTTTCTTCAGTTGCCCATTTCAGAGAGGCATCACTACCCATTAACCGGCCTGTATTCCTGCACATTGCTACGTGTGACATACAGTGTGCTGTCTGGACATCAATTTCTACAGCCACAAAGATCTTGGACTTCCCCATGCTGTATGGTAGGAGTGCACATACAAAACATTCCCCTTCTGAACTTCGCCTTCTAACTTCTTTCATGTGTTGATACCAAATGTTGTTTCCCAGATGTGCTGTGCTGTCCAGGTAATCGTTTAGTTCATTGTCATCTCCATGCATGCTTCTCTTGATTCTTAGTTTTCCTGTAGTTGGCTATGACTACATCCCTGAAGGCATCTTTATGGCTTTTTCTTGCGGGAGGATTCTCAGGTATCCTGGTCCATGGTGCAAGCCTTCTCATCTGAGCCATTTCAGTTGATCGAATTCTAGCTGCTTTCTCTTGTTCTTTGTATAGTTACTTTTCTCTGGCTAGGAACATTCGTACTCATACTGGCATTGGTTTGGTGTATGGCTGTACTGTGGAACTGGTGCTTGTTCCTTTTGTTGTGACATATCTGTTTTGCAATACAGTTTCTGTGATTTTGTTCTTCATTTCCTCTTGCAGCTTCCTTGCTTTTGCTATGTGTGGAAACAATGAGTCCACTATCCGTTGTGTCCATGTAGAGAGTTTCTCCAAGTTGGCTCTTGTTTTCGTAAGAGTTTCTGGTATGATGGTTTCTGTTGGTTTTCCTCTTAACTCTTGTTTTCTCACAACGTCTGCTGTGGAGTTTCTTATGGCCGGCAGTCTCTTCTTCTCTGCCGTTTGTGTTTGTGGTTCTGTTGACACTAGGGCTGTTTTGTGTGCATTCAGTATTTGCGTGCGTGTAGTTGTCAGTGATGTTACTTCATTCATTCCTTGCCGACCCTGTCTACGGCTCTACTTTCCATTTGTTACCACAAGAGTGTGTGTATCACGGCTAATCACATTCATTTCAAGTTCATTCACTCCACCATCAGATTTTCTAAGGACAATAAAATAATGATGAATATGATGCATAGATACATTATGCCCCTGTAAGTCACGCGGCAGCATTTTCTTCCAGAGAAGCAGGGGTGCCTCTCTTCTTGTGGGAGGACCACGTTGCTGTTCTGGGCCGCCATCTCGATCATTTGACAAAAAAGTCAATGTTATTATTTCCGTAAGCAATATTGTCTTTATAATACTGTGTTTATGACTGTTTGATGTTCCACAAGTGTCCCCCCCTCTTGCGGGTGACGGATTGTCTCTTATTTCTGGATATAGTTCCTCTGTTAAGACTATGGGAAAAAATCAAATTAGCTAACACTTCAGTAAGTCTTTTTAATGTACATGTTCAAAACAGGTGAGTTCCCAATCCACCCCCCTAATTTGCTTCAATCCTGAGGACATGGTGTATGCTGTTCAGATATGAAAAGTAAGGACAGAAAATATCCAATACAAATGAAGTTCTTAACGCTGCTTTCTCGATCTGTCCCTCGGCGAAAACTCTTTAGAATCTCCTCAGATAGCTCCTCTGATGGTTAGAAAGTTCCACTTGAAGCATGATTCCATGCAGGAGCATTCCCATCTGTGCAACATTAGTTGGATCTCTGATGAAAGTGAGGACGTCAACATCGATTGATCTCCTGACTAGCTCTGGAAAGTCAGTGGGCCTCATTCCGAGTAGGGCGGTAAGGGTTAACGGTCACCAGTAATGAGACCGGTGCCGTTAAACCCTTACCACCCTACTACGAGTTCCCTTTGCGGGTCCTTCCTTAACGCCTGTTTTTAGCAGGCGTTAAGGACGGGACCCGCAAAGGAACTCCGGTGTCAATAACGGTACCGTAATTTACGGTGCCGTTATTGCCACCTTCCCCCTTCCCATTGAACCCTATGGGGGCTCAAATGGGAATGGGGAATGGCCCTGGTGAATGGGGAATTACCGGTCCCTCCGACCTTGGAATTGACCAGTTATTGCTTCATTCACCAGGCCGCAGTTTGGACGAGTTCGGAGGCAGCCATGCCGCAAATAGCGGCGTGGTTACCTCCGAACTCGGAATGAGGCCCAGTGACTAGGCGAAAAAGGACGTTGTGTGCCAACCTGCTGTCTTCTGGTGACAGGGACATCTGTCCTGTCTTTGTTGAGGTTCAGGATTACATGTTCTTTCCTTGATGTAAACAATGTCTGCACTGTCCGGTCGCATGGAGTGCAACCAGAATCATTATCTTATTTAAGAGATGACTCAAATGATTTGTATTTGCTGGATCTCGAAGAAATGTGAGCGTGTTCTCCCAATGAGAGTTGGACAATCTTCGATTATGCGAAGAACAGTGTGTTGACGAGCTCATCTATTTCCGCCTTTGTTGGGATCATTTGGTTCTTCCTCACTGTACACAGGGAGTAGAACAAATCATTCAGCAATGACGGTGGGCAGTTGTCTTATTACCTTTTTGTTTTCGGGATCTTGTAAAAAGTCAGTGACACTGGTGAGCCTTCCTACCAATGACGGGTATGACTTTAGCACTAAGTCAAAGTAGGTGATTACGTCCTTTGTGATGTTACTACTGTGGGACACCATAAGTGATTCCGAACAGGGTAATTGTGCAGAAAGAGTCAGGATATTGGTTTTTCTTCCAGCTTATATGTCCTCGGTCAAAACTTCTCATGTTCTCCTTTCTTTATTAGGGCTTTTGTGTGTCTTCGTTCAAAGTTCGATGGCTAATGACCTGTGTTGTGGCTTACGCGTGTAATTTTCTTCTTCACCCTGCAACTAGGATGCACAGAGTGTCCGTTTTTTATGTCCTTTTCCCCTTTTTTGCTTAGAGGATGTGTCCAAATTTAAGCCACACTTGCAAAAAGTTCCTTGTCTTTGTCTGGCTGATTATGCATCCTTCTTCTGCGTCATGGATCTCGTCTGCACATGCTGTGGTTCTTCCCTGTCGCTTGTCATTTCCTCACGTTGGGATGCAGGCAGGGGGCCTTCTCCGATGTACGGTTTGATATCACCAAGAAAAATCCATGCTCTCCTGCCTTGCAGTTTCCCTGCGGATGGAGTACAGCCCTCCACTACAAAGGGACCGTTGAATTTTGGTCGTCCCACCTTTTCCTCGTATGATTTTTCACGAGGACGATGTCTCCAGGGAACACGGGTGGAACACGTAGACCTTGAACTTGGTCTGTTGTAGTGTCTCCTTCTGTGTTCTGTGAGCGCTGCACCCTTTTCATCGTCGCTGCAGCTGGTCTGAAATTACAGTAAGGCAAGATGCCATGTAGTTCAGATAGTTAGCATTTCAGATCCTAAAACCTCTCCTGTTGACTGGTTATCACATCTAGCTCTGTCTCGGGGTTTTAGGGGAGTTCTCAGTCTTCTTCCTGTGGCTATCTCGTGTGGCGTAAGATGATGGTCGGAGCCGGGTTGGTTCCGAAGAGCATACAATGCCAGTGGAAGGCAGTGCAACCATCCCTTCTTTAGAGTAAGCTTCAACTTGGCTATCCTTGCCTTTAACAAGCCGTTGAGCTTCTCACAGACTCCATTACCTTGTGGATGATACGCCGACGAGAATTTGTGCTTTATACCAAGCAGTAAGTTAATCTGCTCGAATACAGTATTGACCAAATGAGGGCCATTATCTGGTCTCATGACTTCGCAGACCCCCCTCTGGGGAAAACTTCCCTCACTAAAAATGTGGCTGCACATGTAGAGTTTGGGTGTGTACATGGATCTGCCTCAATCCATCTAGAGAATGGACACACCACAACAATTAAGTATCTGTACCCGTCACATACTTGTATCATGTCGACATAATCGACGTGCAAGTGCTGAAAAGGCCCATTTGGCCTGGGGATGATTTCTCTCATTACTTTTAATGTGTGCCCTGCTGTAAATTGCGGGCAAATTAAACAGTTCACCCTGAAAAATGCTACATGCTCCGCTAAATTCGGTATGAACCAGTCTTCCGCGAGCGTTGCTGCTAGATTCTCTTTAGTCATATGAGCTGGGTAATGTAACTGCTCCAGCGCTATTTTTAATAGGGCCACAGGCATTACTGGTTTACCAGTGCTGTCTTGTTGCCACAAGCTATCAGAGGGGTTTAAAGAACACCCTCGAAGTTTCCACAGGTTCTTCTCATCCTGTTGTGCCTCCCCTTGGAGTTACATTAGTTGTGTTTGCCCCAAATCGCTATAACTTTCAGGCGTAGTTAGTGCCACCATCATCCTTTCATTGATAGGGATGACTTCTGTGTCCGCTGCGTGATTTCCGCGTGAGATAAAATCTGTCCCTTTCGTGTGGGTGGCGCATTTTACGACTGCTATGCCCACTGGGAGCTGTAGTGCCTTGATCAGCCTGTCCAATAAAGCTGAGTGCTGCACTGGCGTGCCGCCTGCTCGGAGGTATCCCCTCCTTTTCCAGCGTGCTAAGCCTGCATGCATTGTCAACGTCACATAGTCGGAGTCACTGTACACCGTTACTTTCTGGTTTGCGTGATTCTCAATGGCGAGTATCAGCGCCAATAATTCTGCAGCCTGCGCTGAATAGTGAGATGGTATTCCCGCACTAAGAAGTACTCGAAACTCTCCATTTGCTGTGTGCTTCATCACAGCAACACCTGTGTACCTCTGCCCGCCACTTTGGAAGATCCTTGAAGACCCGTCAATAAAGACGATCTCTCCTCCTGCCAAGGCATTTTCTTTTACCCTGGGAATTTCATAATAGAATTCTTCATAATTTGAGTAGTCATGTATTTGCTCTCCTTCAGTGACTGGCTCCGCTATAAACATAGCTGGGTTCACTATCTTACATCGGACTATCTTAATCAATGGATTTGATATGATTACTTCATAAACCGAAGCTCTCTGAGATGTCAATGTGCCCTTTGGTTTCTCTCGAATTGTAAATAGCGAGTGCTCGACGTACCACGTCATTGAGCATCCCATTACGATGGTTGTAGCTTTCTCTATGGCGAACACTGCGGCAGCTAAACATTGTTCGCATGGGAAGTGGCCTCTCATTAATGGGCCCACTGTAATATGCCTGGGGTTTGTACCCCAACAAGGTTTTTTGAGCTAGCACTGCCGTCATGACGCTGCCATTTGCGTGTTGAAACAGGTGGAATTCATCTGCATAATTAGGGATCCCTAAAACTCGTGGTGTGCAGATAGCTCTTTTGAGTTCAGCAAACCCTTTCTCCATAGTCTCAGACCATTCGATCCGTTCTTTCGTCACTTGGGCCTTCTTTAGGGCCTGGAGTAAAGGCTTAGTGTAAAATCTGTAATCGAAGACCCATGCCCTGACATAGTTGCATAGACCTAAAAAGCTTTACATCTGCTTTATCGTGTGCGGCTTAGCCATGTTCAATATGGCTTCAGCCCTTTCTGGGGTCACTTTCTTTCCCTCATGTGAGATCAGTTGGCCTATGTACAGCACTGCGTGTTGACAATATTGTAATTTTGCTTTGTCAACCATATATCCTTTCTCAGCCAGTATAGTCAATAGCTGAATAGAATCGTGCCTGCATTGCTCTTCTGTTGTGCTGCAAATTATGATGTCATCCACATACTGCAGGACAACACTTTCTAATGCAATGTTGCTCAAGTCCATCTGCAGGACTCTGTTGAAAATGAAAGGAAACTCACAGTACCCCTGTGCCAGCCTTGTGCTTTTCAGATGCATCTGTCTGAATGTGAATGATGTCAGATCTTGTGAGTCACGGTGCAACGGGATTGAGAAAAATACATTTTTCAAGTCAATCAATGTGAAATAATTTGCCTCAATGGGTATATTACATAGAATTGTAGCCGGGTTAGGGACTAGAGGGAACTCGGCCTCAATAATATCATTTATTGGGCGTAAATCCTGGATTAACGCCAAGACCCTCCCTTTGATTTTTTGATCGGATAAACTGCGGTATTGCATGACGACTCTGACGTCACTAAGATGCCCTGTTCCATCATTGCAGAAATTGTCTTACAATTCCCTTCATCTGCCTCTCCGGACATGGGAGATTGTCGAGCTTTGGGTAAAATTGCTCCTGGTTTCAGTTTAATCTTCACTTCCCCAACCCCCTTCAAGAGGCCTACGTCATAGGGGGCCTGTAGTCCATACTGGGACGGGCACCTGGTCCATATCGTCATCAAAATACTCAGGATGATTTAGTGTCAGCATCATTCTCTGGGGTACCTCTCTCTTGATCATCTTCACCCAAAAGGTGAGAATCACTTCCACCATTGTCTCTCCTATGTTTGTTTGCTCTTCAAACAGATCATCATCGGTGACGTCAGTCACTCGATATCCTTCTTCAATAGCGATTATCGTGCACCTTTGTCTGCCCTCGTCATCGTAACCGTCAACCAAGGCTACTTTCCCTTGTATAGCAGCTGTGTGTATCGTCAATGGAAATACTTGTCCCTCCTCCTCGTGCATCAGTATTCTGGGTCTAAATAAGAACTCATCAGGGGTCTGTCTGCAAGGCCTGGTATTCCTGCCATAAGCACGTGCATGCTATATGCGAACATTTCTGGCTTTAAAGGTGTGGCCCTCATGGCTATGTGTCCTGAGTATGTCCTAACTATTTCGCATACATTTCAATAGTGCATTCCTGGAGTTGAACACACTATGCCCTCCTCCGTGAACGAGATTGTCATGTTTAATTTCATCATTAAATCTCTTCCCAAAATATTTACTGGGGTCTGACGTGAAGATAGTAAAGGCACGTTCATTTCACATTCTCCTATAGAGACTGGAAGTGCGTTTGTAAAGGGAACACGACTTGTCACTCCCGTGAAACTCTGAGTATTTATGGCCTCGCCGGACAAGGAAAACTTGCCCTCAAGAATACATGAGCGCGTTGCACCTGTGTCAACGAGAAAGGAATATCCATATCCACTATAATGACATCCACCCTTGGTTCCCTGTGAGGGTCTGGTGTCACTGATAGGATAGAACACATCAGGGTTCCCAGTGAGCTGTCCTAGTTCACATACACATTTGGTGCTGCTGGATTTCCTCCAAGAGCAGTGTCATTTCCCATTCCAGGGTTCATGACCTGCCCTGAGCCCATTGGTTGGGACTGCTGCTTTGGTGCATGTTGGGATTGTCCTTGTGGAAAATTCCCCATGCTCTGAGGTTGTGCACCTTGTTGCACTCCTGGTGCTTTCCGTTGCACTGTGAGATTGTGTGCAATTCCTTACTGTAAGGCTGAAGGTGGATTCACCATACCTGATCCTGTTCCCTGGCTCTTCTGTATCATGCCTTGTTTTTGCATGTGCGCCCCAAGTGCCCTGTCATTCCACACAGCCAACATACTGGTGGTGTTCAGATTATTTCCCCATTAGGCATATCTTGGTTACTATTTCGCATATTTTGAAAACCTCCTTGATTATTTTGGAAACCTCCCTGATTGCTCTGCCGTCCTCTTCCCCTAAATCCTCTTCCCTGTGGGTAAAATCCTGCATTACCCTGATTATTTTGTTGTGGACTAGCCCCTCCTGCATGCTCGATTCAGCTGCGCTAGTTATCATAGCTCCCTCAAGAGCATATTTTGACAATTTCTTTTGCACCAATTTCGCTTCCTCACCTTTTCGAGTTGCTTCCTTTTTGCGATTCTTTTCCTGCAGCAACCTACAATAGTGTGCGATGATTAACTGTATTTCTGCCCAAGGTTAAGCTTCAATTCCCACTAGCTTCTTGAGCTGTTTCTGTACCGGTTCTGGCAGTCCTTGGCACAATATATTGTAAAATACAGGTATGGATTTTGTCCAAGATTCATGAGTCTCGAGCACCAATGCATCTTGAAAATTCTGTATATACATCAACGGATCCTCAGACTCTTTCATTTTCCGCATCAGTATAGCTCCCATATCGGATGTATCTGGATAGAGCACTTATAGCGCTTTCCATACGGTGGCTCTGCAATTGTTAAATGGAGCTCCGTCATGTGAGGTACTGATTGTGGTTACACTAGGGTAGCCTGCTCATGCCCACACATCGTCAGCTCTCTCACCAAGTATGGCAATTAGGAGACCCTTAATATACCCAATAGCTAACATGTTTCCTCCTGTCATTTCTTCTAACTCGTTTATCCATTTTCCGGCTCCTGATGTCAGTATTGGAAGCTTGTTTTTCAAATTTTCTCGATCCATGTGTGGCCATGGAATATATTGAGGTCTTATTTCCCCCTTCTCAAGCAACGGAAATTGGAATGTGTAGTCCTCTCTCTCTTCTCTCATTGTTCTGTCTATTGCAGGGGTAATATTTCCGCATCACCGTCTACCTGGCAATGCTTTCAGTCTGTCCACATAGGGCGGCAAAGACACCCCCCTCTGACCATGAGATACTTTTTCATATCGGTCAGGCTGTGTGGCTGACTCTGATGACCTCGGTGCAGATTCACTAGTGTCTGACCATCTTATTCCCTTCTCCTTTGGGAGTCGTCTTTCACTTTGTCTCTCTTCCTCATTTTCCTCACGCTCCTCCCTTTCGGAGTCGGACATTGTCTGTCCCCAATTCATACAGCTTCTTGCATCGTCTTGGTTCCTACTGATTTCTAATCTATCTAAGCATAATTGTCAGAATTCGCCTTAAGTTGCCCACGGAGTGTAGCCGACGAATTCTACCTAACAATATAACCCTGTGTATGGAGATTAAACCAATACCAAGGGATGTATTATTTGGAAGAATGGACCCACAGACGAACAGCAGACCTCCTAAACCAGAAAGGAAAGGCAGGTTAGAAACAATCCTTTCCCAATATCACAAAGGTATTCGTAATGTGAAAACTGCACCCACCTGCAGCTAGACTATGCACACCATGAGTGTCGCAATAAGATGCCAGTAGGAAACCTTATCAGTGGGTGATTATAATCAGATACGACCTACAGAACATGAGAACATGAGCATAAGTAAACATAGACCTAATAAGCATGGAATGATAATAGAAAACAATGGAAGTGGTGATTTACAGAAGTACTTCTTACCGTGGTCCAGGAGGTAAAAGATTCCTATGGCAAGGTAGCAGACAGAAACACGGGACGTAAACCCAGGAAGCACTTGATTTGGAGAACAACTGTACCCGATGGCAGGCGGACGCCTAATGGACTGGAAGTCTTAATAGGAAATCCGACGGAACGAGGACGCTCCTCTGTCAGCCTTCCCAACGTATGTAGGCAGTCTCTAGTCCATACGAGACTGACAGTGAGGCGAATGAGGCTTCCGGGCTTACCAGTCCGTGTTTCCAGGTGAGCAATGATGTGCAGCCATGTAAATGAAAGGTAATCACTAAGGCAGTCCGTGTAAAGTTCCAGGTTGGTAGCAGTGCGGGTACATAATATCCGAAGGAAGAAGCAGGCAGTCCGGGTATAGTTCCAAGTTTGCAACGTTGAAGGCAAGCCGTGTCTGAGAGAAGAAGCAAGCAGTCCGGGTAGCTTTCCAATTTGGTAATGTGGGAGGCAGTACAGTTCCACAGTAAGGGGGGGGCAAGGCTGAGCAGAAAGTTCAGAAAAGGAAAGCAGGGTTCGTAACCAGTGGCAGCGGTTCAAAGTATCAGGCAACTCTATACCAGGCAAGGACAAGACAAAAGGAATCCACTAATAACGGGCTCAAGATCAGTGATCCAGGAAGTCAAAGGTATATAAACAAAATACAAACACACTTCAACAAATTCAGAAGCACCGGACAAGCTGCAGGGAGGTGCTTAAGAATAACTAAAATCACGTGACTTGAATTGTGCGTGTGACGTGGAGGTGGACTAGGTAGCACGCCCCACTCTCCATGGTAACTGCCAACGCTTACTATAGAGCGTATGTCTTCCCACCGTCGTTTGTGTCCTGTTCCTAAGGCTGTCTGATGTTTGTGGAGTGCACGCAAGCGTGGCAGTGTTTTTGATTTTGGAACAATATGCTTTTTATACAAAGAGTTACGTGATGTGGAAACGGGTGCTTTGCCTGAAATCCTGACAATAATTCCCTATTCCCACTAATTCGAGTGACATCCTCAGTGTCATAAAGCTGAGTGGTCTCTAGGTACTCATCTTCCCCCTCCCCTTGAGGTATTTGTTCTAACCCCATTTTGTCATATATTCTATCGATTGTTTCTCCGATGCTTCTGGTATCGAAGTCATCGTCAATATTTGCCCTGGATGTGCCTGGTACTGAGTCGTACTCAGGAAAAAATTCTTCGATGTCTTCCCAATCTACCACTGGAGCAGGTTTTTTAACCTCTCTCCCCAGATATTCAAGATCGCATGCTCTCTGTCTTCGCTTACGTTCTATGTCCTCATCGAACTCCTTGTGTTTCCTTGCCGCTTCACTGACCCTATCTTCTTCCCTTCTCTTTTCATTTCTACGTTCCTCTAACCTTCAGATTTCCTCATCTCTTTGTCTTTTTAGTCTTTTCTCACATATCCTTTGCTCTTCTTCTAACCTTTGCTGTTTCTGTCTGTCTTGATCATTGGCTGCTCTTGTGTTGCGATCAAGCTGTTTTTCTTGCTCTTCGCGATATAGCTGTTCTCGCCTTTGTCTGTCTTTCTTTCTTATCCTCTCGTCTCTTAACTCCTTCTCTTTCCCCTTTCTCTGTGCATCACCTAACTTCTCCTTTTGTTTCACGTCATCAATGCCTTTGCCATCGAGTTTCAATAAAATGTGTTCTCCCATCCATTCTTCTTTTGCGAATGCTATCTCATCAGTTCTACTTTCGTTTCCCTTCCATCGCTTCCCTTCTCTCTCTTTATCGAGAGAAGCACTTGTCTGTTCCTGATCTCCTCTTGCGTCATTACGTCTCTCCTTGTCCTGTGGGACTGCAGAGGTAATATTTTTGTCCCTATCCTTCCCTTGGTTTTCGTCACTACTATGTGTAGGTGACTCATATGCAGGTTGCTATACCCTGTGGCTGCTTTGAGTTCTCTCAGTGAGTATAATCCCTCGTCCTTACTTTCTTCAGTTTTTGTTTCGGGTGGGGCAGGTGGCACGGTAGGCGTCTCACCCCCCTCTGTGCATACATTAAGTATCCAATTTGTTGGCGGCTCTTCCTCCTTTCTCTGTTCAAACATTTTCCACAACTCGAGAACAGCAAGACATTTTTCTAGCTTTTTGCCTGTATTTGTGGCATGCAAATATGTCATCATATGTTGTAAGACGGCTTTAGATAAAGATCCATTTTGTGGCCATGGCATAAACATCTTGTGGGCGGTACCTTTAACCTACTCGGTACTATATTTATTTAGCATGGGTGCGTGTTTTGGCAACTGCTTGCATAAGTGTGCCAATGGAGTTATATCTTTCATGCTTAACTCTGTTTCCTTTCCTTTTATACAACACTTGTCCATGTTTTCGTGTGACTTAAACAACTTCTAACAATATGAGCAATATGATCGAGCACCAAACACTGCAAGCTCCAATCCAAATTTTCACAAAAATGTAATATCTTCCAATTTACTCAAAAACATGAATTCACATGCGATTTCATCTCAGCTGTATAATCTCACAAAATTTGGATCCGTTTTCTCAAAGATTTTTTTTTTAGACATATGACATCACAACAAAAAACATATACGACAGACTAAACAGACACCAGCTGGACACAGATATCTCTGCCTCTAATCATTACCCCTTCATGGAGTGTAAATGTACCCCTTTCACAATGTCTTTAAACATTTTGGTAGCCTAATCGTTCTCCATTATGTGGGACTCTGGGTACACGTTTCTTCTAGCCGCTATATTAAAGCATAGGAATAAGGCGAATCCTCTCACTTCTCGGGTGTCTTCCCCGGTATCCTCTAACTTCTCGGGGTGTCTCCCCCGGTAAACTTTCACTTCTCGGGTGTCTTCACCGGTAATCTTTCACTACTTAATTATTCCCGAGTCATTATCCCCTTATATATACACAGTCTTCTCTACTTCTAACTATATTTTGTTTTCTTCCCGACTCCCTCTGTTACCTTTTCCTTTTACTTGTTCTAAGGCATGCACTATTTGCCAAAGAATTCAATTTTTTATTTCACTCACCATTCGCATCGTTCCTCTCAGGACCCTCTGGATCACCGCCTTCGTTACCGCCTTCTTCGGCTTTTCGCCTGCTCAGCTGCCCGTAGTAATGGGAAGGGAAGTGTGGGGAACACGCATCTCTTCAGGCCCTGACTGCAGTCTTTCTACTGTCTACGGGGAGCTTCACGGTCTACTCGGCCGAATGGCAAAGGAATTGTGATATTGCCAAAGACCTAGAGTTACTTTATGTCGACGGTCAATAGGTGTCTTACTTTATCAATAATCGATAGTTGATAAACCATCCTCTGCTACCAAGTGTACTGGGGAGTCTCCCGGCTGAGTCTCCCGACCGGTCATAGAGTCGGGGTCTTCTCCGAAGTACTTTAAGACGAGATAGCTGCACCTTTGAGATGGATGGGGGTGCAGATGTATTACTCTAACACCACTCAATAAGGACAACTCAATGGTTTGGCAAAGGGAGTCTGTTTAATGACAAGTATAAAAAACGGGGAGTCATGAAAATCAGCAGTGATGTGATCATCCGTCTTGCTTCAACGCCAACGAACTTCATAAAAACAACATTATTTATACTAAAATCTCATCATAGCTGACGTGTAACACTCCAAAGTTAATAAGCATTTCTATTGGTTCTGAAAAGGTAACTTTAATATAGGTGCTATATCTGTATATGGTAACGGAGTGAGGGGATTGGGTAAACACTGTCAGGTGGGCGTCTAAGCCCTTCCTTCAAAAGATTACTACTGTAGACATTACTAAAAGTATGACGTCCCATTGGTTCTACTAACTATAGGACCCTAGATTATTTGGTCCATTGTGATTGGGTTGGCACCAACCCCATGCATACATTTCCACTTCACTAGCAGCACACAGAATGGAGAGCCAGGTGCAGGGTGCCCCCTCAGCTACCCGGTCTTCCTCCAATTAAGGTTACAATCAATCATCACTTCAACAACAATGTGTCAATTATGTTACTGTGGTTGGCCTCGAAACTGCATCTTTTGACTGAGAAAGTTCTGCTATCTTCTCCTGGGCGTATGCCATGCGTAGGTGTGAACTTGTGCTTCTCCTCGCTCGGATGGTCACGTGATGCAGACACAGTGAATTTGCCTAGTTTCTCTCGATTTGTGCATTTAATTCTTATTCGGCTTTCACCTGCCTATGCTCCCTTATCTTGACCTTTCAGAGGCACAGTATTCTGTTCTTAAGTTTCAATTAGATGTAGCTACTGTTCGTTTCTTCTAATGGTATGACCTTGGCTCCTTTGGCATGAGTTGCATGTGCTGAGTTTCGATTCAGCCGTATATCCTTGTTTTGCTAGGATACAAAGCTTGTTGTGCTTGGCCTCTAGTAACCTAAGTTGATTCTGCTTTTAATGCAAGTGGACTGGTACTTATAATACTGTGCCTTGTTTTGAGGTACATTATATAAACATGGCGCTTACCGCTCTATTCTTCTACTAAGCATAGCAAGCTGCACTGGTTTCTTAGCTTCTTAAGTTTCAAGCATATGTACAGGCGTTAGCGGGTTGGATATCTTCATCCTGCTTACAGCCTAAGCTTCTTTCATTTTGACATCGTCCCTTCATTCTATGTTCACAATATCTTTATTCATAACGTTTGGTCTCTGCATCATTCTATGGTTGTCATTTTTTCTATTTTCAAGTCAGTCCGGGCCCCAGTGACGTCACCATTCGTCTTCCATTAGGGCCTTTTTGGTTTCTTCCGGGACGGTACTGGGCAGAGCCCTACTGCGGCTCTCTGCTGGTTTATTTGCTCATCATACGTCACGTATCTCGGTGTGAACTTTCCTGGTACTTCAAAATGGACGATTGGAGTGCAGGCTTTATTTGGGACCTCCTCTACAATGAGATTACATCAGCACACACGCAGCAGGTCACACACTTGACACAATCTTCTCTAACAGAAACCTTATCATCACGGCACCGCCAATACAGATACTCTGGAGCGACCACCTCATCATTCCATTTGTGATCAGATTACCTGCGAAAGCAGCCAAACAACCCAATAAACCTCTGATTGTCATGAGAAGAAACCATAAAAGATACTAACTTAGTAGAACAACTCAAACTCACAAAACCATCACGAACCTTGACTAAATCAACCTTGATAAAAAGACAGAAAAACCTAATAAATGGATCACCGAAACAATCGACAATATCTCCAAGGAAAAACCCTTCACCCCATCACACAGGAGAACAATGGCAACATGGTTTACTCCCCTCCTCGTTGCCATGAAAAGGAACAATAAGAAGCTGGAACTAGAATGGAGGAAACAATACGACCGGGCAGAAAAACCACAATTTCAATGACAAATCCACTCATACAAAAAGGAAATCCAAAAGGCAAAAAAGAAATACTATGACAACTGAATCACCAAAGCCACAAACACTCAAAAAGAAGTGTTAAACATCATAACCCAAATGAGGAACCCAATTGGATTCAGCAACGCCCCAGTGCCTTCAGTGAAACTATGCAATGACCGCACAGACAACTTCAAAAACAAAATCAGTGTCATCCACCAAATCGTACAAAGCAGAACAGGCAACCAAAACACACAACCCACTCCCCCAACCGAGGATCCCCAGAAGAAACTCCAAAGCTTACCCCAAATATCAGAAGAGACTTTCGTCAAGCTGGTAAGAAATAGCAAAAAATCAGGCTCCCGCATGTACCCCTGCCCTACGGACATATACAAATTAATACTCACACAGGGCACACCCTTGGAATGTTACAGAAACCTCTTCAACCAATCACTCGAAACAGGGAAAGTGCTGCGTTCTTTCAAATCAGTGTACATCAAACCACTGCTCAAGAAGATGGCAGGCAACATGGAAGACCTCTCCACCTACAGACCTATCTCAAACATCCCGTACCCAGCAAAACTACTTGAAATCTATGTCTATGGACTAACACAGGAACATATAGAAAAACAGCAACTGCTGGACCAGGCACAAGTCGGGTTTAGACCTAAGAGAGGAATTGAGATGGCACTCCTCTCAATCTGGGATGATCAAAAGACAAATGCAGACTCCAACACAAGTTCAGCTCTGATACTTCTGGACCTCTCAGGAGTGTTCGAAAGAGTCAGCCATGGCTTCCTCATCAAGACACCAGCAGAAATAGGAATCACCGACCTGGCCCTACTCTGGATTAAATAATTCCTAACAGACAGAAATGAAACCATCTGGATTAGACCTTTCAAATCCACACCAAGAGACACCAACTGTGGAGTACCATAAGGATCATCCCTATCCCCACTGCTCTTCAATATCTACCTGACTCCACTAATATAGCTCATTAAAAAACACAGATTTATATGCTACAACTATGCAGACGACATACAAATCATCTACAAAATAGAAGACGCACAAGAAGAAAACACAATGATGGAAGTCTGTCTACAAGAACTCTATGAATGGATGAGCACAAACAACCTAACACTCAACCCAGGCAAAACAGAAATAAAGCTTGTACCCAAAAACCTTGAAAACAGCCACTACATCCCATGGCCTACAGAAATAGGAAATGTACCGATGCCATCAACAACAGTAAAAAATCTTGGCGTCCTGATGGACAACGAACTAACACTAGAACCACAAGTAAACGCAATAATCAAGCCTTTCCTCTCCTTTACCCATAAAACACCTTCCATCATCTCCAGGATAGTCTATGCCAACAGCGTATACCCAGGAATGCCAGAACGCCTACTAAAGAAACTGCTTTGCATCCAAAATGCAGCGGCCAGACTCCTGCTCAAACTACCATGAAGGGACCACATCAGCCCAGAGCTACAAATGCTGCATTGGATACCCATCAAATAACGAATAAGGTTTAAAACAATGTGCATAACGCACAGAGCTATCCACAGCCGAGGAGCAGAATTCCTACAAAAGAAAATAACCATCTACTAACCGGCAAGACTGCTCAGATGAAGCCACAACATTCACCTAGAGCCGAAGAAATACAAAAAAAGAGAACTTGGGGGATTGTCTTTCACCCACCCAACAGCACAGCCTGTAAATGAAATCCTGTTAAAAAGGCACACAGGAGTGACATGATATGATGTATGTATCACTAAGCTTAAACTTGCTGTGTGTGGATAGTAAAGAGCACAAGATATGTGTGTGCTCTGTTACATGCGTAGAATGCATTTTAAAATGATGGAAACACGATTCCCGTGGGGGTGAGGACCACAAGTAAGCTATGCAGTCTGCATATTTAAGTCCTTCGAATGGCGGTGTTGCACAGGGGTGCAATGAAACCTGCATTTTGGGATGGGCTAAGAGGCGATGGGAGGGAAAATAGGTGGGGCAAACTTGGAGGCTCTGCCCCCACTTTTCTAAAGCGCAATATGCAGAGAGACGATGAGAGTCTTTCTTGAAAGTCAGCGTGCAGCTTTAAGGTTTTACTGCGTTTGTTCAAGTAAATTTTTCTGAGCAAACACAGTAAAACATTAACTCTGCCAATTTTGGGGAAAGGCTCCCTCACCTCTCTTCATAACAAAATGCAAGTGCGCACATCCAGGGGTGCACCTAGGCTAAAATCTAGGCTGGGGCTAACCCTTTAAATGTTGGGAGAGGCGCTAACTTCGGAGACGTTGGAGGAGTGACAAACATACTTGTGTAGGGGCATCTAACTTCTTTACTCATTGTAATGAGACTATTCTAGCGCAGCTACAATGTTACAATCAGTTAACTCTCTCCTTTAAGTCTGAAAACGCTCACTTCTTGCAGCTCCTGAAGGTCCTAGAAAGCGTGAAAATGGCAGATGGTGTGCAATGAAAGACTCAATATCATAGCATAACATGACATAGCAGAGTGTGGGGCAGTATTTTGGACGGCCCAAGCAACTTGAGTGGCTGGGAGCAACAGGGGAGAAAATGTAATGTAGGTTCTACCACAGTTAGTCCGCTATACTAGAATCTCTGGGGCACTGACTGGATGGATGGTGAAACTATGGGCCTCATTACACGGACGGCGGTAACCATGGCGCTATTAGCGCCATGGTTGCTGCTGGTATTTTACCGAGTCTGCCATGGTGAATGGCGAAATTACCGCCCTATTCCAAGGTGTGTGGGGGCGGTAATTCACCATTCACCATAGCACTTCCCCATTCCCATTTTTGCCCCTATAGGGCTCAATGGGAATGCGGAAGGCAGTAATTACGGTACCGCAAATTGCGGTACCGTAATTACCTCCACGGTCCCTTTGCAGGTCCCGTCCTTAACGGCTGGTAAACCCACCGTTAAGGTAGGGTCCCACAAAGGGACCTCGTAGTAAGGCGGTAAGGGTTTACCGGCACTGGTACCCTTACCGGTACCGGTAAACCCTTACCGCCATTCGTGTAATGAGGCCCTATGTCTGCCTGTCAAATCAAGTTATACGAGACTGGCGGAGGGGCAGTGAAGCAATAATGCAATTCTATGTGAAAGTATTGGAGCCACTAGTAGAGGAGCACAGGGTACAATGATTTGTTCCTACACTTATTAAAACTGTCCTATTGTAAGGCTGTAAACGTCATCACTTGTGAGCACTCCAATTTTTGCAGTTGAAGTCAGTGGGCCTCATTACAAGTGTGCCGGTCCGGTAACAACAGTGCTGGTAGGCCTACCGGCACCCTTCAGGGTAATTCATGGACTAAATGTGCGCCGAAAACGGGCCCTTCCGCAAGTTTTCACACGCAAGCGCCCGTTTACGTATTCATGGAACACATTGCACGTGGCTTACCTGAGACCTGCGTTGGATCCGCGCCGGTCCAACACGTCACTGCAACACCACGAACACCTTGTGTGATACGGCCAGCAAAGGCGCACACCGTACAGCGCACACACCTTAAAAGGAGGCGGAACACCTGAAATGAGGAACAACATGCGAAAATGTGGGTGTTACGGGGGAAGCAACGCAGTAAAATCCTTGCAGCGCGCTAACAGCACCTATTCATGCAATGAAACAGGGCTCACCGGCGTGCGGTAAAAGAAACACATACGCCATGTGAAAGGAGGCGGAAGTGCCCCTGCGCACCAAAGCCAATGCATAAAAGTGCGCACAAACAACAAAAGCGTATTCAGCTACGATGAATGTACCATTCCTCGCAGCAGTGATCCTGGGACAACGCAGGAGGAGGAGGATAGCCAGGCCCCCCATTTATCTACCCAGGACCAGCCTTTTTGGGATGCCTGATGAACAGGTCTATGGCAGGTATAGGTTTCCACCTCATATCATCCTAGACCTGGTCACTGAGTGGGAGGATGACCTCACATCACCCACCCCGTGCTCCCAAGCACTGAGTCCTTTGGAAAAGGTGCTCAATGTACTGCATTTTTTGGCCACTGGGTCATTTCAGCGGACAACTGTCACAGTTGGGGGGCGTCTCACAGCCTGCGCAGTCACGGCGCCTACGCCAGGTGTAATGGCAATCATGACTGCACGTCCCTCAGTCTGCAGGCACATATACATGCCCAGAACACCTGCATAAAGGCAGGCCGTGGTGCAGGACTTTTACAGGATATCACACTTCCCCAAAGTGCTTGGTGCCATTGATTGCACCCATGTGGCCCTACGTCCACCTAGGACAACCAAGCACATCTATCGTAATCGCAAGCACTGGCATTCCATCAACGTGCAGGTTGTATGCAATGCCAAGCGAATCATTACCTCTGTCTATGCCAACTATCCAGGGTCCACCCATGATAGTTTCATATTCAGAATGTCACCCCTAAACCGGGACCTGGAAGCTGGGAGGCATGGCAACACATGGCTCATTGGTGAGTACAAATGCCTGTGCACATGCATGCATGTCACACACACAAACAAATATACAAACCCAAATAATGACAACCATTATCACCTCCCCAGGGGACAGTGCCTACCCTCTGAGCACCTACATGATGATGCCAATAGTGAACCCCACCACACCACCCCAGGTAAGATACAACACAGCCTATATTGCAACCAGGACCATAGTGGAGCGCACATTCGGAGTACCAAAGTCACGCTTCCACTCCTTTGACTGCTCCGGTGGACAGCTACTATATGCACACACCATTAGTGTGCAGGATCATTGTGGCAGCATGTGTCCTGCACAATGTTGCAACCCGGCGGGGTGTACCAGTGGACATGGTGGTGCCCCCACATCCCCAACCACATGCACGCCCGCTGCACATGGGAGGGCAAAGGGCACATGGCGAGGCTGTCCGTATCCAGCTTGTGGCACAATTTTTCACCTAAAATACCACCCCTGCGGAGTGCTCACAGGCCTTGCACATTCCAGGTGACAATCGATGAGGACAAAGGGACAATCAACTGTCACTACCTTACCACCCTGAGAATGTGTCCTTGGAAGTGCTACATTGTGTGCATCCCTAGCTACTTAAACCAACACAATCCTGTGTGACCAAAAGGCACACATTCAAGATGCAGTATGCCACTAACCCCATGCAAAACAGCACATCCAAATACTGGTACGTCACCTAAACCCCCCAAAACCCATGTTACCCGGCCAACACACCACACCATGGCATGCAATGTAAAAAGTCAAAAGTAAATGCACAACACATGACACCACTGTCACAAAGTGCACTTTGACAAATGGAAATATTGCCGAAACAATTCCCTCTGACACATCAAAATGAAACTGTGAACAGGAACATCCATTTGCCAGCATAACATATCATAAACACAGGACCCAACAGTGACAATGTCAGACAGTGACCAATCACAATAGCTCAAGTGCCTTAATGTGACAAAGCTACCACATGGATCCCTTCCATCTTGAGTAGGTCTATGCTAGCTAAAGGGGGCAGGGTAACGTATACAGCATAAAGGGTATCAATGATGGAGACAGACAAGCTAATACATGAAGATGTAACATCATAAAATACACATTTACCAATATCCAAAGCAAAATGCATGCTAAACATGCACTGGTCAAACAATCATGAATCCCCTGTATACACAGGTTGGATTTCAGACTGGCCACAGAAATGATGGAAGCCCAATGCCTCTGTGTAAGTTACTGACACACGCTGCCCCCCTTGCAAGCCCATGAAAAGGGGAAGCAGGAGTGGCATGTGTGTCTGGACCCCAAGCCCCAAACACAAACATGGGACAAGCTTGTATGGGCCCAGCCGGAACACACAGTGGATGCCTACGGGTGCCACACAAAGTAACACACTGTTACATGAATGCACAATAGACAGAAAAATAATAAACATTAAAAATAAACAAAATGGCCATGGTGGACCAGGGTGGGTGGGGACCACCCAGGAGGGAGGAGGTGCAGGGTGCACCTCAACACCCACATGCGTGGATGTTGAGAAAAAAAAATGAAAACTCTCCATGGGTTCTTGGCCTGCACGGCTAGCCTATAGTGGGAGAGCTCTCGCCGCTGTCGGCACCCTCTGGTGTAACATTAGAAGGTGAGCGTGGCAAGGGAGGCTGACCATGCATAGCCCTTATATGTTCCTCAATGGCAGCAAGAATGCATGATTACGGTACGGAGGTCCCCATGCAGCACCTCACGTGTTGCACAGAGTTCCGCCTACAAGGCCTCACGTGACGCACGGATCACCTCCCGGGTTGCATGGAGTTCCACATGCAAGGCCTCACATGATGCACAGATCTCCTCCCGGGTTGCATGGAGTCCAGCAGAGATGTTGTGTGTCAGCTGCTCCATCTGCTCCATCTACTGTTCCACCTGTCTATTGCGGCCCATCTCAAGTGCAGCCAGAGTAGTTCTGAGGGAGGTGTTCTCTTCCATCAGGGCATCCCTGTGGGTCTCTGCCTCTGCAGCCATGGCTGTGCGCAGAGCCCCCAGTTCAGCCCGTCGGTCCCTGTTGGCGGCCAACATGTCCAGCCTGTGCGAGCGGCATGTGGAACGCACTGCGTGCTGCTGGAGCTCCATCTGCCTTTCAGGGGGGAGAATGGAATGGGCCACCCTTTCCACACCCTGAGCCATCATCTCACATGATGCCCCCTGTTGCTGTGCAATGGCATACATGGAATTCTCCCACACCGTATTCCCGGGTGGCACACAGCCACCATGTTGCCGGACACCACGCCTGTCGGGCCCAAGGATACTTGGCCCTTACTGCGCTGCTGCTGCCTGTGGCTGCAGGACTGCATTCCTCCCTCGCTGAGCTGCCCCAGGAACAGGAGCAAGTAGTGTGGAGCGTGACCCTGCATCCGTAACCACCACAGACGGACATACCAACACTGACTGGCCCCTTGAGGGATCTATCCCCACTGCAGGTGTGTCGTACAGAACAGCATCCACAGAAGAATCACTCACCTGTGACAGCAATGAGGGGTCAATTTCTGATTCCGCACCAGAGGCATGGGGTTCCTCAGAGGTGTACTCAGAGACACCTCTGGCCAGGATGGTCTGGAGCACCAATGGATGTTCTTGGGCTACCACCGCACAGACTCCACTGGTGCCTGGTTGGGGTTCTGAATACTCCACCCCCTCCACCATCTCCTCCTCCTCCACTGCTTCCAGTGCCTCATCACCTGCACAAAATAAAAAAGAAGACATGACCACACATGTTAACAGCATAGGCCACACACATAGGTATTACAATGTTGAAAGCCAACACATGAAGCAGCCATGTGACACATGACACAAACTCAGGCATGCACGAAGTGCCAATGTAATGGAACGGGACCCTGAAAGCAGACATGGATGCGTGTCAAATGGCAAAATAAGACATGTACTGCATGGTGCATAGCACCTGCATCACACACAAGCTTGTGACTGGCATAGTCCTTCCACAAACATGACAGATGCCAACACACAGATGACACGTAGCATAGCCATGCCTGAACTGTCAACCAGACCCAGATGGAAGCTCAATACTACTGTCCATGAGCCATGTACAATGCATGTCATTTGACATTTCATTGAAATCACTATGATAAAACACACATGTGTCACAGGCTGAAACGACGCTAGGGTGTTGAAATACAGTGAAGAAATGCACATGGATTATTCAATGGCAGGGCACTTTGACATGATGCAAGTGAATAGGCATGTGGAAGGGGAGAACCGGGCTCAGAGGTGTGTGAGTGCAGTGCAGTACATGTGTGCAGCATCAACTATCATTGACAACACAGAGGCAGTAATATGAATGTCATGGACTGATGGCAGTGTAATGGCAAGTGCAGTCATTCTGTGTAAAGTGTTGGTAGTGGGTTGTAGGGATACAGTAAACCCCACCCCCATGGGCGGGGGATGGCTTGGAGGCAGAGCATGGCTCAAAATGGTTCCTCAGAGTACTGTGTCGTAGTAGTGTGGGCAGGTGTCAATTGCATTCTTTCAGTCATCTGGGACTACAGCAGGGGAGAGGAGGACAGTAAGCACAACACATGAGAAAGCATCAGAAATGCCCCCAGACCCAGAGAAGCAACAACAGCAGTTGCATAGAGGCAGAGAGGCTGTAACAGAGTGAGGCTTACGCTCGACACAGACAAGAACCCCAAACTAATGGCAATGAGGAGCAACTGACCCTGAGTGAGCAGCAACGGGATGATACAATACCATGAGAAGGAAGCAAATACTGGAGATGGAGTTAAATGACTTGATTGCCCAGGACCCATATGGACTTGCTGGGAATGCACAGTTTCCAGGAATGAACACTCATATCCACTGTGAGTCAGAGTGAGATACCCTGCACCAAGGCCAAAGGACATTCCACACAGTCCAGGTCTGGCAGAGTTGCAGAGGAAAGAGTGTATATTCACAGAAATTCGGGTACTGCCCGTTGCAGTAGTCCGCCATCAGAATCACCAGTCCCATGGAGACAGTGAGCTGCTGGGTGATGGAAAGGTAAGGAAAAATGCCTCCGCGGAGGAACAGCTTGCAGTGTGACCACACAGAGACGTCAGTCATGTGACGATAGAAGGTGAGTGTTGAGTGGAAGATAATCACAGGCTATCCGCAACCATAGGTCGGAGCAAGTATATGGCTAAGAGAGGCTGCACAGATATTGTGATGGAAGGAGGGAGCAGGTGTGGTGATGAGGATTGCCTCTGTGTGCAGGACATGGTTTGTATGCAGTCTGCATGACAACAAAGACGTATCAGTCCAACATCACATAGGTCACACATGGAAGTCATGTCAATGTAGCCTGAACTGGCAGACAATCATAGCGCATCACCCAAGCAACATACACATGGTCTGGATGGTTTATAGTGAAAAAACCGAATTACAAAATATCGAAAACAAAAATCTCGAATCCAAAATATCGAAAACAAAAATCTCGAATTTTTTTTTTAATACGTTTTTATTTCGAAATGGGGGGGTTCCCCCCCCAATCCCCCTTTTTTATTTTTTTTTTTATTTTACCCTTTTTTTATACTTACCTGAACCCACAAATACATATAAATAAATAAATAAATAATTCGAGATTTTTTTTTTTCGAGATTTTGGATTCGATATTTTTGTGATTCGATATTTTGTTTTCGGTTTTTTGACCGACCACCGGTCTGGACACACACGCATCACCACTCACCGGACATTGTCTCATAATTTGGAAGCCCTCCCACTCCTTGGACCTGCTCCACTGCGATGAAATCACCAGCGATCTCCTCATGTGGAGTGAGTTCTTCGTCCTCTGATGGTGTCCCACTGTCAGTCACCAGAGTAGTGGCGAACTTTGTAGCCAGCTTGTCATTTGCTCGGCGTCAGAGGTCATTCCAATTCTTCATCACATCATCTTCTGTGTGCCTCTCATATCCCAAGGCGCTAATATTGTCCGCGATGCACTGCCAGTGGGCCCTAAGCTGAGCAGGTGTATATTTGCTCCCTGCCGTCACCAGCATGTCGCGGCCATGTTCAAACACGTAGTCCACAAGCACGTCCAGTTCCACATTACAGAAACTCTGCTTTCTTGACGTGTTTGAGGGCTTAGCAATGTCTGGGGTCCGAGACTGTTCTGCTGGAGCATGCTTCTTCCTCTTGGGAGCTGGTGCGGACCCTGAGTGGCTTGTGCCGCTCTGGTCAGTAGGGGCTGAAGTGCAGGTGGACTGGCCAATGGAACCAGGCAATGACATGAGGACCGAAGGTCGGACTACAGGTATTGGCAGCTGGGTGCTGTTGCCAGGACCCTGCACTGCATCTGCCTCGGTTCCAAGGGCCAGGACCAACACAGTCCTGGCTGGGTGACTCAGAGCTGGGGTGGTGTCAGCTGCAGCTGCCCTTGCAGCTTTCACACTGTGGCTACTCGGGGCAGCAGATGACACTCATGGCATGCATGATTGTGCATGTGTGTTGCTTGCACTGACCTGTGTGTTTGGGGGGGGGGTTATGGTTGTGATGTTTGACAGTGCCACTCATGTGCATTTGCTTTTTTCCAAGCAGACATTTGTTCGGTACACTGATGCTTGTGTTCAATGTCTCCCTATCCACAGCGACAACAAAGGAAGAGGGCGGAGGTGGCGCTGTGGAGCCCCGCGACAGGGATGCCTCCACCAGGCACCAACGCAAGGCCAGGAGTGAAGACTCTAGTGCCACGTCAGAATCATCGGCCACAGCTGCTGAGGGGAGGCCCACGAAGGTGAAGTTGGTTGTGGGCTCCTCGGCAGCGGGAGGGGCAGGTGAGCCCCCACAGGGGGAATCCGATGCGGAAGACAGTGGGGAGTCAGCCAGGTTGGTGGTGGACGAGGAGGAGGTGGAGGCCACATCAGCCCAGCACATGGGGCCTGGTGGGGGTGATGAGGTAGGTGCAACTGATGCAGTCCAGGGTCAGGGGCAGGAGGAAGTTCAGGTCACCGTGGAGGGGCCTGTGCCTAATCCTGCCCCTGAAACTGCACCTGCATCAGTATGCACCTTCGAGCATGCCTCAGGCCAGACCCGTCCGCAGGTAGCGGATGTATCAACCTCAACTGATCTTCCACTACCTGCGGACGAGGCAATTTGTGACAGGGTGGAGCCCATGCTAGCCAGGATCGTGAGGCAGACAGGCCCAATTTGGGTTGACATGCAGGCTTCCAATTGGGGGCTTACATGTCATCACAAAGAGGTCTGTAGCCTCATGAACTGGCTAGCTCAGCTTGTTGTCACGAGTTTACTACGTGTGCTGGCCATGCGACCCCCCTCCTCCTCTTCCTCCACTGTGCACCAGTCGTACTCCCTGCCGTCTTCGGCCCGGATAACACCAGGGCCCCCTAACACCAGGGTCCCCTGTGGACCTGTCCCAACCACGGCAGCCAGTCTGGTGGAGACCATATCCCTGCCACAGTCAGGAGTCGGAGGATCAGCAGAGGTGGTCAACCCAGCAACAGGACTAGTGGCAACGGAGGTAGTGCAGGCACCTTGCAGCAGGGCACGTGCACGACTGCCCCGGGGGTTGTCATCATCCCAGAGGCAGTCTCGGAGGCGCAGGGACAGGGCTTATTGGCGGCAGCAGGCTCGATGTAGATTCATACCTGCTGTTCACCCTCTTAGGGATGAGGGTTTTATTTATGTAAAGTAAGACTAATACTGGATTACTAGATACTACGGGACTCAAATGGGAATGGGGATTTACCATTTACCGGCGCCTGACTTCCCGGAACACTGGGGTTGTAATCCCGTGGTGTTTCCGGCAAGCCAGGTGCCACTAAATATTGCAAGTCCGGCAGTCCCATGTGGTGTGGGCTGCCTGCAGGTATGGTCAGGGGTGATGGTGGGATCCCTTGTGGTGTGGGCTGCCTGCGGGTATGGTCATGGGTGATGGGGGTCCCTTGTGGTGTGGGCTGCCTGCGGGTATGGTCACGGGCGGGCTGCCTTCGGGGTATGCTCATGGGTGATGGGGATCCCATGTGGTGTGGGCTGCCTGTGGGTGTGGTCATGGTTAATGGGGGGGTCCCTTGTGGTTTGGGCTGCCTGCGGGTATGGTCAGGGGTGATGTTGGGGTCCTTTGTGGTGTGAGCTGCCTGCGGGTATGGTCACGGGTGATGGGGGATCCCTTGTGGTGTGGGCTGCCTGCAGGTATGGTCAGGGGTGATGGTGGTGTCCCTTGTGGTGTGAGCTGCCTGCGGGTATGGTAATGGGTGATGGTGGGGTCCCTTGTGGTGTGGGCTGCCTGCGGCTATGGTCAGGGGTGATGGTGGGATCCCTTGTGGTGTGAGCTGCCTGCGGGTATGGTCACGGGTGATGGGGGATCCCTTGTGGTGTGGGCTGCCTGCAGGTATGGTCAGGGGTGATGGTGGGGTCCCTTGTGGTGTGGGCTGCCTGCGGGTATGGTAATGGGTGATGGTGGGGTCGTTTGTGGTGTGGGCTGCCTGCGGCTATGGTCAGGGGTGATGGTGGGATCCCTTGTGGTGTGGGCGGCCTGCGGGTATGGTCACGGGTGGGATGCCTGCGGGTATGGTCACGGGTGATGGTGGGGTCCCTTGTGGTGTGGGCTGCCTGCGGGTATGGTAATGAGTGATGGTGGGGTCCCTTGTGGTGTGGGCTGCCTGCGGGTATGGTAATGAGTGATGGTGGGATCCCTTGTGGTGTGGGCTGCCTGCGGGTATGGTCACGTGTGGGATGCCTGCAGGTATGGTCATGGGTATTGGGGGGGTCCCTTGTGGTGTGTGCTGCCTGTGGGTATGGTCACGGGTGATGGTAGGGTCCCTTGTGGTGTGGGCTGCCTGTGGGTATGGTCACGGGTTATGGTAGGGTCCCTTGTGGTGTGGGCTGCCTGTGGGTATGGTCACGGGTGATGGGGGTCCCTTGTGGTGTGGGCTGCCTGCGGGTATGGTAATAGGTGATGGTGGGGTCCCTTGTGGTGTGGGTTGCCTGCGGCTATGGTCAGGGGTAATGGTGGGCTCCCTTGGGGTGTGGGCTGCCTGCAGGTATGGTCACGGGTGGGATGCCTGCTGTATGGTCACGGGTGATGGGGGGTCCCTTGTGGTGTGGGCTGCCTGTGGGTATGGTAATGAGTGATGGTGGGGTCCCTTGTGGTGTGGGCTGCCTGTGGGTATGGTCATGGGTGATGGGGGGATCCCTGTGGTGTGGGCTGCCTGCGGGTATGGTCAGGGGTGATGGTGGAATCCCTTGTGGTGTGGGCTGCCTGCGAGTATGGTCACGGGTGATGGTAGGGTCCCTTGTAGAGTGGGCTGACTGCGGGTTTGGTCAGGGGTGATGGTGGGATCCCTTGTGGTGTGGGCTGCCTGCGGGGTATGGTCACGGGTGATGGGGGTCCCATGTGGTGTGGGCTGCCTGCGGGTATGGTCTCGGGTGATGGGGGTCCCTTGTGGTGTGGGCTGCCTGCGGGGTATAGTAACGGTGGACTGCCTGTGGGGTATGGTCACGGGTGATGGGGGATCCCATGTGGTGTGGGCTGCCTGCGGGTATGGTCATGGGTGATGGGGGTCCCTTGTGATGTGGGCTGCCTGCGGTTATGGTCAGGGGTGATGGTGGGGTCCCTTGTGGTGTGGGCTGCCTGCGGGGTATAGTCACGGGTGGGCTGCCTGCGGGTATGGTCAGGGGTGAAAGTTGGGTCCCTTGTGGTCTGGGGCCTGCGGATATGGTCACGGGTGATGGGGGATCCCTTGTGGTGTGGGCTGCACATGTTTTGGCTGGCGCGAGCAGGGTATGCAATTTCGCTGGGATACGCAAGGGCCTTTTCACGTGATTTGGCTGGCCCGAGCGTGGTACACTCTGATTTTTCACGCAATTACGACGGAGGGGGGCTGTGTGCTGGCCCATGGTGGCGCGGGGCCTTGTGCCGTATTGACCATTTCACTTGCTTTTTCCTGCGCAAGGGGCGGTGTTGGGGGCGTTACTGGCACAGATGGATGTTCACTCGCCACGGCTGGTAATGGCTCCGGAAATCCATGAATACGGGTGGCGCGCAGATGCTGCCTTGTGCCCCAGCTGGCGCACGCGTGGCGCATGCTCCCTCTCGGCGCACGCCGCTTGCGCTGCTTCTGCGCTGGAATCTATGAATCGGGCCCATTGTTACCGGACCGGCACACTACGAGTCTGCGGGCGGGTGCCGTCCCGCCCACCAGGGTCAGACCTACCTACCTACGGGACTCAAATGGGAATGGGGATTTACCATTTACCGGCGCCTGACTTCCCGGAACACTGGGGTTGTAATCCCTCGGTGTTTCCGGCAAGCCAGGTGCCACTAAATATTGCAAGTCCGGCGGCAACCTGCAGGTAGCACCGGCAGGGTTACCGCCGGACTTGTAATGAGTCCCATTGTGAGATTACATTATTTGCCCAGGATCACACACTTACACTAAACAGCGAAGCAGGGATTTTAACCCACTCTGCAATTTGGTCACGGCCATCTTCTTCCACGTTTTACTTGGAACAAATATTTAAGTTTTGGTTGTCAAGACCTACAATAATACTGTCGTATAGAGTTTACTTGAAAAATCGACAAATTGCATAGTAAAGCGTCATGACAACATCTAAATACTTATAGCGGCAGCATGTTGGGCCACAATAATATCAGTGTACCTTTATTTTCCACATCCTGAATGGAAAACTATAAGATGCAAAAGGCAAAATATCTATGTACTCACTTTATTTCCAGCGCTTTAAGACACACAATAAAAGAGGCTAAAAAAACTCACTTTGGTTTCGAGATTTGTCACAAACCTCCAGTGTTGTTACATATGGTTTTAAGAACATTCAACTATGGACATGAAAGTACACTTTACGTTTTAGGATATCAAGCTATTAGACGTTATGGGTGTGAACACATTTTAAAAGGGTGCTTTATTGTGTTGCTCAATTTAACTGTAACAGATTTGCAAGGTGACTTGTGATCTTTCAGTTGGAAAGTCATCTTTATGAATAAGCAAGCCTCGGCTGCCGATGACAAAAGAAAAATAAACGTGTATGATATTCTGCATCCCGCACAGATTACAGGAATGGGCAGGGGCGGCGTTACAAAGACATCACTGGCCAATCCCAGGAATGGAGCTGTTGTTGGAGAGCGGGCTATGCCGTTGTATTTTCTCATTTTTCATTTATACGCTGTTTGTATGGCTGTAGCCATCTGTGGGTGGGCGGGGCATCCAAGTGAGCGTGGCTCTGAAGATTGCCGAACACTGCCTCCCACAAGCTACCATGGGGATGCAGGATACCATACAACACCAGCACACCCTGCCTCCACACAGAATATGTCAGGCGATGGTGCACACACGCATTTAAAGCTGTCACTTTGAGCGTGTCTGAGTGTCCGGTGTGACGAGCATACTGTCTCTATTTGGATTGTTGTTCAACTTGTTTTCATTGTGCGTTGCAGGATTGGGAAAACAAATGCAGGAAAAGGACATTGAGCCCAGTGAAAGCTTTTTTTGGCTACAGTAAGCAGAGTCTGTCTTTTGGCTGCAGAAAGTGGAGTCTGTCTTTCCTGGCCATACCCGGAAAACACTCCACCTCCCTACGTCCGCTTGCATACATAAACTGGAAGCAAAGCGGAGCGTAGCAGAGTGTGTCTGAGTGTCCGGTGTGCAGAGCATACTGTCTCTATTTGGATTGCTGTTCAACTTGTTTTCATCGTGCGTTGCAAGATTGGGAGAAAAAAAAAACAGGAAAAGGACATTGAGCCCAGTGAAAGCTTTTTTTGGTTCCAATAAGCAGAGTCTGTCTTTTGGCTGCAGAAAGCGGAGTCTGTCTTTCTTGGCCATACCCGGCAAACACTCCACCTCCCTACGTCCGCTTGCATACATAAACTGGAAGCAAAGCGGAGTGTAGCGGAGTGTGTCTGAGTGTCCGGTGTGCTGAGCATACTGTCTCTATTTGGATTGCTGTTCAACTTGTTTTCATCGTGCGGTCCAGGATTCGGAAAAAAATGCAGGAAAAGGACATTGTGCCCAGTGAAAGCTTTTTTTTGGGCTGCAGTAAGCAGAGTCTGTCTTTTGGCTGCCGAAAGCGGAGTCTGTCTTTCCTGGCCATACCCGGCAAATACTCCACCTCCCTACGTCTGCTTGCATACATAAACCGGAAGCAAAGCGGAGCGTAGCAGAGTGTGTCTGAGTGTCCGGTGTGCCAAGCATACTGTCTCTATTTGGATTGCTGTTCAACTTGTTTTCATCGTGCGGTGCAGGATTGGGAGAAAAGAAAACGCAGGAAAAGGATATTGAGCCCAGTGAAAGCTTTTTTTGGCTGCAGTAAGCGGAGTTTGTCTTTTTGCTGCAGAAAGCAGAGTCTGTCTTTCCTGGTCATACCTGGCAAAAAATCCACCTCCCTACGTCCGCTTGCATACATAAACTGGAAGCAAAGCAGAGCGTAGCTGAGTGTGTCTGAGTGTCCGGTGTGCCAAGCATAATGTCTCTATTTGGATTGCTGTTCAACTTGTTTTCATCGTGCGGTGAAGGTTTCGGAAGAAAAAAAACGCAGGAGAAGGGCATTGCGCCCAGTGAAAGCTTTTTTTTGGCTGCAGTAAGTGGAGTCTGTCTTTTGGCTGCAGAAAGCAGAGTCTGTCTTTCCTGGCCATACCCGGCAAATACACCAGCTCCCTACGTCCGCTTGCGTACATAAACCGGAAGCAAAGCGGAGCGTAGCGGAGTGTGTCTGAGTGTCCGGTGTGCCGAGCATACTGTCTCTATTTGGATTGCTGTTCAAATTGTTTTCATCGTGCGGTGCAGGATTGGGAGAAATAAAAACGCAGGAAAAGGACATTGAGCTCAGTGAAAGCTTTTTTTGGCTGCAGTAAGCAGAGTCTGTCTTTTGGCTGCAGAAAGCGGAGTCTGCCTTTCCTGTCCGTACCCGGCAAACACTCCACCTCCCTACGTCCGCTTGCATACATAACCTGGAAGCAAAGCGGAGCGTAGCGGAGTGTGTCTGAGTGTTCGGTGTGCCGAGCATACTGTCTCTATTTGGATTGCTGTTCAACTTGTTTTCATCGTGTGGTGCAGGATTCAGAAAGAAAACACAGGAAAAGGACATTGTGCCCAGTGAAAGCTTTTTTTTTTGGCTGCAGTAAGAGGAGTCTGTCTTTTGGCTGCAGAAAGCGGAGTCTGTCTTTCCTGGCCATACCCGGCAAAGACTCCACCTCCCTACGTCCGCTTTTATACATAAACCGCAAGCAAAGCAAAGCGGAGCGTAGCAGAGTGTGTCTGAGTGTCCGGTGGCAGGCGGCAGGCGGCGAGCTGTGAGCTACGAGGCTGCTGCTTCGCTGCAGCTTCGAGAGTCCAAAAGGTAAGAGGCTGTTGTTTAACCTCCTGGTGAACTAGTAGGTATGCTAACTCTATTGACTTCAGGCCCGGGTGTTCCGCACCAGCAGGGGGAGAGGCCACTGACATGTGTGGTAGTCAATTCGGAAGACCTAATCAAAGAAATGGACCTGCAGAGAGGGGTGGAGTGGATGGAGGGGGGTCAGGATGCCATCTGCTTCACACCCTCATAAGCAGCTGAGGCTGAGCCACCAAAGGCCAATTTTGAAGCATTGAACATCCAAAACGTGTGCCCCTTTAACATACAAGTTACAATTGGTGCAAGCACGGCCCAATATATAGACAATCTGCCCTCAGAACAGATTAGTAAGGATGCAGCGATACCAACGGATTCCCTGATAGATGCCACAGAAATCGTGGCAGGCAACCTGCATCTGTGCCAGCAGCCGCAGACAATACAGGAACAGAAACTGGCTTCATCAACAAAGGACATGGGGCCTACAGAGAAATTGGTAAACCCCCAGGAGACAATAAGGCCTCCCTCATTGTCACCAAAGCCTAATAAAACTGCTGATGACCAGAACGAAGCCACCAAGGACAGCCCGGCAACAGGCCTTGATATTGGACAAAAAACAAAAACGGTGATGGATAACAAATCTACAAAAAAAAATGTGAAAAGAGAAAATTCAAAGGACATTGAACAGGACGAAGATTCGCAAATAAATTTGCCTAATGAACAAGGAAAAGAAAGGGTAGAGATAGCTCGACCAGCAAGCCCCCCTTCAAGGTACACGGTAAAAAGGACAAAATATTCTGCCCATAGAGAGGAACCGGAACCTTATGCCACTACATGGCAGCCCTTCAGGTCAGGGACAGCTACGAAATACACAGGCACCCAAGTGTTTGTAGCACCAAAAATTACTAACCCTTGGAAACCCTTAACACTAACAAAAGAGCAGCCAGCAACACGTTTCCCCTTTGATAATGGATGCCACGTGAGTACGACGACAAGGACATTGTACACAAGAACTGGGGCAAATGACGCAGAAATATCCGATGAAGTCTTGCTGGAGACCTCGGTAGACATGGAGAAATCGATTATAGAAAAAAAACGAGATCTCCTACAAAAGAACACTAACCAGAACTGTATGAAATTTATGGTCACGAATACAGACCAGGCATCCCAGACAATAGAGATTCAAAGTACAAATCATAGAGACCACTCATGGCCAGACGAAGCAAAGAACTCCCCATTAAGGATATTCGAAAACGTGACTCCTAAGAAAGCAGGCCGATTGGAGGAGAAAAACTTTCTGTTAGTATCCACAATGACAGATATTCTGGCACCCTTCATGAAATTATACGAGAACATCGCAGAGACCTTAAAAGATCACTCAACTATGCTTGCAATGGTCCATTCTAAAACTGTATTTGTGGAAGGGTTGATAACCGCAATACAAAGCCACTTGGATAATAGCACGGCAAATGTTTCTCAACTTCTGCACAACATAATTGAACCAATTTTGAAAGAGAGAAAAATGGGGAGAATGAATCAGGCCGGAAAAGATTTAACTAGCGGAGGACATAACTTGTTGAGCTCAATCCCAGCAGATCCAGCAACAAGAGACACAAATGGCCTTAAAACAACAACTCCGGAGAATAGCAGGGAGGGCATGTCTCAAGCACTGGCAAGAACACAAGAAACCAACTTGATACAGTGTCCAGTCAATGAAGAAACCCAGTAGGGGAAAGCAGACAGGAGAAAAATACTCAATCATAGAGGAGAAGATCCTCAAAGGAGTCTCTGGGGATGTGTCACATGTAGTACATGGGGATTTATGCCCGCGAAGGGATCCTGTCAGTCCTATTGTGGATCTGGACCCGTAACAACTTGCAAACAGAACGGTCTGCAATTGCCAAATCAGCAATAACCAGCCGTTCGTTAACATAAACAAACAGCTGCCAACAACAACAGCAGTGGAACGTACCGATAAACAAGTTCCAAATCCTACTATTTTAAAAGAAAACGATAATATGAGTGTCTGTGAGATTTTTAAGAAAAGAGACACAATTACAGGAAACAAAAAAACAGGATTTCCTTTAAAAAAATCGAACAAACCAGGAGGCACGGAAAGTAAAACATCAGACGATCGGACGACACCCGCCCCGACGAAAAAACAGAAAAAGCAAACATTACCAAAGAAAGCAAGTTCTATTAAAAGTCGTGCATTCATAAAAAATTTGACCCTACCAAAAGACCAACCTAGCATAATGGCTCAACTAACAAATTCCAAGAAAAAGGTCAGGTCAGAACAGTATATTAAAGAAACCGCCATGCCAGAGTTTGGGGACGACCAATGTTCACAACCAGAATTATTGGACCTCTCGACATACACAATATAAGATGATGAAGAGAGGCAGTGGGTGAGGGAAAAGGAAGACAAGGATATAACTGACGATGAACGGAAAAGCATGGAGAGCTCAGATAACATCGAGAGTGATGCCCCCATAGTAAACGTGGAAACAGTTGACTGTAGGCAAGAAAGAAGAGAGGACGGAAGAGTGATAAGTTATCCACCATCAGTGGAGCAGGTAGAAGAAACCGGAATCAGTAAAAAAGTGGGGCAGGCTTCAAGCAAGGAGCCACCCAGGAAAGAGTACCGGAGGCAGGGGGAAAGAGTGTGCCCACAGAGAATCCATCACCTAGAAAGAGGTCAAACAGATCAATGGCGACCTCAGGCAACAAACTGGTGCCTCAAGACAAGGGAATGGTGACGGATTCAAATGGCGTAGAAAAGGTAAACTTACATTGTCAGGAACCAAAACCAGACAATGCCAGGCCCACTAGACAGCCAGGACTCATCTTGGAACCCATACTCCCTTTTGAAGATTGTTTGACCCTTATCAAAGCCAATGTAATATGCCTCCTACATCATATTCCGGCATTAAGATTCATCACCACTAATGACCTTGCCATTGTGGAATTTGTCAAATAAGCCTGTACAGACAAAGTGATTTTACACACGGTGTCAAACCTGGTTAGACAACTGCTTCTGGAGGAAGCCCCCAGCTAAGGCCAATGGGCTTTGATCTCCAAGAGAGTGTTGAGACATTAAAAACACAAGAACAAGAAAGAAAACACTAGCCCAGGCCAAATAACAAAATAGGCAAAGAGACCAAATATTTCAGGGGGCACAGATCACCACCGAGAAAAAGCAACAACAACGGTAGTCGGAATTCGAATACTAGAAACACAAGAGACGGTGATATAAACGAAGCAGCAAGATGGAAATGGTTGAAAAACCTTATTGCTGATAAAATGGACATCCAATAACATAAAGAAACTGAAAGTGTTGGCTCATGGTGTCTCGGAAGTTGAAATACAAGAGGCTTTAGCCACCTTTTTATCACAACAGAACTCAGAGAGAGAACCTGAAAGTTTTATGTTTACAAGAGACGTGGCGTTTGCAACCACCAATGTTGGAAGGATACGTGGTGTTGTTAAATCCAGCCACAAAAGGAGCGAGAGGAAGACCTACGTCGGGCCTTTTGGAGGCAATTAAAAATTGATTTAAACTGGAGAGTGTTGGAGACTAGGAATCCATCCCCATTTATCCACATGGTGGTTATACAACTAGATAAAGAGGAAGGAGTCAAAGCTAGAGTCCTGATCTTGTTAAATATATATTGGAACCTGGCAAATCCTTCAAATGAAACGCTTCCGGAATAAATAGCAGCCTTATTGGATGAACAGAGATAGAAGTGGTCAGATCTGCTCTATATATTGGTTGGTGACCGAAATTGCACCTGTGTGAACAAAGAAAATCAGGCTATAGAACACGACTTGTCCACAGCAACACCAAAGGAAAAAAGAGGAATAAGGTGGAGAAAAATGTTACAACCGAGAGATTGTGTGATACTAAATGGAAAGGTTCAAGGGGACGTGCCGGCCAACCAACATGGAAGGGGATGCAAACAGCCGAAACACTGGGCTACATTTGTACATCAAGTAGTGTCAGAGAACATCCAAACGTTGGAGGTGATAACTACGACAGCAAGTGATCATAACTTGATGAAACTCACTTTTAAGAACATCAGTAATAACAAGACCATCATATACAACCATGATATATTTACAGTCCAAAGAGGAACAAAATTGAGGATTCGCCAGATAACATCAAAGGGTTAAACCTTAAATTAAAGGGGTTGATTGTGTCACTTGAAAACCACCAAGAAATACAAAGGATTGACTATAAACCACTTTTTAAAGCATTTAGCTCAGAAGGAAAAAACGGGAACAATCAACCGAGAAAGACTCATCGCCACCTATATGATAGAATGGTGTGGAAGAGGAAAAGAGACCTAAGGAAAAACATCACGAGTTTAAAGAAGAAACAGTCACCCGACATTAGCAAGGAGATACATCAACTGAAACAGAGCTACCACAACTGGGTTCATTTGCATAAGAAAACCCTGCTAAATCAAGACGCAGAGAGGATGCTGGACAAAATAAGATAAAAAAACACAGCAGAAATCTGGGCGATCATAAACGAAACAGATACACCCCAAAAGGCCTCTTTGTCGAATTCTATAAGTGCAATCACATGGTGTGAGTTCTATACACAGTTGCAAGAGAAAAACCATGTACCATCGAAGCGAAGGCCGCTGGTAAGAACGGAGGATGAAGAACCAGATATTAGCATTGAGGTAATTGAAAATATACTAAAGAACTTAAAAAACTCAAGAGCTCCTGGACCGGATGGGCTGACGAATGCCATATTGAAAAGTAATACATTGGAATGGGCACAGTTTCTACACCAACTGTTTAAGTAAAATCCCGGCGTCTTGGAAGGCAGCGGTAGTAGTACCGATTTTTTAAAAGGGCTAAGAACATCTGCGGAGAACTACAGACCGATTGCCCTCTTGGACGTCGCAGGGTAAGTCTTTGCGTCCACATTGTTGAAACTCTTGACGCGTTGGAGTCAACGAAGCGGTCGTAGAGATCCCTGGCAGTCCGGATTTGTTACGTGGAGAGGAACCGCCCTCAATATTTTTTTGATCCATCTGATGAAAGCCAGAACAGCCAGGAATAAAGACCAGGAAATTTACATCACTTTCATTGACCTGTCAAAAGCTTTTGACACAATTAAAAGGGCTAAGTTGTGGGAAACACTGGAGACATGGGAATGCCATCAAGTCTTGGTGGAGAACATTAAAGATCTGTACACAGACACAAGTATTAGAGTAAGGCTGGATAAAACAGGGACACTGTCAGACCAAATTACCATCAAAACGGGTCTGAAACAAGGGTGACCACTAGCGCCTGAACTCTATAACTTGTTCACATCAGACTTTCGGGATGCGTTCGCTCTCACACGCTGTTTTCCTCCAAAGATCGCGGGGAAACCAATAGGGAGACTTTTATATGCAGATGATATTGTTCTGATAGATCAGACGCAAATAGGTCTGCAACGACAGCTGACAGACTTACAGACACATGTAGATGCAAATGACTTGACAATCAATCCGGAAAATCAAGGATTATGAGGTTGCATCCTGGAGGAAAGAAAAGTAAAAACAGGAAGATCGGCTGGTCACTAAAAGGCAAGAACATTTCGTAAGTTAACTCCATTATATATCTAGGAGTTTGCATCAATAACATGAAAAGCGAAGCTCCCAGAATTGAGGGGTTAAAACGGAAAGCAGTCAATCTGGCTTCGCAAGGGAAAATTCTACTTAGGAGATACTGTAGATTTACCTTAACTCCTTTGGTAAACTTCTATAGGATGAAAGTAGTTTCCATACTGTCCTATGGAGCAGAAACACCAACAGTCTTACCGGCACAAACATGGTCAGTCCTGGAGGACCTATTCTGGCGGAAAGTGCTACAACTCCCCAAATCAGTTCTGATACAGCTGATAAGGAGAGAGTTGGCCTTAACTTCGCTGAAAGCCATAGTGGACTTGAAAACAATTAACTTTTACCGTAAATGCTTGGAGAAAGATGCAACTGGGGCTTCAGTGTGTTGAACAAAGCCTTAAAAGAACAAACAGATGCAGTACTATCGGAATGGCAAGGAACCTGTCAAGTAATCCTAGCAAGTCTAAATAGATCAGAGGATGACCTACTGAAAAATCCAGACAAAATAAAAAAAAAGTACATGGTGGACTGGATTGAAACCCAGCAGCACAACTGGAAATACAAAGGCTATGAAGACTTTTGGTCACAGCCACGAAAATTGAATCAGATGCCGAGATATTTGACCTTGTTTCGAAACTGGTACTTCTGGTCACTCTTTTTGAGATTTAATCTTAACGTACTGCCAACAGGAGAAATACTCCAAAGAAGACACATCATCAATAAAGATTTGGGGTGTAGGATGTGTGAGGTCCCTGGAGCGATAAACACTCTGAAACATCTTATTTTAAGCTTCTGAGGCCTAAGGAAAGAACGTGACCAGTGCCTGGGCATTATTTTGAGAAGTTATGTAACCAGACGTGTGGACGATTGGTGGATGATTTTGATTGAAGGAGGGAACATGAACATCAATATAGCCCTCATAAAACTGGTAATCTTAATGCGCAAGAAACTAGAGACCATCTCTATCATTCATGACTAGGTACTCGGGGGCAGCCAGAAGCATGGCTATAAGTACCAAACCTGTGAACTTGGTAACATGGCAAGGTACTGACAGGACATGGACATTAACTTGGACTATGGATATGACGAGCTTGTATGTAAATGATGGGATAAAGGGTTAAAGGTTTCTAATTTGTAAACCAAATGATCTGTTGAATAAAAATAAAAAAATAAAAATAAAGCTGTCGCTAGTCTTGCACTGCAGTTCGCGGCCTCTGCCTACGCGGATCGAGCATCCTCACACCTTTAAGAATTTTTACACCATTCTTCTACTCCTAACAGGAATAGAACGTGCACAGTGGTACGTGGCACACTTTTACGGGATTCTGGGTGGTTTGCAACATTGCAGCTAAAAGTAAACAAAGCGACATTTTGCCTGACTCTGATATGGCTGCTGCAGAACTTTTCACCAGTTACGCCTTTGGGTGGTTCTAGCGTTTCGGAACAGCCTATTTCTCAGAGCGCCGCCTGGTTTCCAGGTCTGGCCTTTACATGCAATTGATCCTACTCTGCATTTAGGTGTTGTTACCTCCTCATTGGGCAGGTAGGGCGCCATTTTAATTGTGACTTGTCATGTAGCATAGCTTGGAAGATTTACTTTTTTGTTATATTTCTCGAAAGGTCATTTAAATTGAATCTGTAAAGCATTAAGATTAAGGTGTGCTGGAGGGCTATAACTATTTAATATGTTAATTATTCATTCTGGTTTAGTACATGACTTGTAAGTTATTGACATGATTGATATTTTAATGTGAAGGCTCGTACATTTTTTGGGGGAAATCAAAAAAAAGTGAGCATTTTATTTTCTTTCGAATCATAATCTTATGGTAAAAAGCATGGATCTATGTGATATGTCTGATTTTGGAAGGCTGCATACCAAAAAGGCAGATTTATTTTGGCCGATTTTGAGCGTCCCTCAAAAATAAAATCGCAAATACCAAATTCCTGTGGGGGGTGGGGTGGTTCAGCCCCTGCACCCTTGGCTTTCCAGGCAAGTCGTTTCCCTGTCTACACCCACCCGAACCACTCCTGCACTGGCAGGATTTCTTAGAAGTCAGCGGGGGTTTAACCCCCTTGCCTTAGCTGCCGCCTCTCTCCCTGCCAAGCATTCCCCCTCAATCGGCCACCACTTAAACACACACACTCAAACAAGCAGTTACATTTAACCCTCTCTCCAGTTACAAACATTCCCCTTCTCCACACCACACAGACATACGGACACACACAATTGCTCACCTGGGATTCCCACAACTCCTCTTCCGGGTCCGCCATGCACGTAAGCCCCTGCGCGCACTTGTGTGCGTTAGGGGCGTGGCAGTCTGATTTAGAAAGACCACTTGGAGTGGTCTTCAGGGTTTTTAAACCATTTTTTCACTCCATTCGAATAGGCATTAGTGCTGCAAATTACCACCCTAGTTTCAGCGCATCCAGGCTTGTACCTGGAGTGATGTCCTGTGCCCTGCTAGGGTTATCCAGACCTTTAGTCTCTGAGAGGAAAGAAAATGACCAAGGGGAAGATTAGAGGCTCAGAGTTTTGGAAATAAATACAAGGGAAAAATAAGAGGATGGGAAAGCAGGAAATACATTCTACAAACAAAGGTACAAAGTGATGTAGCAGAGGAAGACTGTTTTGTGATAGCTTGGGTTCATGTCAGTCCTTTTAGGTGTACCATAGTTCGGCAACAGAGAGGAGGTGGATATGACCTAAAGTATTGTCGTAATTGGCTGTTGTTTCCAAGGCAGATTTGGAGAATTGTAATTTAGTACACTAAGTATTGTTGGATGCATGAGAGTCGAAAGCGCGAGCTGGGGCAACCCTGGAAGGTGGGGGCATTGCTGGCATCTCTATACATTGTACCACAGGTCAAACTAGAGAATGTTATTAATTCTGGGACTGCCAATCCTGAGCCAAGAATAGCCTAGTCAAGAATAGACTGTGTATGCAGATGATTGTTCTTGCTAACAGAAGATAAGGGAATTGTCTTGTCTGACTAATACAGTAACATTAATGACTAGGATCAATCAAGCAGGACAGGGTAAGCTACTTACGTCTAGCATGGAGCATATTGAGAGCTTTGAATTTGCACTAAAAGGATCAGTATACAAGCTGAGTGATGAGAGTGATGTTTAGGGAATATAAAGAATGCAAATGCAAACTTTCCAACACCCTGTGTGTTGTACGTGAATAGCATCAACATCTATAACACATTCTGCAGTTCACAGCTTTGGTGAACTTTTTGTTGGGATGCAAAGTCCTAAAATTGCATGACTAAAAATGTGGATGTCAAGATGCTTTTAGGCTTAACATTTTGGGAGCAACTACTTTCACGACAAACACAATGGAAATCACATAAGCGGTAAGAAGACTGGTAGTTTTCTCCTGTGTTCTGTTCTTTAAATCTGTGACGAAAACTGTAGACGGAAATAGCAATGTAGCCCCAGGAAGTTCTCCTGAATCGGTAAACCCTCCCGAGCCTCCTCCTCACCTCTGTCTTCAGAAGAGCTGTTTCAGGATTCAGATTGTTCCTTTCTTCTAGACTTCTTCATCTCCTTACCCTTCTTGTCCTTGCCTTCTTTTCTTTTCTTTCATGTAAATAGGGTCAAGCTCCTGCGGAGGCCAACTTGGCAGGGAGCGAGACCCAGGCCAAAGGGAACACTGAGGAGCAAACCCCACAACCAGGTAAAAAGCTTTGAGGCACCATAAAACCATGGAGTAGTTCAGTGATGATTCTCCTTTGGAATGGGTATTCCGATCTCTCCTTCGAGTACGTATCCAAAGGTAAGGCTGGTTCTGGTTCAATGTCAAATCTTGCTGCTTCTATCCACAGACAGGAAGTAATGTCCAACCTCACCCCTGCCATGGGTGAAGCTGAGAGTCCTGGTCTGGGCGTACCAGAAGTGATCGGCAGTAGTTAGGAGGCAAGCCGGAAGTATTGGAAGACAGCGACACTTCAGGAAGCAAAGGAGAAAGACCTGAAATCGGGTAAGATGGAAACTCGAGAGCGGAATAAAACAGGTAAGGCTGTAGACAGAGTGAGTACGAAGGTTCGTAGAAAACAGAGCACAGAGGGCACAATAGTTTAGCGAGTAAAGTATAGTCAGAAAAGGGAAGAAAGCGATCAGCGGGCAGATGACGGAATAGGAAGAAGCCCCACCGCGTCAAGCAGACGGGGAACGGAAAGCTGACTGTGGTGAGACTGTCAGAAGAAAGGTTTGCGTACAATTGCGAATGAGTGGAAAAGTTGGGAGGCAGATTCAGGAGGAAAAACAGCATGCACTGGACGGGAGCGGCAGCAGCAAAGAAAGCAAAAATAGGCTACGCTTAGCTAAGCGAGGCAGTAGCCAGCTCCAAGAGGACGGATACAATGCACCGTACTGTAGTAACAGTGCGTTGTTATAGTAACAATGTCAATCTTAGATGAAGACTGGACAGCGTCCTGTGGGTGACTGAGAACGTCAGCAGTGGCCATCTTGGGTGAGAGCTGGCCCGCTCCCTGAGTATAGCTAAGGGCATGCAAGAATCTATGGTGATTTCTCCACCTCTGCCAAAGTTTCCAGGGTCGCCGCATAACAGCATGGCCCCTTCCCATCGGATTCCCCCATGGTTTACCCGGGTGCAGCATATGGAAACATTGGAGCAATTTGGGTGCGTGGCTATGGCTCTTTGGTTCCCATGTTCATTCTGCCACTGTGTACCCCTTATAATGGACCAGATACTGCAGGGTACCATTTCGGTAACGAGAATCCATTAGGTGAGATACTTCATATTCTTCTGGTTCTGTGGAAGCCTGGGTCTGGTGTTTGGGCTGTTTTCTCTGGAAAGGATCTTGGGTATGAACCTTTAATAAGGAAGAATGAAAGACCGGATGAATCCTCTTCATGCTCTTGGGTAACTGTAGTTTGAAAGCTACCGGATTGATTTGTGCTGTTATGAAATAAGGTCCAATAAACTTGGGAGCACATTTTCCAGAATTAATCCATCAGGCAGGTATTTGGTTGATAACCATACCAGCGTACTGGGTTTCCAGTCCGGATTCTGCCCTCTCTTTAAATTTGTCCAACTCTTGTATCCTTTGCGGCTGTCTTCTAGGGACTGCAATGCTTCTTTATGTGTTCTCTTAAGATCTGAGTGGTGGCTCTCTATGGAAGGAGAGGTAGTTGGAGAGAATCTGGCCCAGGGGAGATGTCGAGGATGATATCCATATGTACAGAAGAAGGGGCTCATCTTGGTTGCTGTATGAAGAGTATTATTGTAGGCGAATTCTGCCAGTGGAAGAAAAGTTGCCTAGTCATCCTGCCCCTTGTTACAGTAACACCTCAGGTATTGTTCTAAGTTTGAGTTGAGGTGCTCGGTTTGGCCATTGCTCTGGTGGTGTACCCAGAGGATAAGGCTCTTTCAATATCTAACTGTACACAGAGAGAGGCCCAGAATTTTGAGATAAACTGGGTTCCCCTGTCTGAGACTATGGTCTTGGGAATACCATGTAGTCTGATGATGTCCTTCATGAAATCGAAGCGGTCTCTGGAGCCGAGGCAAGGCCTGGCAGCGGTGAAATGTGTGGCATCTTACTATAGGTATCGACAGTTACCATGATAGCCGACATGCCTCTTGAGGTAGGGAGGTCCACTATACAATCAGTGGATACATGTTCCCAAGGAACAGTAGGTAAAATTTCCTGTTGTAGTAAACCTAATGGTCTACCGGTTGCGGTTTTATTGGCAGCACATGTTGGACATGAAGATCCGTAATGTCTGACATCTTTACTTACAGATGGCCACCAGAAGTGTCTCTTCACCAGTTCTAATGTGCCCTTCTGTCCCTTATGTCCGGCTAAAGGGAGATCATGACACCATCTGATCATTTGAGTCTGTAGTGCTTCAGTGGGAAGCAATAAAGCCTCGCTGTAGAACTATAGGCCGTTCTTCAGATTGAAAGGATACCTTTAGTAGGATAGACTGCCTTGGATTCTATATCTCATTCTGCAATGATTCTATGAAGGTGGAAACTAGAGCTATAAATCTCTTGTCGGGCAGGAGTTTTTCATTGCAGGGATGTTTCTCGGCATTCGTCTCCGGGCTTCTGGAAAGGGCATCAGCGAGGATGTTGGCTGAACCAGGAATGTAGGTTATCTCGAAACCGTACTGCGAGAAAAAATGAGCCCATCAGGTATGTCTGGAGTTGGTGCATTCCATTTACTGGAGCACCTTCAAATTTCGATGGTCCGTGCGGATCAAAAAAGGTTGAGCTGCCCCTTGAAGTAGATATCTCAATTCCTCACATGATTTTTTAATAGCCAGAAGCTCTTTCTCGAGCACAGAGTAGTTGCACTCACTTGAGGTAAGAGTCTGTGAATAACAGGCTATGGGATGTTCCTGTTGGTCTAGTGCGTTTTGGAGGAGAACCACCCTTTTTGCTCCATCCGAGGCATCAGTCTCTAGAATAAACTGTTTGGTTTGGTTAGGCTGAACTAGAATGGGAGCCGTGGTAAAGAGGGTCTTCAACTGCAGAAAAGCATGTTGTGCTGCATCGTTCATTTCAAACGTCACACCCTTCTTAAGTGGTGCAGTAATGGGTGGAACTATCTCTGAAATATCTGGTATGAAGCCCCTGTAAAAATGTGCTAGTTTTAAAAACCTTTGGACTTCTTTCACATTCTTGGGCTCCTGCCATTATATGATAGCCTTGATCTTCCCTGGATCCATCTGTACTCCAGGCTTTGACAGTATATAGCCTAAGTAAGAGACTGAGGACTTTTCAAATTGGCATTTCTCAGGTTTAGCATACAACTGGTTGGCTTGCAATCAACTGAGTACTTTCTTGACATGTTTCCGATGGTCTGACAATGTGGGGGAAAAGACTAGAATGTCATCAAGGTATACCACTACAGAGATGTACAACATGTCAGAGAAGATCTTATCAATGAACCTTTGGAAAATTGCTGGGGCATTTACCAGGCCAAAGGGCATTACCCTGTATTCGAATAGGCCCATAGGCGTTCTGAAGGCTGTTTTCCATTTGTCACCTTTTTTATCCTCAGCAGGTGGTACGCTCCCCTGAGGTCAAGTTTGGTGAAAACCGTAGAACAATGAACGGCTTCCAGAATGTCTTGTATAAAGGGCATGGGTTAACGATCACGTACCGTGATGTGGTTGAGTCCATGATAATCAATGCATGGATGCAATTCTGATGTCCCTTTTGTGGATATGAAGAAGAATGAGGCCCCTCCGGAAGACTTGGATTCTTGGATCAGTCCATTTTGCATAAAAACCTCTAGATATTCTTTGAGCGCCTGGCGTTCTGGCAGCGAAAGAGGAAAAATGCGACCGAAAGGGACCGATGTGTCAGGTTGTATATCGATGGCACAGTCTTCTGGTCTGTGCGGAGGCAGTAGCCTAGGTAGTACATCTTCCAAAACCTTGGAATACTCCTGGTAATGGAGGGGTATGGATGAGACTGTAGATCGGTCTAAGGATACTGCTTCTCCCCTCTGTGCCTTGTCATCCGGCTGTGGGAAGCAGTATTGGTTGCAGAAGGAAGACTCGAGATTTAAGGTGCTTAGCTTCCAATCAATCTTGGGATTATGTTTGCGGAGCCAAGGTATCCCTAGAATCACCAGAAAGCGGGCTGCCCTGATAATATCAAACACCATTGTCTCTTGATGACCACCCAAATGGACAAGGATGAGCCTGGTTTCCTTGACAATGGGACCGGAAGAAAGGGGCATGCCATCCACCGGAATAGGTCTTTGTTTAGTTTGAAGTGGTACTTTGTTTTCATTGGCCCAGGTTACATCCACAAAATTGCCGGCTGCACCGCAGTCCAACATCGCCAATACTTCCAGAGACTTCTCTGGTGTGAACTGTAGTCAAACCTGAAAAACCATCAGTCGGGCATCCTCTGTTTCTTCTACTGTTTGTGTTGAGTTGCAGGGGTTGGTTCTGTTTCCCCTGAAATCTCCCCTGCATAAACACGGGGGGAATTGTTTCCCTTACGTCTAGGCGGTACTTCGGGGCAATTCCTTAATGTATGTTTAGGGGATCCGCAGTACATACATAACCCCAAGTCACAAGGCCTCTTTCACTCTTCTGAAGTCAAAGGTCCCAGGGTGATTCCAATCTGCATTGGTTCTTCAGTCGTGGTGTTATCCTTTGAAGTTGGCGGAAGGTCGCTCAAAGTGCGTTAAGAACGATTACGTCTTCTTTCCTGGCGACGTTATGTCAGGCGGTACTCTATCTGTAAAGTTGGGGTATCCAGCTCCTGGAATGTGTTGGGTCGTGCAATTCTAGCCAACTCGTCTTTCAGGTCCTTGTGAAGTCCACGTCTAAATAGAGTCTGCTGAGCAGAGTCCGGCGATCCTGCATTGACTGCCAATTTCTGAAATCGGGAGACATGGGATTGGATGTCCATTGTTCCTTGCCTCAGGTCCAACATTGCCTCGTATGAAGAAAAAAGTACTTCCGGTCTCTCAAACCGGGCCTTGAACGACTGGGTAAACTGTGTGAAGTCGTTGAGCATTGGATCGTTATTGGTAACAAGAAGAGTAGCCAGGGCGAGCGCACTGCCCACTAGATTGGAAATCAAAAAACAAATTCAGTCTTTGTCTGTCTTGTAGGCTTGAGGCCTGAACGTATAGTATACCAAACATTCGTCCAGGAACTCCTTTAATAACTTTAGACTTCTGTCGAACTTTCCAAAAGGTAGTGGTAAAGGGGCAGATCAACTCTATTTTCCTCTCGAGTGACCATCTGTTGGCGTAAGGTGACGTTCTCTGAAAGGAGGGTTTGTACCTCTGCAGTTAAGCCCTGTAAGGTGCCCACCAGCTCATGGTACTGCTCTAAGGAAGCCATTGATTCCACATGGCGTTGTATACTGTCCTGAATCGGTAAACCCTCCTGAGCCTCCTCCTCACCTCTGTCTTCAGAAGAGCTGTCTCGGGATTCAGACTGTTCCTTTCTTCGAGACTTCTTCGTCTCCTTGATCTTCTTGTCTTTGCCCTTCTTTTCTTTTCTTTTCTTTCGTGTAAATAGGGTCGAGCTCCCCCAGAGGGCACCTTGGCAGGGACCAAGACCCAGGCCAAAGGGAACCCCAAGGAGCAAGCCCCTACAACCAGGGAAAAAGCTTTGAGGCACCAAAAAACCATTGAGTAGTAGAGTGATGAGTGGAAAAGTCAGGAGGCAGATTCAGGAGGAAAAACAGCATGCACCGATGGGACCGGCAGCAGCAAAGAAAGCACAAATAGGCTACGCTTAGCTAAGCGAGGTAGTAGTGAGCTCCAAGAGGACGGATACAACATGCCGTACTGTAGGAATGGTACGTTGTTATAGTAATGGCGGCCATCTTAGATGAAGACTGGACAGCGTCCTGTGGGTGACTGAGAACGTCAGCAGCTGACATCTTGGGTGAGAGCTGGCCCGCTCCCTGAGTGTAGCTAAGGGCATGCAAGAACCTATGGTGATTTCTCCACCTCTGCCAAAGCTTCCAGGGTCGCTGCATGACAGAAGTGTGTACATTACCTCCAGGGGTCGTTCAAGGAAATTAACAAAATGTCGCCAACATGTTTAAGAATACTTCTGAGGCTCCCAAACTGGAAGCCCTATTTCAAACAACAATCTATTTACTTCCTAACTCTCCTCTTTTGTCTTGACTGAAGGTTTGGTAAGCCTCGCTAATATCCACAGCCCCATGAAGATAACTTCATGGGGCTCAGGGTGTTTGATGGAATTCTTCCACCCATGGAAACATAGACGAAAAACAGTGCATGATCTTGCCAATTTAACACTGCTTGTTTTAAAAAAAGAAAGTGTTGATTTGTTTAGCTTTCAATCTACCAACTGCTGAAAGACCTTTTAGAGAGAAAGGGTGATGTGGAGGGGAGCTCACAATACAATTTTCTCTCCTGTGGAGGAGAAAGGGAGGCAGGGGCTCAGCATATCTACCTCTGCCAAAGTCAGGACAAATCCTCTAACAGATATCTTCTCTTAACAAGAAAAACAGAGGGCGGAAGCCTCAACTGTCCTGTGAAAACAGACAGTTTCAGTTCTTCCAATACTGCAGTCTTTGGTTGAAAAACATCCCATACACTATAATACACATCCAGCAATTTGGAGATATTGACCAAGTTTTTCATTGAGGGCCCAAGTGTCTTCAAAAGCTTATGAAAATCAGCCAAATGTCTTCTTTTTCATGAAAGGCTAGAAAGCTAAATGATGATTAGAGCGTGTCTGTGGTTAATGGTGAGTACAAGTCAAATATACAGATGCAGGGAACAGATTTCTTAGATATATTGCAGGCAATTGTTTTTTTGAATTAACGGATGAATCTCAGGTGGCTAGACAGTGAGGGTAGAACAGACACTGGAGCAAGATGTTCTCATAATAATTGTGAACTTTCTGTTGCATTCAATTTATTTCTACATGTATCTCATGGACCTTCAATTCTAGAGGTGGTTCTCCCTTTGTGTAAAGTTCATGTTGATGATTCCCTTTTCCATGAACTGCAACAGACTTTTTCTTTCTTTAGAGAGAGTCTTTCGACATTTAAATATGCGTTTAAGAGAAATGCATGAAAACATGAGTTCCCAAGATGGGGAACTCCCGTCCCCTGTAAACTATCTTAGGCTATTCGCCAAAGAGTTATGATATGTATCTCAACAAAAGTTAAGAAAAAATATACAGTAAACATTAGTATACATTTTAGCTGTAGTTTTCTGTTTTCTGTTCTCCAGATATCAAAAATCCAAAGTCAAAAAATGAGATGTTGTTATCACTTTAATTAGAAGAAAACATAAAAAGGGAAAATGGCCCAACGTATTTCGAGAGTGTCTCTCTTCATCAGGGGAATTTTCTTTCGTATCCTCTACAATTAATTCAAAAAACATTGTCAGTTTGAGTAATAATCCCAATTCCCAATGTAACAAAATTGTTATCTTCTACCAATTACATGTTTATCGCAGTAAATACCTTCAATGTTGTAATGCTTTCTGTAAGGACCAGATAATCTTGCAGTTCACATGTTGACTTTAAAAAAAAAAAGAAGCCTATTGATCACAAAAACAGTTTTAAGTGACTATACTGTTTTTAGTGTACTAAACCCCCTAGTAATACTGGTTATTTTGTATTACAGTCTCACCTGCCTGCAGCTCAGGCATAGGTCTCAAAGTCTCATTAATGTGCATCCAACTATGTCCATTGTGATTCTGTGAAAAAGGGAAAGTAAAGAAGAGCCTCAATAAATGAAGTAAACTATCTGCTTCTGTCACTCTATCCATTTACATATTCCCATGTTCTATAGTGAACCAGTAATCCACTCACCTTCCTGAAAGGTATAATCTGTCTGTTGGCTGAGTTGGGGGAACTCCCCAGGGATCCTTATGGTCCACAATACTTATTGTCCTACAAGTAACAATACCCTAACAGTGCAAGTTTAATCACAGCTGTTTTGCTATTGTGGAAACAGTCTAGGGTCACTAGTTTAAATCAACCATATAATTCTTGGACTCACCCACCTGATGGAAATTTCTCAGGAAAATACAGGATGTAACGGTAAGTAGAAGTATTTGCTTAAGAGCCTCTCCGCTCGTTCTGCCAAATTGTGAAAAATACATATATCTGGGTCAGGGGTTGGTTGAGCCAGACAAATGGAGCTTCACTACTCACCTAGAGCGAGTAGATGTGCCGGTATTAACAGAAAATGGATGCCTGTGCATAGGATGGATGTCTTGAGCCTTTCGGAAGCGTGTTAGTCTCAGAGATCTAACCCGTATCCCTCAAGATGAATGCTCTTTAAATTTGCGTGCCTATACCTGGTGACGTTATTGTGCAATAACACTGATGACGTCACCTAAGTAAACAATGTTTTTTTGTGTTACTGTGCCGCTCGCTAAGGGATAACAATGTGAAATCCATAACTCAATATCTACTTGTATAATGAAGCGTAGGATGCCCTAGGGATGCCCTACGGAAAGGTTGCATTGTATTTCCTATTCACGACTAATCTAGTAAGTTGGCTAGAAGGCCAACACACATTCTATCATGTATATTTCAGTAAAGAAGAATGGGGACAGGTAAGTTGTATGTTACGGGGAAAGAGACTATCCTCACTGGGTGTACTAACAAAATAGAGAAAATTATCCTATTTGTATATCAGTACCTCAGAAGGAAACTCCTTCTGTACATAGTCATTGTTACAACTTGTAACATGTATACTCTTTCTGTACATAACAAACCATCAACCTTCATAGCAGGATGCACGTCCCATTACAACATATATTTCCCTAAGTACAGTCACAAGTTTCCCAAAATCCAGTATCTATTGTAACCCAACGGTGTCGTTTTTGATATGCATCCTACCTCCTTTAAGATAAATGCCAACCGATTATGAAGTGCTGCTCCAAGATATGCTTTGGATGGTCATGGTGTTATTTCCTCATGTGGTCTTTCAGCGTATGCTTTGCCTTTGAACTGGGTTATTTCTTTTTTTGAGCCTTTGCCTGGCTCCTATTTTGAGGATTGATTAATTGTTTCACGTACCCTAACAGAAACCCAAGGATCCTGTTGGTCATGATCTTCATCCTTCAGTATATATCAGTACTGGTCGAAATCCGAGAGGATTTATAAGTTTCTTGGACTTGTGGCATCCAAAGCATCTGGTTTATTGGAAGCGATTATCTGAATGTCTGGAGGCCACCTAGGCAAAATGGATGTTCAAAAAAGAGTTGTGTGTAGGCCCATGCACAATGGCACTGCACACATTTCCTGGTGGCCTCTGGACATGGCAAGAGTGAATTGGAAAGGGAAAGGTAGGCGGAAAGAGTGGAGGAAAGCGGTGGGAGAAGGGTGGGTGTGTCAGTGGTAACAGGTTTGCGGTGGGAACTGCCATGAATGTAGAAGGGGTTCAAAAACAGAGAGCAACCTTGTAGAGGCGCAGGATACAGCAGCATTGCTCTTCTGTGAGCAAAATGTAGACATTGAACAGATAATTTGCTTGCTACTGGTAAATGTTAAGATCCTGCTTGCTTGTTCATTCCCCGACTTGAATCTTTTTTTTGTTGTTGCCCGTTTTCTGGTAAAGCACATGGCTTCCAGATGAAAGGAGAGTATACAATTCCTGCAACAAAAAAAAAGAAAAAAAGTGTCTGGGGTATTCTGTGTTCTGAATTTTGAATACCTTTTATGGTCTTAAAACGTGTATATTTCAATTTTGGCCAGCACAATGTTGGAAATGCTGTGCACCAGTTCCAGGTAAGGACTAGATGTATATCCAATATCTCAAAAATCAAACCAGAGATAGGCGTTCTGTTGCGGGCAACATTCTGAGTGGGAAGCACTAACAGGCTAGAAAGACAGCAGGTGTCCACACATTTGTGGAACACTCCTGTCCCCTGCACACCAAATTGTATTGTAATCCAAACAATGTTTGCATTTTATCTTAGTTTCCAGTAAATAATTTGTAGTTAACAGAATAGTCCTATGGAAAGGAGTCACATTCATCAGTTCTTGTAAATAGAGTATATTTTTTATATATGTATATATCAATGTGTGTATCTAGTAATATGACGTGCTGTACAATGTTACTTAATCAACACTGTAATGGCACTTTGTCACTGAACCTGAGGGCCTCTCAGATCGGGGAGGCCGTCCCTGGAATGTTGATGCATGCACACAGGCCAGTGAAGAACAAACACGTCTTTATTCACACCTGTGGTGCAGTAAACTAAACGCCCTTAACCCGGAACACCCCTCCCCAGCCCAACGTCACTTCCTGTGTTCTGGCCCGAACGTGGGCCTGCCCCTCACAACGATGAGGGAGAGCGGTCTGCACTTATACAACTACATGACATCCCCACCCCTTTTTAACATGCTAGTTTAACTTGCAATTCACCCCATCTTTTCGATTAGTCTCTGAGGTTTTATGCGGCATCGCTGGGTTTGCATCAGTGGACTATGTACACAGGTCCGGGTCATAGCCAATGGTTCTTTGGCACTGACTTCGTCTTCTGACTGCTCCCCATCCCCCAGATAGGAGTCATTTGATAACAGTTCACTCATGTCACTTTGAGGCTATTACCACACCGGAGGCAACGTACCTGTAAGCTTTCTGAAGTGCGAGGAATTTTGTGTTATGGGTTCATGCCGCTCTCCGCTGGTGGTTATCATGGTTCCTTTCCTGCTAGTTATGACCAGTCTTTAGGAGCAAATGTGGGGTCCTCCTTCCTCGTCCTTTGTTGACGCACCAGTACTTGGTCGCCTATTTCTATGTCAGTGTCTTTCGCCCCTAAACAAGTGTTGGCTCAGACCTTCATTTTCCTTTTCTCCTCCTCGTGACTTTGCTACTTGTTCTACCGGGTCTGTCGGCCTCTGTGTGATGCCTTCTGGTACTTGGGTTTGCACCGTCCTTTGGAACATTAGGTCGGATGGGCAGACTCCTGTGTTGCTGTGGGGAGTGTGACGGTACTCACAAAGGAGTTGGTATAGGGCTTGTTCAAATGGCTTGTTGACAAGATTGGCCACCTGCTATGCCCTCTTAATGTTGGCCATGAATCTCTCGACGATGCTGTTGGCTTGGGCCCATCCTGGTGTTATTCTTCTTTGTTGGAATCCCATCTATTGTGCAAACTGCTCAAAGTACTGACTGGTGAAAGGTGGGCCATTATTTGATTTGATGATCTTTGGTATTCCGTTTGATGAGAGCATGGGGTCAAGGGATGGTATCACGCATGTGGCTGATGTGGAATCTATGATTGGAGCATCAGAAAAAAGTGCTTGTCGATTAGTACGTATGTTCCATTTCGTAGCGGGCCAAAGAAGTCCGCTTCTATTTCTTCCCACACGGCTTCTGGGAGTGGTGACATGTGCAGTGGGCTAGGGTGTGGGAGTTGTGCCACTTAACAGCAGATGTCGCAACGGCTTATGATGTCTTCGACCGTGGCATTGGGGAACCATACTTTTTTATTTAGAAGGTGTTTCGTGGAGACTATTCCCCGGTGACCTTCATGTGCTAGCATAACTGCTCTTTCTCTGAGTGTTCTCGGAATGACCACCTTACATCCTTTCATGATGATGTGATCTTCGAGTGGCAGTTCATCTTTAACTAGTTTCATACATCATATGTCATCTTGTACATGCTCTGCCTCTTCCTTTGCTTGCGCTTTTACATGTTTAATTTTTCCTGTTTTTATGCATTGAGCCACGATGCAGAAGGATGGATCTTGTTCTGACTCTTTGAGGAGAGTGGTCCAGTCCATGGGTAGTGGTTGGAAGATGGTGTATGACATAGTTAATGTACGCATCCACGATGGAAGGACCTGTCTGTGCTGGCCCTGTGGGCAGTGGCGTCGCCAGGAATCAAATTTAGGATGGGCACAGAGGGGGCCAAAGACAAAAGTAGGGGGGCACAGACAAAAGTAGGGAGAGAACATGGTCATTGCTCGTTTTAGGTGGGGGGCACGAGGGGGGGCACAAGGTTTCACAGGGGGGGGCCCTAGCGACACCACTGCCTGTGGGGTGTCTGCTGGGTTATCCTCCTTGCCTGGTCGATGGATGATGTCAAATGTTTAATCCTGCAAGCCATGAAGGCTTCGCCGTAGAGGAACAGGTGGAAGTATTCAAATGCCCAGACGATTGCCTGGCTTTCTTTCTCTGCCTGGGAGTACACATGTTCCGTGTGCGTTAGGCTTCTGCTTGCAAATGAATGATAAATGTCTCATTAGAGTGGACGGCTTCCCAATGCATCATTATGGCCCCTAGGCCAACCAGGCTCACGTCTACTATGACTTCAGTTTTACGATCTGCATTAAAGTATGCCATGTCTTCTGCGTTGGCAATGTTATTGCGGGTGGCTTCAAAAGCTTGTTGACAGTCTACAGACCACTCAAATGGTTGGTCTTTTCTCATGAGTACACTCAAGGGAGTGCTGATGGTTGCATAGTCCTGTATATATCTTGAGCAGTAGCTCACAAGCCCCAGTAATCAGCAAAGTTTGGACACTGTCTGAGGTGGTTGGGCAGTGTTCAGTGCTGCAACTTTGTCAGGGTCTGGTCGCATCCCTTTTTCGGAAAATATGTGTCTGAAAATTCTGAGGGACCCTTTCTGGAATTCGCACTTGCTTTTGTTGAGGTTAAGTCCTGCTGCTTCGAGTGCCGCACACACCCTATCGAGGGCGACATCGTGTTTTTCTTTGGACCTGCCGAATACTAAAATGTCATCTGAATAGTTGAGACAGTTTGGGACATGCCTGATGACTTTATGAATTTTGTCTTGGAAAATGTCCGCGGCTGACGAAATGCCGAAACTGAGCCACTTGTATTGGAAGAGACCCCTATGGGTTATGAAGGTTGTGATATATCTGGACTCTGGAGCTATTTCAAGTTGGTGGTAGCCTTTTGTGAGGTCCAGCTTGGAAAAGAATTTCGCGCCATGTAGCGGGTGGATCATATCAGTTATCCGTGGCGCCTGGTGCCTTTCTCGCTGTATTGCCACTTTTGCCCTCCTCATGTCCACACATAACCTGATGGATCCGTCGGCAGACTTTTTGGGAACAAGCACTATGGGCGACACCCAGGGGGTGGGCCCTGTCACCGGTTTGATAACAAGTTTGTCAATCTCTTCCTCAACTTGCCTGTGTATATTGATTGCTATTCCCCTGTAGTGTTGGGCTACGGGCTTGATGTCAGGGTCAATATGTAGTTGGATGTTGCAATTTTTGAGTTTTCCCAGCCCCTTGAATAGTTTTGGGAAAACCATTTCCATGTCCTCAGGTTTTGCCAAGTACTTGTGGGCCATGAGCTGGTATATGATGTTTACTAGGCCCATGTCTATGGCAGTTTTGAAAACTGAGTATGCAGCCGCTGTTGACTTCAGTCTTGATTACATGTAGTTGGATTTTTGCCATGTGAGACTTGTGGGTGCATGTGGCCGTGATGACTCCTTTGCAGGGTAATGGTGACTTTGAGCAATAGGGGTATACATCAATGGTGGCTTGACAGAGTTTGGGAGGCTGTGGGAGTGCTTTGTATGCTTCTTCACTTATAGCCCCAGTGTCTATTAGGAACTCCAACGGGGTGTCGTTAACGTGCAGCATGAGGGTGGGACTGTGCTGTTTTGCAGTGGCGTTGTTAAGCACCCAGACATATTGCTTTTTCCGTTGGTTGTCATCCGAGGATGCTGATTCTCTAGTAGACGCAGATATCATTTCGATGTTCCGAACATAACTTTTTCGGCCCCAGTGTCTCGACCCATCTGACGGTCTACGCTCCTCATGTTCTTCTGGGCTCACCTTCTGGTCCTGCATCATGAGTGTCTGCTAGAATGGTTTTCCGACACTCCCTGTGTGATCTTCTTGTTGCAATTGGCAGAGGCACGTTTTTGCAAACAGCACGAAAATGATCATCTCCCCACAAGCGTCACATTTCTGTCCCAGCACCGGGTATTCCCTGATGTGAGGATATTCATAACCGCACCTGATGCATGTGGCGTCGGAGCGCCTGATCTGCGCATTCATGGCAGCATGTAATTTGTTGACAGACTCACTTTCATTTGTTTTGGATTGTATTGTCACCTTCCCCAGGTTGTCTAGTTGTGACTCTACGGCAGCTTCCATTCGTGCTAGTGCCAGGATTTCCCCCAGTGAGATCTCCTTCTATAGCAGCTTTTTCCTGAATGCCTGAGAGTCAAATCCGGCAATGACCTGAGATCGCAGGGCTTCCTCATTGGAGTACCGATGGAATTCAATGGTTTAGCTTTATTCGTAACCTCACGACAAAATAGTCTCGGGATTCACCTTTGTCTTGGCGAGTGGTATGAAAAATGTTTCTCTCATAATCGACGTTGGCGTATGGTGCAAAGTACTCCGACAATTACATGTGTAGATCTTGGAAAGACGATGTTTCGATGTTGAGCAGTTCTCTGACTGCGGGTCCAACTGCCATGGTAAATGTATTATTTAGCCATATGGCATCACTGAGCCCCACCACTCCTACATAGAATTTGAAATCCTGCATCCATATTGCCCAACGTGGCCCTAGGTTCACCAGTGGCCCGCAGGTCGAATGCATCTGGCAGGTGTAGTACCTATTACAGTTGGAACCACGATTGATTTTTTAAAAGCAAATCGCACACCATTAGACTGAATAGGACATTCAATGTTTCCAGTAGATTATTGAACTGTACTCTTCATTAAAGAATCACATTGTAATTAATACATCATTTCCTTGAGTCTACCACCAATACAGTAGATAGACATGGTTGTTACAACTTAAAACGCACAAATACGATTATTTCCTGTGCTGATTCTAAGAGGTGTTGTCTATTGTTTGGGAAAATGTTTTTTCCACCTGCAACATGTTAGCATTCGTGGCTACACTCTGGGTTACAACGCACATGAACTAGACTTTAGGAATTAAAATCCCTGTTGGTTGTTCTTCCTGGATATTGGCAAGTAATTCTTTGTATAACTCTTGTTGCAATACGTTTAAATATCCTCCTAAAGAAATATGTGGATTCATGACACATAACACTTGCCATGTTTCAGCGTTTGTGGCCACACTCTGGGTTATAATGTACATGGACTAGTGTTTAGGAATTAAGGACCCTTTTGTTGCTCCTCCTTGATAGTGGCAAGTAATTTGTTTATTTTACACGTTTGTTGCAACACCTTTAAATACCCCCAAAAAAATACGCTACTGTTGCTGGTTCATGACGTATAAACATGACAACTTCCTGTGTCTATCCTTAGAGTAGCGGTCCAGTATTTGGAAGTATGTCTACATACAAAATGGCGTTGCGCCAATTTGCTGGGTTTGCCCATTAGTGGCAACAGTACAAGTTGTGACACACATGAACTAGCCCTTAATAATAAAGAATCATAGTGTTCCTCTTCTGCGATGATGGTAAAATAATGGATCATTTGACCTTTTTGGGCTATAATCAAATTCTCTCTTTCTTTCGACTGCTGTGAACAATAGTAATAATTACCGATCTTTATTAATTCAGATATTATACTGATCTTAATGCACCACTGAAGGGGACTAAACCATCCACTACCCATTCAGTCAAAATGATTGATCATAACTAAGATTTTTATTGGCTTGCCCTCACTCCCAAATTGGTTTCCCTAGAATGTAGTAGACCTAGTCACATTAGGTGAATTATATTTTATTTGGTTTATGTCCAGGACTTAACTTATTGATGAAGTGACATTTTTGATAAAACAAGAAATATGGCATTATTCTGTTGACTCAAAATGGATTGAGGGGAGTATGCAATACATGTATATGCTACTCTCTTTGTACTTTGATTAGTGTGTGTCTATGAGACTAACAAATCTCTTATTTACATTTCTCCCCTCTTCCCCTTTTGGTTTTCTTCAGTTACAAATCATGCATCATAGTTTCCACCACGTATAGCAATCAAGAATCAACATTGCTAATTTTAGATTGCCTCGGATGAAACCCCCATGCTAATGATAGAGGGTGAAACATGTCAGGTTTGATGTCTTCTTGTATAATCATACATACATAGGGTGTAACACATTCATTTTATTTCATACAAAGAATATATACATATTTCTGTATGTTAGGGAGATGTTATTTTTCTTCTCATTTTTGTTTCTACAATTATCATTTTATTGTCTAAAATGGCTGGATTCGTTACAGAGATCATTTTTATAACAAATCATACTTTTCACCTTACATCAATTGTAGTTCTTCATTTAATTTGTTTACGCATATGCCTGATTTAGAGGAATAGCATCTGTATATAGGGTGAGGGTGAAGTATAAACACCTTAACACCCACACAGAACAATTCATAAGCTTCCTGATAGGGGTCCTATGTGTTCATGAAGTTTATAATTAATCTTTAGAGAGATAAATCTTTCTGTGTGGCTGGGGTTAGGGACTGAGAAGAACTCCTGCTCATCCCCCTCTAAAGGATCCCACAGTAAAAATTGTCATTACTCCAGGTATGTGTGTGTGTGTGTGTGTGTGTGTGTGTGTGTATATATATATAAATATATATATATGTATATATAAATATAAAATATATATATATATTATTAATTTTTTTCAGTGAAAAAACATTGTTAAAGGGACATCATGGTTAAGTTTCACTAGTAAAAACCTATGACATTCAATGGAAAAACATTGTCACAGGGACGTTATGGTTACAGGTAAAACTGAAAAACCCCAGAAATTCGCCAGTTATGGCAAGCTAAGCAGCCATAGTTCGCGCTACCACTGTGCACTGCAAGGACTAACACCCATGACATCAAAGATGACATTACAAATGTAATTGATGACATCACTGATGACATCACATGTGTATTTAGTTTTCATGAAAAGCCTCCGCAGGGGATTGTAATGTTGGCAGAAAACTATCAGAGATCATTGGAAGAACTATCATGAGATAAATAGTTCATTAACCAATGCATTGCTATAAACCCCATTGCATTACAGAGTTATTTCCAGTAAATGAACCAACTCATGTAGAAACGTAGGCATTGTCTGCAGCATGCATCATAGAGGGGCAATATTCAAAATCGTCCCATGTTGGACAGTAAAATGATTAATGTTTTCGTTTCAGAGTTTTGTGTACTGTGAAACATGTAATAAGTAGCTAAGAATGCCTCACTTATTTCATAATTACTTCCATTGGCCAGCATGGTGAAAAGCACAGAATGTGGTATGTGCACTTCCCCAAGTACCGCAAGGCCCACGTCCCAGTAAAGCAGGAGCAGTCCTTCTTCCCTTTGCACTATTTTTTGTCCAGCACTACCTCATTGGGTACTGTTAAATAGTCACACACGCATCCACGAATCCCATCCAAGACATCAGCATCTAACACTGTCAGTTCTGTGCAATACTTCAAATGTACCGTTACACATGCTAGTGTCGTGTCATTCGAAAGCACATAAGTTCAGTAAAACTATGCAAGATTTCTGCATCCACATTCATCCACATGAGCACCCATCACTACAAAGTAGAGGTAGTATTGTTTATAACTCTGTTATAAGTGCCTCTGAGCATGGTATCTGCCACTGAATGCCCATTAAATACTTAAAAAACATAATGTTTTTTCTCCCATCACCTACCATCAAGTTGCACTTCAGTGGTACATGCTTTCAACGTTTTCATTTACCCGTATCACCCATTGTAGTATCCAAACAGGAACTCTCTTCTTTCCTTCCGACAATGCTCTAACCCATCTGCTACATAAATCGTAAAAATATTGCACCAAAACGAGCACTGAATGTATTTTACAACCCAAACCAGGTTTCCAGAAGCGCACTGTCTCCACAGCTGTGGTTCTCTCTAGGCTGGACTATTGCAACAGCTTCTTTCTAAATCTGCCTGCTTGTACTCTCCGCCCTCTGCAACCCATCCAGAACAGGACTGCGTGACTTGTCCTTGCCTCAAGCCCAGGGATCGTATCTCTCGGGGACTGAAATGTGTACACTGGCTCCCAGTGGCTGTGAGGATTAAGGCCAAACCCCTCAGCATTATCCACAAGGCCTTCTGGGCCCTGGGGCCTCAATACCTTCAACTCTCACTTCTTAAATATCTCCCTGCTCGAGTTCTTCCCTCATCCGCCTCCAACTCCCTCAGGGTCAAACAACCAGTTGGTGGTAGATCTCTTTCTTTGGCTGGGGCCTACCTCTGGAACAGCCTCCCTGCCTCCCTTAAACTTGAGGAGAACCATCTCCAGTTCCAGAAGTACCTCAAAACCTTTCTCTTTGCTTCTGCTTTTTCTCCTCATCTCCCCTGCTGACTTCCTGGCTGAAACTGATTCTGCACTGGTTACCTGGCCACCCTCTGATCTCGGGCCCAGGCCACCTCCCTCTGCCAGTCGCACCCCTGCACTGCCTTTCTGACAACCCCCACACTTGGGGACTGTTTTCTGTATCCCTAACAGTCCCACCACCAACTGATGTCTGCACCTATGCTTGCACTTGCCACTAGCGGGCCGTATTTTTACTTATTGTTATTTATTCTCCTTCCCATGTACTGCACATTCCCGTCCCCCTACCCATGCACTTGCGTGATCTGAAAGACACCTGGCCTAGTACGATCATTGTCTCTGTCTCCCCTCTGTTCCCCCTCCCTTGCCTCAGCGCGCCTTGAAACACTTGTGTATAGGCATGTTATAAATGCCATATCATACCATATCATATTATATCATATCATATCATACACACATTGCATGAATAACAACAGGATGCCAGCCACTTACCTTGCACACGTCACAGAATTTTTCTTCCGCAGTAACCCATTTTCTACAAAATTTGCAAAAATATTGCACAAATGCAGCACTGAATGTATCTTAGCAACTTCAAACAAGTACGTACAGTTCATTCATACAAACCGGATGCCTGCCTCTTACCCTGCACACTTCAACTATAGCCCTCTGCATTTCTCTATACAAATAGACCTTCTGCCAAAGTGTTTGCCAAACTGTTTGCATACACACCACAACCAGAAACCTTATTGAGCAATGCCTTAGCCTCTACAGTCCCATTTCCAAGCCTGCCATCCTGAAAAGGTCCGGATGTGGCACGTGTAATCCTGAAACTACTGCGGAATCCATGGAGTTGTTGTGCTAGGAACGGGAGGGGGGAAGACATTTGAAACAGGGTAGGGGATATTTTTGTGTTTTTTTACGTGCTTCCAGACAACCTTTTTTGTTTTTTCTCTTTATATGAGTTTCCGTTTGCTTCTCCTCCTTACATTTTTACCTAATTATGGTCAACGCTTCTTGCATAGTGTAAAAGAAAATAGTATTGCCAATGGCGTTCAAAGAAATGCGATTTGCATGGAACCAGTGCATATTTTGTGACTTCATGATCTCATAGTGGGTGGAGAACATCCCATCAGTGCACAAACAATCACAATTGCTTTGGTTTATAAGGCACTTTCTGAGCTCTGGTTGGGGACAAATTACACTGGCATGGTCCCATACTCCTCTGGTGGTATACATGAGAAAACAACCTTGGCAGTGGGAAAATCTGCATCACTGCATTCATCAACTTCTTCAGGTGACGGAGCAAACATCAACACGACATGAAACCAAAATGTAGACTTCCATAATGCACCACGACAACATTAACAGTAGCGACAGTGGACAAATATCTGCAAAGGTGAACCATCCCGCCGAAACTGCACTCATAGAGTCTGCCCCACAAAGCGTCCACTTCTTCCAACCCGAAATTAGCAGCAACGCCTCTTTGCACAACATACCTGTGCAGATCCTGCACAAAGGTATCACCCACTATCAGCACTGTGCATCTCTCCATCCCTACCAACCTCATTACACACAGTATTGGGGAAAAATAGTACCGTACCTTCCTGTGAACCACACCCTGAACACCTGATTGGATGATCCCCATAGTTCCATTTCCATGCCCACCATGCTCAGAATGCAGGATGTGGCACATGTGCTTTCCCAACTACAACGAGGGCCGTGCCCCAGTAAAGCAGGGACAGTCCTTCTTCCCTTTCCACTGTTCTTTTTCCAGCACTCTTTCATTGAGTGCTGTGAAATATTCACACACGCATGCACCAATCACATCCAAGACCTCTGCATCCAACACTATCATTTTTGTACGGCACTCCATATTTACTGTTAAACACTCCGAGTGCACATCGCGTGCGCTTCCAAAGCACCTTCAGTAGAAAGTTCTGCAAAAGAATCCACTATTTCAGCATCCAAAATCATCCAGAGCGGCACCCATCACAACATTGGCCATGCACAAGAGTCTAGGCCTTGCACACACCCAGCACAACATAATGGAGCCATGCATGCGAACATATGGCCAGATACCATAATCCACAAACATAACATAGCCTTCTACCCAACCCCCGCACCATAACACAGCGATGCATGGAAACATGTAACAGTTAGCAGAATCCACAAACATATTACAGCCTTCAGCACCCCTACCCACTTCCATTCACAAAGTATTGTGTCACTGCCAACCAAACCACAAAATCTTCACAACATTGGGCCTATTCACAGCAATCTGCACAAAGCAGAGTATCCAAGCGCATAGAAGATCCACTTCAACCCTACCCTCTTCTATACTGACAGTATTCCAACACTGCACCCAGTGGGCACACTGCAGGGCTTGTCACTGCACCATCTCCAGCCATACACCAAAAACTGTAGGATGTTCTAACATTGACCACACCCATAGAACCAACAATATACACATTTCAGCTCACTTCTGATGCTCTATTAAGTCTAAAATGTGCTCCACAACCATTCTTTAAAGGTCACCACCATCAGAGAGATGCAGAGTCAAAACTGCATTGCTGCGGTGGGTGTGGTCAAGGCCTTGGCTCTTGGGTACATGGCCTACGACTTACGGCCTTTGGCCATGCACCCAATAGTCTAGGCCTTGGCCACACCCACCACAACGTAATGCAGCCATGCATGCCAACATGTAACCAAGTACCACAATCCACATACGTACCACAACCACCGGCACTCCTACCCAACCTCCGCACCATAATACAGCTATGCATGGAAACATTCAACAGTTAGCAGCATCTACAAACATAACACAGCCTCCGGCACCCCTAAACACTTTCATTCACATACTATGGTGTTACTGCCAACCGAACCAAATAATTGTTCACAACAGTGGCCTTGCTCCCAGCACTCTATTCATTACACAAAACCAATACTTCATAGTGCAGTACAGTAGTCAGCACTCCGCGCAATGGATACTACCCAAGCCTATAAAACATGCAGTTAAACCCTATGCACTTCTATGCGCACACACTATTTGAACATTGCACCCACTTGACACACTGCAGGAGTGTTCACTTCATCAGCTCCAGGCATGGACTAAACACTGTAGAATGTGCTAACTAACACCACACCCATGGAACCAACAATGTATGCAATGCTGACAAACCACACACACAAGGCAACAATGTCAAATCTACTTGCAACCAGGGCACATAGTTGTCAGGGCAAGGCCTCCAGCCATACATGGAAGGGGCTATGGCTTACCACTCGCAACACAACATAGTACACGCTATGCTACAATGTTTATGTCATGTGCAATGCACTCCCCTTCTGCAATTCACCTGCCACCAGTCACCACGGAAAGAGGTTGCAGCACGAGCTATCGTGCCGTAACAAAGGCTGCCTTTATTCACCACACAAGGTAGTCGCCTGTGGAGGTACCCGCGAATTGGTGCAGTACACATGGACACTGCAGGCACACCACCGTCTTCTTCCACCTAATGAGATATATCCGATGAACCACTTTTCACTCCCCCACCCTTTCCATCCTTTCTTCCCACCACCACATGGCATAAAGTATGTTTGCCAGGCCCTTTTGGCGTTGCACTGTCCTCCGATACACCATCGTCGTGTTTCCCAAAAATGTCAAGTCCAATGTTCGCCGACATCACGGCATACTGCAAGCCAATGAGACTTTTGTCCGCGGAGCGAACAGGGAAATAGGTCCGCAGAGCGCAGCCAGATGCCACACATTTTTTGAGACACACATTTCAGTTCTATGCAACAAAAGTACTGCTTGGATTTCCACCAAACACACAAAAGCATGCTTTTGGAACCAAGCCCACGCTCCTGCCGCAAATTTGGTCAAAATCCATCCAGCTGTTTGTGCTGTAGCCGTGTGCAAAGTTTTTGCCCATTCAGGCTATGAAAAAATAACTTTGCCGCTACCGTGGGATGTGTAATATATATGTACATATATATATATATATATATATATATATATATATATATATATATATATATATATATATATATATATATATTACATGGCCGCGGTAGCGGTCATGTAGTTATGGTTAAGTTGGTGTTTCCATAGGAAGAGCACTTTTTGGGCGGCTTATAACTTCGCTCCCCCTGGACGAATCCTCACCAAACTTTGCAAAAAAAGTATATGGCCCATTCAGAATTTTTTTGCAAAGTTTGCTGAGGATTCGTCCAGGGGGGGAAAAGTTATAGGGGGGTCCCATCATTTTTTTTTCCCATAGACTGAATGGGAAAAAACCTTGCGCACGGCTACAGCCCGAACCGCTGGACGGATTTACACCAAATTTGCGGCAGGAGCGGCGGCCTGGTCCTGAAAGCGTGCTTTTGCAAATTTGGTGTAAATCCGTCCAGTAGTTTTTTTTAAAAATGACCAAAATGTAAGGCAAAAAAATTAGTGATATCTGTGTTCGCTTCGCGGACGGACTTCCCTGTTCGCTCCGCGGACAGCACCCCAATTGGCCCATGGCCTTGCGTCATGTCCGCGGACATGTGACATGTTCGATGATTGGACGGCGAGGGGCGTGGAGCGTGTCAGATTTTCTGTGGCGCCTGCCATCTTGTATTCGCCGTCGACCGCATACAGCGCAGTGAAACGTGGATAAAAAATTGTATTTAGTGCCCTGTGTTGGTGTGTAAGAGTGTTTGGGGAGGGTGGGGAAGTATGAGATAGGTTCAATGTTTTTTTTTTATGTGCTAGACGTTTTTGTTGCGTTCGATTTGTCCGCGGAGAACACGGCTGTTCTGACATTTTGTAAATAAACTAAATGATGGGGTGTTTAGAGGACGGAGTATGTGTCATTTTTGTTCGCAAGGAAGGTAAAAATGAGCTATGAACACTCGCGGTGTACTTAATTGTTCGTAAATACACAAACTAGGGGTGTCCTCAGGACGCTGTCCATATTGTAATCTGTCTAGTTGAATGTGTTCTAAGAACACTTGCGGTGTCCCGAAATGGTTGCAATTACACAAAATGGGGGTGTTCTGAGAACGTTGTTTGTATTGTTCTTTGTCAGGGTGAAAGTGTTTTAAGACCACTCCTTTTGTCCGCTAATAGTACAATTTTCTATGGGCGTCAACCGACTTTTTGTCCACTAAAGAAACGATAAATCCGGCTGGTGTGCGCCAACATTATGTGATAATCCTATGACTGGCGCTATTGACCTGGCTGACTTGCTTTTGCGACACTAAATCATATCTCCCGCCCCTAAGCCTGATATTATCAAAGCATTCATATTCCCCGCCTCTCTCCGTGACGTTACAGGGTGCGTCATCAAACGCACCCAGTCCTCTCCAGTCCTAAGTGACTTTACAGAGAACCCGGAAGACAACACATATTATGTCACAACACAGCGCGCCACAATTCGGAATATGAAACAGTGATTTAAAAGCAAACAGCAAGATTGTAAATTTTGTAAAGTACATTTATATGACATCAAATGTTTAGAGAATATTCAGCAATTTGCATTTGTCTTTGTTGTCGATCCGCAAAAGTTCATGTTGAGGCACGCGATGTTCCTTTGCGGTACAGAGGGTGTTAGATCAGCTTAGAACTCAGTGCGCCACAATTCGGAATATGAAACTGTGGTTTAAAAGTAAACAGCAGGATTGTACATTTGGTAAAGTACATTTATTTCACATGAAATGTTTAGTGAATATTCAGCGATTGGCTATTGTCTCTGCTGTCGATCAGCAAAAGTTTATTTGGAGCCACGCGTTGTTCCTTTGCGGTAGATAGGCTGTTGGTTTATGATAAAAGCAGTAAATGGTCGCTCTGATAATCGGAAGGTTGCTCCAAAAACGAGCCATTAGACCACCCTATTGGTTGGTATGTTGTTCGTAGCCGCTAGTACTGCGTAAGGGCATATTGGTCCTTGGCGATTGTCCCATAAAATGGTGAGGGTCATGAAGTTGCATATTTGAACCTGCACCTGGCAGTTGAAGACCCCATCCGCTGGAGTCTGTAAATCGTGACATAGGCAAAATGGGGCCACATACCTGTTTTAAAAAACATAAATTAGTCTCACCAGCCGATCTTCATTAAAAATCATCATTTTATTTATTAGGGCGTGAAACTATTTGCTATCGAAGATAGTGCAACGGAGTATGTTAATAATAAAATAATATTTTCCCATTCATATAGCACTAAGAACCGTGAGGTATCTAAGCGGTGCTTATTATTAACCACGGTGTGTGGTGCTCATTTATCGACCACGGAAGGATGAAAGGCTGAGTTTGGCCTTGCTGGGATTTGAACTTGCGTTATCAAGCTGTGCACGGATGTCAAAGCGAGCATTGTACTCGCTGTGCCATTTGACAGGCTACAGTGAAGTGGCACAGCGAGTAGAGCGCTTGACCGCCTATAGACCGGTTAAATTATTTGTATTAACCCACCCTGTGTCGTCTGCCTTTTTCAGAGCCCTCTAAACAACAGGGGATCAATTCGGCAGTGATAGTGCGCGGTAGAAAACATTATGCCACTTTCAACGAACAAGTTCAACTTGAGCGGTCTTTAATGCTACGCTATTGTAATTATATTTGGTATAAAATAATCTAAAGGGTTACTTACAGTACAATTGCAATTTCCATTGTCTACGAGTGGTGCAGTCCCAAAATACGACGCGTGTGCAAACGATCTTGTGCATAGTGATATAATATATAAAAGAGGTTTCGTTTCATAAATTTCATCCTTATCTTCTCTTACGTTTTAGCAACACTCCTTCAAGAGAAGTCTTTCATCACAATCTCTGTCTGTCAAGGTCAAAACACAATACAACCTTATAGTCCGCTTCGTGAGCCTCTCCGGGGCCCGAGAAAAAAATGAAGCAGCTGACCTTCACTGTGAACGAGCATAAATTCTTACTTTGCAACATTCTGTGTAAAGCCATCTGTGAGAAGTTGGTTTTTGCATGCCATGTTTGTATATTTTTTGTGTGATATTAAAAAAAGTTTGTTTAAAGGACGTTATGGTTTTAAGTACAGCCGAAAGACCCCTGAAAATCGCAAGTTATGCTAAGGTATGAAAAATAACTCGCGCCACCACCGTGCACTGCTAAGACTAACACCCAGGACATCAAAGATGACATTGCAAATGTCATTGATGAAATCACTGATGACATCACATGTGTATGTACTTTTCATGGAATTTGTGTACTAGGGATTTTTATTATAATGTTGCGAAAAAAGTGTCAAGGATATTGCAATAAATATCATACCGTTATTAGTGCTTTGAACGATGCATTGATATAAATAGCATTGTATTATGGGATTCTATCTAGTATACTGAGCTAGTAATGGAGAAACATAGCATTGTGTGCAGAGTACAAGATGAAAGTATAATATTTGTAATGTTAATATGTTGAATAATGAAATGATAATTGTCCTGAAATGTTCGAAAATTCACAAAATGGGGGTGTTCTGAGGACGTTATTCGTATTGTGTGATTGCTTAGCTGTATGCAATGAGGGAATGTCACAGAGAGTAAAGTGGACGCCGTCCGCGGACACCGCGGCTGTTCGTGGACAGGGCGTGCTACATCCGGGTTTTTCCAGGAAATCCAACATGGAAAGAAGACTGTACGGATCAGCCAATCAGATGTCGAGGTTGTGGATTTGTGTTGAAAAAGACTGTGTGTGGTGAAGATGGCAGAAGTGGAGAAAGTCAGGGTGTTGGTGCTCGGAGATATGTTTGTGCATGGTTTACAGCAGTACGCTGAATGCAGGCATGTTGCAAAGAACTTTGATGTGAAAGGAGTGGAGGTGGTGTGGAGCACCGTGCCTGATTGCAATGTACAGGGAATTGTACAAGTTTGTGAGGATATGGCCACGATGAACAGTCCGCATGTGGTAGTTTTGCAGTATGGTGCTTTCCATTTGGGCAACGTCAGTGCCCCTACTTTGTTGGCTGATTTGGAACGCTTGGTTCAAGCCGTAATGAAGATCCTTCCAAATGCGAAAGTAATTTTTTCTGGATTACTACCTAGGGCAATATGGGACAATAGTTCAGTTTTTTGTCCTCAGCAAAACATTGCTAGGTGTGTCATCAACCGAGGCATGTGTGCCTTCATGCTTAGAGCTGGTATGTTCTTCTGTAACAATGAGAATATTGATGCCAGTAATGCTGTTAATTTTAAAGAAGATGGCATTTCTTTATCTTTTACAGGAAATGCCTTTCTATTTTGGAATGTAAGGGTTGCTTTGGAGAAGGTTATGAAAGATTTTAGGAGTAAAGTAAGAAAAAAAAATAAGAAAAAAAATACAAAATAACAGGTGTCTGTCAAGCATTAAGCTATGCATTGATATAAATAGCATTCTATTATTAACTTCAATCCAGTATACAAAGGTACTCATGTAGAAACATAGGCATTGTGTGCAGCATACATGATGGAGGTGCAATATTCATAAGCTTGCCATGTTGAATATTGAAATGATAACTGTTTTCATATTAGAGTTTTGCGTCCAGTGAAACTTGTGATAAGTAGGTAATAAAACCCACTATTTATATCAATGCATAGCTTAATGCACTGATTAGCACTTGATATTTATTCCAATAATCTTTGACACTTTTTTTATTAACATTACACTAAGAATCCCTTGTACAGACTTTTCATGAAAGGTAAATGCACATGTGATGTCATCAGTGATGTCATCAATGACATTTGTGATGTCATCTTTGATGTCCTGGGTGTTAGTGTTAACAGTGCACGGTGGCGGCGCGAGTTATGGTTGCTTATCTTACCATAACTGCCGAATTTCAGGGGTTTTTCGGTTTTACTTTGAACCATAACATCCCTTTAATAAAGTTTTTTCACTGAATTTCATAGGTTTTTAGTAGCGCAACTTAACCATAACGTCCCTTTAACAAAGTTTTTTTTACTGATTATATATATATATATATGTATATATATATATATATATATGGGTTGATAAAGCTATGTATAAAATAGCACTGCCCTCATAGACAAAGACAATATCCTGGAGAAAAAGTTTGCGTTTGAGTTAATTTGCATACCCACAATGCCTTGTTGTTGTGGCTCAGAACTGGAGGTGAACTTCCAGCCATGGCTTCTAGGTGGCATTGTGGAACGTGTGACTCGGCTCAAATGAACTTTCCTACATATATATTATGGTGGCAGTCCACTACCCTATAGTTGAGGCGAGTCGGACTCCCATAGGAATCCTGAAAAAAATGAATTGCTAATAATGTTTGACTCGTGCGATGGATTTGGCCAAAATCTTGAAGTCAATTAGAGATACGTAGGTCACCCCCAGACTGCGAAGTTTGGTAAAGATTCGTTAAAAGAATTAAGTTAAAAATTAGTTTAAAAAATTAAGAAAACAAACCAAAAAGAAAAATGTTGCAGCCTACTTCCTATTCATTTTCACATACACAAAAAAGGTACATTTTTGCCGGACCGCACAGTCCAAACCCGGTACACGGAATTGGATCAGGTCCGAAACAACTTGGGCACGAAGCATTTACTTGAGGCCTATTCATGGTTTGGGGTTATTCCGTCCAGTAGTTCTTTAAATATCTGATGGAAAAGAGAGTGCCCCCTCCTCCAAAATAGATAACTATACCTTGCCTAAATTGCTGAGAAACCGGGTGTTTATAAATGATACAGCCATCATCTTATTTATACCCGAGGGGATCAGAAAATTCAACGCATGCAAAAAAAGCCATTTGAAGATAAAAAAAACATGTAAAATGCCGTTAGTATAGAAGTGGGGGGGGGGGCAAGAAGACACCAAGTGAAATTCGGGAGTTGGAGGGCTAGGGACTGAGTTTGCAACACAAGCTTTTCTGTAACCTCGCCTATAGCCACAAATAGCTGAAATTTCATAGCAAACTGCGTCACGGAAACAACATGTGTTGTGGGGGGAATGGGAGAGGGGAGTTGAGGAGGCCATGATGGGTGTGTGGGGAGCAGGCACAGAGAAGGGGGACATTTGTTGAGGGGAGGAAAGCATTTTTTGTGTCAATGTTTTCGATATGTGCAGCTATAATATGACTACAGATAGCTGAGGGTATCTGTAGTTCTGTACACGTGGCTATAGAATGTCGGGGGTGAAAAATGACTGCTTGGCCAGTGACACTATTGGCATTGTATAGTCCCATCCATGCAGTAACCAGGACTTACCCTGCTTAGATTTAAAGCAAGGAAGCGGCCGGCACCCACAGGCCATGTTGCCTGATAAATTAGCACATGGCCTGACTCACTCTGCAGGGCACACGTTGGATGTTTTGATCTCCTCTGACCTCCCCCTCTCCATCTCTCTGACCACTCCTCTCTCCTGAAGTGATCATGCCCTCCTTTCCTCCCATATCTCCCTCTCTACCCCTCAGGCTAAGCCAACTCCAACACTGCCACCTACCTTCTTGGTCATCCGACCCATGAAGCGTGTGTCAGTTGAGGCTTTCGCCACCACTTTCCCTCCCCCTCCTCCTCCTCTGGCTGACTCTCACCTGACACAGCCCTTTCCATGCTCTACTCTTCTATCTCTTATACTCTGGATGTTCTTGCCCCTGTCATAAGGATCCACTTGAAGCCCAAAGCCAAGTGCCACTCTTGGTACGACTCCAGCCCAGCTAACCTTAAACGCGAGTGTAGGGTGGCTAAGAGGAAATGGCGGGCTTCCTGAGCATCCTCTGACAAACCCGCCTGCCGCCTGCTCCAAAGACAATACTGGCTCCTTGTCCAACCTAAGACAAACCTCATCCAAGCCCTCGTCTCTGCAGCATCTAACAACTAACAACTAACAACTCGGCTGAACTCTTTAAAATCTGCAAGGAGCTGACCAACCCTGCTGCAGTCTCTACCTCTCCTGTCGCCTTCCAGGCCCTTTGCAATGCCCTTGCCGCCCACTTCATCTCAAAAACACACAACATCCTGTCCACCCTCTCGTTATCTCCACCATTTCCCCCTTCTGTATCTGCTAACTCCGGCCCTCCTGCAGCCACCACCCCTTCCTCTTTCTCTTCCTTTCCTCTGTTCTGCCCTGGCGCGGTTTCTAGACAAGTCCGATCTATGAAAGTCTCATCAAAACAGGTTCTTCCCTGTTCATCAAAAACCATCAAGGACCACATTGACACCCTTGCTCCTGCTCTGGTCGACTTCTGCAACCACTCCTCTGCCTCTGGAGCCTTCCCCTCTCCTCTGAATCACTCTCTTGTGCAGCCTCTTCTCAAGAAACCCACAGCCGACCCCTCATGCCCGGCTAACTTTCGCCCAATCTCCATCACTCCTTTCCTGGGCAAACTCCTGGAAAAGCTGGCCATCTCCCAGCTTGATCTTCACACCGATTCTGTTGGTTGTCTCACTGCCAGAAGCATGGAAACGGCTCTCCTGAACATCCGTGAAGACCTGCTCTCCAACTTTGACTCTAACATCCCTTCTGTCCTCATCCTACTCAATCTCTCTTCTGCCTTTCACACGGACAACCATGCCATCCTGCTCAACCGTCTATGTGATAACCTGGGTATCACCGATCAGGCCCTGGCCTGGCTCACCTCTTTCCTCTCTGATCGACCCTCCCCGGTCCAACTTGGGTCCTTCCTTTCCTCTATCTCACTCTCTATCTGTGTTGTTCCCCAGGGGTCTAGCCTCTCTCCCTGGCTGTTCAACCAATACCTGGCCCCCCTTGCCGACTGCATTGCCGCTCTCTGCTCCAACTTTCAGTGTTATGCGGATGATACTCAGCTTGTTGTCAGGCTTCCCTACGCCACCTCTTCACCTTCTCTCATTTCTGACTGTCTGTCTGCTATCCAGGAGTGGTGTCCCGCCAATGATCTCTGTCTCAATGCTAGTAAGACAGAGATTCTCCTCATCGGCACACCTGCACCCTCCTTTCCTGTCATTCTCCGGCCGGCCTCCCTTGGCCCTCTTCCTGCTCCCATCTGCGAGGCTAAGAACCCCGGGGTCATCTTTGACTCCACACTCTCATTTTCGCCTCACATCTCTGACATCTCTGAGAAGTCAAACTACCAACTGCACCTCCTCAGATGTATTCTTCCTTTCCTCTCCTTCGCCCAGAAGCTTACTGTCTCTAGAGCTCTGGTTCTCTATAGGCTGGACTACTGCAACAGCCTCTTTCTAAATCTGCCTTCTTCTACTCTCTGCCCTCTGCAACTCATCCAAAACAGGACCGCTAGAATTGTCCTTGGCCTCAAGCCCTGGGATTGTATCTCTCCAACCCTGAAATCTCTTCAGTGGCTCCCAGTGGCTGCAAGGGTTAAATTCAAGACCCTTTGCATTGTCCACAAGGCTTTCTGGGGCTGGGACCAAAATACCTTCAACTCTCCCTCCGTAAATACCTTCCCGCTCCAGCTCTTCCCTCCTCCACCTCCAACTCCGTCAGGGTCGGTCGCTTGCTTCTCCAAGCAACAAGTTGGGGGTAGATCTCTTTCCTCGGCTGGGGCCACCCTTTGGAACAGCCTCCCTGCCACTCTGAAACTTGAGGAGAACCATCTCCGGTTCTGGAAGCACCTCAAGGCCTTCCTCTTTGCTTCTGCCTTTGCTCTTCCTCTCCCCTGCTGATCTGTCTTGCCTCAGGCACCATAATATCAACAAACGAATGAGCAAGGCCAGGCCGATCTCTGCTGAAGAGCAACCACTGCTACACTCTGAGTGGGTAACCCCTTGTGTGGGTGGTCACAGAGTTCTCCTGAAACTGTTCTTCTACACAAAAGGGTTTTAGTTTGAAGTGCAGTGGTGTAGTAATACACTGTAGCGCAGTAGGTGTTACTATCAACAAAGTACATATCTACTTGAGTTCATCATTCTCAAAGGAAGGGAAGGTGGAGTGGCAGAGCCAGAATTTGGTTCTGTAATCAGGCGTGTGAATATTCATCTGCACCAAGTGCTTAACACAGTGAGCTTTCTTCCACCCTAGAGTGACACTCAATAAATTAATAATGCATTTCAACTTTGTTCATTGTACATGATCAATATATAGTGACAGTGAGACTTCTAAGCACTATAATTCAAATAAAGTAGAGTATCAGAGGCAGAGTTTCAAAATTGGAAGGTAAGATTTATTTTGCGCATATCATACACTCAAGAAGACTTCAGGTTCAACCACGACCAGTATTTCATGGAGAGTGGAGAAGTGAAGTTCCCGAAAAGTACACAGCATCTCCTTTTATACAATAAAATGAAGCCTGCATCAGCATAGGTCGTTTGTTATTCATTTGTAAGTGATAACAAAACAAATATGTTCAGACTACCTACACAATAATACCCTAATCCCCAGAAGGCAGAACAAATGCATATTCAACAGATGTTATTGTTATGATTATGGCTTTAATTACAAGCTCTTTCTGCCAGTTCACGGACAGTGACTTATGTTTGAGGCCTTAAACACAGAATCCACTTGCCCTTTGTTCCAACAATGGTCGCCCTATTTGCACATCCTTTAAAAGATACCTTTTGTGCTTTTAACAAAGTGGAAGGGCTGAACACTATGACTCATTGGGGGTCATTACGAGGTAGGAGGTAACCACGCCGCTATTAGCAGCATGGCTACCCCCTTACCGGGTACTGGGTCCGGGTTCCTTGAATGAGGAATTACCGGGCCATTCCGCCCTTGGAGGGCCCGGTAATTCCTCATTCAAGGAACCCGGACCCGGTACATCCCCATTCCCATTCGAGCCCCCATGGGGCTCAATGGGAATGGGGAGCATGTTAACAATGGGCCCGTTAAAAACCAGGCATCCTTAGCGGGTTCCAGCAAGCAGACCTCGTAATGGGGCGGTAAGGGGTTAACAGCTCCGGCCCCTTTACCGGTATCGTTAACCCCTTACCGCCAGGGTCGGAATTACCCACATTGTGTAACTAATCTCTGCTAAGTGCGGCAAGTCTTTACATAACATTTAGTTAAGCGAATAGAGCCATATTGGAACAGCCTTACCTACTTTGCGGAATAGGAGGACCTGTCCTTAATGTTATTTAACCTAGGTTTATCATTGAAGGCCAGGCGACTGATACATGCCCTCTGCACGGACCCAGCCTTTTCTTGTAATGACTGACAGAGAAAGCCACAAACACATTTCTATTTTTTTTACTCAATGACTGACAAATGCGACCCCATTTTGAATATTACTAAAAGAATAGGATTTTGATTGCGGAAAAGGGATTAGCTCAGGGCTAAAATAGATGCATATTATTATTATATTCTAACAACAGAAAGATGAAAATGTTGTGCTGGAGTTACAGAATACACAGTATGAGATGCAGTGAAAACAGAACATATTAAAGGATGAATTGATCACTTTGGAGCGTACCTTTGGGCAACAGTCGGGCAGCTAAGAGCTCTGCTCCTCATCACTGCACTATACAATATTGTGGCATGTGTTATTTGTTTTATAAAATATAAGAGGCACTGTCACTGTGGTGACTGTCACTTAGGTAAGTGGGCCGTACAAGCCCTTTCTGATGTGGTATCCTCACCCAGGTGGAGATTTGTCCTCTCAAGCCAGCCACCCCAAGTTAGAAAAACACCTATAGGTGAGTTGTATTAGGTGGAACCCCAGGAGGAACACTGCACAGGTCCACCCTCTAGCTGTGGGAAAGAAAAAGGGCAGCGTTCAAGTCAGAACTATATGCAGATGGTAAAAGCAGAATCTCCCTTCTGGCTTGTCCTAAAACCCCCCTAATACATGGAGCACAGGTCTTTGCTGCAGTAAACCTAGAGGAAGCACGTTGGTTCATGTCTGAATGGGAACCTGAACAACTCTTCCCCCACAAAGCCTGGGAGAGAGATGGCCAGAGAAGTAGTAGTCTCAGAAATGGAGTAAAGAGGACCGGGTCTCTCTGGGTTCCCGGGCACGGTGGACTTCCAGTACAAGAAAGGCCCATAGAAATTCAAAGTCTTTGGGCATACAAACAGTTCACCAGATTCTATAGGGTAATCCAAACAATCCAAAAGGGAGATCATAGTTGACACAACAAGTTCACCAAAGTCTTTTAATCCAAGGTAAAATCTGTTACAGTGTCAATACAAAAAATCTGAGTCCCAGTGAAATATGCGTGCCTTCTTTAAGAGATATCCTCCTTACAAATGGATTTCTTTTTGCATTGCCTTAGGCCAACAGTAAGCATGTTGCTTTATTTGTTCCAACTGGTAGCCCATGTATGCACTGATGGTAGATGGTCTAAGGAGTTCCTTACAGGAACGGGAGTCCTTGTCCCCAAAAGGGGGTGTCTTCCGGTGGGTTCCCACTTGCCTCGACCCATAGGGAGTGTCTTGCGGGGCAGGCTCACCTCCCTAGCCTCCCTGTTGGGGACCTGTGATACATCACACAGGACTTATCTGCCCATCTAAAATCTTGGAACAATATGTTGTATGCCAGCTTCAAGCATTTATTGAACAAAACTCTCTTCTAGATGATTTTAAATCCGTTTTTTGTCCAAACCATGGAACTGAGACAGCTCTACTTTCAGTCTGGGACAGTCTGGGACCACATCCTGGAGGCAGCTCATCAGAATTACTTTACACAGCTTCTTATGCCAAATCTATCAATACAGTCAATCACAAAATAGTGTTGACACGACTAACAGAGGTCATTAATATATCCTCAAATGCCCTGAATTGGTTTTGCTCTTTTCTTAAAGTTCGTCTGTATAGGATTGATAGTTAAGCTCATATTAGTGGCCTAACTATCAATCCTATGCTGACGAACCACAAATATATATTAAGATGAAGATGAATCTGATGGTGTCATCACTCCTTTCCCCTTGGTTACCTTTCCCCATGTGGCCAGGGGACGGCAACCACTACCTGATCCTGACCCTAGGGGCTGCTATATGAGGGAAGATCACATGGGGAAGGACAACCTCCTGGAGAGTAGCAGAGCACCATCGGACAAGGCATGGTAGTCCCCTTCCTCTCTTGAGGATACCCCATCCATACCCGGTGCCTTAATGGCATGTTATTACACCTCCCCGCATCCACCTAAGAAGGGTACTGAAAACCATTTGTCAAGATCTGTGTGTGAACCATCAAGATTTGACTTACCCTCCAAAACTCATGAACATGTCTTCTCAGATGCTACCTACAAGTTATCAAGAGCTAACTTGCCTTCAAAGACTTCTCGGAATACTTGCACGGATTCTATATATAGAACAACAAGAATGGACTTCCATTCCCATAACTGCATGAATACTGGCATGAGGAAGATGAGCTGAGTAATGCAGAGTGCAAAAGACCAAGAGTGCAGGCTACGCAGAGACATGTGGCTGGGAGATTCAAATTGCAGCAACAGCTGATTGGGGCACACTGCTGGAGGGAGAAAGCTGCTTCTCTTGGGACGGACCAAGAGACCGGGGGCTGCACAGGATGTCGTGCAGCCATCCGGCTCAGAAAGACAGAAGTGGAAAGCTGACCATGGGAGGAGACATGCTGCGACAAGGCCAGAAGCCAACACAGGGCTCCTGGGCGTTTGCAGGTGCGGAGCAGCAGCGTTTCCCTTGCCGAAGCCAGAACGGAAAGCAGAAGAGCCCAGCAGGAACAGCAAGGAGCGTATTGGCCAAGGAACGAAGGTGGTGAAACGGGAAGAGAAGCCAAACAACCACCACCAGCTGACTGCACGAAGAAAAAAGAACGCCAGCTAGAACTGGTGACTCCCTGAAAGGGAAGCAGGGACACCGGGCATATTGGCAAACATGCCAAAGGCGAGTGAATGTAAAGGATACAAATGAAATACTTGAAAGAGGAGGACATACTAAACCTTTTGTTTTAGGGGTAAGCAAACGAGAAGTACGAGAATTTAAGTTGTGTAAGTCTATGCAATGCACATTGAATAAGGCAGGATTGTGTACCAGGCTGGCACTGTGTTAGATAAAGCCAACTAAAAAAATATTATGTTTAAAAGTGTGTGCAGAGCACGTTTGAACAAAGCCCTGGGAGGAGAGTACACCAGGCAAAGTAAAGCTGCAATGTGTGATGCCTGCGGGCTCTGGTGCATTATAAATAAATAAACATAAACATTTAAAGAAAGCCCTGGCAGGAGAGTATAGCAGGCAATTACAAGAGTGTTTAAAGAAAGCCCTGGCAGGATAGTATACCAGGCAATTACAAGTGTGTTAAAGAAATCCCTGGTAGGACAGTATACCAGGCAAGTGCACGTGTGTTTACATGGGAAAGTCCTGGTAGGGAAACACACCAGTCAAGGACAAACTGAACAGTGTATATGAAATACATCAGCTAAAAGGGTCCTGAGAAGGATATATCAGGACTAAGGTTGTGTGAAACCAAGGAAACAAGGAGTGAAAACCTGTCATGAGAGTACACCAGGTTTCCTAACAAGATAAAGATAAAGAGCCAAGTTGGTTTTTTGGAACAGTTGTGTTGTGGATTAAGAGACATTCAAGGAACTGATATCTTTGAACATACAACAGAGGAAAGAGAAATCCAGGGGAAGGGGACTGCCCCCTGGAATAAAGAACTCTGTCCTTCTGGAACATTTGTGTTGGAGTTACACATTTTCCTTTTGAACATTTATAAACCACTCAAGGCCAAAGACATGACCCTTTACACCGTAGAGTTTATTTTGTTAGAGTGTGAGGGCCAGAATAGAACTTTAGACACAGGACAGGTTTTCTTTGGACATTCCAACATTGACAGACCCTTAGTTTTGGTTTTAGGTAGGGAAACACCTCTAGTGCAGGGATAGAGAGACATTGCCCCACCCACTTTGATTTTAATAAAAGTATTTGACCAAAGCCTTGAATCCTTTGTGTCTTAGTGGCTCCTCACAATATCATGACTAAAGAAGGATTTACCATCAAACCTGATTGAATATTTAAATGAGGTGGACATTTGGCACTGGAAAAATACCTTACAGTTAAATCCTGGAAAGACTGAGGTTATTCCTTTGGGGCATAAATCTAATCTTGCCAAATCAGATTGTATAGGCCTTCTGCCAAACCTGTTTGATACCCAAACATATTATTCATGAAAAATAAAAAATGTGGGCATCATCTGGCAACAGGAACCAAACCTAAATGACCAAATAAACCTAATGGTTAGAACTTCCTTTAAAAACAAAACAATCTAGAATTGATTACTGTAACTCTATTTATTTGGTTACCAAACTAGCCAATAGAAAAGTTACAAAAACTGCAGGATCTAACAGTTCTCTTGATCTGTCACGTTTCTTGAATGGAGTCTATCTCTTCTCTTTGGCAATCCCTTCACTGGCTGCCAGTGAGATGCTGCATTGTTTTAAAATCCTTTGTCAGATTTTTTAAAATGTATTTACAATCAGGCATGTACTTATCCTCAGAATACAATTCAGATATATAAGACATAGTGAATGTTAAGGTCAGAATACAGTCATCTACTCAAGGTGCACAGATGCAGATTCAAATTTAGGGGGGATTGCAGATTTGCTGTGGCCGGCCCACGTTTTTGGAATTCATTACCAATGTCATTAATTAATAATTACCTACTATTTTGTAAGCCATTGAAAACCTGGCTTTTTTGTTGACTGCTGACTTGGATCCATAAATGTCCTTCCTCTTTAGAACCTTTCCGCAGTAGTTGGTGCTTTATAAATCCAAATTCAAATTCTTTGCTCAGTGGCAGATGTACACAAGCCTGGTAGTCTCTGTTTGCATCCCATGCATGCTTTGACAATGTGGCGCAGAATTGATTGCCCCCTTCAACCAGTATATGTTTGGATTGATCATAATTGTGAGAACTCCAGAGATGATTTCTTATTGAGTGTGACCAATTTATTAGATCTTCACATTTCCTCCCCGGCAGAATTATTGTTTAGCCACCATCTTAGACACATACCAAATGTCGAATTGATTCCTGATCTGTGTGACCTCTCCCACATGCTTTTCGTTATGATAACGTGTCTGTAAGTGGCTACCAGTTCAACATCTCAACATCTAGATTAGAGCTGTTAGGTCGATTTTCTAAAACCATGCTTCTCCATCGCAGCAAAAGAGAAAATATATTCTGTAACCTAGACCACCACAGAGCTTAGAATTTTTCTTGTGCCCAAAACCTGGAAATAAGTGCAATACTTTGCACAAAATTCTAGGCTGTCACACTGATCTTCACCAGCCAACCAAAGCCTTTTCTTGCAAGTGCATTTTCCAGTGCTGCCTGTTTGTGCCATCATGTCACATCTATTGCAGGGAAGAGGTATGTCCCCTGCTTTTAGAAGTAGTAGTTCTTTGACATGAACTGTAGTCCAAATAATTAACAAAATGTGAACTTTTTGCTGAAGGTTGAACCAATGAACAAAAGCGCACATAAAATAAGCAGATTGCCTACTGCAACATTATTAAGAAGAGTTGTATATTGAGAGGGGTAGGATTGCGCTTAACACCATTAAAGTACAAAAAATCAACAATCTCGGTACAGTATTTTAATGAAAATATATTGAAGAACAGCCGACACATGTTTCGACACTTGGGTCGTCTTCAAGGCTGAATGACAAACATCATTAGCAGATGATAATTAACATATTCAATAGATAACAGTGAAGAAATTGTTGTTGAAATAAATACAAAAAGGTGTTTTAAGGATATTACAGAATAAAAGACATACCAAGAAACAGGTTAGGGGGGTGTGGTACAGCAGTTGCGGATCAATGTAGGTACACAAAAAAAATAAAAGAAGAAATGGACAATAATCAAAACAGGATTCATCAACACAAGTTAAGGTTAATGCCCTATTGCCATCTCTGGACTAGTTATGACCAGCACCCCGTGGCACAACCACATGCGAATCCAGACACCAAAAGAGTTCAGGTAATAACCAAAATTCTAGATAACCCCAAAACAATAATTGTGATATTTAAAGGAAGAATACAGGAATAAACACATTAACCACTAATTGGTGACAAAAGGCAACTCGAAACACCAGTTATATAGAATCACAACATCCTATAGTAAGGAGTCCGTCAGAGAGTAATAGGACATAATAGAATCACTTACCACACAAAGCTACAAATAATCAGTTCAATGACGATATCCTATTAAGAAAAGAAGTAAAATAGACCTCAGTTCGGAGGCTTCAATGCGTCCTGAATCAGATAATAGAGATTTTAAATAAAAACACTCACCGATTGTATATGCTGAGTGGTTCCCGTCAATCAGGACATATTACGAGTGAAAGAAAACAAAATACAAGATGCCACATTGGCCGGCAAAAATATATAGCCTGAAAGTTGACCAAAGTTAGTGAGAAACTGCGGTATTACGGTGAGCAAGAAGCAGATACTCACAAAGAGATAATTACTTACTCGACAAATCGAGTGATATTCAAATATACCAGGACAAATCCAACCTTCGGTAATCGAGAACCCTCCGAAATAATAGATGCCGCCGCAGACATCACAGGAGTGACGCCGACGGAAACGTTGACATGTTACGTCGCTGTAGTGACGTATTATGTCAACAAAGTGACGGTAGCAGAAAGAGAAGCTACCGCAGTCGCAGGCAATGACGTTTAGTGTCAACACAGCACCGAAAAAAGTTCCAAATACCGGTGATTGCCGGAACACACTACAAGATCACGGGGTGCTGGTCATAACTAGTCCAGAGATGGCAATAGGGCATTAACCTTAACTTGTGTTGATGAATCCTGTTTTGATTATTGTCCATTTCTTCTTTTATTTTTATTGTGTACCTACATTGATCCGCAACTGCTGTACCACACCCCCCTAACCTGTTTCTTGGTATGTCTTTTATTCTGTAATATCCTTAAAACACCTTTTTGCATTTATTTCAACAACAATTTCTTCACTGTTATCTATTGAATATGTTAATTATCATCTGCTAATGATGTTTGTCATTCAGCCTTGAAGACGACCCAAGTGTCGAAACACGTGTCGGCTGTTCTTCTATATATTTTCATTAAAATACTGTACCCAGATTGTTGATTTTTTGTACTTTAATGGTGTTAAGCGCAATCCTACCCCTCTCAATATACAACTGTTAATTTAGCGCCAGCCTATGTGGATTGGTTGGTGGGTATTGGACTGCCGCTAACACCCTTTTCATTGATATTGTGCTTCACGGATTGAGTAGTGATAAATAGCGCACAAGTACCTTGTTTGTGACTCCACACTTTTGGTTATTATTAAGAAGAGGTTGCGTGGACCAAGGAAGGCTGTAGTGTTAGTGTTCACAAGTCCATTGCATTTGTATGTTCATTCCAATTTTATGTTTTTCTAATTAATCATTGGTTTCCAAGAGCTATACTGTGAGATGATGTGGTGCATTTCAACATCTTTCAAATATTCAGCAGGAAGCACTTGAAAACTATTTATTTAGGTTCCCACAACAGGCCCTCATTTGGCTTCTCAATTTCTACTTATTCCTCCATCGTGGAAGTTATTTATTCTACACTAAACTTTCTGTAGTCTGAGTCAAGTTCTTTGTCGTCTGAATTATTTTGAAGCTCTGCTGAGGCTTCTAAAAGCAATATGTGATGAATCCTGTGGAATCCTCACAGAACCCCAGTCTAAAGTCTCCTCCCAGGTGGCCTGGGGAAGGCAGCCGCTACCTGATCCGAACCCTAGGGGTGGTATTAGCTGGGTGGATCACCTGGGAGGAGAAGGCCCCTGAGGGAATAGGACAGCTCCGTTAGGAGAGACACTGTATATCTCCTCTTTCGAGGGGAGATTTCCATGAGGCCAGAACATCTAATAGCTTGTTGTCAGAGTGAGACTTCTCTCCCCAAAACTATTCTCCTTGTTAGTAGTAAGAACCGTTATGATCAACATGGGAATAATATACATAAGAATCAGAGCAGTAATACCTTGGCTTCTGATGGTTGTGATTCTCGCTTAAGTTTGAGCTATGAAGTAAAGAACCAACCATTTCATCCTCTAAAATGTTGTCCTAAAAGTGTATTTAATAAGCAGGGTGAATTAAATAAGGTTGGACTTAAAATGTGTGATATAAAAAGTAACCGGAACATTGGGGACTTCAAGTCCCACAATACCCCAAGTACTGGGACGAGGAAGAGGGGCTCAGAGGTACAGAACTGCAGTATACAGTCTAGTGGTTCTAATGACCAACACCTGAGCTGGATTTTTGATAATTTAAAACCCCTTCAGGTGCAGTCCATTACAACAAGAAGTAGAGCAGCCACAGTTGCAGCAGCAGAAGCAGAGAAACAAAGACATCAGAGCTGCGCTGTGTTTGAAGTGGATATCGGTGCTGAGAGGGTCTTTGAAGTAAACCTGAAGTGCAGAAGTCACGCAACGGGAAGCAAAACAGGCTCGTTTCCCAAGTGGCGCGGGGGGCGGGAATACGACCAAAGCTGCTGGATGTTCAGGAATCAACAGAAGAAGCAGAAGCAGCAGCGGCAGTGGATTGAGCGGACGAGTGGAGAATGACCTGTGAGTTGGCCTTTATAAGGTAACCCTGGGACGCTCCGTAGTCGACCACTGACTGCTAACACACATTTTGAATACCAAACTAATGCAAGAAAGTTATGTTGGCGTTATACTCACTTTGAAAGAAGGCAAGAAAATAAGTGTTACAACTATCATTGCCAAAGCAAAGAAGGGGCAATAGTGAATCAAGATAAGAACCTGCATTGTCAAAGTAAAGAGGGGGCAATACTGAAGAAAACCTATAACCATCATTGCCTAAGTAAAGAGAGAACAATATTGCAGAAAGATTGTAACCATTATTCCAAAAGTGAAGAAGAGGAAATAGTTGAGCCAGATACTAACAAGCATTGCCTAAACCAAAGAAGGACAAGCATAACAAAAAGACATCATCAGCAGTTACTTAATGTGAAAGTAGGAAATCAAAGGTGGCAGGAGAGGAGCCCTTCTTGTGAAAGATATCAAGGAGGAGAGGAACGGTACCTGCATTGCTTGTAGCAAATAAATCAGTGGAACAAACAGCACCAATGTGTATTGCATCCCTGCAGAAGAAGTAGTACATCTCTGTAACTGCTATCCACTGTGTTGCACACACGACTCCGAGGCCTGGGAGTTTTCTCCAGGAGGCGTGAGTTGGGGCTGCTCATGGTGTTCGTGGTGCGGGTTATTGCCTTATCCTATATTTTTCCATCATAATCTCACTGTTGGAAGGCAGCTGGCGGGAAGCTTTCACCTCTGAAACTCTGGAAGAGCGAGGTCAGGTTTGTGGCCTCACGGCTCCCTTAAGGCTACCTTGAGGCTCTGCATAGAGTAGTTTTCCATCTTAATTCTTTTTTACAGTTTGTATTAACACAGGCTGAAAGCCTGGGGAGCTGAACCTCGCCCAGAGGGTGGGGAGACAGACTACGACAGCCCTGTTAGCCATTCGGGTTTTCCTCTGGGGAAGCTATCTTGACTGCTTTTTATTGGACTTTGGACATTGGACATTGGTTAGCTGGATTGTTTGATTCTGATATTTGCTGACATGATCATATGATTATATGTACTACAAAACAGATGAATATGTTTAGGTTGTTTTAAGGTGCCATTTTATTCTCCATTAGTTTACAATTTAATAATTTGAAATCAGACTAAAAAGGAGAATGGGGCACACTATTGGGTGCGCAGAGTTGGGTGGCGTGGAATATTCTTGGGTGGGGTTAGGTCCTTCTTTTTCTTTTTCTCTTGTTTTTCTCTTTGGGGAACTAGGCTAATTAAGTCTTTTAGAACCCTCCTCAATGGTTGACCTAAAGGGTTCTCAGGATGTACTGGTGTAAAGTGGTTGAGGGGTCTGTGAATAGTGGGTAAAATGACCAAACGTTAAGTGACCTCTAGCCCTCCTGCCCTCCTGTCACACATGAGCCCAAATAACATAGAAAGTCGAAGGAGAAGGCATCACCCTGGAGATCCCTGCACTTAAGGAAGTGGTTAATGATAAAAATAAGATGTCAAAGGGGGGGTGCTCGGGACTCTTACTTGCAGATGGTGACAGGGCAATTAGAAGAGCAGATCATGGTGATGGAAATGGCAATTTCTTCTATTTTGAGGAGTGCTACCCCTCCTGCCCCATTGACGGTGTGCTCTTCTGAGTTATTAGTATCTAGTTCTAGTTCTGTCGTCCTGGAGGAGGAGGAAACACTTTGCCTTTGAGCTCCTGTTCCTGTGTCGGCTTCTATTTCTGTTTTTGCCCCCCTCCCTGACCCTCTTGTTATTCCAGTGTCCCCCAATGTTGCATATGTGAGAGTCTCTGAGTGTTTGGGTGTAGGGCCTGTTTCTAGCTCTGGACTTCCATCCCTGTCTGCCTTGGGGAATCCTGTGCAGATCCCTAATGGCCCTGGTGTAATTGGTATAACAAATAAGCTGCCAGTGGTGGGTTATACCGCTTGTGGCTCTTGCAGCCTGTTGCCCTTCCCTCCCTTGTTATTATCTGAATCTATTAATCCCCGTGATCCGCTTAGTCCGGAAGCTACAAAAGAAGATTCATTGACAAAAACTATGAATTTCATGATGAATTTTAAAACAGGCATTTGTAATATTTGTCGATTTTGGATGATAGGGTGAGATCGTTGAAGAAGGATGTTTAATCCTTAAATGCTCCTAACAAATAGTGTATAAAATGTGTTCCTCCTGATTGCTCAGAAGAAAGTAGGGGGCTGGGAATTGGAAGGGTTAAGTCCCACGTTAGGGATACTTTGGAAGATATACATGCTGTTTCTGACTTGTACTCAAGCCAAGGTTCTTTGCCCTTGTTGCCCCACCAGGACTCTATGTCATTGTCATCGCTGCCCTCAAGAGCTTTGTTGACTCCAAAAATTGGATCAGATGCCAATCAGAACGGTGCCAACCAAGGCTCCTTTAAAAATGATTACGAATCAGATTTTTTTGCAGTTACCGCCTGAAGCTGTGCCGTTGGTGTGAATGATCCTGAATGTGCCCACATTGGAGTTGGGACGAGGGAGGATTGCAGTACCCTGATTAATAAGCCAACCCAATGGATTAACTCCAAACTTCAAGGTAGACCCATTGATCCTCATTTAATTCTATTGGCCCGAAAAGTCCCCTGGGTGAGCCTCATAAATAAATCAGCTGCGTGGGACTGTGTGGTGGTGACGTTTAAGCACCCAGGTGTTACCAGTTATGTGGTGGCCTCTAATTTAGATCTCCTGGGGTGAAGCGCTGTGCACAGAGCATACAGTTGAACTATTTTTAGCCCTGTAGATGGGATGGTTGCCTTATTGCTGTAGAGGGGTCTAATTTGTCACATCTCACACAGTTGTCTGAGGCATGTGTGATTGTTACTTGTGATGAATCCTGCAGATCCCTCACTGAACCCCTGCCTAAAGTCTCCTTCTAGGTGGCTAGGCAAAGGCAAGCGTTTCCTGATCCTGACCTTGGGGGTAGTGTTTCGCGGGAGGATCACCTGGTGGGAGACAAGGCCCAGAGGTTTGGGGGAGAATCTGCAAAGTAAGACACAGTATGACCTTGGGAAGCAGAAACATTTACCGGCGTTTTGTCAGCCTGATTTGGCTAAGTACCTAGTGGAGGTAGAAACATTCCCTTGGAACCTTGTACTATGAAAAGACACTTTAATCCTTAAAGAGGTGGGGAAAAGATTGTTTTTTCTCAAAGGACGAGTAAAGATCCTCACCAATGGTGTAAAGATCCCGGAAATACTAGCTTTAGAATATTACAAATGAAATCTAAAGTTAAAAACCAAAAGCTCATAGAAAGATCTAGTTCTGCGGGTCAGGACTTAAAGTACCAGAATCCCTTTAGTACTGTTTCAAGGAAGAGGGATGAAGAGCAATGCCGATGTAGTAGTCAGCCAATTCTATGGCAAGACAGGAGGCTCATATTATGCATTTATAATCTTTACTCTGAACCACAGCAGCAAAGAAATAAAACTTTGTAAAACGAAATTTTTTGCAAACAAACACAACTTTATAAACATGCAATGGGAAACATCCCAGTCCAACATGGTGGGCAGGTCATGCCCTAGAGGTAGCCAATGGCCTGCGAGGCAGTCCCATATAGGTCCATTCCTTTAGTAACTCCTCCTCTTTCTTTGCTGCTGACCCACAGCTAAGTCACACCTCTTGTTCTTCCTTAGACTGTGTTTGGTAGTGTTACTTTGTAACACTTGAGTTATTGGTGTGCTAGAACCATCTTAGCTGGAAGCGTGTTTCTTTTTCTTTCATTAGTTAGCAACTTTCTTTAAAGGTTATTTCCTCAGTCAGGCGAGCGGAGCGTTGTTTGTTTAAGCCCGCGCAGGCCTGCTGAGGTGTTTTTGCACACGTCGCCTGTTGGCGTCACGCTTTATTAGTTACAAATTCCTTTGTCTGGAAAGAGTTTTAGAACGCTTCGAGTGTTCCTTTGTGATGTGCGGCCCTGTCTGGCCGCCGGCGTTTCATTTTCTGTCTGGCGTACGCGGCCATGTAGAAGACTAGCTTCTGACAGGCCATGCGTGCGCGTTTGCATATATCCTGTGTTAGCACACTCTGTGGAGTCGTGAGAGGTTGGCGGTTCAAGCCAGCGTTCCGGAGTCATTCCTTTACAGTAGTTAAATTTGTATAATTTGTATACATTTTTTATTTATTGCGCATTTCCCTTACAGTGTTAAGAATTTGTTAAAAATTACTTATTGCCTTATTTAGGGTTTTAGTCAATGGTTTTTTCTTTGCCTCACACGCTGCTCGCGTGATTACCTGCTCGGTTTCAGGCATGGCCTGTTGCATTGCCTTGTGGCCCTTCCCTGTTATATTTCACCCTACCAAGGTGAAAAAAGTCTGAGTACAGCAGCTGAGCCTGCTAATGGTCATAAAGTTGTGACTTATATGTTTGAAGTGTATATTTGGAATATAGTGAAATATTTTGATTTCAGTGCTGCCATGGAAAGGAGTTCTGTTCCCTCCTCTGCAGATGCCAGCACTCAGGTGCGCGCTGCTAAGAAAAGTGATAAGTTGGACAGTATGGGGGATCAGTCCGGTCATGCCCAGCCTTTGGTGGCGCAAGCTATTCAGTCCTCTTTGGACACAGCCTTAACTGGTTTAAATAATACATTGGCGTCAGCTTTTGATAGATTAATTACGCGCATTGCGGATTTTCACCCCCCCCCCATGATGCTGCCCCATCTGTTGTAGTCCAGGCCCCTAAAAAGTGCACAGCAAAAACTAAACATATCCAGGGACAACTCAGTCCCCTCATTGCCATATCACCTGTGTCTTCCCCTAAAAGAAACCTAAAGAGAGGGTGGGAAGAGCCCAGTCATCCTATGTCTTCCACCCGGTGACCACTCCCCGCGCCTTTCGCGCCAGTGGAACCCCCTATTGCTGTCACATCCTCTGAGAGTTCAGATGATTCTGATTCGCCCCCAAAGAGGCGGAAAAGGAAAGTGACCTCTGTTGCCCATCAGGAGAGTCCCCTTCTGGATGTTAGTGGAGTACCTTTCTTTGATCCTGCCCTGATTCAGCACCCCAGGTCAGCCGAGTGGCAGTCCTCTGAAGAGGTTTCCTCGTTCCTCAAGTTCTGGATCAGACGCCCTATGCCCAAAGAGGAACGTAATAAGTTAAGGTCTGAATGTCCCAGACCTATGCACGCCGACAAGGTGGCTTTAGCGCCAGAGATTGACTAGTCTATGGCGGCATTTCTTTCCCAGAAAGGGAAAGACCCCAGGAAAGGGGTCGATAAAGCGTGGCGTAGCTGTCAAGATAGACTGTTGGACATGCTGGGTCCAGTCAAGCAGATTTTTGAAATGGCAGAAAAGGCGGCGTCCTCTAATAACCCGGTAGATGTTGACGCACTAAGGGGGTGGATCCAACGCACGGTTTGCCTGCTGGGCAATGCTAATGCCTCCATATGTAGGGAGAGGAGGAAATCATTACTAATGAGGTTGGATTCTAAACTGGCGGACATGTCAGAAAGGGAAGGGGGCCCTTCGGCTCAAGGCAATTTGTTTGGGGATTCTTTCCTCAAGGATCTGTCGGCATATGTTCACACATTTACAGCGCTGGACAAAGCGCAAATTAATATAAAAAAGGTATTTGCCCCAAAGGTTTTTAACAAGGCTGGACGAGGTAGGGCCAGCTCCTCCGGCCGCTTTACCCAGGGCTCCTCCCATCCCTGCCAGTTTGCACCCCGTGGCGCATACAATCCCTCCTCTGCTTGAGGAACACACAACCAGTTTTAGCCTCAACAAAACTCGAGTTGGAGAGGACGTGCCGGCAGGGGCGCCGGAAGATCAAGAGGGCCACCAGGTACTTTCTCAGGTGTAAAAAGTTTTTTCCCTCAAAAATCTAGGGGGCAGACTAGCCAGGTTTCTTCCACAGTGGGAGGCCCTCACTTCGGATCCTTGGGTGTTACAAACTGTTCAGGGTTATCAGATAGAATTTTATGCCCCTCCTTGCCAGTTGTCTTATCCCCTTCCTTTGGTGTTCGACGGGGTCAAACAATCCCTCATAGATGTGGAAGTCAGGGATCTTATCTCCAAGGGGGCGGTAGTCCCGGCCTCTTACAAGGCCTCTCAGTTCCTGAGTACCATTTTTCTATTCCCGAAGCCGGACCAGGGGTTTCACCTGGTAATCAATCTAAAAGCCCTCAATTCTTTTGTGGTTTATCATCACTTCAAGATGGAAGGGATTCATTTGCTCAGGGACACCCTTCTCCCGGCGGACTGGATGGTCAAATTAGACCTCAAGGACGCTTACCTAGTGGTTCCTGTGTTTCACCCACATCAGGAGTTTCTAAAGTTCCAATGGGGGGGTCGAGTGTGGCAGTTTGCATCCCTTCCATTTGGTCTGTCCTCTGCCCTATGGTGTTTCACCAAGCTCATGAGGCCTGTAATGGGTCTCCTCAGATCCAGAGGGATTCGGATCATAATTTATCTGGACGACATGCTTCTTCTAGCCCAGAATTATCGAACTCCGTGCTCTCATCTGAAGTTCATGTGACCCTTTTACAGGATCTGGGTTTTGTGATAAATGTAAAAAAATCCATATTAAAGCCTACGCAATGCATCCAGTTTCTGGGCTTCAATATAGATTCAAAGCTTTGCATCCTTCTTCTCCCAGACAGCAGACTCTCCAAGATAAGGAAGGAGATTCGTCTGCTCCTCAGGAGAGGGAGGATCTCGCTCCGGCAGTTAGCCAGGGTTGTGGGAATGCTGTCGGCATCCATTCAAGCTATCTTCCCCGCTCCCCTACATTACAGAGCGCTACAGCGCCTGAAAGCCAGGCATTTGCGCAGGTCTCTCTCTTACTCCCAGATGGCGGATTTGTCTCCAGAGGCCAGATTGGAGCTCCTGTGGTGGCTCAGGCACATGGAGGCCTGGAATGGCAGGGCAATATTTGGCCCATCTCCGGATGTCATTCTGGAATCCGATGCAAGCAGAGCGGGTTGGGGAGCCAGAGTGGTTCAGGTTGCCACAGGGGGGAAGTGGTCGGAATCAGAGAAACAACTACATATCAATTGTCTAGAGTTGTTAGCGGGGACCTTTGCTTTTCAAAGTTTCCTCAAGGATCAGGGGAATTGTGTTCTCCTCCGCATGGACAACATCTCCGCGGTGAGATACATCAATCATCTGAGGGGCACCAGGTCCAAAGCCCTGGCGGATTTGGCAAGAGAGTTTTGGCACTTTTGTCTCGACAGGGACATTCTTTTGAAAGCAGAATACCTCCCAGGAGTCAGCAACGAGGTTGCAGATTGGAACTCCAGACACCTGCAAGACAGGAGCGACTGGATGTTGAACAGGTCTTTCTTTGCCCGCATAGTGTCCCTATGGGGTCCCCTGGTGATAGACTTGTTTGCCTCGAGACTGAATTGTCAGGTTCCCATATTTTACAGTTGGAGACCAGATCTGTTGGCTCTGGCCACCAACGCTTTCCTGCAGGATTGGTCAGGTCAGTTGGGATATACCTTCCCTCCGTTTTGCCATGATAGCTCGGGTTCTGGTCCAAGTTCGCAGACAGGCGGTGGCTCTGGTTCTGGTTACCCCCTTTTGGCCCTCTCAGGTTTGGTTCCCGCCCTTCTGGAATTGGCAATAGATGTTCCCCGTCTTCTCCCTCTCGATCCCCAGTTGCTGGTGGATCTGGGGGGGTCTCCCTCACGAGTTGGTCCTGCAGGGACACATTGCCCTTATGGCTTGGAAGATTTCAGCTCTTCCTTGTGCTTCAGAGGACTTTTGCAAGACTCTATGTCAGTCATCAGGGACTCCTGGGCGCCCTCTACTAAATCCGGGTATTCCTCAGCATGGAACCACTGGGTTAGCTGGTGTGTGGCTAGGTACCTCAATCCCGTTTCTGCCTCTCCTGTAGAGGTGGTCAATTTTCTAGTGGAGTTGTTTAAGGAGGGGAAAGCCTACAGGAGTGTTAATGGGTTTCGGTCACCTATTTCAGCCGGTCATCTTTTGGTTAAGGGGGAACCCGTGGGTGGACACTTTTTGGTGCAGAGGGGCCTCAAATCTATTCGTATTAAGGTTCCACCACAACCAAAGTATTTGGTTCTTTGGGACGTTAATATGGTACTTCAGCTCTTCAGATCCTGGCCTCTTAATGAAGATCTATCCTTGCAACAGTTATTTTCCAAGCTTGCTATGTTACTATGTCTAGTGTCTATTAAGAGAGTGTCTGATATCAGAGCTCTGGATGTGGATAATAAGATGTTCACCCCTCAAGGGGTTACTTTCTTTATCTCACGAAGGACTAAATGTTTAACTTCCTCAATATCCTATCCATCTTTTCCTGAAGATTGTAAATTATGTGTGGTCAACTGTTTGAAATGTTTTGAATTTAAAACTAAGGGTTTTAGGCCTCTGAATACCTCTCAGCTGCTGATTTCCTACAGGAAGCCCCATAAACCAGTCTCCCCTGCTACTTTGGCCAGATGGATCAAGTGGGTTATGCGGGAGGCGGGGGTTGACACGGCCTCTTTTGGTCCCCACTCAGTCCGGGGCGTTATGGCCTCTAAGGCAGCCTTTCTGGGGGGTAGTTTGGAACAGATATTGAAAGCAGCTGACTGGTCAAGGGAATCAACTTTTAAGACGTTTTATCATAAACGTATTGCTCATGTTGCTGTGAATGTAATGCACGGGCTTTGAATTTGCATAATATGAGCCTCCTGTCTTGCCATAGAATACCTAATCCCCTACACTAGCGTGAGAAGGGGGTTTTGATTCTATAAAAGACAAGGAGGCGAGTATTATCCCACCCATCCTCCCTTACTGGTGTTTGGTTGTTGTTTCAGCTTTCAGTTGATAGCTTCGACTCAGGAAGAAGTGGGCTGTTCAGCTCCAACTTGCAGAATGTTTCAGTTCTGCTGTTGCCATGGGAGTTTGTTCTTCGTTCGGCGTGGAGAAAATGTTCGATGGGCGTGTGATGAAGTTCAGCGTCAGAAAGAGGAGGAGTTACTAAAGGAATGGACATATATGGGACTGGCCCGCAGGCCATTGGCTACCTCTAGGGCATGACCTGCCCACCATGTTGGACTGGGATGTTTCCCATTGCATGTTTATAACGTTGTGTTTGTTTGCAAAAAATGTTGTTTTAGAAAGTTTTATTTCTTTGCTGCTGTGGTTCAGAGTAAAGATTATAAATGCATAATACTCGCCTCCTTTTTTTTATAGAATCTAAACCCCCTTCTCACGCTAGTGTGGGGGATTAGGTATTATGGTTAATGGCTCACACCTGGGGCAGGTAGGGAGGTATAAAAGACCCTCCCATGTACAAGTAAAGGAGGAAACCGTAGGAGAAGGCAGGGCAGGTAGCAGCAGCAGTAGTGTCTGAGGAAAACAGAACTGGAGGAACAACTGTGCTGATGCGAAACATGTTGCTGGCAGTCGATCTGGAGAGCGTGTGCAGCAGAAGACATGTGGAGGACAATGGCTGGGGTGGAGACGATGCCCAGGAGTCCCTGGAACCAGGAGAGCTCCATTTTACCCCATTGATTTATGAAACGCAGAGTAGCCGAGCGGCGAGTGAGAGAACCTGTTGGTGAGTGCCCCAGGTGCTGCAATCTCTCACACGAAGGCAACTGTATCTTAATAGCAGCATGTGTGTGTGTGTGTGATTAAGCAAAGCTGCCTTAACGCTGCCGACAAAGGCCGGCTACAATTGTAGAAATCGCAAGTGGCGCGAAACAAAAGGAAATGGACGATTACTATCCTGCTGACTGTATTTCAAAGCCGGTACATTGTGTGTGGGAAAAGAAAAATCCATAACAACGTAGAATTTAAGAAGGGTGTGTGAAGTGCAGCAAATACTTTGTAACCTTTGTGGAACAGCACAAATGCATATTCGGAAGCCTAATTGAAGTGTCTTGGTATTTGCAACATGGAAGCTAAAGCAAACATTTCCATAGCCAGTAGACATTCATTACGTTGCTGTGAATAATCAAAAGACGGTGAAGGCTAACTGCCTAAATGAGATATGGAACGATTGTGGCTGTTACCTAATGGGTAAGGCTGGTTTAAAGGACAAGTGCTACCAAAGTCAGTAGGCGGGAAGGAGGTGATATTATCTAATGTTAAGTGAAGTAGACAGTGGAGATTAGAGGGGCTGAGAGACGGCCTACTATGAACTGTGTTGGCAGAGGAAGTGTGCGTTGCCCGCTTGTGAAGACGTATTGGACTGTAGTCTCATGTGGCGTTGTCAGAAGTCGCTGAATAAAGTAAAAGTTGCAGAAATCTGTGTTTTACAAAATACTGTGGAAGCTGCGGGAATATATTAAACTGCCTTTTGTTGCCAAGAAATATAAGCCTACAAGAAACATTGTGGTCGACCTTACAGCATTACCGGGCAGGTGAGTATAACCGGTGGTAGCAGTAGGGAGAAACGACCTTGGAAGGAGTAACCCAAGAAGGTCAAATGTTGTGGAGCTATTCTGACAAGTTGAACTGTTGTGGCTAACATTCTGTGGAGAAGAAATCTAGTGGAAATCTTTTCTTTGTTGATTCAAAAGGATCAGACTTTGACCCATGACAGAGGCTAAGAACTGTTGTTGCACCGTTCTACTTTTTAGGATTTCTTTGTGAACTTTTGTTGAATATTAAGATTGAGAACCTGGGAAAGGGGGGTTTAAACCAGGCTGTTTAAGATAACTATGTTTAAAACAAATGTGAATGTCATTGCTAAAATTGACATATGTTGGGCCTCATTACGAGGCTGGCACTCCCGTAATGAAGGGTGCCGGTACGGGACCGGCACCCTTCATTACGGCACGGCCTATTACGAGGTTCCCTTGTGGGACCAGGTAAGAACGCCTGGTAAAACCAAGCGTCCTTAGAAGGTCCCGCGAGGGGACCAGGGAGCTAATAACGGGCCCGTTATTAACAGGCCCGTTATTAGCTCCCTCCCCATTCCCATTGAGCCCTATGAGGGCTCAAATGGGAATGGGGATGGGTTTTTCCAATGAGGACTTACTGGGTCCTCCGAGGTTGGAATAGCCCGGTAAGTCTTCATTGGAGGAACCCTGTACTGGAACTCGGTATGGAGGCAGCCATACCCTTATTAAGAGCATGGCTACCTCCATACTCGTAATGAGGCCCGTTGATTTGTGTTGCTTTGTATAAGTGTGAGGGCCGTAATGTTTTCTGTGTTCGTTTTCTGTTAGGCAAGGGAATTCTTTTGGTTAGGATAGTGAGGCATTTTTTATGCTGACCTACCTTATTTTATTTATTTTATGCTTAATAAATTAGGTCGCCTTTTCCAAAAACATCCAACAAGCTCAAATATAACTACCCTTAAATCAGGGAAACAAGCTTTTCAAAAACTGGCTGAAACAACATAGGAGCCTGATTTTCCAACAAGACGGAGAAAGAATGCTGAAGCTGGTTAGTAACAAAAATACAGCTGAAATTTGGAAATTACTAAACGCTTTGTCAACTCCACAACACGCAAAAATATCCAATTCTTTGACATCAAAAGTTTGGGAAGACCACTATGGCGCCTTATTCATGGACAGTAATGCGAGAGAATTTGGGTCTACTGAATTAAGTGATCTCACATGGAACTTCCACTTTGACAAAAATGACATCATCAACTTAATCAACAAATCCAATAACTCAAGAGCCGCAGGGCCAGACGGCCTCACTAATTTTATACTGAGGCAGGACCCCGAACAATGGGCTATACTTATTTTGGAACTCTTAAAAAAATAATCAAAAAAGCGAAGTTCATACCGCAATCATGGACAAAGTCCCTTATAGTTCCCATTTTCAAGAAGGGCGATAGGTCTGCTCCATCCAACTACAGGCCTATCGCCCTCTTGGACGTGGTGGGGAACATTTTTGCGGCAATTCTCCTAAAATAACTCAAATCCTGGAGCACTGAAACAAAACATCATGTTGCTTGGCAGTCTGACTTCAGAAAGGCAATTGGGACAGCCTCGGACCTTTTTCTCATAAATATACTTAAATGGAAGGTCAAAACTGGTAAAATAAAAAAAGGATTTATATCGCATCAATAGACTTGGAACAAGCCTTCAACACTATAGACAGAAGACTCCTATGGTCCAAACTTCAGAAATGGGGCTGTCTGCTCGACCTAAGAGAAGCCCTGGAAACTCTACATACAGAAACCACACTGAGAGTGAGATTGGACCAAAAGGGTACCCTGTCTAAAGAAATGAAAACTTCTAAAGGCCTAAAACAGGGTAGCCCGTTAGCGCTGGCTATGTTCAGCCTATATATATATATATATATATATATATATATATGATATTGAAGACGCTTTCGAGAACATAAGATGCTTTCCCCCATGACTAGCAGGAACAGCGCTGGGCAGGCTCTTGTTTGCCGGCGATCTGCTTTTACTAGATGAAACTGAAATTGGGCTGTAAAGGCAACTAAAGGCCCTGGAAGTCTATGTAGAATCTAACGCACTTAAGATTAATGCGAAAAAATCTAAGGTACTAATTCTGGGAGACACAAGGAGCCACAGGAAAAACAAAAGATCATGGTACCTAAAAGGGGAACAAATCCCAGAAGTGGTATCTATGGTCTATTTGGGCTCAACCCTTAATGATAGTATCAATGAGGCTCCAGGACTTGCAGCAGTAAGGAGCAAATCTAAAAACCTAGCATCACAAGCCAAAGTTATCAAGCAGAGGCACTGTAAATGTTCTCCAGTCGCACTGATCGACTTCTACAAGCTTAAGGTATCTTCAATTCTAATGTATGGGGCAGAAGCCAATCTCTTTTTGGCTGGTTCGGTATGGCCCAAATTACAAGGCATCTTCTGGAGGCGATTTCTTGTTTTACCTCAATCTCTTCCAATGGACATCATTCGGAGAGAGTTGGGTTTAACCTCTCTCTACGCTATTATGGAATGGAAAACACTAGCATTTTATCGCAACTGTCTGAACCCACGAGGAGAGGGTAGATTTACTGTCCTAAAAAAAGCCTTGAGCAAACCGGAACAGTGGAAAGACACATGCTTATCAATACTGAACAGCATTGAATCAACAGAGGAAATGCTAGTTAAGAATCCAAACTACGTCAAAACAAAATTACTCGATTTAGACTGTATTACAACTGAAGAAAAGATTATTGTCCTAAAATCCAGCTATACGTTGAATAAAGAACGTAGAGAAAGAGGTTCTGTGCCCCTGTACATTAACAAGTTTCCATCCCCCGGTGCTAAAACAAAACTGCATGAGATTTTGGCTCAACTTCTACCCAACAAAAGAAGTAACTGAGAGAAGGAAAAGAGACTTGGACCAAAAAGACTTGACTTGCAGACTATGCAACCGATCTACTGAAACCTTGAGACACCTTACGTTGCAGTGCTCGTCTTTAAGTCTATTAAGAACAAAGCATTTTGGCACATTTCTCAAAGAATGAACCTTGCCATCGGTTGAAGAATGGTGGGAAATTTTGAACCATGGAAAAAGAATCTCAATGACGTTAGCACTATTGAGTTTCCTAAAGGACATATTTGAGCGTATAAACGAAGAGGGAAACAATTGTCTGTACATGGCGCAAGACCAAGTATTAAACAAAAGCCAAGAAACTTTAGACGACAAAACTAAAATATAAGTCTTAACATTGTCCGATCTATGGATTGACATAGTACGGCTGTTGCCCTCCTCGATTAGGGAACATGTAAATTGCTAAATGTTTTTGCAATTCTGCTTTGTTTTTCGTGTCTATGTAAAAAGTACAGCATAAAAGATTTGTATTGTAAACCAAGAAATGCTTTTAAAAAACACCCAAAAAAGGAGTAATGAAGACTATCGATAGGAACCGTCACTCCCAGGCTAGTTGATGGAGACTGCTTACTCAGAGTACAATTAGAAGAGGGACAATGTCATTCGTCAAGCCTGCCCATGAGGAACCGAGCAGACAGAGAGACACAGTTAGAAGCTTCTGGCCCGGGATGCTGGTGGAGGAAAACCGTAGAGTCTGAATCTGCTGCCAAGAACTGGCACCACGTGGGAAACCGAAGCGAAACTAAGCAGGTAAACGACATAGGATGCTACCTGGAGCGAAGCCGCGCATCCGTTCTTGCAGAATCTGGACCAGGGCCGCGGGCTGTAGCAGGAACCGAAAGAGAAGGATCAGAGGCTCACCCAGAAAGCAAGAGAAGCCCAGCAGGACTCCACGCAGCGGGAACCCAAAAACAAAGTATGGGTGCTTCTTGGGTCCATGAGATGGTCTGGGGACCAAACAAGAAGAGTCTAAAGAGGGGCGGACCCTATAAGAAGTAAAGCTGATGATACATGTGTTGAGGACCCTAAGAGAAATATAAGATCTCAAGGATATGCTGCATGAGTAAATATACGGGTCAAGGACCCAAACAGAAATACAAGGACACTGGCACATACTGTATCAATAGACACTTGGCAGGAGAGTAAACCAAGTGTCCTGGAAAGTAAATACAAAGGGGTCTGGGACCCAAGTGAACCACAGAGGCAAAGCCAAAGTAAAGGGGTCTGGAACCCTGAGAAAACCAAGAAGAGAGAGAGTGAAATTATATGTGGAACAGTACCTGGCAGGGGAGTACATCAGGTCTGTTCAGATGGACATTGAGTAAGGCTGGGGAAGAGAACCCACAAAAGCAACAAACTAGGGTTTGGGACCCACATGAAGTTGGGCAAGGCCAACAAAAGCAAAGGACAAGGGTCAGGGACCCACACACGAGTGAAGGAACTAATAATCAAGGGGCTGAGACCCAAAGCATGTCAGAGACAGCCCTGAGGGGTCTGGGACCCACGTGAAAGTGCAAAAGAAACCCAAGAAGCAGAACCAAGGGGTTGTGGACCCATTACCAAAGGAAGAGACACAACAGAATAGGGTCCCAGACTTGCCACTTTAGTTTTTACTTGAAAGAAGACACACGGGGAAGAGACTTTCTTCCCCCTTTACAAGGAAATTATGTTTTGTGCTAAAAAGACCAACAGTTAAGTCTGGCGAGAAAGTGAATGAGACGTAACCCTACGTTTGAGAATCGAAGATAAGAACAAGGGCAAGATTCCTCCATCTCGTTTGATACTTGAGAACTGTGTATAAAGAGTCACTCATTGTGCTATCACTCTACGAACTGAACTTTAAAGGTCTGCATCCAGGAAGAGAGAAGCCTCCTTCTGGATCAAGAAGATGCCCAGTTTTCCTTAGTTAGTTTAGTGTAAGGGACGAAAATAGGTTTGGACAGAGGACAGTGGAGCTATTACGTTACAAGACATGCTGACAGAGTCTGTAGTGTTTTGTTGAGGGAGGGCAACCACTCATAGAATTAGAGTAAGTGAGGTTTTTCCTTTTTTCTTTGTTTTAAAATAAAGTCTTTGCCAACAAGAATGCCACCACTGTGTCGGATTCGTACTTCTGCACGCTTACACTACCCACAATAAGAAAATGAGTGCAGGATGACATGGGTTAAATCCTGCCAGCTTAGGGACCGGCTTCAAGGTTTGACTCCACTGTGAGAGGCGGTAAGCCTCTTCTTGGCAAGCGTGTTTCTTGTCCAGGTTCTAGGATGTAAAATATGTATTTATAAACTACCCTTGCATCCAGTAAAAAGGATCACTGCAATGCTCCTAAAGCACTGGCGTGACATCTAGTATTCATAAAGTTCTTATTCAAATAGCACGTTCTCGACAGTTTTAAGGGTGATGGCTAAATAGTGGACCCCCTTCACTGCTACGCTCAACAAGCTCTCAGGTTTACAATAATCAATCATTCTGAATACAATTTTACCTACTGTCTAGGCATGTTGATAATCCCCTCAGAGAATCCTGGGTCTAAATTTGTTGTATATCTAACTAGAGGTACTATCAAGAGAGGCAGTGCCTTGCTTAACAAGTTCCTGCACTGTGTGAGGGGTCAGAAATGTGAGGCCAACAACTTTGTAGAGGTTTTTTAAATGGTGACATTTTATTAACTTAATAGGGGTTTGGCAAAGGCCTTGCTATCCATACCCTGATGAGGATTTCCTTACCTATCAAAATAAACTAAAACAAACTAAAGGATAACAGCAAACTAGTGCTCCTCCTCTTGCTCGATCTCTCAGCTGCCTTCGATCTGGTGGATCACAAAACCATGTGCCGTCACCTTGCCTCAGCAACCCACTTCTCTATTAAAGCAATAACATGGATTGAATCATTCTTGTTCAACAGAAGTATGAGAGTCTTCACGCCATCAGCATCAACACCCCTCATCCCAGTCTCCTATGATGTCCCCCAAGGCTCCTGCATCTCACCGACATTTCACAAAGTCCCTCTTTGACCTCCTTGACTTGTTGGATATCTTCTACACTAACTATGTAGACGATACCCAAATCCTTCTTCCCATCACAGGCAAATATGACACAGACACTAATTCACTGAATACAATCTACTAAAGCATCAAGACCTGGATGGCAGTGAATTGGTTGTGCCTTAACAATGAGAAAACTGAGCTGCTGCTCTTCGGATCTAAAAAATGTCTAAACGAACTCGACAAGGCCTACACATCATTCACCATAGACGGCAACTCTATCCCAGTCTCTAAAGACATAAAAATCCTGGGGGTATACCTGGATGCATCTCTCACTCTAACTAGACAGGTGAACACAATTGCCTCATCCTATAGAGCCAAACATTTATCAGTGCGGGCAGATTCTTCCTTTCCACAGATAGTTGCATTACCTTAGCAAGAGCCCTCATTATGTCTAGACTAGACTATTGTTATGCCATTCATGCAAGAACTACCAAAGGCAACCTAAAAAAACTTCTGGTGATACAAAACAGTCCCCTGAGAGCTGCGCTTAATTTTCCCCAAAAAAGAACACATTTCCGTACCCAGAAGGAGTGTCCATTGGCTCCCAATTCAAAACTCTCACCCTCACACACAAATGCTTGGCAAACACCACCCCCAAATACCTTTCCAACAAATTCAAGAAATCACAATCGAACAGATCGACTAGGGCCCGCTACTCCCACCTACTGCCTACCCCCAGATTTAAATTACAAAAAGCAGGGGGCCGCAGTCATCCCTTAGACGCAGCAAAATATTGGAATGCCCTACCTCCTCAACTAAGGGCTGAAACTTCCCTCTGGTTCTTCCGCAAAGACCTTAAAACTTGGCTTTTCTCACAAGATGTATAATCATCACCATGCTTTTCTCTATGGAGTAATGTATTACCTGTAACCTTAAGACTCTAAACTGACTGTATTATCTTTGTATCTGCACTATGTTTAAGCTAACTGTGCTTTCTGTAACCAGCGCCTTGATGCCCTTGGGTTTGCTGTGCTTTATAAATGTCTAAAATAAGTAAATAAATAAATAAACACACTTGCAAAAGGAATCTGTCCCTCACACCTATTCATACAACAAACTTAATACGGTAATGTATGGTGTGAGGAACGTGAGGGTATTCTCCCGAGCAGACTTCGAGAATCCCTAATCTGGGGGGCAAGGGAAGGGCTGACGCTCTCAGATCCCAACCTTGGGGATGGACGAGTGAGGGAGCATCACCTGGATGAGGGAATCCAGGGTTATGCTCAGAGAAATGCCCCAGGTGAGACACGCTATTACAGCAGGGAGGAGGACAAAGTTCTTGAGGCCTTTATAGGCTATTCCAAATTAAACCTCCTTCCCCAGAGTTGTTCTCCCTTATCAGAATCCAACAACATCTCCTTGTCTGTGAAACCAAGTAGGAACCTGAATAACATTATCATGGGGACTTACATCTCCCAGAGTCCCTACTTTGCGTCTACCTACCCCAGTACTCCCAATCATTCTTCTCCCCGTCCCTCTAATGATCATTTTTCCGAATCCTAAGTCAATTATAACAAAACACTATAGCTCCCACAATCCCCCTTTTCCGACACAAACACTTTCTTGCACCGTAATAGACAACTGAATAATACCAGAGCTGTTTATCAGACAAGTCCTGACACACGGGTCAAGCAGAGTCAGGCAATTGACAATAACCACACACACCTGACAACCCTTTACTTTTCTCACAGGGATAAAGGGCAGAGCACGAAAGCACACCTCGAGCAAGGCCGAACGCATGCGGGAACACCTACACCGAACCAGCAGTTCAAACGGAGGAGAAAGGCAGCGAGACCTGGAAGGTTGACGAAGGGGGAATTGCCCTTGCCCTTTTCACCTCAGACCCACAAAACCTCAGAGAGGGAAATCATAACACCACGAGTTACAGCTGGCGTGTGGAGGAGAAGATGTCAATGGTGCATGAGGGCCTCCTGCATTGATAGCAGAGGTGGGGAGGCATGCTGGATACCATGGTACCATCCTTGACTCCAGAGGCAAGATGAGCCAATGGGTTCAACACAGTCGGTGAGTCGGTAGAATCTGACAGCAAAACCGACATGTGTTGAGCCCAAGGTTGCAAGTGGCAAAATTTGAAGCATGTAGCAACCTGAAACAAGGAACTTGAGTATATTCAATAATTTGTTGAAGCCCAGAGAAGGGCCAGCTGCAGAGTAGTCATGCACTGTAGGAGTGCTCAGTCGAAGGACTCTCGCTGGCCCCTTTTGTGTTGAGAACTGCAATCATCAGAAAGCCCTAGGAAAGGGTAACATGAGTTGTCAGAGTGGTCCTACAAAGGTCACATCAAATCCTTTGTACAATCGAAAGTCTCTCTCTGACTCATGGTTGAGAGAGAAAGCTAGGGGAAGGGAGCCCCGCTTTCCGAGAAGATTGTAAACTGAGAAATAAGGCAAGTGTGAACCCGACAGAGGGATGCCGCAAGAAAACAAGGAGAATGGAAACCCTGCTTTCTGATGAAAATGAGCAAAACATGAACTGTGTTAGAAATACATGAACTGTGTTAAAGAAAGGCTGTAGTGAACCCGACAGAGGGAGGCCCAAGTTGCAAAGATGAAATAAAGCAGAGTGAACTGTGAAAATGACAAGAGTGAACCCATCCGAGGGTTGTCCACAGTGAGAAGTTGTTTATAAGGACATTAATACTCTAGAGAATGGCAAACTGCGTTTGTAAGGCCATAGTGAACGTGGCGGAGGGAGGCCCAGTTGAAAGGAGGATCCAAGCCCCGCGGAGGGAGATCCTAGGAGCAAAGAGCAATTGCCCAAAGTGCAAGACTGCCAAAAGAATCTGTGTTTGTTTATTGTTTTGGTCCAGGAAGCCTTCTAGACTTTGAGGAAAGAGACTTGGCCCTTTAAGGTTCTGGTATCAATGAACTGGAATTGTGAGCCTCGTGCCACCGAGGCCCAGGTGAGTGCTATGCTCAGGAGTTCCGCCTTGTCCCGTGATTGAAACATTAGGAAGGGAGACCCTGCCCTACCATCCTGACTTATCATTTTTAGAACACTTCTTTCTTTTCTCGTGAACATTTTCCCACACTCTTTTCGTAACCTAGTGGAAAAGATTGGCAATAGATTTCTATTTAGTATAGGCCCTTTTGATTTGACAAGACTCTACTAGGACTGCCTTATTATTATTTGATGGTCGTAGCTTACTCCCATCTTAGATTTAGGTTTAGGTTATGCGTTTTTCCAACCTGCATTTACAGTTTAATAAACACCCATGAACTGTGATCACTTGTCTCTCTTTACTGTTGCCACCATGTTACATCGGCCATTCAAAGATAAAAAAAATTACAGTTATGTTCCATATAAACCAGATTACTGTTTCTCCTTGTAACCTGAGTGAAATCCCCTTCCCCAGATTCAAACAGGAATTTCAATCAACAGTTCAATATAAGAAAGTTCCATCTTGCAACCAAGTTCTAATGATAAAGGTCTTCTACGAAAAGTCTCTCACTTGGACCTTGGCCAACAGTTCAAAATATTTTGCAAGTCTTTATCTCCCCACTTGTAGCAGAGAGTTCAACATAGCTTCTTAGAAAATAAGAATATTTCCACAGTTCATCTGTATCAACAAAATGCTTTTTGTCAGGATAATTCCACAACAGTTCACAATATCGTTGCATCAGCAATAATGATTTAACAGGATGATTCTGCAACAGTTCACGATATCTTTAGTGGGTGTCCAGTCATAATGTCGAACCAATAATGTCGAATTACAAAAATGTTGAATCCAAAAAGTCGAAAACAAAAATGTCGAATTTTTTATTTTTTTATTTATATATTTTTTTTGGGCTCTGGGGGTAAAACAAAGGGGTAAAACAAAACAAAAAAATTAAAAAAGGGGAGTTGGGGGGAACCCCCCCATTTTGAAAAAAAAGCAACCAAAAAGAAATTCGACATTTTTGTTTTTGACTTTTTGTTTTCGACTTTTTGACTTTCGACATTATTGGATTTGACTTTTTGACTATAAACCTCTTTAGTGGTCTTGCCACTTCTTCTTCTTCTTCACAGTCTTTAACTGCAACACAGTCCTTCAATGACTTTTACCTGGTCCACTCACTTGCCAGGTCTACCACTACAAATTCCCTGGCCTGGTATGCTCGCCTGCTACTACTAGAAGTACTTCTGTGATAAAGTTTACTTCAAATACCATCAAAGTCTTTTGACTTCTCCACAACATCAGCTTTGACTACTTCTTCTGGGAAGACATGAAACAAATTGCTGCTGTGAGTCCACACTTGTGATTACCAGATGCAGTGCTTGCCTGCCTCCGGAGCCCACCTCACAATGGGGGAAGCTTTTATACGTCATTCTCGATCTTCAGGGGTGAAGCTTTCACAAGAAACGCTTCCCACTGAGCAACCTCGGCATGCAGGGTCTTTGAAGGTAGATACCCTCTCAGAACCGGCATTCAATTTGCAAACCACGGCAGCTCCGGTGTCTCTAGTTTCCTTCAACATCTTGCTGCAACTGCAACGAGGAGTTACAGCAATAACTCCACCTCCCATTACTGCTGTCTATTGCCTGCACCTTACGGGCTCTTTCATGCTTCCTAGGCGTCCTCAGGTGTGGGTTATTAGTACTACTAGACTGCAACTTGCAGTCCGTGCCTCTGCATCCATCTTATTCGTCCCAGTACTTTGGGGATTGTGGGACTTGAAGTCCCCAATGTTCAAATTACCTTACTCTGAATGTTGTTTCCAAATGTACCACTTTCATTGCTATTCTTTAAAGTATCCTCTAAAGACGTTTTATAAGGACTTAATGAACGGTTTGGATTTAAAGAGGAATTCAATTTTCAGAATTTGAGCCATTAATATTTTGATATTAGCATTTAACATTTTCCTGTTGATCACAGAAGCTTTCACCCCCATAAATATGGGTGTCCTTGTGAGAGGGGGTCTTACGCCCAATAACTGATTATGCCAGTTTTCACCACCATCAAAACAATTAGCTGCAGGAAAGAAAGCCTTCCTCCGACAACAAGCCATTACATATTGTGGCATCACTGATATTTCTTTCTCGGAGGAGGACAAATACTGCATCCCTACCAACAGAGTCCCCCTGTTGCCCTGTGGCCCTTCTCCTCCCAGGTGGTCCTAATGGCTAAAACTACCCCCAGGGTCAGCATCTTGTAGTGGCTGCCTTCCCCTGGTGCTCTGGGAGGGGACTTTGGGTAGGGGCTTTGTGAGGATTCTGCAGGATTCATCACTATTGGTTTAGGCATATTGGAGGGTGACTATCCATCATATGTAACAATATTCTTGTAGTGGAGGGATTGCCGGATCCCATGAACCCTTCTACTGTTATAATTCAGTTATTGATGATGTAATTGTTGAATGGCTGATAGCTATTGAATTTGGATCTTTACCGCTGGTAGGTTTTGGCTGCCAAATATGAGAGTATGTAAACTACCTACCCCTCTTGGTAATGCTGCATCCACCTGCACAAAGCTTTCATCCAAGTTCATTTAGGATTTTGGCTTCTCTCTTAATGCTTTGAATGCTACTAATGTTCTTCAAGAGGTCAATAAAAACCAGGTGTTCATTTCCGCTGTCATGCTGAGATTAACGCGTACAAGCCCAGCCACCACCACTCCTACTTTTTTGGTGTTTCTTACTCGTAATGTGGCAGGATTGCTGAGTAAATTAATCAACCTCAATTTCCGTTCATTTATAAAATGTAAATATATTATCTTTTTGAAGCAACCTGGATAGTTTTTTTCAAATCTGGCTATTCCTGTTATTCTATCGTGGTATGGACAGGTGCAATGGGGCACCCGAATGCATGCTTAATGATATGGATTTCGATAATTATTAATTCTACTAACCATGTGATTTCTACTAACAATCCGGATTTACAAATATCGAAACTAGCAACAAATTAGCAACAAATTAAGGTTTGTTTTTGGGATTTGTTAATGTTTACAGAAGAATAACGACAATCAAACTTTCATATATCTGGTTGAGCAATTTAGAGAGGTGGTTCAAAATAGTGGAAGATAATTACAACCAAGATGACCTTGCAATTAAAATCCTAGCCAGTGATTTTAACGTTCAATTGGATCCTGTATGTGTACTCCAGGAATCACAGAAGACAAAGATTTATTCTGGGGGTATTCCGGACTACTAGCAGTCACCCACGTCACCAATATCGTTTTGCAGTTGCCTTGAGTGCCCTTATTGTGAAACTGGTCTCCAGAGCATGCAGTGGAGTGATGTTTCAGGTGATTTGTAGTTGCGGTACAAACCTATATCGCAGGTGTGTTTATAGATCCTTTGTGTTAAATTTGGGGGCTTCCTGATCACTTATTGCATATGATGCAAATTAAATTTGCATATGCGATCATGTGTTTGGATGGGGCCAACGGCATGGTTATGAGGATTCCCTGGGCCTCATTACAAGTTTTCCACTCCGGACACAAGAGTGCCGGTAAGCTCACTGGCACCCTTGTTTCCGGACTTGCAAACTATGAGTTTGCCTGCCGGGGCTGCTGAGTCTGACAGGTCTTAGCCTGCTGGGTGCACCGGCCATAGTAGGCAGACTCTTCACGGAAGCGCCGGAACCATTTGGAACGGTGCCGGCGCTTCCGAGTCCCCACTCCCATAAAGTCCTTTGGGACTCTATGGGAATGGGGACTAACATTTTATCGGCGCCTGACTTCCCAGGCCGCCATACTTGTAATCTCCCGGTGGCACCGGGAGCTCAGGCGCCAGTAAAATGTTACGAGTCTGACGGCAACCCGCCGGTAGCACCAGCAGAGTTACCGCCGGACCCATAATGAGGCACCCTCTCTGTATGTAATGAGTCTTGTGATGTTTAGATTTATGTTTTGGTTTGCTTTGAAACCGTGGCGTGTGTGTTTGGAGTGTTCTGTGCAATTCTAGAGCAATCAATTTTAGTAAATATTATTTATTTATTAACATTTTTAAAGCGCTCACACAGCCCCCGGGCATTGAGACGCTGTTACAGGAATGTTTTTTTTTTTTTAGTTTTATATTTGTAACTCGCTTAAATAACCAGAGGTCACTAAGCGCGGACGCAGGGATTAAACTATGTTGCGTCGTGTCGTCTTGCTTCCTCCCGGGACAATAAATAGTAGTCACTTTTTTGTTTTAAATCTGTTCATGTGATGTTTGTGGTGTGATCAAGTTCCAGTGGGTGGCTATGAGGTTTCCCTCTTTTTTGGTAAGGAGAGTTATTTTCTGTGCATTTTGATGCTAGTTTGATGTATATCTGTTAAAACTGTTGACTGGCTATCCCATTGGCCAATTTCACTGGTGATATTCATGATAAACTAGATAACCTTCACCCCATTTGTTTTCCCGGATCTCAGCATGTGGCTATGGAGGTATGGAACTTTGAGGAATGGCTCCACTGCCCGCGTCCCTCTTCCCTCTAGTGTCAATGCATTCCCTGGGGCACACAGCCCAACCTGGGCTCTTTCATTTCTAACAGGTAGCGGGGCAATTACCAGATTTTCACTTCTAGTAGTCTGAATTGGTGATGGTATCACCAGTCAGATAAATAAGCTTACTTATATCAATGATTCTCTTGAGAACAACTCAATCCATCAAACATCCAACAGCGAACTAGACCTAGTAACAGCATCAGTACTAGATCTGGACCTTACATGTCATGGGCCTGTTGGTTGGCATTTCTTAGATCAGCTGAAGGTCTTGATCTTACAGAGTGACACTGCTAGCACAAAGTCCTTCTCGCTGCATCACCCAGACTCATTCATTTTCATCGTACCATGTTCTTTGGTTTCTGCACCCCCTACCCATCCAGCATGGGCACAGTAACCAATTATTTTGGAGTTCCTTTGATGTGATTAGATCACTGTAGGTTTGACTGGCACACTATAAAAACCTGCTAACATAGCATAACATAACATAACATAACATAACATAACATAACATAACATAACATAACATAACATAACATAACATAACATAGCATAAAATAACATAACATTACTAGCCTCTTCAAAGCCTATGAAAGTGGTCAAGCACTGCGTCAACCTGCTACCCACCAATGTCATACCACCCTCTATCGGAAAATCCACCACCAACAACACCTTCTTCATCGACAAAATCAGCAAGATTCACCAGCACATAGACACTAGTTCTGCATCCACAGACCCACCTCATGTTCCCCCTCGCTAAATCTCTGCACCCTGGACAACACTTTCTCATCACTCTCACTGGCTCCTATGACCAAGACTCTAAAATGCTAAATAAAATATACCTTCACATTCAGGCATAGATGGCCTCCCACAGCCTTTGTCTAAACAACGATAAGACGGAGCTTCTTATCGGAGCCTCCCAAGTGCGTCTAAACAAACTAGACATACAGTACAAAGCTTTCAACATTGATGGGAACATCATCAAAGTCGCTAGTGAGGTCAAAACACTTGGCGTTTATTTGGACTCCACTCTCTCCCTTAAAAGGCAAGTCAATGCGACAGTCTCGGCCACAGCTGACACCAATAAATGGATCACTTCCTGTAAACCTTAGCTATTTACCAATAGTTGTCTCACACTCGCCAGAGCCTTGATCCTATCTAAGTTGGACTATTGTAACACTCTACTCAAAGGCTCTTCCAAACAAAATCTGAACAAACTACAAATACTACAGAATAATGCTCGAAGATCAGCCTTAAAAATCCCTCGCTCCAGCTATATCTCTCCCATAAAACGGGATGCACATTGGCTCCCAGCGCGAGATAGAATCTCCTTACGCACAAGAGTAATTCCACACAAATGCCTCTCTAAATCAGCGCCTGGATATCTGGCCAACAAGTTCTCCAGGAATCAATCCTCGAGACTCACCAGATCCTTTTATTCACATTGCCTCAACATCCCAAAGTTCAATCTGAAAACTGACGGCGTGTCCAGCTTCCCGGTTTTAGCAGCTAAGCTCTGGATCTTCCTACCTACAGCCTTCAGGGCTGAACCTTCTTTCTGGGCCTTTAGATCCAAAGTAAAATCATGGCTCTACTAACAGCATAACTAAATTCAATTCAAACTGTCTCCAATTTTTGCCCCCATTTAATTTTGCCTGCTTTCAATCTATTTATCTAATTTATTTGTAACTGTATTTACGTCCTATTCTTCGTTGTACACCTTTCCTATGCATGCCTGTCTGCTGACCAATATATGTGACATGTGTCAGCAGCTAATTGTCAAACTACCTATGTATTTTATTCCTGTAAGAACTATTTTAAGCTCAAGCGCCCAGATACCTCAGTGTTAGGTGCGCTCTACAAATAAATAAACTAAACGAAACAAAACGTTCAAGACACTCTCAACAGAGGACCTGGTAGAAACCATGGTCGCCCTAAAAGTCACATTATACACGGATGACATCCTACCAGCATCCATCCTCAAGACCCTCCTAGCAGAAGCTCTCCTTACCTACCTAGAGTTCATCAGCAGCTCCCTAACTCAAGGAACCTTCCCATTGACCCTACGGACAGGACACATTCCCCCCCTACTAAAAGTATCCACTCTGGAGCCCGACAACCTAGGTAACTATCGTCCCATCACCCATCTTCAATTCCTAGGTAAGATCATTGAGGAAGCGGTAGCCGCACAACTGCAGAAACACATCGACGCCAACATTCTCCTCCAAACCTACCAATCTGGGTTCAAACCCAGATGCAGCGCAGAGACAGCAACCATTCAAGTGGTTGACAACTCCCTCAACATCTTTGATGATAGCCACCCCTGCCTCTTTTTTCTACTTGACCTCTCAACCGCTTTCAACACAGTAGACGACTAGGAGCTTACAACCTCCCTACATCAGTGCATGGTGTCGTAAAGGCAAACACTAATAAAGGAAAGCATAAAGTTGCTGCTGGAACAGGTGTGGGTAAGCCATTAAGTAGATGTCATTTGTGTCCAGGTTGCAGGTGTGCTTGGTGTAAAAGCAGGACAATTAGAGGCAGGAAGAGGCTTGTAGCAGGACTTCAAATCCCAGCAGCCTCCGGGCATAGGACCACAGCTCCAGCTGCCCAGCCGACTCTCTGGAGGAACAAGCCAGGCACACGGGACCTGCAAAAGGCCCAGGCAACGCCCAAGCCCACGCCCAAGGCATCGCGCATGCGCAAGCGAGCTACCGCGCATGCGCAACCCGCGAACGCTTGTTCGCGCTTGAGATTGCATCGGACAGGACGCAGTCAGCTGAGCTCTGGCAAAACCTCCCTCGCGGGGCCCGTCCTCGCCGGAAAAACACCATCCTTGGCCCCGCGCCTCACGAGATAAGTGCCGCTCTAGTATCACTGCTACGGAAGTTTTCCGGAGCGGGTTTCTGACCAGTTTTGAATACTAACTTCTGGGAAGCGACCACGAGTGAATAGCGGAACGCTTCACCATACTAACTCCTAACTGCATGCTACGTTATGCTCGCCAGTTGCGGGCATTGTTTGGGCTGATTGAGAGACAGGATCTACACACTTCTGGGGGGCACGTGCTAACAGTTTCCTTTTGTGTGTGTCAGGAACGGAAACGCCTCAGCCCTAGCAGCCTACGCCTCAGCCCTAGCAGTCTACAGAATCTGTCCAAACCACAAGGGAGCAGGACGCTTGGCGAAGCCAGAGCTAAGTGCCAATAAGTTATTTGCCTATGCATGAAAACAGTCTGTCTTGTTGTGCACGCGCAGGAGTGCTCAATTCAGTATTTAGTTTTGTTTTCATGAACAACTGGAGACACTGACTATTATCTGTTATGTTATTGTTTCTAACCTGCAACTCGAATTCCACCTCTGTGCTGATTATAACAGAGTGTGGGGCTGCGACACCAAGTGGGTAACGCATGCATGAATGTTGAATGCATGTCTTGGTCTCAGAAAGGGTAACGCATGTATGAGGGTATGCATGTGATGTGGAAAAAGCCGTGAAGGCTGCAATACCTCTGCCTATGTAACAGCTAGCCGAGGACAGAGCAAAGGAGCATGCTTTTCCTAGAAATCCCCTGCCTATCCATAACCGCTCCCTAAACCTCAACCCGGTGTACCTAATAACCCTCTACCCATCCAATCCAAGGACCCCAACCCTCTTTCCCCGTGGGGGTCGCGGTGACCTGCGTTTGCCTAATCCAGGCACCAAGACCGCCAAGGGGAGGTAGGAGTTCGTGCTGCTTCTGTGTGGAACGGAACTCGCCTTGACAGAAGCGCGAACCCACGTATATTTATACGCCCAAGTAGCACGAACTCCGAAACAAGACAATGGAGGACATAGCTCGTGTTTTAAACAACCTGCAGGCAGCACTAGACCTTACTAGGCAGGATTATGCTACCTTGACCACTCGAGTGCAGGAGCTTACCGCACAGGGAAGGCCACTTCCAGGGGGGCTCCCACCGACCCCGGTGCAGGTCCAGGTGACTACTGAGCCACCTATGCCCTTGGCTGCCCCAGAAAGGTACGGGGGGGACCCACACAAATACTCAGTATTCATGACACAATGCCAGTTGCACTTCCTCACAAAACCAAGTATATTTCGTACCGCGCAATCCCGGAACGCTTTTCTTATTTCTTATCTTACGGGGGATGCCGCAGCCTGGGCAACCCCGTTAGTGCAAAAATATGATGCCGTTTTGTATGATTGGGGGGAGTTCCAAGAAGAATTTGGGAAAATATTCAATAGGAAAGCAGCCTCATTGGTACGGGATCGGGAACTCCTCACTTTGCGACAAGGAAGCAAAGATTTGATTTCATATGTAACTACCTTCAATCGTCTGGTAGTGGAAGCCGAGTGGCCACACGAGAAGAGAATGGTTCTCTTCTATCAGGGACTTCGGGAGGAGCTAAAAGACTTGATAGCACAAGTAGATCCCCAACCGACCACGTGTACAGCAATGATAGATCTGGCCTTACGCTTAGATCACCGTCAAAACGAAAGAAGGCAAGACAGAAGGAGATGGGAGAATAAATCAAACTCGGCTAAGCTGGACTATCAGAAAGGCCCGATCAGTTCCGGTAAGGCAGAAAGAACCCCAGAGTCAGAACCCATGCAGATAGGGTCAATTAGAGGACCGATTTCCAAAGAAGAAAGAGAGAAGCGGCGGCGAGAAAAGCTTTGCTTGTATTGTGGCAAAGCAGGACATTTCGTAAAGGAATGTGGAGTAAAACCAAATAAAATGTCATTGCAGGGAAGTTCCGGCACGCCTTCGGGAAACGCCAGTGCTCGCCAGTGAGAAGGGCAAATCTGTCGAGCCAAAACCATCACAACGCCCCTAAGCACACATTGGGTAATGTAACTTACAGCAGTAAAATACACATTACCGTCACAGGGATTCTACAGACACGTCAAGCTGATCAGCCCGTCACTCTCATGGTGGATTCAGGAGCCACGGGCAATTTTGTGGATGCAGCTTATGTTCAAAAGATGGGCTTACCAGTGCAACTTAAAGATGTACAAGAAGCAGTCTGTTCAGTCGATGGGTCTCCATTGAAGTCCGGGCCTGTGACGAAGCAAACGGGTGAGATGGTATTGGACATTCAAGGTCATAAGGAACTAATCAGATTTGATGTTATTGCGGCCCCCCAATTTGGATTCATCCTTGGTCTGCCTTGGCTCATGTTACACAATCCAGTCATTGACTGGAGTTATGGCACGGTTCGCTTTTCCTCAGAATATTGCAATACGCATTGCACCAAGAACGTGAAACACGTGGTGCAAGTGTTGGGGGCCACAAACGGAGATGACCGTAGCCTGTTAGGGGACTTGCCCCAAGAATATGAAGACTTCTGCAATGTTTTCAGCAAGGCAGCCGCCGAGACTTTACCACCTCATAGATCCTTTGACTGTAGGATTGATTTGGAACCCGGAGCCACCTTACCGTGCAGTCGGATATACGCCCTCACTGAGGCAGAAAACCGGCATCTTAAGGAGTACATAGACACCAACTTGCAAAATGGTTTCATCCGTCATTCTACTTCCCCAGTCTCCTCGCCATTATTCTACGTCCCGAAGAAGACCGGAGACCTTAGGACGTGCATAGATTATAGGGCAATAAACCGGATCACGATTAAGAATCGATACCCACTCCCCCTGATACCAGTCTTATTGGACCAAGTACGTGGAGCGACAATCTACACAAAACTGGACCTACGCGGGGCCTACCATCTGGTGCGGGTGCGTCAAGGAGATGAATGGAAGACCACCTTTAGGACGAAGTTCGGACTCTACGAATATCAGGTCATGCCATTCGGTCTCTGTAACGCACCCGCTGCCTTTCAACATTTTCTGGATGAGGTTCTGCGGGGATTTCTAGATATCTTCGTCGTGGTCTACATCGACGATATCCTGATTTACTCCCGTAATGAACAGGAACACATAGACCATGTGAAATCTGTATTACAACGTTTGCGTGAGCACCATCTATACGCCAAACTGGAAAAATGTACGTTTCATTGTACTACGGTGGAGTTTCTCGGGTTCATTCTATCACCCGACGGAGTCAAGATGGATTCGCATAAAGTACAAGCAATTCTGGATTGGCCGGCCCCACGAAACGTCAAAGAAGTGCAATCCGTACTGGGGTTCGCGAACTTTTATCGAAGATTTATCCAGGGATTTGCGCAAAAAAGCTTAGCCATCACTCGATTGCTGAGGAAAGGAAAACCATTTGTGTGGGGGCCTGAGGCGGAACACAGTTTTCAACAATTGAAAGAAGCGTTTACTTCAGCGCCTGTTCTTCTCCATCCAGATCCCACGTTGCCTTTTTTGGTGGAAACAGACGCTTCTAGTTACGCATTGGGGGCTATATTGTCGCAACGGGACCAGTCTGGACAATTACATCCGGTAGCCTACTATTCAAGAAAACTCAATTCTGCAGAACAGAACTACACCATCGCTGACCGTGAACTACTTGCTATCAAAGCCGCCTTTGCGGAATGGAGACACTATTTGTTAGGAGCAAGGCATACAATAACCGTACTAACGGATCATCGTAACCTTCAATTCTTAAAATCCGCACGAGCCCTTACCCCACGTCAACTACGGTGGGCCATGTACTTCGCGGACTTTGATTTCGTGGTAACATACCGCCCAGGTCAAGAGAATAAGAAAGCGGACCTGTTATCTAGGTATCCAGAGCCACCAAGCTGCCCTAACACTGATGTGGAAGCAAAACCTATAGTACCCTCAACTAAATTCATAGGAGGTACAACCAATACTTTATTGGAACAAATTGGTGATGCAATGACGGCACAGGAATTGCTCCAGTGGGAAGATCCGACACAGGAACGACAATTGAAAGAAGGGATACCGTATCAAGGTAAGGTCGTGTATTTACCAACGCAAAAACTGCGAACCCAAGCACTCAACTGGTGCCATGATTCGCCATTAGCGGGACATCCAGGCATTAATAAAACTCAGGAATTGATTCAACGACATTACTGGTGGCCGAACCTTCATAAGGAAGTTCGAGAATATGTAACACAATGCGAAGTGTGTGCCCGGAACAAGACAGATCATAAGAAACCCATGGGTCTGCTTAGACCTTTACCAACACCATGTCAGCCATGGCATACCGTGTCCCTGGACTTTATTGTGGAATTGCCTCCGGATCGGAATTACACAACCATACTAGCGGTAATAGACTCATTCACTAAACTCGCTCACTTTGTTCCTTGTCAAGGCCTACCGTCTGCGGGTGAGTTTGCAGACTTGTTCTTGCAGCACATAGTTCTATTGCATGGAGTACCACAACACATCATCTCAGATCGGGGGTCTCAGTTTACGTCCCAATTCTGGCGTCTCTTCTGTAAAAAGATTGGTATACAGTTACAGTTGTCCAGCAGTTACCATCCCGAAACAGACGGACAGACCGAGCGCTTGAATCAAACTCTCGAACAGTATCTTCGTTGTTTTACACATGGGGCATAAGAAAGTTGGCTGGACACCCTGTGGCTTGCAGAACTAGCATACAACAACGCACAACATACTGCCACTGGGTACTCACCGTTCTTCGCAACATATGGGTATAATCCACATGTGCAACCGTCTACCGCAGTACTTCCAGATACTTTACCATCAGTTCAGACAAGAATAAACTTGTTAACAGAAACTTGGAAAAAGGCTCATCAAAATTTGATAAAAGCTAAAATCACGAACAAACAATATGCTGATAAAAAATGTCGAGCCAACCCAGACTATCAAATAGGTGATACGGTGTGTGGCTTTCAACCAAGCATTTACGTATAGCAGGCCCACAAAAGCTAAAACCTCGTTTTATTGGCCCATTCTGCATCACACAAGTTGTAAACCCAGTGGCCATGCGACTGCGTTTGCCTTCCCACATGAAGGTCCACCCTGTTTTTCATGTGGCTCTCTTGAAGCCTGCAGCCCCTCACATACGAATGCAAAGACCACCACCCATTGTAGTCGAGGGGTTTCCAGAATATGAGGTGAAGGCAATACTTAATTCACGAATACGGGGAGGCCAGTTATCTTACTTCATAGATTGGGTGGGTTTTGGCCCCGAAGATAGATCATGGGAACCCGTCTCTAATGTGCATGCTCCGCGGTTTATGCGCCTGTTCCATCGCAACCACCCCTCTAAGCCAGGCCCTTCGGTGGGGAGGGGGTGTACTGTCGTAAATGCAAACACTAATAAAGGAAAGCATAAAGTTGCTGCTGGAACAGGTGTGGGTAAGCCATTAAGTAGATGTCATTTGTGTCCAGGTTGCAGGTGTGCTTGGTGTAAAAGCAGGACAATTAGAGTCAGGAAGAGGCTTGTAGCAGGACTTCAAATCCCAGCAGCCTCCGGGCATAGGACCACAGCTCCAGCTGCCCAGCCGACTCTCTGGAGGAACAAGCCAGGCACACGGGACCTGCAAAAGGCCCAGGCAACGCCCAAGCCCACGCCCAAGGCATCGCGCATGCGCAAGCGAGCTACCGCGCATGCGCAACCCGCGAACGCTTGTTCGCGCTTGAGATTGCATCGGACAGGACGCAGTCAGCTGAGCTCCGGCAAAACCTCCCTCGCGGGGCCCGTCCTCGCCGGAAAAACACCATCCTTGGCCCCCGCGCCTCACGAGATAAGTGCCGCTCTAGTATCACTGCTACGGAAGTTTTCCGGAGCGGGTTTCTGACCAGTTTTGAATACTAACTTCTGGGAAGCGACCACGAGTGAATAGCGGAACGCTTCACCATACTAACTCCTAACTGCATGCTACGTTATGCTCGCCAGTTGCGGGCATTGTTTGGGCTGATTGGGAGACAGGATCTACACACTTCTGGGGGGCACGTGCTAACAGTTTCCTTTTGTGTGTGTCAGGAACGGAAACGCCTCAGCCCTAGCAGCCTACGCCTCAACCCTAGCAGTCTACAGAATCTGTCCAAACCGCAAGGGAGCAGGACGCTTGGCGAAGCCAGAGCTAAGTGCCAATAAGTTATTTGCCTATGCATGAAAACAGTCTGTCTTGTTGTGCACGCGCAGGAGTGCTCAATTCAGTATTTAGTTTTATTTTCATGAACAACTGGAGACACTGACTATTATCTGTTATGTTATTGTTTCTAACCTGCAACTCGAATTCCACCTCTGTGCTGATTATAACAGAGTGTGGGGCTGCGACACCAAGTGGGTAACGCATGCATGAATGTTGAATGCATGTCTTGGTCTCAGAAAGGGTAACGCATGTATGAGGGTATGCATGTGATGTGGAAAAAGCCGTGAAGGCTGCAATACCTCTGCCTATGCAACAGCTAGCCGAGGACAGAGCAAAGGAGCATGCTTTTCCTAGAAATCCCCTGCCTATCCATAACCGCTCCCTAAACCTCAACCCGGTGTACCTAATAACCCTCTACCCATCCAATCCAAGGACCCCAACCCTCTTTCCCCGTGGGGGTCGCGGTGACCTGCGTTTGCCTAATCCAGGCACCAAGACCGCCAAGGGGAGGTAGGAGTTCGTGCTGCTTCTGCGTGGAACGGAACTCGCCTTGACACATGGCCATCAGCAACCTTGTCCTACGCTGGTTCAAGTCCTACCTCGCCAACCGCCAGCAGTTTGTTCAGATGGACTCATCTAGATTGCAAATGCTACTCTCACCCAGCTACCTTGCAGAGAAACTCAGCATCTCTGGTGGGCAGTGCACCACCAGAAGCCAGTACACGCGCAGGCTTGAAATCTGCCACTGGAAAAAGGGAAGGATCAGAAAAGAAGCCTTCTCTGCCTACACCCCAGGACTATGAAACCTCCTTGCCGTTAGCATCAGACTCGCCCCCACGCTCCTACAATTCAGAAAAGAACTCAAGACCCACCTCTTCAAGGAATCACTCCACCTCAACACCTAGGCCATCACATCACCCCTTGCGCCAGCTGACTCGCTAGTTCCGCCTGCCCCTCTTCTCCATACCAGCTGGTACAGCTGTACCTCTCCCCTGTGTCCCACCCCCGCTGTATATCTGTTCTGTTGTTACCCCTGAAAAGCACTCCGTTATGCAGTTGTACCATTTTATACTTCTGCAAAGCACGCCCTTATGTATCTGTATTGTTGTGTACCTCTCTCCATTGCTTTTCAAAGCTAGGTCTGCCCTCAATAAATAATACTTGCATATGCAATTTGGTAACTCAGTGTTTTTCTATGTGCTGTAAAACTGTAACTTTCACAAACAATTTATTTGCGAGGGGTTGCATGGGTGATGTTGTAGGCCTCTATATTGGTGGTGACATTGTTCATGGTTGAGGGCTGTGTGAGTGATCTTTTGCACCAGTGTTTTTTTTAACATAGTTTATTTGTGATAGTGCGTGCTGTCACTAAGTCCCCCGTCAAAGCCTCACAGAGGATAATGGTGTCTCACCGGGGGCCGGGTGCTGCCACAAGCCAGGTGATACTGGCCCAAAGGTGGAGTTGGCAGGATCACTGGCTACCCACATCATGCCACCTGTGTGAGGCAGGGGATCTCCACAGGGTGCCGTTATGTAATGTTGTTGCTTTAAGGGATTGGGAGTTCTGCTAGAGAGGTTTGCCACAGGCCTCCGGGCAGGAGAGTTGACTATTAACATTTCCCGGGGGGTGGGAGGGGGTGCCAGATGGTTGTTCTTGGTGGGTGCCCAGGCCCCAGAACACCCGCATACTCGGCACCCCTTCCTCCGGGAAGCAGAAACAGTGCCTCAATCCATGAAATAACACCATTGCACTAGAGCACTTACCTGGCATCGAATGTCGTAGCATTTATTCGGCAGGATCTACTTACTACCTGCTCACGAAATGTAGAAAGACCTGGCATGGAGTCAAAGTGGTCCGTGTAGAGGAGGGTGTCACAGGAAGCTGTCAGATTGTCCACGAAGGATTGCGCGAGCATTCATGTTTACATGCTGTGCAGACAATGTGGAAAACTAGGATAGTGGTCCAGTATCTTGATACAATGGCCCATGACCGCATGTCCTGCCTCATGATACTCCGCTGGAAAAACTCCTTTTTCCAACACACAATAACCAATCAGATGTGCTCCCAATGAGACTGGTAAAAGGGAATCCTGTATTGCCCTACTTGCAGGCATGGTCAGGGGATAAAAAAGGGTGGCCAAGAAAAGGGCGTGTGGGCTTTTGTGGAAGAGCGAAACAAGAGAAGAGAGGCGAGAGGTAGAAGGATAAAGGGGGTTGGAGGAACGGAGCTAAAGACTGGAGAGAGGAGAGAGGAGGAGGAGGAGGTCAATGAAACCTGAGTGGTGAAGCTTAAGAGGAGGGAGAAAGAGGGGAATAAGATTGGAGAGGAGGAGGAGATTGAGAAGGAGGACAATAAGAAGGAGGCGGCTAAGAGGAGAGAGGAGGAAGTAAACATACTGAACATAGACTGGAGGAGAACACCAGGCAGAAATGTGATAGCAGGAATAGGTGGACAGATGTGATGAAAGCAAGTAGGCGAAGAAGGTGCTTGGAGAAGCCAAAGAAACATCAGGATGTGCGTGGGATACATAAAGAGGGAGTGACCAAGGAAGTAGAGAAACATCAGGTGTAGGTGGGGAAGGAAATATTCTAGTCGTGCACTACACATGGTGAGCTCACAGTGGGTGGAGCAATGAACATGAAGCAAGGTGTTGAGGAGGTGCAGGAGAAGTGAGGGAACCACATGTATTAGGCTGTGGTGAGGCTTCGAGGAGGAGGGAGAATGGGCTGGAAGCAGTGCTTAATTTGTAAAGAAATAAGTGCCAGGGCTCAAATATTTTCTAACATGCCCATGACACGACAGGATGGGCTGCTCCCCACTCACTGTTGCAACCACCCATGGCTGCTTCTCATGCTGTCAACATATATGGGGTTGAAGCTGCAACTCCCACTGGCTAGTGTGTTTAATGGCTGTACTCTGTCACTACGGCAGATGTATGATTTACAAATATCAATTAACATACACATTAAATGGTTCCATGTGTTGATATCCCCGCAAAAATATCGTGATACAAAAATATTGCCATATTTTTGCAGCAACATTGACCCATGGACCCTGCGGGGGGCATCCCCGCAACCACCACATTATTTTAAAATGTGCGGGGGACACCCCCGCAACACATGCTCCCACAAATTATCCCCCCCAAAAATATCGCCTATAGCGAGACAAATGGCCATATGTACGGCAATATTTTTGGTGGGGATATTTTGTAGGGATAACCATTAAATAACATACTTGTTGTGTCTTGACATGAGACAAATGTTTAAGTGTGTCTTTGAACACAAACATTATTTACGTTTTGCTCTGATTCTATAGGTGTTTATTACGTGATTGGCAGCTACAAAGATAACGTTGCCAAAACACCACATCTTAAACAAGCTTAGTCTGAGACAATACGTGCACGGGGCTCAGAAATAAGTTTCAGCGCTGAGCCCTGGCAAACACCCCCACAAATTAATCGCTGGCTGGCAGGCTCTAGTGCGAGGACGTTAGGGAGGTGGCAAGAGACCTGATAGATAAGCCAGGGAAAATAGTTGTTAACTTCTCCTATGCTAAACCCCTGGGCTTCCTAGTCAGAAGTGGGTCTGTCCCCTACACTCTCGGGAGGATAGCTCAGGGGCAACAAGCTTGCCTTGGACGCAAGACGGTGTGGAACAACACAGGTTCGATCTCCAGATCCGCGCTTAGAAAACTTTAGGTATTAAGTGCTTTATAAATAACCAATCATATCATACATGTTGCACCACCAGCACAGGATCAGTTCAGTAGACCTGTTCTCTGAACCAGAAACCAAGGGATGAAGTCTTCCTACTGTACCAAAGCATGCAGAGATGCCTCCAGAAGCAAGAACATCCAGAGAGATCCTCTTGTCCAAACCAAAGAACGGAGAGGTTCTTACGGGCAGAAAAAATATTAAATGAGTTTCTTATATCACGCTTCAGCCTCTAATTAAGCACAGACCAGGTATCGAACCTGTGTTACCAAGACTAGCATGTTGCCCCTGTGCTATCCTTCCGGGACAACAACAAGTGTCTCTCTTAATGTATGGACTTTAGTATTTGAGTTGGGACTGGCCCTGTCTTTCCATAGCAAGTGAATTTGTGTTTCAAAACTTTGTATTTCAGCTAAGGCCATCGACAAGCATGGACCTATGCAACTCCCGGGAAGGAGCCCGACAGGGCTTGGAAAGGACCTGCTTGCATTGTATTATAATTTCAAATACACTTATTTAATCCACCATCCCAAGGCTCAAGGTTGGGGTGGTGGTCGGGGGCGGGGAGGCGAATATTCTTGGGTCTTCTATAAAAGACAATTGAGTCAGAGACTGGCTCCCGTCCCCGTCTTGGTTCCATGGTCACTTCATGACAGTGCATGATGTTTTGCCAATAGAGTTGCAGTCCTGCTTATTTGTCACAGCGTTCATACTTGCTTGTTTGGCGGGGAGGGGTGTGGTGGGGGGGTTTCTCTCATATATTCATTTGGTATTAAGACAATTCATTCGATTTACCAGACTCTTTGTCGGTGTCCAAATACGTGAGCAGGCTCTGTGTGGCAGACATTGTGAGAAATAACGAAGAAAAGAGTATGTTGTAATGTTATTCTTTGGCGAAGAGAGTGTGTGTGTGCGTGCTGCATACAACTTTTCAAACAAGATATAGATCAATCAGACTGTACATTTTTTGGGAAAATTGTGTGAGAAGATCTTAGTTTCTTGCTTACCGTCATTTTCAAACTCTTCCCAACACCCCTTGCCTCACCAACCTCCTCCCTGAGCTCCTAAGTGTTGTGATTGAATACTCTACCTTATCTGATAGCATTGGAGGTTTTTTCTGTTTCTGCTGCTTCCGCACTTGGAATGATTTTTGGACACTTTTTGGGATGCTTTGCTGCTTTGACACTAGGATTGAATTTTGGATACTTTCTGGGTCGCTTTGCTGCTTTGACACTAGGATTGATTTTTGGGCACTTTTTGGGACGCTTTGCTGTTTCAACATTCAGATTAATTTTGGACATTTTCTGGGACGATTGCTGTTTTCAACACTTGAATTGGTTTCTGGACATATTGGTACACTCCTCCTTCGTTGCATCCTGTTCTCATTTCTTCACCAGAATACCATTAGTTTGCAGGTATACTTCTTCACGGAGCAGGTAAGAGTGGGTAGTCGTGGGTGATGATTGCTGTATTCTGGCATTTCCTGGCTGCATATTCTGAACTATTGTATTGTTCTTTGTTCCTCTAGCTCTGTCGTTGTTACTCCTGCCTTTTCACTAAAGCCCCAGCCTGACTGGTGTATTAAGTCTCTGCAGGCTGAGCTCTTGGAGGGATAGTCTTTTATACATCTCGTTCACGACTTTCACATTCAAGAGTGAAGGAACACCCGAAGTGGGTGTGTTATCTGCAGCATCTTGGATTATATATCTCTGGTTGTGACACTGTGCCACTTGACAACTATGCAAGAAATGGATCACCTTCATGCTTAACAGTAATCCTAAAGACACTTGACAGCTATGCAAGACATGGATCACCTTCATGATGACAGTAATCCCAAAGACATTGGGCCACTTGACAGCTATGCAAGACATGGATCACCTTCATGGTTAACAGTAATCCCAAAGACATTTGACAGCTATGCAAGACATGGATCACCTCCATGGATCAGTAATCCCAAAGACACTGGGCCACTTGACAACTATGCAAGAAATGGATCACCTTCTTCTTTGTGCAGAATTAAGCTTAGTCTAGCATCAAGAAATGAAACAACTACAAACACTTTTAAAATCATTGATCCCCTCTAATCATCTTACTGCATCTTTGTTTATTGTGCCGATTGGTTTATACAAACCTTTATAAAACATTTAAACAATCAATAAAATTACAATAATGAACTAAAATAAATATTAAACATGCTTATAAAGTATATGATCCTGTCATTGGCAATCGAAAAGGGCAGTTTAATTTGTAGTAGTTCAGTATTATCACCTCTGGATTTTTCTGGAAAGAGCCATTTTTGTGCTTTGTAAACACACAAAGGATTCAAGCTGCTTGTTTAGGTCAACCCTCATGCTTGGTTTGTTGAGTTGAGCATGGATGACTGGTGCATTGAAGCACTTCCTTTATCAATATATTTTATTGGAACTCTTACAAATTTTGTGAGTACTTTCGATAAGATGGTTGTGCATTATTAGGTAATCCCATATACCTCATTCATAGCAAGGATGTAAGTGCAATTTACAAATGGAAACATGTCTTTTCATGTGCACTAGGAATGGCAAACTCGCCATGGGCATTGTACCATGTGTGGCCCGATTCCCAAAGATTGGCATTGGAACAAATTAGATGTACGTGAGCAGCTCAAATTCGAACCTGTTAACTTACATCTGATTCACAAAGCCTGCAACTGGAGCAAATTTGGAGATGTCTTTTGAATGAGGTCCAGAACCTCCCGTGCAACTCATTACTCAAGGTTTGCACCCTTGAATAAAAGCACGTTGAGAAGGGATGGGCATGCAGACTTCTGTCAGGAACTTCCACTTTTAGCTTAGAGATGTCAAACACAATCTTCGAGGAATACCATATTGTATAATGATGATGATAGTTCTTTGTCAGCCAGATCTTTTAAAGGTGATTAGAGATCAACCGTCTGTTGTGCCTCTGACTAAACAGAACAGGAAATCCAACATAACACCAAAGAATATTCGTAGGCGTCCAAAAATCAACTGTACTGTGAAGAAAACAACATGCTAGAAAAGATGTTTTTAAACAAATTTTAGGAAAATATATTTTTCCACATATACAGTAGGAATTATGTCTAAACATGAACCAATGCGATTAATGGATCTGTTCATGAGACCGCTGTCAAGAGACACCAGCCAACGGGAAGGCAGCGCTAACAGCACATGTTGAAATCATAGTGGGTGCTTCAGGACTGAAACTCAAGCAGCCTGCCATCCTTGTTTCAATCAGGTATTCATTGCTGTCACCATTTTGAATTGTGATATTTTCTTCCATCATACAATTATTTTAGACTACACTGGCTTCACTCCCACCTACCGACTACCTCATCACTGTGGCCCTTAACCATGCTTGCCCTTACCTCTGTTTCCCCTGTCCCCACTCCTGCCTCATTTGCTCCAATTCTCCTTACATGCTGCATCAGTATGCCACTCCTTTGCTCTCCCATCCGTTCCCCCCAACACATGGCCCGCTGCTCCAGTCATTGGGCCTCATTACGCGGTTGGTGGTAAGGGATTACCGGCACTGGTAAGGGCACCGGTGCCGGTAATCCCTTACCACCCTATTCCGAGGTGCCTTAGTGGGTCCCTTCCTTAACGCCTGGTTTTACCAGGTGTTAAGGACGGGAGCCGTTAATGGACTTCACAGCTAATAACGGTACTGCAAATTGCGGTACCGTTATTAGCTCCATCCCCATTCCCATTGAGCCCTATGGGGGCTCGAATGGGAATGGGGAATGGTTCCCGGAATGGGGACTTACCGGGTCCTCCAAGGTTGGAATGACTCGGTAAGTCCCTATTTCGGGAACCTGGACCCGGAATGCAATAAGGGGGTAGCCATGGTGCTAGTAGCACCATGGCTACCCCCTACCGTGTAATGAGGCCCATTGTCTTTCCACCTCCCTCTTTTGCTGGATGCATCCCTTCTCAGGTGGGAGCCCCGCTTTAACTGCCCAGGCCTTTTTACTCACCCAACACCCTACCTGCCCTCAGCATTCAGCCTAACATGCTTCTGGCCGGCATCCACCCATCCCCTCGCAAACGCACACGTTTCATTTAGTAAACTTTCTGTTTCACCAAGGAAGGTTCCTGGCGAATTGACTTGAATGACTATTGCATTCATTAATTCGACAATGAAATACAACACAATAAAAGCAGGCATAAATAGCTGCTTGAGATGTTCAAGTTGGTACGATGTTCATTCATTGACAGTGTTTTTTTCGATGGGTTTTTTGCAGATTTTTCTCTCGAAGAAACTGATTGAAAAATGTAGGGGTTGTTTGTTTGTTTATTCATTTGATAATGCGCACCAAACCCTTGGGTAGCTGGGCGCAGCAGTACAAGAAGTCTCAAAGCTTAGTTACAGTGCTTATCACAGGCATATACATGCATGTACATACATACGATGGTATACACCAAATTGTTCGTTTACAATTGTTCGAATGAACAATTGACCGATTTTAAAGGGTCACAATTGACCTTTTCACAATTGACCGTATATATATATAGGGTTTTGGGGGGTTTTGTGTTGGTTGGGGGGTTGTGGGGGGTTTCTCCCCGCATATATGTTACAATTGACCTTCACAATTTGGTCAATTGTGAAAAGGTCAATTGTAATTCGAACAATTGTGAAATGAACAATTTGCATACAACCCATACAATACAGTGCATATAATTTGCATGTCAAGGAACATATAGATCTACATACATGTATACAGTACAGTACATATTGTTGCATATGCTTTATGGGCATACCTGCAACCAGGGAATGCATGGTCAGGTGCAATAGTTGTGGTAGTCGTGTCTGGTGGGTCAAGTAGCAATAGGGATAAAGGTGGGAGCGGTTATGAGTCGTTGATGCGAAGCCATTTGAGTGCATTATGTCTAAATTTGGGGTAAGGTTGTTGTAGTCTGGGGTTGGGATTAGTCTGTTGTCAGTATTAGTGTACAATTCATAGGGGACGGGGGGTTGGGCGGAACCCCCAAAAATAAAAAATACATGTTTTAATGAGTTTTTTCGATAAAAGATTTTCCGAAAAAAAAAACATTTAAAAAACACTGTTGATGAATGAACATAGAATCGTTCAAGTTGTGGTATGAATTCTGGAGGTGAAGCACCTGGGTGCTACTGTCAGTCAGCAGCCAGACCATTATTGTGTCATCAATCGGGTTATAGGCGCTCGACAAATGGAAACGAAGAACGCATCGTCAAAGAGTCCTCTTCAGGGACCAATTCGTGTGGGGGTATGTAGTCTAAACATAGTGAGAAAAGCCGTAAAACGTATTGCTACTACTAATGTGATTAGTGTGACTAAATTGCATTATAACACAACAAGCACACCACTTTTCCGGTCCTGCACTTTGCTTTTGCAAATTATATATATATATATATCAGGCTTAAGTCCAATTTATTCGCTTGACATTAAGAAAAACTGCAACTTCCAGAATGCATTTGTTTATTAAATGAAAGTGCAGTACTGGAAATAGGATCTCCAGGTGACCTGAATTCATTGGACACACTACATTTTATATAAACGTAGTGACCGCAATTAATCGCTTATCATTTAAAACTTATTTTTCATTACTTTCTTGTAAAAGGAAATTGTGTAGGAGCCTTGATAGTAAGGTTGAGGTAGTGTAATACGGGGAGCGGGGAGCGTGTGCCAGATAACATTTAGACATTTTAATGTAACAATTATTTCAGTTTGAGGCAGTTGAGTATGTATTGTACGTCAAAAGAAAACAACACTCTTTATTTGGGATCTAGGAAGCAGTATTGCTTTAAAAATCTAGTTTTGTGATTTTGGGGGTCCTTCAAGGGCACACTATGGCTTTCATGGCCGATTATTTTGTTGGGGCCCCAGGAACAATATTTTCAGCCACCCCCCTTTTCGAAACACTTCTCGCGGTAAGATAAGCAAACCAATGATCCACAAAATAAACACACCTTTGTTTAGGTAACGAGACAAAGACAGAGACATTAATCAGAATGCATTCAGTAGCAGCAATCATGCGGTTGCGTGAGTGTCCTAAGAGAACAAACACCACCTCCCAAGAGCAGACATCGGGAGAGGCCAGGTGCTGAGAGAGCACGGGTGTGGTGTGCACTCAGCGCAACACACCCGCATGCCTCTCTCCTTACACACAAGATAGGCAGCTGAACTCCTGACAATCGGATAGCAGGCTACGGATCTCACATTGCACAAAACATTGCACAAACCCTACAGCTGTAGTTGCGCATATTCACAAACCAGTCAAATCCCCACAGGTTTCTTGATGCTGAGGTACACAACTAGGTTTGGGTGACCACTGCGGATGGCCTAGTGGGGAAGTTGTCAGCTGTGAAATCGATCTGATTCGACTTATTTTAATTTTTTTAAAGATGGTTTTAGAAAAATAATTTGTTACAATATAATTAAAGATGACAGCAAACGGCACCACTACCTTGTGTTCTATAGAAACACTTGTGTTTAGGCGCGTTATAAATGACTTATATCATATCATGTATATCCAGGACAACTCGTCCTACTGATCCAGAAATGTTCCCCGTCTTTCTTTGAACGAGTTTTACAATGAAAGAGTAACCCTTTCCATTGCATCCAACTCAGACCTTTTGACATTCAGTTGTCTATTGGAGGGTACTTCTTGCTCTGACAGTCACAATAGATAAACATTCTACAATCTTCCAGGGTCTTATTGATACACATAATGGAGCTTTGCGTTCCACTTTTTTCCGGAGTCACTAAAACAATGTAGGCATAGTAGCTGCATTCTTAAACTAACTTCCCTATTTACCAAATAATGGGATCTTAACAAAGTATGTTCTAAAATTAAGTGCTCCTAGAAATAGGCTAGCCATGTTCTTAAGGTAATCACAAAAGTGTGCATATTTTGGGCTGGACAAGAATGCTAGTTTTACTTTATGGAGGCTAACTTACACTATAATGATGCATGATTAGTGTGGTGTGGATGTACTCATGCAAAAGTTGAGCAAAAAGTGACAGTGATACATAAATGTATTTCTGATGTTGCACATTATGGCAAGGTGGTATTTTATATTTCAAAAACAAAATTATTTACTCACCAAAAATGAAGTTGTGAGATTAGAAATGAATCTGATCTGTTCTGTCTACAATTTGTTGGTCTTGATCTTTTTGTATTAGATTACGGTTACCTCCTGCGTGATCAAGACCGTACCAGGTACCCTTATATAGTAGAGAGTATATAATGATTGTTCCATGTGGAATGTAATGTAAAAGATAGTTTAACATGTGTGTCTGCCTCGGTAATCGCAAAATGTTATCCTAGACGGGGAAATCCATTAATATCAAATACTGTCAATGACCTCTCTTCAGAGACCCTTACACACTTTGGCACATCTAATGGAAAATAATCCATTTAATCAACAGGAATAATTTCCAAAATCATGTCTTGGAATCAGTGTCTTCACAAATTCGTGATCTGAATTGAGAGATTTTGGTTGTCATAAATTTGATGTAATGATGACTTCAATCTTCAGAAATTCCTTTGCATTCTGTTTCTCGTAAAAAATGCTGCCCGCCCCCCACTGTGAATGCATGGACTTAACATGCTAAAATGAAAGAAAAATGGGACTCAGCGAGCTACTCACAATTGTGCATGAAACATCAAGAGATCTCCGTGATTGGGGGTTTCTATAAATTCTGAAATGAAAATGTGTTTGACACAGAATCTAAAATGAATTGATTACCTGATCTCATAAGTCAAATATATTGAATGTTAGTTGCTGGGCTTTGTTATTACAATTCCGAAGTTTTAGCGGATTTGTTTAAAGAAAGAAGAGGTTGGGCTTTTCTTAGCTGACATGGAGCAACAGGACATTTCTGCAAGTGGGAATTTTGTTAATCAATCATGATGTATTAACATGTACATGTTACTCAAAGACAATGCTTACTACTCACTCTGCATTTTCATTGCGGTTGTGCTAATTCAGAGGATTGGAGAGTTGATTATTGATATCCCCTATGAAAGATGGGCCAAACAAGGATGAATCTTGCTGTATTAGTGGTTAGGTATAATTAAATCAGCTTTGTATTGCATAACCAACATTGCACACTCTGGGAAATACATTTTAAACGTTGGATGAATAGAACATGAATTCTAATCCAAAGCCTTCATGTGGCTTTGCTGATCAATAAATCAGCACACATGCAAATGTTTATCTTTGGTTATTTGTCTAGTATAAAAAGGAACATGTTTAATCCTGCGTTAGGGTAAATCCAAGCACAAGCAAATCTACATTTGTCCTGTAAAAATTACAAGATTATTGTTTTAACTGTTTCACAGCTCTTAGGATGTATGTACAAACACTTCCTAACTTCCATATGAAATCATTCAAGCAGCACCAAAGCAGTGAAAGGGCTTTATTGAAGTATCCGCAATACATGGTGTTATGCACCCCAATTTCAATCGAAAACGAGAGTTATTGCAGGGATTACAGAGGAGTGGGTTTAACATCCAATAAACTAATTTACTCCATGTTTATTATGATGTTCAAAGCGGGAATGCTGAACTCCAAAAAATGACCGGCCTCTGATGTGCCTCTGGTGGACTAATGGTGACCAGAGAAACAAGCATTGGCTAAACCTACAGTTTTGGCCTCTGTGTCCCACCAGATAGGAAGATGCATGGTATATTTACCATTCAAAGATGTCTGGCTTGTTTCCAGAGAGCTTCCTGAGACACGGTCATCCAAGATGGCAACCTCCATGGTAGAGTTCACTCAAAATCAAAGAGTTCCGAGATAGGCAGGAATGGGTGGGATTAGCCATAGGGTTTAAATTGGCTAGGGGCAGGGAATTGGTGGGTTTATAACTGTGTATCCCGCCTCAAAAGTCATCACCATTGAAAAAGCATTTCAGACTTTCATTCAAAACCCATATTTGAAGCTCTTATGTGAATGACAATAGTTTCGGCTTTAAAGATAGCGCTTTCAGTGCCACCTAATAGCCCAAACTAAAAGGAGGCAAGGTTGAAAGCATTGGAAATTACTTCAGATCAGAAATGTCTGAAAAGAAATATATTCAACACAGTTTCAGATCACCAAAGGTATAGAACCATAGATGGGACATATTTCATAGAGCATTTATCTGTCAGTTTTTGTACCCCGCATGACTCTTCTTTAGTCTGCATGCCGGTGCAAAACCTTGAACTATCAAGGCATCCATTGCAGAGATCTGAGTGCAACCTGAAGGTCACGGGTTCAAATCTCAGTGGAGACTACCCCGCATCTCATCATGTCCGTTGTCATAAAAGTTCCATCTCTTTGCATTTCACGCCTCGGTATTTCAGAGGAGATCTAAAATACAGCTGTCATAAGTTTTCGTTTTCCTTCTTAGCCAATAAATATGACTCCTTTACGGTTTTCTTCAATGTAAGTGTATTTGTTTGTGCTGTGTTTCCCCCAGGGAAGGTCTCAGTGTGATGTACTGTATATTTTGAATTTTATGAGTGTTTTTATTACATTTGTTTTGAGGGTGTCATTGTCATTCTACATTGCACAGGAAGTGTCATTCTATTTCCATTTTTAGTAAAACACCAGTTCCTAGAAAACCTTTGCTTCCATCAGAAACTGACATGTGGTAGTTCAAATCTACTTGATCTTTCTTTTGGCCAACATTTTCCTCAGAATTCGATAATTAGGGAGACCTCTGCAAGCACATCTGGATTTGAGCTGTGGGGGGCCATCTTGAATTTGTACCTTCTTCATGTTGCCTCCTCTTGGCTTTAGATCCGGGGTCTACAACCTTTGACTGTGAAGATGTTTTGAACCAGGCAATTTAATGGCGAGACATCACAGGCTGCATAGTCCAAAACACATGGAGAGACACAGGTTGCGGACCCTCCTTTGGTTCCACATAGCGGAACCATGTTCATAACATGTTGTTCTGATCCAGCTGTCCCTAAATCAGTAGATAAGAAAAGATCGGACGTGGGTTGTTTGCTAAATGATGCACAACTAGTTTCCAGGCTGAATTCAGGAGCTGGGAATCCTACATTTTGGGATTAATGTCTGAGCATTAGCCAAGTGTAGGAATGATGCCTCCTTCCGCAGCATCTTCCTCAGGCTCTGTGTGTGTCATAAAAAGCTGCACTGCTGGGTAAACAAGATCAGGCCTAGCCGTAGCACCACCCATAAGCCAAAACTATTGCAATACGGATTAATGGCATATGAGGAGATGCAAAGAGCTTGTAGGTGTTCTTTGGTTATTTCCCACCCATTGCCTCCCCATGGCCATGCTAATCCCTATGGCCATTGCCACCCAGTTACTGCATCTCCCCGCCCAAAACACCTCCTCATGGGAACTCTTTGAGCTTGCTTTAATCAAGCCTTGCCATCAACTTTGTACTCAGTGCCTGCCAGTGCCTTTTCAAAGCAGTCTTCTGAGAGTTAAGGACTTAATTGGAGCTGTAACTCTGCTACTGGTGTAACATGTCTCAACCAGGTCTGCATGCAGCCTCTCGAATTATAAGCACTGTGTGCGCCCTTCACTGAAGTTCTGTTAAAAGCAAGCATTGGCAAAGCCAACAGTTTTGGCTTGTGTATAGGTATTCGACATTTGCTAGGTACTGCTATTCGATGTACAGGTACTCACAAATATTTGCACCTGCTTCCAACAATGGCCAATTAATACTACTATGGCAGTGCCTGACATGTGCCTTTCCCGTGCTTACACAGCCCAACACTATTGGCATTGACAATGCTTGTTTTTAAACGCCTAGCAATGTTTTTGCTGGGCTGTTCCGTTAGGCTTTCTCACTTTGCATGGGTTGCCTTCCTTTGATTTCAAATGTAGCAATTCATCCCATCTGTTGAAATCTGGAAGTATGTATTGTTTAATTAAGGTTGTCAACTTCTCAAATCTTAATTCACAAAGTGCCGAGCTCTCAAGTTTCCCCATGCCATGCACGAGAAGGCAACCCAGTCCTGTTTTTTCTTGGAATTCTGGGCATTGTCGGTTTTCTAATTTTAAAACGGGAAAGATAAAACTATAAGTCCCACAATTAAAAAAATAAATAACAGTACTGGGTGGCCATCTTGCGCGTTGCCAGGGGAAACCTAAGCGCTCTGAGCGTGTTTTCTTCCTTGCGTTTGACATTACACTTAATATAGTGAAACAGCCCCCTTTCACTTATGATCCGCTGCTCTTTCTCAAAAAAAAGTAACACGATTGACAAACTGCAACGTTTGACGGATGGAGGGGGGCGTTCTCTGAGAGATGAGCAGTTGGCAGATCCCCAGTGCGTCAGTTTGAGGGGTGACGCATGGCAATATTGCGCGTCGGAGAAATCTCTTCATTCGAATGCTTTCGAAAATCTCCTTCTTAAAAGGGGACATTTTGGGGGCTTCAGGTGCCTATTGCAACTGCTGAAAGGAGGAGGGAGACTCGTATGAGGGGGACCTCCCGTCTATATGTGTCCAGTCGACAGAGCAGTCAAGAAGGTCCATAAGTAGAAGGGGGCACATTGTGCCCTCACCTGTTGCTTCCCCTATTCTTATCCCATAGAATGCTAGTCTAATGGCCCCTGAAGAACCTCAGGGAAATTGCTCTATATTTTACAAAAGGAAAAAAAAGATGTGGGGCGCGCTTGCCAAAGGGTGGGCCTCAGGAAAAAAACTAAAAATCAAAAAAGATCTAACCTAATTCCAATAGAGGCTCCCGAAAATGTCTGCATCACCTCGCGCAACCGAGGAAATGATTGCGCCGCCTGTTGCGCAGAAGCACAAAAACGCCCGAATAAAAAGCCTCGAAGTGTCACTCCTGCTAGGCCATCGCAGGTACACTCTGTGGGTGTAGACTCCAAGGGGCTAAGAGGATGACGAGGAAGCGGCACTTGAAATATGTCCTGAAGACAGAATTGCCAGAATTGCCAGCTCTCCCTGCCCCTTGGCCCACCCCAAGAGGTGTGACGAACCCCAGGGTATTGCCACTGCTTCCGTGGGGGAAGCCCCCCCGCCCCTTGAGGCCAGGGAGTTGAGGCCGCTACCGATATTCTCCCTGGGGGTGGTACTAAATGGGTGGATCTCATGGGGAGGGACCAGTGATGATGGCCCTGGGAGAATGCCGCATTCACTTAACAGGCCTGAACAAAGAATCCAGCCGCTCCAGAAACAAAGAACCACATGGCACTGGCCACAGCCCAGGAGCTTCAATTAAAAAAAAGAACAAAAATTGTATTTTTTATTTTTTATGGGTAGCAAGGGAGACCTCGGGGTGACCCCTGGCGGCTACCAAACGACTTCCCGGAAGAAAGGAGAAAACTACACATATCATAGCATAGATGCAGATGAAGATTAGAAGCTACCATGGAAGTGTCCGTATCCAGAAAGACAGAGATTAGAAGAGGGACATGGTTTTCAAGTAGTGTTGGCAGTAGAGAGCAAAGAAACAAGTGGCTACGGTGTGCAATATATAAATGCCCACTGGTATTATATAGGAAAGGAAGCAACACTGTAGCCAGTGAAACCATGAGAGATGCTTTTTTGAAGATCATACACTTAGAACAAAATCACTTTCAGGGGCCCACCATTTTGAAAGGTTTAGGGACTGGTAATTTAGACAGGTTAGGCAATACAATATTAAAGGAGATGACGATCACACATTGGTTAAGAGCCTATGCTGGGATTTCTGCCCACTCTGCAATTCTGCATTTTACCACTTTCTTTTCTAGTTCTTACCATGAAATAAAATAATCACATTTTATAGAAGTGACTTGCAAAGTACACAAATCAAATAACCCAACATGACCATTTTTAGAAGCAAAAGGTTATAGAAGTGTATTATGCAAATTTGGATTGATTCCCGCTTCAAGGGAAGTATATAGTTACCAGCATTCTAACTGATGTGATCTTAAGTGTTCATCTGAGTTTGCCTTTTATATTTTAAAGCTTTAAATACACCCAAAACAGAGGCGTGTGAAATTATTATTTATAAACGTGTGAGTTAAACCTTTGACTTGTACAAAACGTCAACGTGTTTTTTGTGTCAAATGTCAAATATGCTTGCCAGAGGCCTGCAATATCTGGTCTGCTTTCTTCTGTCAAGAACCCCTTCCACTCAAATGGCCTATATAAAAAGAAAGATGAGGTAATGGGCTAAACAATGTCACCAGCATGTGAGAAGGCAAACCTTTTCACAGAAACACAGTACTGTCAGTGATATAAGATGATTTGTCCAGGATCACTGTATCGTCTCCACTCCTGGCAAAGTCAAGAGATGAGAATTAATGCTTTGGTTCCACAGTCTTGAATTTGGATACCCAATCACCTCTCCAGACTAACTCTTTAATCTCATCGTTGGCTCCTAGGTTTTTCAACCACCTGTCTGAAGAAACCGATTTCTACGCCTTCACTATACGGATGCTATGTTTGTTTTTATATTAACCACTATTCGGTGCAGGTACATTGCTGATAATGGCACCTGTTGTGGTACAAAACAAAGTACATATACATGCATGTTTATCAACTTCAGGCATAGGAAAGGCTGAGTCAGCCTTGCTGGAATTCGTGTTTTGTGATGTTGCATATGAACACATATCTATAATGAGTGCTTGACACACTGAGCTATCTTCTGGACCATTGCAGAAGTGGAATTTATCAATCTGCATTTCAACTTTGACCATTGCACATGGTCGATGTGATCCCCACAGAAAGGTGAGAATGCATCAGGAGTTGTGCCATAGTGGGTGCACAGACTATGTAAGCCACAGTGAACACAGGAAGCATAGCTGGATGAATTGATCAGAGCAGAATGTACTTGTCAACAACATGTTAAAACTGATATAGTATTGTTTCGTCCTCATTGTATATGTTGGCCTATGCCCAGTCGCTTTGCGAGGAAATCCGCATTGCAAGGTCGTAACCTTAAGTTAATCGAGCCTCCATTTTAGGTCAAAGCCGCCATTTTAGTTATTTTTGCAAAGTCACCCCGTGGCCTAAAATGGCCGACCTGTGTTCTCTTGTTCTTACTTTAACCTCTTCAACCTTTGTAGGAGAGTTAATGTCCAACCTGCCTGCAGGCTACGTGTTAGGGTCATGTAGACTTTGTCCTTTGTTCACCTCGGGATCAGGGGATTACTTGAATCGGCGATGTTAACCTACAAGTATACAAGAACAATAACGCTGTTTTAACATGTCATGCGAAACATCTGTTTGACCTGCATTAAAGAAATGTGTAAAGAATGTAAAGTTAAATCCAGAGTATAATAGTGTTTGTTAGCAAATGTATTAAAAAGTATACCGCATGCACGAGATATGTAAATTAGGAATGAACCTGGCGCGACCCTAGCCCAGTACATGATTAACTTGTAGGAGGCTGGACATCGTTATGAAGAGATTGTATAAATATGCTGATGTCCAGCTTGCAATTCCTGTTCACTGCTCACATTGAACCCTGCTTGTGGTCTCTGTGATGTACTGATGGCCAAATAGCTATTTGTGCACTTTGTTTCGTAAACTGTACAGTATTGCAATAAACATTCTGGGAATCTTTACAAGCCCGTGTTGGTGTATTTCTCTTTGCATGGTGTAAAAGCCTTAATATTGTATTTTTCTGATTCCACAAACAGACAGGCAATAGTTTGAGCTTCAGAAGCATGACATAACATATGCTGACGTGTGCTATTTATATTTGGTGAACAATGGAAGCTGACTTCTTTAGATCAGGCAGCCTTATCTCTGGGCCTGATTTTCCAACACCCCTAGCAGCTGACCGAGCCATGATCTGCTCATGTACTACAGGTGCCAACCTCCACCACTGGCCTCTTCAGTGGGAGACCCTGGAGACCTTTAAAACCTATTGCAGTCAAAGGAAAACTCCTCCTTATGCAGTTTGTTTTGTTTCTTTTCTTCTGCTAAAGTGTGGTAGCACCAGGGTTTGGTGTTCAGCCAGCCGACCAGGTTGCTCAGATCGGGGGCGTTATAAGTGGCACATGCCAGTGTTTTGAGCATCCTCAGGTGCTGGCATGTGTTACTTTGTGACACCCAAATAGTGATTCCTGCGGCAATGATTCCAGCAGTCTTGGACAAAGGGCACACAGAGCACCAAGGGGCTTGTAAGACAAAGACACGCCTTCCTGATCTAGAGGCGCGGGTGGACTCCCTGATTGCGCAATGCAGATACTGTCAGGCTGCTAGCAGCACCCCCAAGCCACCCCCGATACAGACACCACAGAGAGTGGAGTAACCATGGCCTTCGCTGAGCATGGTCTTTGGGCCGATTATTCAGAACCGACACTTTTTAGTGATTCAGGATAAATTCTCTAGATATCCTGCTGACAGGTTGGTGAATTACACTTCCGCAGAGATGGTGATTCCGGTCATTGAGAAAATATTTGGAGTCCAGGGGCTGCCACTATCCGTCAGAATGGACAACGGTCCCCTGTTCAAGGAGATAGCATTTGAGAATGTATGGATGGCCCAGACATTGAACAAAAGCGCATTATCCCATGTTGGCAAATGGCGATGTGGAGGGGTTCACGCGCACGCTTAATACGAAGTTCTGGATCGCAATGAAAGATGGAGTAGGTCTTGAAAAAGCGCTAACCGCATTTCTGTTGGCCTTTAAGACGATGCCTCATACATGTTCTGGTTGTCAGAAACAAGCAGTGAGAGAACAATGACAAGGAGTCTAGACGAAGGCACATGGCACTGTCCCAGATTCAGGTGAGAGATACTGGGCCTCATTACAACTCTGGCGGCAGCCGTGCCCTTATTAAAGGCACGGCTGCCGCCGGAGTTGCATTTTTTCCGGCACCCGCAAATGGGCAAGAACCGGGTCATGCCGAGCTGCCCATTGCCCATTTGCGGGTGCCGGAATCAAGGGCCTCCCGATCCCCATTCTGCCCCATAGGGCTGAATGGGGATGGGGAGGTCGGATGCACCTGCACATACAGAGTTGTGCCGGTGCATACGACGTGCACTGCTCACGGGTGCCGTTAAACCTGCCAGGAAAAACCTGGCGGGTAAAACAGCACCCGCGAGCAGAGCACGTAGTATGGCGGTCCAGGAACTATAGTACCGGCATGCTTACTGGTACCGTAGTTCCCGGACCGCCATGCTTGTAACGAGGCCCACTGTGTTCTTGTGGAACAGGAAGATCACACAAAAGGTAGAACTCCCCCACAAAGTGGCCCCCTCGACAATTACCAAAAGAAAAGGATCCATGATCATGGCCTGGAGGAGAGGTGAAGTGGTTACTCAGAACTCCACCTGGTTTAAAAAGATGATTCCTAGAGCCCCAGAGGAGCTCACCAGGAGTGACAATAAGGAAGAGCAGAGAGTTCCAGATAGTGATGGAAGTGAGGACCACCGACGCTATGCGCATAGGCGCTAAGTGAGGCCAATGCTGGGCGAGAGGACCAGGAGGTGAGACCTGTGAACATGGAAGGATGTTGGCACGGTTGGATGACTTTTTAGTGGAGAATATGACTGAGAGGAACGTCGAGACACTGAGAAGAATGTCATCAGCCGCACCACTTTCGTTTGTTAACTATTGTGTTTGTTATGTTGTGCATTGTGTGGCTGGTAAGGGATGTGGTAGGGTCCGCACCTATGTGATGTAAAGTAGGGGGTATGTGTGCTTGAATTAAGAGCCCGCCTCTGCGAGGGGCGGGCACTTGATCACCATCGACCGTGTGGTGCCCTTCTTTAGGCCCGAAGATCTCTTAGCCTATTACAGCATCTTGCTCCAATCGTTTTAACTTCTGTCATGGAAATGAAAGACAGACTCCACATTACTGCAGTCGACCAATTCCATGGTGACCATCAATAATGTGGCCATCTTTGATATCGTTTTTTTTTTTCATTTTGAACTATGTGGGCTCCATTTGTGTTCACAAAAAATTCCTTACCATCCCGGACCACTTGCTTTGGTGTTACCAGAAGTAATTATGCATTTAACTGGAGTAGAGTGTTAAACAGATACACACCCATCCCAAAAATATATGATCAAACGTGAAGAATGAGTTTGAATTTCTGAGGTCCTCTCCCTCTAACATACAGCTCGAGCAGCCTACTGGGGAGACACCTTCCATCCCAAATGACCAGTGCACCACTGACCGGTTGCTTGCATCAGTTCCGCCCCTGAAGACTGGGAAATAAAGAACTACGCACAGTATGTTACAAGACTTTTACAGCATGCTGGTTGCCTGTGCCTGTCTGGCATGTAGGGAGCACACTGTACCTGAGACACGCGGATTCGTCTGAATTTCCTGTTTACACGCACACTGGAGAACCAATAGATGTTTTTTTTCCTCAAGCTGAAAGAAAAGCTTACCATATTACCTCAAAACCACGTGATTTACTGCTACTGAGGCGAGCATTACTGCCAGCCCAATCATGGGGCACATATGCAATGAAAACAAAGGCCAGATTGTATTTTCTATTTTATCGTTGTAGGGCACAAATTGTACACAAGATACTTCTGAGCGCGTAAGGAGGAAAGGCGTATAGAAAGGAAGCAACGACTCAGTTTAAAAAAGGGCAAAATATTTTTAAGGATGTAGGATTTCAATACTGTTGTTACGACAGACACAAGAAACTAGCATTGGCAAAGTCAACAGTTTTGGTTTTGTGTAGGCACAGGCAAGGCTTTTACCAGGCATGATGGCTGCAAAATTGTGAGTACCTCAACATATGATCACTGTGCGACTAGCACATGCCTATTTAATACCTATACACAAGCCAAAACCGATGGTTTTGGCAATGCCTGTTTTTAACCAGACTTTGTAGCAAGGACACATTTACTGCCTATAAATCAAGTGGCTAAAGGCACACCTAGTTATGACTTTTTGATTACGGCAGTAGCGCATTTATAGCTGCAATGAATCCATTATCTCTCTGAAGACTGCTTTGAAAGAAAACTGGCAGGCACTTAGAGCAAAATGTTTGATGGTAAGGCTTGATGAAGCTCGGTCAAACCGATCCCAGAAGGATGTGTTTTGGGCAGAGAGCGGGGCAGGTTGTGGGTGGGAATTGCCATATGAATTAGGATGGCCCAGGGCAGCCAATGAGTGGGTAAATAACCATCCACAAGCTGTGTGCCTGTCCTCGCATCTCATCTTCTTTCTACCTTTTAAAGTACACTGCTGCTTTCTGAAGCTGGCTCCACACTCAGTAAATACCCTAATTATAATAGCTGTACTCCACAACAATAGTTTCGGCTTACAGGTGGTGCTTTAGCGCCATGTACTATGCAAAACTAAAAATGGGAGCACAAATAAAAGTGTTCGTGTAACATGGCGTGTTTTTGGTATGAGCCCTCTGGATGTTTGAGCTTATCCCTCTGCTGAGGGCTAAGACGTTTTCTCCATAGAATGGTCTTTGGGTTTAGAGTATAGTTGGGGAATGTCACCCCTTAAGTTTGTTATTTTGTTTTGGTGTTTCACAAGGATGGCATGCTGCCTTCTGGCTGGTTGTAGCTGGTTGAAATACCTATGCAGGTAGCAATGCTGGAAAGAAGCATTGTCAAGACAACGACAGTAAACAGGGCAAGCATCAGTGCACCACTGGTACTCTGCTGGGGCCCTGGGCCCCAACTCAAAAAGGCCAGTGAAAAGGCCCAAATCCCTCAAATGTCATCTTCTGTAGGCACGATACTTGGGTGGCCCGGAGAAGACACCCTGAGACCACTGCCCTGCACCTGCTCCCCATGGGAAACCTACCCACCTTGCCAGTGCTCCTTTCATGTTCCTGTAGTATTGTGAAGCAAGCACTGGCACAACCAACAGTTTGGGCTTTTTGTGTAGGCATGGGTCAAGCATTTGCCAGGCACTGCCATAATGGTCCTACCTGGCCAAATGATAGTAAAAGCTGCAACATTACATTACTTCGAACTATGGGACATGCAAGTCATGCCATTTATGGATCAAGATCCATTATATACCTGGGCCCGTGGCACAAAGATTTCGACTATTGATTATATTGTAATCTCAGGGGCCTTAGCAAACACATCATCAATGTGTAACATCATACCTACCCACCTAAGTGATCATTGCATTTTGGAGTGTAGGCTGGATTGTAATCTTCCAGTATACAATTCTGTACCTGCATTGTCATTATTGGAATTAGATTGTAAAGCCATCTCTATTAGATGGAACTCAGGTTTATATAGGCACTTAAACTATCTGGTAAATAGGGACATAGTTAAAACGAACACTCGAATGATGTCCAAAAAAGAATTGAACTCATGCGAAAAGAAGAACGAACTCATGATACACAGTCACATGGAATCATTAGCAGCTCGAAGAAAAACCGAAAAACATATAAACTCTGCGAGTGCTTACAATGTAGCAATCGTTGCAAGGAAAAAACAGAAAAACTTTGATTTACGTAAACTGTCTGAAAACTATAAATCCATAATGTCCTATGCCAATGAAAAAAAGGCAATTTTGATCAGTTACAAAAACGATCTTAAACAATTTAAGATTATTAAATATATCAAATCAAATCAGAAAATGATCCAAGACTTGATTAAGAAAAATTCAAGGGAAGTGTGGAGGGCATTAAAAGATCCATTGTTGAAGGGTACCTCGTTGTTATGTTCAGCGGTGAGTGGAGAGGTCTGGATTGAACTATATCGGAAGAAATATGCCATGCCCCTAAAATTTAGCAAAACTCAATGTCCAGACTTCATGATAGATCTCCCCGGCCACTGCCCTTGGAGCATAGGTGATATCGAACAGGTAATAAGGAAGCTGAAATCTTCCAAAGCTGCTGGTCCGGATGGGATCCCTCCCTGCGTTATAAAAGATGACCCGAGGCTTTGGTCAGAAATTATATTAAGGCGATTGGAATGCGTATTCCAAACTAAAACTGTACCAGAATCATGGCTATCGGCAATTGTGATACCCGTACATAAAAAAGGAGTGTTGAATGATCCCAACAATTTTAGGCCGATGGCACTCATAGATGTCACAGCGAAGATCTTTGCGGCCTTAATTCTGAAGGATTTAAATGCATTCATTGAAAAACATAAGATCCTGTCTCGATGCCAAACAGGTTTCCGGAAGGGAATGGGCACTCACCTCAATGCTATCATGATGACGCATTTACTGAAGCTCTCTAGGCAGAAAAATCAAGGCCCGATCTATATGGCTCTGCTGGATATATCTGGGGCATTTGACTCTGTAATAAGAGAAATACTGTGGCAAAAAATGGGAGAGTTACACATACCATCTGAACTTATAGCTATGATAGCACTCTTATATACTAATATCTCTTATAGGATAAAGATCGACAATACCGGTCTACTAACTCCTCCGATTGCCACACACATAGGAGTGAAACAAGGATGCAACCTTGCTGCCACGCTCTTTAACTTATATCTTACTGAGATTGATAATATATGGGCCACTTGTAATTCATTTGCGGTTAAACTGGGCGATTTACGTCTTGAATGGCTGGCTTTTGCGGATGATCTGATTTTGTTCGATATAACCCCTTTTGGTCTCCAAAATAAACTGGAATCTCTAGTCAAATTCTGTGATACCCACAATTTGATCTTAAATTCAAAGAAATCTAATATTCTGATCTTTACGAACAAGAGAAAGATCATTAGGTATCAATGGAGTATTAAAGGGCTGCTCATACCCCGTGCTTTGGGTATGCTATATTTAGGGTACAATCTAAATAACTCAGATTCAATTGCTAAATGGCAGGGCGAAATTGCCGTTAAATCAGCCCCACTAATCGCACAGATGAAACTAATATATTTAAAGATCTGTCAATTTTCTCTACTTCCATTGATTGAGTTCTATACACTTAAAGTCGAAGCAATAATCATCTATGGCTTAGACCTATGTTCATTAGAAATTGGGAATATCCTGAATAAAACTCAAGGAAAAATTTGGAAAGAAGTTTTGCATCTACCGTCATCTCTTCCAAATGTAATAATTATCCATGAACTTGGACTTAAGTCTCTTGCATATAGGCATCTATGGCGAAAACTTGATAGTTATGCTAAAATGTTGGACCCTGTGTCAAACTCTTTATATGAAGATCTAGGAAAAATGCTCAAGCATGGCACGCCGAAATCTGTTTATGCTGCTGGTCAATATTGTCAAGAAAATCTGATAGCGATAGCAATGGATACAGAGGACTTAATTAAACGGCCCCAAATTGTGAAGTGCAAACTATTTCAGCATGATTGGGCAATGACAGCCGATAAAATCGGCAATTATCCAGCATACAAGGAAAATGCGAATTTTCGCCATAAGCAGAAACCGCTAATCCCTTATATCGGGCAGGCTCCATGCCAAAAGATACGAACAACATACATGCATTTCAGATTTAATCTGTTCCTAACAAAAGAACGAATAAATTGCTGGCGGAACATCGAATTATCACATGTAGATGCTTGTAGATTCTGTAAGGTTCAATCGATTGAAACTTTGAAGCATCTTGTGATTTATTGCTCCTATTTTGCAAAGGAGCGCCTAAGATACTTAGGTAATTATGTGGATACATCATTAAATCAGAAATCTGAACTACTGTCGTTACAATGTATGTGGGGGTACAGGCAGCCACTGATTATCGACCTATATTTTCTTTTGTCGGTGATAGAGCAGAAGTTGACAAATATCAAAGTTACGTATGAATGAAGATCTATGTTTTGATAACAAATTGCTGATACAAATTGCTAATTGTAATATCACTCTGGAAGGCTCAGGGCTGATCAGATATATTTCAGTTATATGACCTAATGGCTGAATCGAAATTATTCCTATCAAGTTCGTAGTATATTGCTATCTTTATTGTCTTGTATTTTGCATTATATTCTTTTACTTTTTGCTTGTTATGTTTGAACTTGACTCTTATATGACAGAATAAGATTTTAAACCGATGTTGTAAAGATTTTGATATCGAAAAACAACAAGAAATAAAAAAAAAAAATTCAGCTGCAACATTTGTGAGTGTCTGGCCATTTGATAGCTGGAAAATAAATGTTTATCTAATACCTAACACAAGCCGCCTCTGTTGGCTTTTTTAGACATTTTGAGTACACCAGTGGCATATTTAGAGCTGCAATTAAGCCATTAACTCTCGGAAAACGTCCTTGAAGCAGCACTTACAGACACTTGCAGCACAAGGATTTGTGTTACTGCTTGACAAAGCTAGCTCAAAGAAATCCCAGGAGGATTTATTTTGGTTGGAGATGGGTTGATAGTGGATAAGACTAACTATAGGTATTTGAGTGGACATGGGCAGTCAATGGGTGGGTAAATAACCAAACAGCACCCACAAGCTGTGTGTCCCTCCTCACATCTCATCTCCCTTCTAGCTATACTGCAATTCAATAGTTTCGACTTATAGGTGGCACTTTAGCTAATTGCCAAATTAAAAAGGGCCCTCCAAAGCCAGTGCAGGGTTCTTCTCGGAATCATCGAAATCTATACTGCTAGTGCCCAAATTCCCTCTCTCTGCTGCAGTGACCTCTTTGGGTTAAAAGTGGGAGCATGGGGAACAACTGAAGTAATCCAAAATGTGAAGCCTGACAGACTGGTGGGGCAACTCCCACAGAAGTTGGAACAATGGCCTGATCTACCATTGTCAATTATGGATGGAATGCGTTTTTAAAAACGATGGACCTCCCTAGGGTTTTGTATAATTTTGCTAACACCCCTCACTGCATTGAAATGTTTGATCAGGACCACAGATATTAGGCTTTACCAATTTGTTTGATCTCATTAAAGGCTTAGGGTGGAGTGGGCAGAGTTATCAAAACATTCTGACACAGTACAACTCTCAGTGCAGTATACAGTACTGTATGTTATATTATCACTGTGTGCCTGAGCTCCAACACGTGGCAGACTGGCTGAGGGAAAAGGTTCAGACAGCAACTGAGAAACTGGAAATTGATGGTATAACTGGTTGACGACTGGTTCATTGGACATTCTTGAACTGTTGCAGATTGAGTGCAGTACTGGACCCAATCGTGATATTAATAATGGTATTGCGGCCAGGTAAAGAGAGAAATATAACTAAATATAAAATATGTACATGCTATGGGACACAGACTGGTACTACTGTCATATCCCAAATTACATACATGCCTCCCTTCTCCTCGACTCCGCGCCCTGTCACCAACAGAGTACCACAAAATGCTGCTCTATCACCCCTGCTCTTTAAATTCCATATAAGCCCCCTCCGTGCTCTTATCCATTCCCACGGCCTGTCTTGCTACAACTACGCAGATGACACCCAAATCATCTTCAAGATCCCAAAGGACTACTTCAACCCCTCCCCCAACCTTGCCTCATGCCTCACAGAAACGTACCACTGGATGACGGCTAACCACCTCCTTCTTAACCCTGAAAAAACAGAAATCATGATCTGCAGGAAGACTGCCCTCTTCCTCAACCCACCCCTTGGCCATCCTCCCTAGGCCCTCCTCCCCATCTCCATCACAGTAAAGAACCTTGGATGCACCATGGAGGCCGATCTGACACTATCACAACACATCAACTCTGTGTCAAAATCATGCTAGCTATACCTGTGCATTCTGCAACGCATCTTCCCTACCTCACCTACCCTCACGGAGTTGCTGAAATCACGACCGTCGGCCTCTCTCGCCGAGACTATGCCAACTCCCCAACACCTGGGCGCCCCTGCATCCCAACTCAGAAACCTCTGAGTCCAAAACAATGCAGCAATGCTCCTCCTGGCCCTAGGCCCTAGAGAGCACATCACACCTGCCTTCTGTGTCCTACCCTGGCTCCCTGTCTGGGGACGGTCCACCTTCAAGGCTATGAGCATCACCCACTGTGCTCTGCACAACACAGGCCAAGAATATATACAAAATAAGCTCACCTACTAAAGACCCAACAGAAACTTGAAATCAGGCACAGTGCTGCTCTTGGCATCCCTTCCGCCAAATCTACAAGGACAGGGGGAACCTTGTTAGGGGTGACGTCCAGGCAGGCAGAGCCGTGCTAGGAATCAGCAGACACTCAGCTCACGGAAGCCCTAACTCCTTCCCTTGTCCCAAAGAAGTCGAGGTCCACACAAGTAGCAAAATCTCACTGTGGTTTATTACAGACAACAAACACACAGGGGTCATATGCATGGAGGAAAGTCCAGGCACATCTCGCTGCATTCAGGCTCGCAGGCCAGTTTTCATACCTTTTGAGGTCACAATCGGGGTCACTAGTTGGGTGCTTTCCTAAAACCTATTGCTTCTCGGGATAGGTCGCCGAGTGGATGTCCCCATATGGGACCCTATAGAGAAGTAATGTGAGTGGATGAGGCTGTGTCAGGTGGTATGCTTGGATCATCCCTAGAAATTGTTATATGAAATTTGTTACAGTGAGTGGACCCTGTGATTGGTCAGTGACCCCCAACGTCTGTCCCTAGACCCAAGGGTTCTGATTGGCTGGGCTGAGGGCCCCCAGGCCTGGGACAAACTCTGTTCCCAGCCCACGAGACACCTGTTTGTAATACAAGTATACTATATGTCAGCAAGGTGCAACTATGTGTCAGACTTTACAATAATGTGTAGAAGACTAATGCCATGAGAGCGCTCCATTCCCATTGTACAAGAGTCGCTGGAGAGTAGCGAGTTTGTTGCAACCCACTGTCTGGTCGAGGGACGGTTGCTCCTTCCCAGCCTCTGAGTCTTGGCCCAGTATCAGCTCAGCCGAGTCATGTGTTTGAAGACCACTCTTGCGAGCTCAATTGCTTCGAATTAGTCTGTATTTTGTAGGGAATATTCCTTGCTGCAGCCTGTGTCACCTTGGCTCTGCATGTGAAATGTCATTTGCAACATTGTGGCCTTGGCAGTGTTGTTGCTCCTACTGTAGCTGTTCTGCTTGCACAGCATCTTGTGGGCTTGAGATTTCTCTAAGACAATCATGGCCTACTGGATTTCTAAGGCCTAGTCTGGTTTCTATTATGTGTTTTCCATAGTGGCCATAAGTTAGTGTATCATGGCTGCCAGGTCCCTTGAGTGCTCCTGTCATGCCATAGGGTTAGTTGCATGTAAGCATCTGCAAGAATGTACACAAGCTCTTCTGGCGTCTTGCGTTCCTGTGTTGCCGCTATAAGCCTAAGTGGCAAAATAATAAGTGTAGACAGTATGTATATGTCACTGCCCTCTATCTCATAGAGCTGAACGCGTGTGTTCTTCGTGTAGGTTGGGTGTAGGAGTGTCCGAGTGTGCGGATTGCACATGTGCTTCCTGTCTAACATGGTTATATCATCAAGATGTCTCTGACGACTTGCAGCATGGCTTCTTGGTGCTTTAGTCGATTCTGTCCATGTAGCCGGTTCCAGTTCTGTCTTGTGTGTCTTTGTCCACTCTGGGTAGAGTTCGTATTGTTGCAGGGTTGTAAGGTCTGCTGACAGGGTATCTTTCGTAGTAGTTGTCCATCGTGGGAACAGTGGGAATTGCTGTGAGCTCATATGATCGACGGCCATGTTGTTGTTGGTGCATCTTCCGGTTGGGGTGTCTTACGGGACGGAAGGCATACTCAGATTTTCCCTGTTCAACTGCCTTCTCTGTTCAAGCACCCACCATATGAAATTCTATCCCTCTTAGCATTGACTGCAAAGAGGATCACCTCACCTTCTGGAAGGCACTCAAGACCTGGCTCTTTCTACCTGCATCTAAGACTGACCTGAACTGCCTCTCAGGAGAACTTCGCCCCCAGACAGGTAGGTGGGGGCATCAATGAGTCACATGAGGATACTTTGAGAAAGTACAGAGCACGCACAGAAAGGATTCCTGTAGAGCCGCACGACAGGATCTGCACTTCTTTAACGAAACAAGTAATCAGCCATGACTCACAGGTATGATTCGCACTCCATCTCGATGGAAGATAGCTGTATCCCTCCCAAGGCATGGCCACCCACCCGCAAACATCTGCAATCACCCTCTACTTGATCTCATATCCACACATCACCTCTGCCACTAGAGTGCAGCTAAGTCCCATGATAAAAATCGATATAGCTGAACACATAATCAGTCTCCTTGACTCGCATTCTCTCCCGACAGCCTTCACGGCACTCACTCACAAGCAAGTTCTACTTGGGTTGCTAGTAGGGATTTAGCCACCCCTACCTACCTTTGTACTGGCTAAAATGCACAAACGCATTCTAAATTCCTCAGACCATCTCTCATACCACAGACTTTTGTCCTCCTAGGATATTCACCTGCAGTGCTTTGAGGACGCACCAATGGCAATAGGCGCTTTACAAATTCCATATTACATTACATTACATTTGCTATGGGAATGGCTAATGCTTGCTTGATTTTGGGTCCAGGTAGCCGACTCCAAAATCCAGTGCATGCTTGCTTCAACATAGGCTTCTATCTCCTCACCCCCCTTTAAATATGTATTTATTGATTTATTTATATACAGGAAGGAACAAGGCACTTTTGATCACAAAAGAACGTACAGTAGATAAGAAATCGATTTGATGGGAACTAGTGAGCTTCTTACAATGGGGTAATTCGAGCGACATTCTGACTAGGTTGTGGACAATGGTCGAAGTGGGTGGGAGCGGTGATCCTCTACTTTAAAAAAAAAAAAAGGTTCTACTGTTCTTATACTTTTTAGTTAAAAAGAAACTGCTCCGGAATGGTTTCGTTTTAAAATTAAAAGTGTGGGAAGAACTTGAAACGTGCACTTCAGTGCACTGCACTGAACGTTCCCTTAAACAGCAGGTGTTTTTATTTGGGCGTTTGGATTGCGTGTGGGAGGGTTTGTGGCAATGGGGTTCGTGGGGAGCGGGGTTAGGCCAGCAGGGAACATAGTTCCACTACTTCTTTTCGTACACTTCCACCGCTGGTTTTGGAGCGGAGTAAATGAAACAGTCACTGAGCACAAATACGCGGGTGGACGTTAATTAAACGGAGTTGTCAGACCTGTTCTAAATGATCTCAAATTAAAAGAGAGCTGCTACGCTGGGGAATCTAGCACACAACCAATTGCTAGCACCTCATTACGATGTATTCATGTATTTATCACTTTCTTAAGCTGTCTTGTAAATGCGCCCAGATACCTTAGGGTGTGGTGCGCTTTATAAATAATAAACAAACAAAAAAGCATAGACCAAAACACAGAGGCAGAACCGCAATGCAAGTGCTCTCATTCCTAATTGAAGTAACACATATTATAACATGACAGTTTCAAAACTGTGTTTATTATTCTTACTTCAAATAAATAAATCTTGCATCCTATTTTATGCCTCCACATACTAATATAGCACAAAACATATATTTGTGTGTTAGTATAGTGACATATTCATATTAAAGTCGGTCGTCAGGTAAACGTTCGCAACGTGTTTGCCAAAATGCCGACTGCATGGCCACGAGTTCCGCCCTACCAGGGCTTTGTCAAGGCAATAGCAACCATTCTGATACAGTTACTGGGAGCATAACCGCAAGTCAAATGTTGGATGAAAGGAATGGGGAACGAGAGAAGAGAAAGAAATCATATACACAAACCAAAAGTAGGGAAAGAGAAAAACATAAATTAAAAAAATGAGTCCATTTTTGACAGTAAAACCAAATGGATGGCAAAAGCAAAGAACACATGCCTAACCTTATTTATAGTATATTCATCGTCCCAAAGTAGACCCTATAATTGGTGAATCATTCTGTCCAAAACAATCATCCACTTCCACATAGTAAATGGAATCCGTGTTTCAATCATCCATCTAAAAAATATATCTAGAATTAAACAATATAGACCTCTCCAACATGCAGATGCTAAAAGACCCGGTAAAAATCTGGGCATCACATAATCAGTGCATCAGCTGGTAAAGCTAGTGCCGTAATTCCAGACAAAATAATAACATATCTTATTTCTTGAGCATATATAAATCCTACTTTCTCCATTGTTATTGCATTAGAGTGTCTTTCAAACAAGACCATATCACGATAGTCATAAATAAATAAGTCATGCTGCTGATACCAACTTGGAATTCTATTGCCTGTGATGAACTCAAATATTCTTCGGATCCAAATAAACAGGGACGTCATAGTACCTATAAATAAAGGATACCCTTACTATATATCTGGCATTTTCCAAAAGCAATCATGGTCAACCAGAATAAAACCTAATAAATATATATGGGCATCTCCCTTACAAACCGGTAAAGTGTCTGTTGGCGTGCCGTGTGTTCATTGCGCCGCCATTCTGAAATGCTAGTTAAGTAATGCCCGTGGCGTGTTAGGCGGTCCACTACACACCAGTCCACTACACACCAGAACACTGCTCACATTTCCCCAACATCTCCTCCCACGGTTCGAGGCTCGAGTGATTCGGTGAACCCAAAGGACCGAAAACACCGTACCAGCTTTGGTGTACGGGCTCGATTGCAACCCTTTCTGCATTGGCAATTGCCTTGGAGAACATATAGCAGAAGGGGCGGCGTTACGTCTTCACGTCGGTCACGTGATCCAGTGTGGCGTTCCTCACGTGACCTTGGTGGACGTCACATGACCCAGAGACGTCACATGACCCAGAGACACACAGTAATTCAGACCCTGTTTGGCGTTACGAATTGCTCCTTGTTACTTTGATCACGGAACTCTACCTCGGACTCCTTCGGACACCCCTTTGTACCTTTGCTTGGAACTGTTTACCTATTGCCGGATTTTGGTCTTCTCCTCGACTTGTCTTTGGATCATCCCTTGATACCTTGCTGAACTCCTACGCCATTTCCCTTCTTGGGATTCAAGTCAAGCCCTCTCTCCTACAGGTGGCTAACCCTACATCCACGCTCACCTGCGGTTCTACTATTCCAGGGACCGCCGCATCATCTGAGCCTCGAACCTCTCTACTAGGTTACCTGGGTTTCCCCAACACCAGATAGGTAAGACTCTTTAGATCCTAGTGTTTACCTGATTGTATTGTAATTGCCTGGTACTTAACCTCGTTCCCTTTTGACAGCAGCATCGGTGTTCCAGAGGTTCTGTGGATCTGGGAAGACATCTCCCACCTGTGGCCTCAAAGGTCGCACAGCGGGTTTCTATTAGTTCCCCTGTGCGTCACTTGGGGACGGAGGTCTCATCGGTCTACACGACTCTCAAGTCAGAACAGACTGAAAAGCCGTTTAGTCGTGTTGGACTATGCAGGGATCCACGGAAGAACCCATAGCTGCCTTAGTCCAGGCATTTACAGTATTAAGGGCAGATATGGCCGCCGCAAACACGGTTATCCACCAAAGGTTAGATTCCATACAGAGTGTTCAGCATTCCCTTCCCGCAGACCCTGAGTTTGGAGATGCTAGCTCCTCAACTACACCCCCTCCCTTGGCTACCACTACAGTCCCAACTCCGGTGGTCCTCCCAACCCCTTCCCCCCTGGCTGCTCCTGAACGCTAGCAAGGTGACCCCAAGAAATTCAGAACATTTTTTAATCAGTGCAAGCTACATTTCTTATGCAGACCTTTGGCCTTTTCTACTCCCACTGCTAAAGCCGCTTTCGCCCTTTCCCATTTGGCCGGGACAGCTGCCGCTTGGGCTAATCCCCTGCTGGAGAATAATAGCCCAGTCCTTTATGACTTTGATCTGTTGATTCTAGAAATGGCTCGAGTATTCGATACCCGACACAAGGCACAGTCTAGGGATTTGGAGTTGCTAGAATTAACTCAGGGTAAAAGGACTTTGATAGACTACATCACCCGGTTCAATCAACTAGTTGCTGAAACAGCATGGCCAGAAAACAAGCGGGCGGTGGTCTTTTATAGGGGGTTGAGTAACATCATGAAAGATGCTTTAGCAGTAATCCCTTTGGTGCCCACTCAGTATCAGGAATTGGTTGATCTCGCCCTGCAGATAGATGCACGACGATCGGAGCGTAGGGCCGAATTAGGGGTCTCTTCCCATCCAACTCTTGCTAGTACTCCTACTCCCAGTACGGAAGAACCTATGCAAGTGGGAGGTTTACGTAGTCCTATTACAACATTTGAGAGGGAACGTAGAAGGGTGGATAATGCATGCTTTTATTGTGGCACCACTGGACATTTTGTGAAAGAGTGTCCTCGACGTCCCAAGAAGAGTCAGGTTTTTCGGACAGCTCGACCTTAGATCCGGAGAACAGGTCGAGTGTCCCGTCATCATCTCCGGGTACCCCTCTTGCCTTTGCTCGTGTTCAACCCATCTCTGTAAAGGCTACTCTATGTCCCTCTACAGGCCTTCTTCATGCAGTCAATATCATCATTGATTCAGGTGCTACTGGTAATTACATAGACATTGATTTGGCTCATTCCCTCAACCTACCTCTAGTGGTAAAAACACGACCTGAACATGTCCAAGCCGTAGACGGCTCTGCGTTAGTTTCTGGTCCGGTTAGACACCAAACTGCACCTCTCTTGTTGAACATACAAGAAATTCACACAGAGACCTTAAGTTTTGATTTGATTACCACACCTCAATTCGGTATCATATTAGGGATTCCATGGTTGCGTGAACACAATCCGCTGATCAATTGGCAGTCAGGCACAGTGCTCTTCGAGTCCGAGGTCTGTCAGAATTATTGTCTCCCGGTCCATCAAACCACTGACACACCTTCTCGGGCCTTGGGAGCCTTAGCTCAACTCACGCTGACTGTTGATGATCCAGAGATTATGCATTCTCATACTGTTGGGGGCTTGGTGTCTGGGATTCCACCTGAGTACAAAGCATTCGAGACAGTTTTCGATTGTGGCTCTTCCGAGGTACTTCCTCCACATAGACCATATGACTGCCCAATCGAACTACTCCCTGATTCCACTATTCCTTCGGGCAGGATCTATTCCTTGTCCCCTTCGGAGGAACAAGCGTTGAAAGAGTACGTACAGAACGCCCTTCGTTTAGGGCATATCCGCCCCTCTACTTCACCAGCGGCAAGCCCTATATTCTTTGTACCCAAGAAGGAGGGGGATTTACGTCCTTGTGTGGATTATCGGCGTCTTAACGCTATCACAAAAAAGGATAGATATCCAATCCCGTTAATCACACCACTTCTAGATCACTTGTCACATGCTTCTATTTTCACCAAGCTTGACCTACGCGGCGCATACAATTTAGTGCGCGTTCGCGAGGGAGACGAGTGGAAAACTGCTTTCTGTACTCGTTACGGCTTGTATGAATATCTAGTCATGCCCTTCGGCCTTTGTAATGCCCCGGCCACATTCCAACGATTCATGAATGACATCTTCAGGGATATTCTGGATGTATACATGGTTGTGTACTTGGACGACATCTTAATCTTTTCTCGTAGTCTTGATGACCACGTAAAGCATGTCCGAGAAGTACTATCCCATCTGAGAGAACATTCCTTATTCGCCAAACCTGAGAAATGTCAGTTCCATAAAACGTCTGTTGAGTTTCTGGGTTTCCACATTACCCCTGTGGCGTTATCCATGAACGAATCAAAGGTCAAAGCAGTATTAGATTGGCCAGTACCTCAAACACTCAAGTCCTTGCAGGCCTTTTTGGGATTCGCCAACTTTTATAGACGTTTCATTTCTTCCTTTTCCACAATTGTTGCCCCGCTCACGGCTCTGACCAGTCCTCAGGTACCCTATCGTTGGCAGAGAGAACATCAGGAGGCTTTTGAGGCTTTGAAAACCGCCTTTACTACCGCACCGGTACTCCAACACCCCAATCCTGATCTTCCGTTCATAGTTGAGGCGGATGCCTCTTCTTTTGCTCTCGGTGCGGTACTGTCTCAAACTTGTCCTACAACAGGCAAGTTACACCCAGTGGCATACCATTCCCGTAAGTTTTCCAGTACTGAGACTCATTACACTGTTACGGAGAAGGAACTCTTGGCTGTCATGGATGCCTTTCGTGTTTGGCGCCATCATCTTCTGGGGGCTAAACATCCCATCACTGTATACTCAGATCATCGGAATTTACAGGATCTGGCTTCATTGAAGTGCATTAATAGCAGACAAGTCTGATGGCATCTTTTCTTTTCCTCTTTTGATTTTCGTATTATGCATCGTCCTGGCACTTCACATGGAAAAGCAGATGCCTTGTCACGTTCCCCGGGGGGGGTCGAGTTGCCAACCTTCCCTGACACTGTTCTTGGAAAGAGTCATGTGATTTGTCTTTGTACACCCTCATTGTCATTATTGGACTCGGTCCGTTCCTGGACTAGCAATCATTCCGATCAGTTGCGAGAATGGGACCCAGTGTATTCTCATGGATTACCTTTTGTACATGAACGTCTGTTCCTTCCTACACCTGACACTCGTAATCTGGCCCTTGAGTGGTCTCATGATGCTCCCTTTAATGCCCATCCCGGTCAAGAGCGCACTTTAGATCTTCTCAAGCGTTGGTGTTGGTGGCCCTCTATGAAGCGCGATGTAGAATGTTATGTCAATTCATGCGCAGTATGTGCTCAGGCTAAACATCGAAGGGGTCGACCGGTTGGGTTGTTACTTCCGCTTCCGGTACCTCCCAGGCCCTGGCATACGTTGACTATGGATTTCGTTACCGATCTCCCCAAGTCGAAAGGCTTTGATTCCATCTGGGTAGTGGTGGACACGTTCACAAAAATGGCTCGTTTTGTTCCTTGTAAAGGCATTCCTTCGGCCCCGGTCTTGGCGGACTTGTTTTTTGAACATGTGTTCATGTTATTCGGCCTTCCTTCGGTCATTATATCCGATCGAGGATCACAGTTCACCTCTCGGTTCTGGAGGTCGTTGACTAAATTGTTGGGCATTGATACCAGGTACTCTTCGGCCTATCATCCTGAGACTGATGGGCAGACCGAAAGGACGAATCAATCCATGGAGCAGTATCTTCGCTGCCTTATTTTGCAACACCAGACCTCCTGGTTGGCCGCTTTACGGCTTGCGGAGTTCGCATACAATAACGCGGCTCATTCAGCTACGGGTTATTCGCCTTTCTACGCCCTCTACGGCCAACATCCCAAGGTCTTGCCGGTTCCTGATGCTTCTATTTCTTCGAATCCTGCGGCCACGACATGTCTTAGGGATCTGTCTGCTGTACATGCTAGTACTGTGGTCCATCTCACTGAAGCAAAGGCTTCTATGAAGGCACGTGTGGATGGCAAACGTCTGGCTGCTCCTCCTTTGGTGGTGGGTTCTAGGGTCTGGTTGTCTTCACGTCATCTTCGCCCAGTGGGTTGCCGGAAATTGCTGCCTCGCTTTGTCGGCCCGTATGTGATCTCTCAGGTTGTGAACCCGGTGGCTTTTCGTCTAGTGCTTCCTAGCTCTTGGCGTATCCATCCTGTATTCCATGTCTCCCTCCTCAAGCCTTGTCCCGATTCTGTCCGTCTCCGAGCCCCTGTGGCGCCTGTGTCCCTGGCCTCTCCTGATGTCTTTGAGGTGTCGGCCATTTTGGGGTCCCGACGGTTTAGGGGTAGGCTCCAGTACCTAGTGGATTGGAAGGGTTATGGCCCGGAGGAGCGTTCTTGGGTTTCCGCCTTGGATCTGGACGCCCCTCGGTTGGTGGCCCGCTTCCATAAGGATCATCCGTCCTGCCCACGGGGTCGTGGGCCGTTGGTGGGGGGCTATGTTAGGCGGTCGACTACACACCAGTCCACTACACACCAGAACACTGCTCACATTTCCCCAACATCTCCTCCCACGGTTCGAGGCTCGAGTGATTCGGTGAACCCAAAGGACCGAAAACACTGTACCAGCTTTGGTGTACGGGCTCGATTGCAACCCTTTCTGCATTGGCAATTGCCTTGGAGAACATATAGAAGAAGGGGCGGCGTTACGTCTTCACGTCGGTCACGTGATCCAGTGTGGCGTTCCTCACGTGACCTTGGTGGACGTCACATGACCCAGAGACGTCACATGACCCAGAGACACACAGTATAAAGGTCTGAGAGACAGAATGCTCATTGCTTCTCAGCTGTCTTCAGACCCTGTTTGGCGTTACGAATTGCTCCTTGTTACTTTGATCACGGAACTCTACCTCGGACTCCTTCGGACACCCCTTTGTACCTTTGCTTGGAACTATTTACCTATTGCCGGATTTTGGTCTTCTCCTCGACTTGTCTTTGGATCATCCCTTGATACCTTGCTGAACTCCTACCCCATTTCCCTTCTTGGGATTCAAGTCAAGCCCTCTCTCATACAGGTGGCTAAACCTACATCCACCCTCACCTGCGGTTCTACTATTCCAGGGACCGCCGCATCATCTGAGCCTCGAACCTCTCTACTAGGTTACCTGGGTTTCCCCAACACCAGATAGGTAAGACTCTTTAGATCCTAGTGTTTACCTGATTGTATTGTAATTGCCTGGTACTTAACCTCGTTCCCTTTTGACAGCAGCATCGGTGTTCCAGAGGTTCCGTGGATCTGGGAAGACATCTCCCACCTGTGGCCTCAAAGGTCGCACAGTGGGTTTCTATTAGTTCCCCTGTGCGTCACTTGGGGACGGAGGTCTCATCGGTCTACACGACTCTCAAGTCAGAACATGGCGTCACCGCGTGCAGCCGCGTATGGCGTCACTGGTAAACCAAGGATGCTACAATATTGAACGGGTGTTATTGGAAGAGTACTGAGGCAAAGCTATCATATATAGAGGTTGCAGGTTTCATTGATCTGACTTGGTTTATAATTGCCATAACTAAATAAATTCTCAGTTTGTGTAAATGATTTGTACTGCTATTGTTGCACCCTTCTATAGACAACACATCATGTAAAACAAGCTAATATTGGAACACCAAAATGAAGCTGTGAATCTCTAGCCACTATAAAAGCAAATTTCTTATACACTAATAGTGACTGTAATTAGCTGAATTACTACCTAAAGGCCCCATCCCAGTAAGCGAAGTTATGAATATAAGGACATGGCTTATCACCGAAAAGGTCTTTTAAAATAAATGTATGAAAGTCACACAATTATTTGAATTGGACCCAATTAGATATATCCTGAACCGCCAATTGTCTCAAGATCATTGTTTTCATTATGTACCTAATCAGATTTTAAAAAACTGTTTGTTAGACATATATAGCCCTCAGTGCCACACTCTGATACTCCTTACTCCTCATTTTTCTTATAAAGTTGAAAACCTTTCAATTCAGATAAGAGCAATCACTGATCAATTCCAAATCAGTTGCAATGTCGAAATATAGATCAGAGTAAGTAACTAAGCACAATCTATCATTTGCTCCCCAATGCTTATAAGAACACTTCCAGGTCATTGTCCGTATTCAAGCCGTAGATGGTGGACCTCAGTTCACAGATGTATCTGGCTTCCAGTCTTCTTAGTTTGTTGACTCTGTCGCCACTGCTGACTGCCGGCTAGACTTGGTTGATAGCCAAAAATCTCATGTTTTTTTCTTGTCACCCATCTGTTGTACCTTCCTCCAGTGCTGCGCCAGTGGTGACCTTGGATCTTTACTACCAATAGAGCACAGATTTTCTCTTATGCGTGTCCGTAGTGCGCTAATGGGGCTTCCCACTTATAATTTGTGACACATACAGACATTGATATAGACTACGAATTTGCCTGAACAGTTCATAACGGAGTTAACATAAACATCAAACCAATTTGTTGAGAATTTATAAGTGCACATAGAACAAAATCCAGATTTGTAAAAGCCTCTCAAATGGTGTGCAGAAGTTAGCCAATTACCTACTGGTTTAAGTGGCTTAAAATAGCTGGGACATAAGCGGTTTCTTATAGTCATTGGTGTGCTGTACACTATATTGTTTTTTTTCTCCAATATACTCTTTAAGACTCTCAGCCATTCTCAATAAGCACCAATGCCTATTAATAATTTTAAACACTTGATTACTCCTACTGTATTGTGTGATACATTTAACCTGCATCTCTTGTGTTATATTTCTTACACTCTTTTGTGTCTGTAATACGTTCCACTCTAGTGCTATTCTTAGTTTTACGCACTGCTGCTTCTAAACTGTTCTCCATGTAAGCTCTCTACTTAAATCTTGTTTTCACCACTTCCAGTTCTCAAAAAATATCAGTTTCAATACAGTTGCGTCTGGCCCTAGTTATTTCCCCCACTGGAATGTTTCATGCTGCATGTCTAAGATGGCAACTGGTTTCTAATAAAGTAGAGTTAACCTCAGTGGGTTAACAGTAAGTATGTGTGTATTGTGTTGCCCTTAATGCAAATAGTCAAATCCAAGTACGTCATGGGTGTACTTACAAAGATTAAGGACAATCACCATTAGACATTTTTAAGTGCAGGTAGGAATTAGGGATGTGACCATGACTGATGGAGTGCTACAGTGGAGGCAGAGAAAGCGAGGGACAGGGGAAGGTTAGAGGCGAGGGAAAAATGCTAGCTAGCAGAAAGATGATAGATAGGATAAGGGGTATTTCGGTGGCGAGGAGGTAGCTTTTAGTTTGGTTTTGTATTTGTATTTGTATTTGTATTTATTTATTTATAATGCGCACCAAACCCAGGGGTAACCAGGCGCAAAGGCAGCAAGAGGGTTGCAGAAACGTAGTTACATACAATAGGGTGAGGTCCCGCTGTGGTTACAGTGCCGGACGTTTCACGCCAAAAATGAGGGGAGGAACATATACACTTTAAGCAATGCTATATACATATTTACATACACTGAGGGAAGGAGCCAGGTGGTAGTGGCGCATCCAGGCATCAGAAGGTCGTTATGAGTCGAGTGTTTTAAGCCAATGGATAGTTCTGGCTCTGAACTGGTGGTAGGGTAGGTCCTCCCTGCAGGTAGGAGGAAGGGAGTTCCAAAATTGCACTGCTTTAACTGGAAAGCTGTTGCCTCCAGACATAGTTCGTTTGAACCTGGGTACCAGAAGAAGGTTGGTATTGGCCGTTCTCGCGGGGCGAGGGAAGGTGGGTCTAGTAAATCTGGAGATGAGGTATTGAGGGGCTGCTTGGTGGAGGCATTTATGAATCAAAGACACCGATTTAAGGAATATCTTGTCCTTGGTGGATAGCCATTTGACGGATCGTCTGGAGTCAGAGATGTGGGCTTTCTTTGGGATACTGAGGGCGGCTCTAAGGGTGTTATTTTGGAGGATTTGGATTTTGTTTGAGATATATTTGTTACATCCTACATAAAGAGCGTTGCAGTAGTCCAACTTGGACAGGATCAGAGCCCTGGCCAAGGTGGTATAGTTAGTGGGGGAGAGGAAAGGTTTGGCTGCCCTAATAAGTTTGCAAGTGTACGCGGTGGCGGAGGCCATGGCGTTCACTTGTTTATTGAAGGTGAGGGAGGAATCTAGATAGAAGCCGAGGGTTTTAACCTCCTTAGCTACCTTGATCTTGTTATTGTCGATTATGAATGAAGAGTATTTGTGGCCCAGCTTGTTGAGGTAGTGTGTTGAGCCAAGAATAAGGAGTTCCATCTTGTCATCATTCAGGCATAGACCGTGTGTGGCCATCCATGCCTGGATGATGAGGTACACTTTATTAACGAAGGCCAAGTCCTTGTCATAGTCCCCCGACAACGGGATGAGGATCTGAGTATCATCGGCGTAATTAGTGTAGGTGATACCCAGATCGTCTAGATCATCAAAGAGAGGCTTCGTGAAGATGTTATAAAGTGTAGGGGAGACGCAAGATCCTTGAGGCACGCCGCAAGTGATGGGTGTAGGGTCGGCTGCTGCTGACAATGAGAAGACTCTCATCGTGCGGTTGTTAAGGAAGGATTGGATCCAATTGGTTGCTTCTTGGGAGAAGTGGGCATCTTTTTGTAGGTGGTTGCACAAGATCTCATGGTCAACCAGATCGAAGGCCGCAGAGAGATCAAGGAGTAGCAATAGTGCTGTTTTACCCTGGTCTCTCAGTTCATCTATTTGTGCTTTGAGATCTATGAGTGCAGTTTCGGTTCCATGCTTTGGCCTGAAACCAGATTGTCGGGCGCCTAGGAGGTGGAAGTGCTCAAGGTAGTGTTGGATCTGTTGGTAGGCTATTTTGTCGAGGATTTTAAGAAGGAACGGTACTGTGGTGATGGGGCGGTAGTTAGTTGGAGTGGATGGGTCTAAATTCGGTTTTTTAAGCAGAGGGAGGACCCAGGACTGTTTTAGATTATTAGGTACGGAGCCTGATGTGAAAGACGCATTTATTAGTTTGGTAATAAATGGTGCGAGATCACGGGCTGCATCCTTTATCAGTTGAGCGGGGCATGGGTCTCCGTGGCAATTTGACGGTATGAGGGTAAGAATGGTGTTTTCTACCTCTTTGGTGGATACTTTGTGGAAATTAAAGGGGGGGTTTTGCGCTGGGGAAGCTGATTGGGTCAGGTGAACCTTATTGTGGGTGCCGGTGCTCGGCTTAGTAGAGGCGAGCAGAGATTCTTTTTTAATGCTTATCTTAGTCTTAAGGGAAGAGATTTTGTGCGCTAGGGCATTTTGTATGCCCGTGCACCAGTTTTTATCTTTGATACATGAGTCAGGCACTTGAATCGGGGATTCAATCTCTTTGGGTATTGTGAAAAGCTCTCTAGTGCTAGATTTAGCTTGAGCGATGCGTGTACTGTAGGACGTTTGTTTGGCCAGTATAATTTCTTTCTTATATTGTGAAGCTAGACTGCTCAAGTTTTTTTTGTTGTTTTCTGAAGGGTAAGCTCACCAGATTTTTTCATGGCGTCGCTTTTCCTGTCTGAGGGTTTTGAGGTGGGGTGAAAACCAGGAATTGATGTGTTTCCGGGGCTTACTCTTTTTTAGCTTCAATGGGGCTATGGCATCAAGGGATGAGAGCATGATTTTGTTATATATGTCCACCATCGTGAATGGATCTGTACGAACCGGGATGGCATTCAAGGTTGGTATGATAAGCGGGATCAGGTTTTCGGGGGTGATGTTTTTTTTATTTCGGGATTGGACGGCTGGAGCTATGCTGTTAGCTTGTGCTGGGGTTGTCTCTAGGGTAAACGAGATCAAGTGATGATCTGTCCAGGGCTGTGGGAGTATGGCGGAGACTAGGACTGGGCAGTTGTGCACCGCTAGCCAGTCCAAAGTTCTGAACAAATCCATGTGGAATGTTTCTTGATGTCCGGGGGAAGAGAATTCCATGCAAGTGGAGCAAGAAGGGAGAAAGAATGGAACCACTGCCATTCTTGATCAGTTATAGCAATTCTTGGCCAAGCCGCCCGTTACTCTCCCACAAGCACACATTCCCTGCTGCCCTCTCCCTTCCACAGATGATGGAAACTCCAAACATCCCCACGGCGAGGCCCTTTTGGTAAGGGGCTATTTTCCAATTCCCAGATTTAAACACCATTGACTGTGTTAACATGTAGGAGGGTTGGCATCAGAAGCCAATGCGGGACTGCTGGGTATATGTAACTCCAAGTCTCTGATTCATACATTCCCACGTATCCCACTCCAGTCAGGAAACATTAGTCCATTCCAAGTTTTAACTTTGCACTCTGGGACTTGTAGTCAGTGATTTACTCATTATAAACACGTGGAAAGGCCAGTAGGGCTGGGATCGAATCTCCCATGTGTCAGACCCTTCCTTGACAAGCAACTGACTTTACCCCAGCTCCACCATCCGGACAGCGTCATCAGTTATCACTTACAGCAGCTTGCTTGTGACGTCCACTGGTACAATATTTTCGCCTGTTGAATTACTTGTTGGTTTTCTTTCTGATTTTGTGATATATTGCATTGACGTCAATCGTACAGCCCTGAGTAGCTGCACAATGCACTTAACCGTTGAGAACCAGGCATGCAGGATGACGCGTGCTTCAGTCGGGCTATCGACCAGCCGTGCCCATCGCTTTCCCGCTGGCATCATGCAAATAGGTCAGCCGCCTCATCGATTAGCGCTGCTCTTCTGATCTCTTGGTCTGCGGGGAGGAACGGCGTGCACACGTTCTCCGCGGGGCCCTCGCAGCTTCAAGGACATCACGCTAACAAGCAGAGCTGGCCTCGCCGTGGCTGTGCCCAATTACACGCACACGGACGCCAAGCCAGGCACCCTGGTTTCCTGCCATGAACCCCACGTCGAGCACATTCGTACCAGTCTAATGCCACAGACAACGAGAGCCCTGTTGCCTAAGCGTGACGCTGGGCCACTCCCCGCAGGCCCACCTCGACCATACACTGTTATGAGAATAGTGAACATTGTGCAACGATTGAAACTGACACGCAGCTGCACGTGGAGAAACTGACACGCAGCTGCACGTGGAGAAACAGCCGCGGGGTTATTACATGTTTTACATTGAATCCGGTAATTGACATTAGTAAGCGACCAGCTGACCAGTGTTATGCACGGGAAGTGCCGCCTCCTCCCCCATTTTTGCATATCCCTTTTTTATAAGTTCTCCTTTCCAGCCACAACTCCCCAACGCTTAGAAACCTCTGGGTATTAAGCGCGTTATAAATAACCTGTCGTATCATATCATACCCTGGTTTACCGGAGGACAGGCCTGTCTGCCCGCGTTACCTGTCATGGGCAGAAAGGAGCCATGTTCATTGCTTTGCCAAGCTGAAAGGGGGAAGTCACTTTAATTCCCATGGTATACAGACGGCCCTTGCCGTGAGGGGTGGGGGCAGGGGCACAATGAAACCTACATTTTGTGGTGATGGGAGGGGCCACTTCAGAACTGGGTGGGGAAAACCGGGAGGCTCTGCCACCCCTGTTCCATCCCAAGGGTTGTCTGGCACGGAGCACAATATGCCAGTGAGACTTATCAAGTGATTGTATTTAACGATAACCTACACATTTAGGGCCTGATTCATGGAAGTGTTTTATAATGGTGCAATACCATAGGAAAACGTTCCATGAATCAGGCCCTTAGTTGCTTTGATCATTTGTATATATAAAGCCCAGGCTAAGCAAAAGCGGACACTAGGGGACCAGGCAGTAGTACAGTGTGCCACGCCCCTTTCCCACCCGTCCCTCTGCCACCCACCTTCACGCTCCCCAACGCCTACCCTCTACCTGACAAAATCAGCTCCTCAGCCCAGCATTACACATAAGCCCACACACATACATATAGACACCATTAACTTACTCATTTAAACGTAAGATTCACTGACGCCCCCGTTCCACTCGCTCATTCACACGTGCATCCAGTACCCCATTCATCAATCAGTCCTTCACACACACATTACATAATACATATACACACTCCTTGCACCCATGCAGACATACATAATGAGCTAACAAGCAAAAAATCCTTTCCTCACTTCTCTTCTTAACAAAAGCAAGTGCGCACATCAGCCCCCTCCGCTAGGATGTTAAAAAACCCATAACATTGTCATATGTTGGCTCGCATCCGTGGGGGGAGGGGGGAGCTGATGTGTGCATTTGATTTTTCTGATGCAGAGAGGCACGGGAATGCTTCCCTGAAACGACCTGCTTTAAAGTTTTGCTGTATTTGTGTAAATACTTTTTTCTGCACGAACACAGTAAAACTTCAACACAAAGCAGGTGTTTAAGCCCCGCCTCCAGGGCTCACCAATCTCCGCTGGTAGCCCGGCCACTACAGGACAAGGCTTTTTTTTTCTAAAGCCTGAAACTCTTGCTCATGTGTGAGAGCTTCAGGCTTCAGAAAAAAATGCCTTTAACCCATAATGGTGGGGCTACACGTGCGAGGCATCCCTTCAAGTAAGAGATGCCGTGGGCCAGCGGCACAATTATGGAAGAAAGGCGAGGCAGCTGGAAGCAGAGGCCTTTTTTTCTAAAGCCTGAAGCTTCCACTCATTCTAGGGAGTTTCAGGCTTTACGAAGAAAGGCCTTTCTTCCAGCGTCCTCACCTTTTCAGCCTTAATGATGATGCTGCCCTTCCCCTGGCATGATGTCTGGCGAGGGGCAGTGCCACCATTAAGGCTGAAAAGTCGATGCACTGTCCCCTGCTAGACAAGCCTTTAGCAAATAAATGAAGAGATCAGCACCCACTCCCGCCTTGGGGGAGAGGGTGCTGATCTTTACAAAAGGCTGCCTGGCGGGGTGCCTGTAGCCCATTAATCTGGGGCTCATCAATGAGGCGTGGGCTAACGAGCCCGCAGGTGGCCCCCGCCATTAGGCCACACCCCCTTGATGAGCCGCAGCTCATTTTCCAGTGCCACTTAAGGCACGGGCTTCGACTCACATTTCGGTGGTCTGGAGCCCTATTAGCTCAATGGCATTGCACGCCTGGGTGGGGGCGATGAACCCCCTTATGCTTTCAAACAATGGACCTCATTACGAGGTTGGAGGTAGCCTTGCCGGTTTTACCTGTAATTGCTCTTTCGCCGGTGCCGGGCCTGGTACATCCCCACTACCATTGAGCCTCATAGGGCTCATTGGGATGGGGAGGGTGGTAGCACTGGTACCGTTAATAATGGTACCAGTGCTACCATCATGTTCTGCTCGTGGGTGCCGCTACGGCCACCAGGTCGGACCTGGTGGATGCAAAGGCACCCGCGAGCAGAACTCATAATATGGCGGTACGGTAGAACGGTGCCGGTAGCGATACCAGCGCTGTTGTTGCCTTACCGCCATACTTGTAATGAGGCCCAATGTCTATTTCCTACTGATCAGTCTGGTCGCATGCTGTGAGGAATTTCATCATCTGCATTGTGGGCTTGCGCTCGCCTAGGCTTTTTGACCTTTTTAATTAAATGGAATGATGGTAGACCAACCTTAGCAAAATGTGTGGGGCTAATCTACACACATTTCCCTATGCTCACACCACGACAAACGCATAGACCTATGTACTGTAGGTGGACACAACCTATATACACAATCCGCCCTGTCATATTTAGTTGGAATGTGACAGTCAGGCGTACACTATGTAATCTCCAGAAAGAGGGAGCACCACATTTCCCCCTGCCATGGCCAGCCTGATTAACTAACAAAGGCTCCATGGATCCATGCTGCTCTTTTATTAGGCCCTGCAGCTGGTGGCAGCCATTAACATATCAATTAGATAGTACTTCAAACAGACCCACATGGGGCCTGGCTGCAGAAGTTAACAAAGGAGACAGGAAACTCAACAATCTTTCATATGTAACTGTGTCAACCTGAAGCCAACTCCCGTCGTCAGATTCAATGACAGTGAGCTGTCATGTCTGGGACTGTGTGTTTACAGTAGGCTACCCTGATAGGGGCATCTCATTCATAAAGTACAACAATGTGGTTGTCAGGAGCCAGAGAGTCTGGTCTTGCCGCAGCTTCACGGGAGACCTACTGCTTTAATCAGGAACCACAGAGAGATTCATTAACCAGAGAGACTCTTTGATCAACAACAGACAGGAAGATGGGTGGGACATAGTATCACAAGTTTTCACCCCTTTGCCTTTCCTGTTGGCAAGCACTTCGGTTATGACCACATGCATACAGGAGATTGTTGGTAGGGACCTCAGGATTGGTTCATTAAGATATGCTTAGCCCACACCAATTACTGTGGCCCAATTGGCTTTAAACAAGGACTGAGCCCCTCTTTTGGCAGATGACCTGAGTACTTCACTTGAAGTTACAAAGAAGAACTCAACCTTGGACCCAGGCTGAAGGTATAGTCTGCCTTACATCTTCCGCCAGTGAAGGCTGGGAGTTCCAAAGAGGGAAGCAAGATCCCTCCCCTAAACATCTCCCAGGTAATAGAGAAGAACTCAGAGGACCCTCCAGTCATTCCAGAACTGGTACCCAGCCAGCACACAGCGTACCCTGCTAGGCTCTGGAGCAAGCTTCCTGGATAGGAAATGACAGAAGGTCTTTCAACCTACACCCAAAGACAAGGCAGCTGCCTGCAACACACTCCACAGCTTTGGGCGGACCGCCTTAAAGGAAAAAGAAGCTTGGAGAAGTGCCTCAACAAGCATCTACCGATGTCCGCCTTAAAGGACATTTTCGAGGCAGTCGACTTACTCGATCTGCAACTGACAGCAAAGCTGACCGTTGTCAAGCCTCCATTGCACACCTCGACCAGTGCTTCTGAACTACCAATCAGCACTGAGACAACGATTATTGACCGTGAGCCACAGTGTAGGCCAGCCTGCAGCCGTTCGCCCAGATTCGCTCGCAGAACCGTCTTGTCGTCTGCTACCCGCAGCTTACTCCCATCTTGAACTCTGTCACAGAAGTTGCAAAGCGCCCTGAAGTTGACTCGACCATGTCGAGCACCTAGAACATCTACATCCAAAGGTACATTGTGGTTCTGTTCCCCTGGTACTTCCCAGAAGGCCCCTACAGACATGTTCAGACCCATTGCTCCCTTTGTGCTGAAGCCAAGTAAACTTAAACTGTTCTGGTTATTAACCATACCGACTACCCTCCTGTCAGTATCCAGAGTGCATCCCTTTTCCTTCTTTGAAACTGTCTATCCTATGCATTCCCTTACAGGGTGGGTTGTGTTTCGTAGTGTTGTTAGACTGTCGGTTGCGATATAAATAAAGTAGATATTTTTGACACAACCTTGACGGACAGTCCCGTTTATCATTGGGTAATAATTGTATTTTAGTGGCCCACTTGGCTTTTTAGCAGTGTTGCTAACTAACCAACGATCTACGATCTACGACCTTTCGGAGATAAGTCTTCCGTTCCGTCCACGTTACCAAAATTGGACAAGGAGGTTTATAATTTGCTTGTTATTCAAATCGATCCCTTCTCTAGAATTAGAGACGTGGGGCTAATTGATGGTTTAGAAACCGATATCCACACCTGGACCACTCTTACCCCGGAAGTTGATTGGTCACACTTGCAAAAACGACCATGCCAAGATAGGTGGCCACAGCCCTACTGGCTCCCACAAACCTTCGACTCTACCCCCGGTGCTCATCCAGTTTCCCATCAGTGTCGTCAGACAGGTGACGCCAACTTTCAAGTAATAATAGGGCACATCCAGGTGTATCAGGTCATGCTGCACGTGTGAAAACCCCACCCTCCTGCAAGATGTTCCCATGGCTTTCTTTACTTTTTTACAGGATGTTTTGACGCCTCGGTCGTCAGTGTGACATAGTTCATAGCCCGTTGTAGTGCAGCACTATCTCTGAACATACCATTCACCATCACCCATTAAGCCGGCGAACCTTCGAAATGATGCCAGCATTTCAAACAATAACTAGTCAAGTCGTCAATAAGTTCAAATGATACCATTTCACCCTTTGCTACGGAAGTGTATAAAGTGCCCACATCCATGGTGGCCAGAATGTAGCTGCTCTCTTACTTGAAGTTGCCGACTTTTATGAGGTTGTCCATGCTGTCTCTGGATCTTTCTGGACGTAAACCATTCCAATGTAAGCGTAATTTACACAAGTTACGCTTTTTGAAGTAACAGGGTGAAGCAAAGCTGATTGTACATTTCATGCATGTTTAAGGAACATAGAAGGACTGTTATTCCGAAACCGCGAAGGCCAAGCGAAGAAATGTACAATTTGGCAACATAGACAGTCAACTAACAGTGCATACAAATGAATTCCAAGGTGTCTCAATAGAACTGTATTCCTGCTAACCTCGAAACTCTATACACAGCTCTCAACTCGCACGCTTTTGGCGGATGTCACCCGCCTTGCAATCAGCTGACTCATCCGCTAAGCCCCCTACAGCCCATTCACTTCAATGGGCTCTCACCCGACAAAACAAAAAAAGGGGGTTTCACCCGCCCTAGGACACAAAAGGTTGAGAGTTACTAAGACCCTATCTCAAATGCCGTTTTCATCACCTTTCTTTTTTCGTGAAAAACAGGCACTTTCTGTCATATTATTCACCACGTTTTCCTACTACTGTGATATTATGTGTCAGACAAATATTATTTATTTCTTAAGGAACCACCCTAGCGTGAAAAACGTGCCAGTTGACCAATGTGATCACGTACACATGGCAAACAACAGAAGTTGCCAGCGGATAAGCAGGAGGGTCATCTGGAGCCAGGGAAGGCGTGTCGGCGGGCAGAGAGGCCCGTATCACTGCAAAGGAAAGGTATGCGCTGGGAGAGGAGGCCCACACCGCCAACGCAGCAGTTATTTCTGTCAAGTGTCATTGAGCAAAGGAGCGCGGACAGCACCACGTGTCTTAAAAGAACAAAAAAACAAAGGGAGGAATCAGCAGAGGAACTTCATTCCTCTGAGGAGTGCCACGAAAGAAAAGCTAGGAAGCAGCGTTGGAGGACACAGCAGGAGGGGAGCAGGGGACAATGCCCCGCCTGTTGCTTTGCCTCATCTGCCATCCAGAGAGGCTCCCCGGTCCCTAGCAAAAGGCGGCCATCAAGATCACTCACATCCCACACCTTGGGGAAAGCACAACCCAAGCCCCACCACATAGTTTTGCCCAATGAATCAACATGTCAGAGGGGGAGCTGACTGTGCTTGTTACACCACCGACACCCCTGCCCTCAACACTGCAGGACAACCTAATTACACAGCTACCCACCCATTGTGACTTAACAGAAACTAGCAGTATGAGCCCCAGATGGAAGAGATGGATGAGGGATTTCGAGGTCTACATCAAGGCCATCGGATCCCTGGTGGAAGAATAGAAACACAGCCTCCTTAGCTTGTCCATAGGTCCCAATGCACGTGACATTGTGGACAAAATGCCAACTGGAACCACAGATACCTACAACAGTCTCAAAACAGGGCTGACTGACTACTTTACACCTCACTCAAACATGGATCATGAACGACATGTGTTCCACACAACAAAAAAGCAGAAAGGGGAAACGATGGACACATGTCATGCGTCTACGCATTCGCCTAAAGCACTGCGATTTCAACAATTACTCAAATGATGAGGCACTACGTTCACAGATAAATGCGGGGTGTGAATGTGCTGACTTTAGAAAAAGTTTACTACATAAATCTCGATCCCTGTATGAGATCCTACACCTGGCAAGATCAGACGCGGCCTTCGCACTACTGGTCGAAGGTCTGAATGACATCAAAATCTTGCATGGGAAGACAGGAAACACCCACAAGCTTGAGATAACGTAACCAAGCAAGGGCAATGGAGAACCTTTCTACCATAGATGTGGGTATGAATTTCCTCATGAAGGCACCTGCCCTGCCCTCGGACAACAATGCTCAGCCTGTGGAGGTGACAACCACTTCAAAGCAGTATGTCGCATGTACCGCAGCCAAGCTCGATGTGAAGGAAATGACGTTAGGTTGCCACAAGCCAGCGAAAGACACATGCAGAGTCCCACAGGGTCGGCGAGCCAACCATACGAGCCACCTCAGTGGAGACAGAGGGACAGGAGAGAGGAAGGAAAGCCACAGGACGAATCATCGGCGGATTGGCAATCAAACAGGATGATGGGTTCTAGATCAAGCAGAAGACCCAAAAGATATGTTCGCTACCTAGTTGAACAGTCGCAGACAGACACCAGATCCAGTGAATCCTCTGAAGAAGGATCGAGAAGAAAGGAAATGCCCTGCGAAGAGTTACGGAAAAGAGGTTACCTCTATGCACTGGTAAACCCGATGGCAAAAGAACAAAGTCTGATATTGCTTCTCCAAGTAAATGACATGGTGGCGGAGTTTCTAGTGGACACAGGAGCTACAGAAATGTCATAAGTGGAGAAGTGTACAACAATCTCCCAAAAGCTCCTCGCCTACAACCAGAAGAGGTAAACATTTATCCATAGGGTTCAAATGTTCTGCTACCCTGCAAAGGTTACTTCATGGCACAGTGCAGATACAAAGCACAGACACAATGGATACCCATGCACGTACTGGAAGCTGCCACAGATAGCGGGTGCATACTAAGCTTTAAAGCTGCCATGGAGATGGGCCTCATACATGTGCTGTACAGACGCATGGCACACAAATATTTGGATCTATCAGCCAAACTAGAGCACCTCTTCCCAACACTGTTCAAAGGTCTCGGAAACGAAAAGACCGCCAAATCAATTTACACATAGACCCACATATACTGCTAGTAGCCCAACACTATTGTGGCATCCCAGTGAACATCCAACGACAAGTAGAGGAAGAACTACACAAACTCCTGGACGCTGACATCACAGAGCCAGCAATAGGCCCAACTCTGTGGGTGTCACCGATAGTTCCAGTGCCCAAAAAGGACTCGCAGGGCATTAGAATATGTGTAGACATGCGCCAACCAAATGAGGCCATACTGAGAGAGCGTTTTCAAGCTCTGAGGATTACTGACATGGTCCACCTTCTAAACGGAGCCACAGTAATTTCAAAGATAGACCTTAACAAAGGATATCAGCAACTGAAACTAAGCAAGGAATCAAGGTACATAACCACTTTTGTCACCCATCTAGGCCTCTACAGGTGCAAATGCTTCCATTTTGGAGTTTCGTAAACCGCCGAAATCTTTGAGGCGGAAATACATAAAGTTATAAAACATATCCCCAACTGCTTAAATTACCGTGATGATATTTTGGTATTCATGCAAGATCAAAAACAACATGACAACACATTAACGAGAGTGGCTATGGCACTAGAGGAAGCACACCTCACCCTAAACAGAGAAAAATGCGAGTTCAGGAAACATACCCTTTGTTTTTTTGGACACATATTTCGGAGCAAGGCATGACACTGGATTCAGAAAAAGTGTCTGCCCTCATGGAGCAGACCCCCCAGAAAATGTCTCAGACCTGCGATTCTTCCTGGGCCTTGCCAGCTACTGTACCTGAGACATCCAGGATTTCGCATCAATCAGAGGCGTTGCTAGGGGGTGGCTGAGGAGGCTATCACCCCAGGTCTTTTGGTTGTAGCCCCGGATAAAAGCTCAGGGGTTACAACCAAAAAGGCTAGCTAGCCCCAATCCTGAGAGTCCCAAAATTATCATAGCCCCAGATCTTTTCCAGACCTAGCAACACCACTGGCATCAATAATCGAGACCCTGAGGGCTTTGATGAAACTGCAAGCCACGTTTGAGTGGTCGGGGGCATGTCAACAAGCATTTAAGACAATCCGTCATCGCATTGCGGACTCCAAAAACATGGCGTACTTTAATACCTCTTGGGAAACAGAGTTGGTCGTGGATGCCAGCCCTGTAGGGCAGGGCGCCATCTTGGCACAAAGAGACACCACAAAGAGACAACAAGGACAGAGAGACCCATATCATCTTATACGCTAGCAGAAGGCTGTCATGGACTGAGCAAGCTTATTCACAGGCCAAAAAAGAAGGGCTGGCCATAGTATGGGCCTGTGAACATTTTCATCTATTCCTATATGGTAAACCTTTCACGGTGGTCACCGATCACCAAGCACTAACTTTCATTTGTGGGAACCCTCAAGCAAAAATGCCCCCCAGAATTGCACAATGTGGACTACAGTTTCCACATCATCCATTGCCCGGGGAAGGAGGACAATCCTGCTGACTTCCTGTCAAGATAACTGTGCAAAAGGAACACGTCAATGCTGTCCATAGCAGACCAATATATACATTACATTGTGCACGCAGCCACCCCAAAAGGAGTAACCCTGGAGAAAATAACATAAGAAACGGAGAACAACCAGGTCATGCAAATTATCTGCAGATGTATTGAATCAGGGCGATGGAAATAGTCCAAACAGGTGAGAAGAAGGACTGCTACTCAAAGGAATGAAAATAGTAATTTCCAGGACATTGCAAAAGAGGATTCTGGAACTTGCTCCTTAGGGAAACTGGGGAATTGTGTCCACCAAGAGGATGCTATGGCAGAAGTTATGGTTTCCACAGTTGGACTTGCAGGTGGGAAACCTTCTCCAACAGTGTCCCACGTGCGCAGTCATCGGCCCGCTCACACAACCCGAGCCACGATGCATGACAGAACTCCCAGAGAAAGCATGGGACAAGATAGCAGTTGATTTCTTTGGACCTCTGGAAGGGGGGAATACATATATGTAGCAATGGATGCCTATTCTCAATTCCCCGATCTACAGTTAGTACCCTCCACTGCGGCCTGTCATACATACCAGCGCTGGACATGATGTTTTTTTAATTTATTTATAATGTGCCGAAAGCCCACAGGCATCAGCACGCAGAGACATAAAACAGGGTACAGTAGACAAACAGCCGGGTTGCTAGTGGAGATTCTGTCTATGTGGACATCTACTTAAAGAGGTGGGTCTTAAGGTGCTTTCTGAAAATTCTATGATTCAGTTGTAGGCGCAAGGCCACAGGGAGGTTGTTCCACTGCTGGGCCGCCTGCACCTGAAAGGATTTTCCGGAAACCACAGCTCAATTTGCCATTGGTACCTGCAGCCTGCCATGTGCTTCTGATCTCAGAGTCCTCTTAGGAGTGTATCTAGTAAACTTAGATCTGAGATACAACAGGGCCACCCCATACAGGCATCTGTGCACTAGCGTCATGGATTTAAAAAGGATTCTCTCCTCAACGCTGAGCCAGTGAAGTGCTCTCCTTCCTTCTGTCACATGATCTCTTCTATTGATCCCTTTTACCACCCAAACCACATTATTTTCCATTATCTGGCATTTCTTAATGCATTATTTAGAGGCCCCTAGCAATAATGAATCGCCATAATCAAGGCGTGATAGAATGATAGCCCTGGCAATCATGGCCGAGTTGTTTTCGCTCAGGAGCGGGCGGATGTCTCTCAAGAGCCGAATGTAATAGGTGTTGTTTTTGTGCAGGTAATTCGTCTGAGCCTCTGTGGTGGCTTTTATCATCATCCCAAGAGTTATGACTTGGGTGACTACCTTAATACACAAGTCTTTAACCACAAACTCCTCGTATTCTACTCCTAGCTTGTCTCTCACTTGTCGGGAGCCAAATATCATCAACTCGTTTCTTTTGCTGTTTAAACATATCCAGTTTTCTTCCATCCATTTGTCGATTAGGTCATATAGAGCCATGATCTTAACCTTATCTGTTTGGTAATCACCCTCTAATTCCAACACCAATTGAGTATCATCGGCGTAGTTTGTAAAATATATGCAGATGGATTCTAAAAGTACACATAAGTATTTCATAAAAAGGTTGAAGAGGAGGGGGGATATACTGGCTCCCTGTGGAACCCCTGCACTTATATGGGCAGGAGTCGAAAAAAACTTCTCTTCCCAATGTACTCTGGCTACTCGATCTGTGAGGAAAGATGCCAGCCAGGCCAATGCTGCTTTGGAACATCCTGCTGTTTTCTCCAAAACCTGCTGTAAAAGTTGGTGATCCACAAGATCGAAAGCCACGCTTAGATCCAGTAGCACTAGCATCCCTGTCTCGCCCTTATCCACTATGGATAGCATTCGTGATTGTAGGTTGAGCATTGCGGTTTCCGTGCTATGTGCAGCACGGAAGCCTGATTGCTGCACATGCAGTATGTTATTGGCTTCAACAGGGGATTGCAGTTGTTCCGTCGCTATTTAATCCATAATTTTCAGGATGAAATTAGTGTTGGTAATCGGGCGCATGTTCGCAGGGTCTTTAGGATCCAGACCCGGTTTTTTAAGTAAAGGTGTAATGGTCATCTTTCTAATGTCTTGGGGTATCATGCCGTCATAAAAGGAGGCATTGATTATTTTTGATAGGACTGGGGCAAACAGTTCCTTGTTCTCTACAATTATTTTGGGAGGAATTACATTTTCATTTTTCGTTTGCCACCTATGGGATACCAAGAGTCATCAAATCGGACAATGGTCCCCCTTTCACTGGACAAGATTTCACAGAATACATGTGTTTCACCCACTGACAAGTCACAACCCTATGGCCGCAAGCCAATGGCACGGTCAAACGCTTTATGAGCAACATCAAAAGGAATGTAAAATTGCACGCTTGATGGGCAAGCCTGTTGAGAAGATCTTTTATCAACTATTGCATGATTATTGCAACACACCCCACAGCACCACGCTAAAGGCACCGTCTGAAGTGATGTTTGGGTGGAATGTAAGCTCCTGAATTCCCCATGTTGGAACCCAGGGAGAAGAATATATGGAAGATGGTGAAATGAGAGAAAAGGACAGGAGTGCAAAGGAGACCATGAAGGAACAAACTGATGTGGCCAGGAATGCTTGAAGAATACTCTAGGGGTGGTTGATGTCGTAATAGTGCGCCAGCCACTGAGCCGCAAGCACACCACCGCTTTCAACGAGGAACCATTGACGGTTACACAGGTCAAAGGGACCCTAATCACTGCGGAAGCAGAAAGGAGAGCAGTGATCCGAAATTCCTCACACTTCAAGAAGATGCCTGGGATCATCATGGCGAGAACATCGGCAGAGGAGGTTGGTCCTCAAGTGTGGGATGCCCCATATGAAGGTGATGGTGAAGACTCCAGTGAAAAGCAGGTCAGTGCGCCCCTGCGGGAGAATGTTGGTCACCCACATTCCAGTCAAATGGAGAAGCCCCAGAGAGTGAGAAATAGATCCCAGAGATTGATTGAAAAAATGAACTAAGTATAACATGGTGTTAAGAAGAGGGGGGGTTGTGATGTCTTGTGATGCAGGCACCCATTTCACGTGTGAGGGGTAGCCCGGATCACGTGTTTGGGGAGGAGGAGTCAGGCAGTGAATAGATGGACATGGTAAAATAAGGACGTGTTTGAACACTCTCCTTGTGTACGTTCCTCATTGGCAGTGCCTGCACTAGGGGAGACGTGTGGGTATGGTGTGAAGCAGAAGCTCAACCTTGAGAATATCAATCATAATTCTGTGAATACATTTGAGCGTGGGCATGAGCTGGAACAGCTGGAAGTTCTTCTTCTCCTCAGCCAAGATGGCTGCTGTATTATTACTTTGATAGGCTGGACCTTAAAGTTAGTCAAATCTATGAAGCTCTTCATTTAAATAGTAATTCTCATAGGCTCAGTTGGGAACTGGATGTTTATATGCTAAGCATCATGCAGTGTTTTGACAGGAGCAGGCCACCAGCGAGGGTGTGTGCCGCATGACGGGCAACAGTAAGGAAAGAGGGCAAGCGGCAAATGTAACCAGTGAACATGGTGTCCGAGCATTTATTCAATGTAGAACCGCATCCCGTGCGGCCTACATAACAACTGGTGACGAACAGTAACCCCAGAGGACCGCTGCAATGCAGCGCGTCGCAGGACCTGACACCTGCCTTAAATCACCCCATGTGCAGCATACCGGCAGGGATCGATGGCTCCAGGCGATCCGGCCACGGCAGCTGACAGAGGCAAATACACCTTCAGGAAAGTGACAGGGAGGGGTGAACTCCGCCCCTCCCTCTGCACAGGTGAGGCTTTCGGCCTTGGCTCTCCACAAGGAGAGTGCTCCTGCAGCCAGGCCACAGCAGGGATTACCGGAGGCATCAGCTTCACAAATGGGAGTGTGGCACACATGCCACACCACCACCCAGTGGGCACTAATACAAATATCAGAGCTAAGAACACTTTTGTCTCGCAAGGATAGCTCAGGGGCAACATGCTCGACTTGGAAGCAAGACGACATGGAGCAACACAGGTTCGATCCCCAGGTCTGCGCTTAGAAACCTCTGGGTATTAAGCGCGCTATAAATAACCTATCATATCATAAACAATCTCCAAGCATCAGCAACAAAAAGGGGTCTGGCTCCCAGACCCATCAAACCTTCCTTCCCCTGCACTCTCTGCTTTCCCCTGGCTCTGTCCACCTGTCCTCCCCTGGAACTCGCTTTTTCTCACGGGCCCTTCCACCCTGACCGGCACTCCCCCCCCTTCCTGTTGCCCCACCCTCTTGTCTTGTTGCGTCTCGAAACACATTAGGCCTGATTCCCAGAAGCGTTTTATAATGGCACAATCCCATAGGAAAACATTCTATGAATCAGGCCCATTGTGTTTACGCACATTATAAATACCCAATAAATAAATACAACTAAAAAATCCCCCAACGCCCACCCGCTCCACAAACACAACATCATGTACTGGGGCAAGAGGTTTGAGGTGAATGGAGGGGATGAAGAGGACATAGTGTCGTCATCCACCACCCCAGGGAGGAGCGGGACACAATCATGAGGCCATCCACTGAGGGTGGAGATCCCAACAGCATTGTCTGTAGTTCCACAGCAACCCTGTACCAGAGTTTAACATACAGGATAACCCGGCAACACTGGGCCCCAAATGGACACTATGGCTGGAGCACCAAGAAATGTTCTTCGACGCAGCGGTCGTGGGGGATGAGGCACGCAAAAAGACATTACTCCTATTTAACATGGTTAGCGTGGTGCACAAACTATTGAAGACCCTACCACGGGGCGATGGCTCCTATCATTATGGAGGCAGAGCCCTAATGAACTATTTCACCGCTAGGATGAACCTAGATTACTAGCGGATTCAACTGTGACAGGCAGCTCAAGGGCCCAACGAGTCCATAGACAGTTTCTGCACCCGGCTTTGCCAACCAGCGACAACCTGTGCATTTCCCTTCAAAGGCAAATTGTGGGGACACATTATACAAAAATGGAGCTCCAGTTAGCTACACAAGAAGATACACAAAGATTGAGGATTGCTGCTCCTGTTAATACTGGAATTAGGACGGGGACAGGAGCTAGCCACAACAAGGGCGGCCCACATGGAAGATGCTATAAAAGGCCTCAACATAGAGGAAGCGCAAGCGGTCTGCTCGCAATCCCAGAGATCTACGAAATAGAAGAAGACAAGGCCTCGCCCAACACAGGGTCCACCGAAGATGGAGATCAAACAAGGTCCATTCGGGTTTTGTGGAGGAGCATTACCACACAACGAAGGATGCCCAGCGTCGGGTCATCACTGCGGAAGGTATAGAGAGATGGAACACTTCGCAAATGTATGCAGAGCCCCATGGCCATTCGGGAAAGGCCCCAGATCACAACTATCACGAAGGGGCAGAACAGCAAAACTGGCCACCCACTCCGAGGAACATACAGACCTTGACATGGCACAGGGGTCTGATTACTACCTCGATGCAGAAATCGCAGCCATAGAGGAAAGCGACATAGAAGAAGTATTTTTAATTTCAGCACTTGACTTGTGTTCGCAGCAGAAGAGGTGGCAGCCATGCTGCGAGGTATCAACCCAGTCCACACGAGACCCAGTACTGATCGACACAGGGGCCTCGGTCAACATGATACCGATGGCCCAGTACAGACTGCTCCAGCCCATGCCAAAAGTAGCGCCCCTGAGAATAAGGATCTTTACATATGGAGGTAAAACATCCATTCCATTTGAGGGGGGCATTTGAGGCATTGATAACACACTGTGACCAATCCACCAAGGTGACAATCTATGTCACCAGAGATGTGAAGGATACCCTCCTGAGTTGTGCGATTGTGGAAATACTTGGCCCTGTGCATTTGCATTCCAAATATACCCCAGGGACATGGAAAGGCTGTGCGCAGAACATGAAGATCTAGTCCACCGAATAGGCTATCTAAAGGGTCAAGAAGTGAGACTGCATGTGGATGAAAACAATTCAGCCCATCGCGCTAAGACATTGATGTATCCATTCGACCTCTGGAAGAAATTGGAGGAGGTGCTATTGCGTATGGAACGGGTCGACATTATCAAATGCATGCAGGGGCCCACGCCTTGGGTGTCACCAATTGTGGTCACACCCAAAGCCAAGCAACCTGGGGAAGTGATAATATGTGTGGACATTCGGTTACCCAACAAATCGATCAAGGGAGAACAACAATAGGCACCCACGCTTGATGACATACTGGCTGACCTCCAAGGGGTGGCGTTATTCTCCACCATCAACCTGAGAGCGGGATATCACCAGGTCCTACAGCAGTCGAGACCGATAACCATGTTTCCCACCCATATTGGACTATTCCAATATAAAAGACTCAGCTTCAGGGTGTCATCTGCTGCTGAGGTATTCCAGCATACCATCAGAGGGGTGCTCACAGGGTTAACAGGAGTCATCAATGTCAGTGATGACGTGCTGAATACTCAAGGAATGAGACAGAACATCTACATGTCCTGACCATTCTCTTTCCATGACACAGAGAATAAGGGCTCATGCTGCATCAGCGAAAATGCCACCCTACAACACTGTATGCAATTCTTTGGACCCATATTCCAAATTGAAGGGATCTCACCAGATCCGGAAAAGGTAGCCACGATACAGAACTTCCACCCGCCAACAAACCCGTCAGAAGTGAGAAGCTATATAGGGATGGTAAACATCTGCACCAGGTACATCCCAAACCTGGCAACAATCACAGAGCACTAGTGAAAAAAAAGCCAGCTGAATTATGGATTGATGCCAGCCCAGTAGGCCTTGGTGCGGTGTTGGTACAGGCAGAAGAGGAGGGAGTATACACACCAGTAGCATACGGGAGCAAGGTGCTGATACCCATGGACAAGCGCTACTCACAGATCGAGAGGGAAGCGCTGGCAGTCTTGTGGGGGTGTAAACACTTATTTGTACATAGTTAGACACCCTGTGACAGGAGTAATAAACCACAAGCCTTTACTACTCATTCTGAACGAATCAGCATTGTGACCCACACTAAGGCTAGGACAGTGGATGGTCCAACTCCAAGACTATAGTATGACACTCCAATTCCGGCCTAGATTAAGTTATCGAGCGGATTACGTTTCATGGTACCCGATGCCCCAGGATCATTAACCAGAGACCGAGACCCAAGAAGTTGAGGCATCACACATGGCCGTGCAGAAGTCCATGTCCCTGGCACAAATCGCCAGGGCGACTCAACAACACAGCAGAATAAAGCAAGAGTAAAGAAACTCCTTTAGAAGAAAGACTGGGCTAATACAATGGACTCCTTCCATTCACATGAATCACTTGCTCATTTAATGTCTGATTTTAAAACTGTTGGAACTGTTGGAACAGTTGCTCCATACCTTGCAGTTTATCCAAAAAGAGCAATTAGATGACTATTCTTCAGATTTCGGATGAATCAAATTCCGACCAAAGAGATTTTGATACGCTACAACATGATAACAGTTGACCAATGTATGTGTCGGTTATGTGGTTTCCTAAATTCTGTTGAAACATTGGGTCATCGGATAACATGTTCTTCTTTACGAGGTTTTAGAGAACAGCATTTTAGACGTTTTTCTACCTATTTTATTGAAGATGTCATGTGTCTCTTTTATGTGACTGTTTGACAAATAGAACTACTTCTGTACTGTTGGCAGTCACTGAATTTTAAACATCTTTACAATTGGAATGATTTAGAATTATTATGAATGTTTTTTCTGTATTACTTTTTATGTGTGTGTGTGTCATTCTTAAATGTTTATGCATTGTAATATTTAAGTGGTAAACATTGTGATGTGTGATATGTTAAATGTTTTTTTTAAACTGTATAATAATAATAATCAAATAAGAATGAAGCAAGTGGTCGATCAACTGAACGGTCACTGAAAGTCAGTGCGGGGGGACCAAGCTCAATACAAGGATGCCCTCAAATCATTCATGGCCGGCCTGTAGCGAGTAAGGGCGGAGCTGTCGCTGGGGAGGGAGATATCCTACTAAGAGGTTCCAGAATTGTTGTACCGCCGACACTGATACAAAGAGTGCTGGACATAGCACAAAAGGGACACCAAGGGGCCATGAAAACAAAGGCCAGGCTGAGGGAGAAAGTGTGGTTCTGGACCCAGAAAGGTGGGTAGAGGACCTACTGGAGAAGTGGTGGAAAGCAACAAGACCACCAGCAAAGACACCGCTAATTGAATGGCCCACAAGTGCAACAACACCATGGTAGGTGGTGAGTGTGGACTTTGGCACAATCCAGAACGATAAGCTCTTCGTAGTGCTGTTAGATGAATTCTCCTCTGGATTACCCCTCACTCGACCACCGGAATGTTGTCAGCAGAGGCACTGATGGGGCAGAAAATCCATTTGGCGATGCCAGAGCACAGCTCCGGATTCACCCCGGAAGAGGACATGCAAAGAATATGTGAGGCGCAAAAGACAAACAACGACAAAGAAAGAGCACAAAAAAGGCTGGAGGCCTCGGACGTTCAGGTGGGTGACACAGCACTCATGAAGAGCCGTCACCACACACACAAATTAAGCCTGTCATACGAGATATCTCTGTGGACCATGATGGAAAGAAACGGGTCCACGGTCACGGCCCCAAGGAATAAGGAAAGGGTCACAAGGAACTGCAGCTTGTTCTGGCGAATTTGTCAACAGGGAGAAAGAAACCCTAGCATGGAAAACAGATGTAAAGACCAAAGGGACACAGAGGAGGAAGACCCAACAAGATCAGATGCTCTAAATCTAGAGAGACAAGAGGCGCACGAGGATCAGAAACATCCGGCAGGAGAACAACGGTGCCCAGTAACGATGGTGAGAAGATTGCCGGCTCAATTACACGATTGTGTGGTGGAGTGAACATGGATGGCCCGGCATCCAGAATTGGTAGATTGGTATGTTTATGTTCATTTGTTGTGTGATAGTTAAGAAGGGATGAGGTGACCGGAGCATGTCACCAGCGAGGGTGTGTGCTGCCTCACAGTCAACAATTAATAAAGACGGCTAGGGGCATGCCCCTCGCCTCTATGTAACCAACGAACCTGGCGTCCGTGCATGTATTTAACTTAGGCCCGCATCCCGTGCGACCTATATCACATGCTGCAAGTGGCACAGACATTCTCGCGCTCCACGTTGCACTGTTTGCCGTCACCAGAAAGCTAATAGTTAAGTGCTCACCGGTCACAAGGCCTGTCTCTTAGAGAGAACAACAGAACTCTTGCTGAAATGTATTTGCACAGTTTCGAGAAACCTGTTTTCCTCCTCCTCACCCGCCTCTTTTTTTCAGTAAGAACTCTGGACAAATACACATGTCTGTGCACCTATAATTACTAAGCAGCTAAAGATCCACCTACATTCTTTGTTTCAAGGGGCACCGTACATCATTTTACGCACTGACTGTAATTGTAATCAAAAGAAACCATCATGATCATGTTGTTGTGGGAGCCAATGAAAATGTTGCCACCAAAAATGTAGTTAATGAAAAAGTCGTGGTGAAAATACCTCTGCAGTGAAAAAGTTGCCAAACAAAAAGTAGTCAAAACATGCACCCGAAAAGTAGCGCTGCTAGGGTAGTTTTTGGGTTAAGGAGGGTTTAGTGGTCTTGTGATTGCATGGTTTAGGGTAAGCACAGGGTTAGGTTACAGTAAAGATTTTGGTTAGAATTAGGGTATGAGTTTGGGTCAGGGTGATTGCTGTAGGGCCGGTGAGGTTGAGGTTTGGTTAGTCATTAGGGTAGTTTAAGTGTCAGGGTCAGTTGTAGGGTAGGGGTTATGTGAAGGCTAGGACTTATAGAGTAGTGGCCCGGGTAAGTGTTAAAGAAAGGGATGGGGAGGTTGGAGAGGACTGGTGATGCTGCTGTAGAATAGGGGTTAGGAAAAAGTAAGCATTATGGTAAGTGTTAGAGTTGCAGTTCGGTTAAGGCTAAGGTTTAGAACAAGGTTTTTGTTAGGGTATGGGCCATGACATTTTTGACAAGTTGGTGATGGGGTTGGCGTTAGGTTCACTGTACATTTTCTTTTAGTTTGAGCAACATGCACATAAAATGCTTTAGCGCTCTGAAGCGTAGTGTTCTCTAAGGGTGGAGGGTAGAAAAAGGGTTGTAATTAGTTTTAGGGGAAGGTTTAGGAATGGAGTTAGGGTGATTGCAGAGGTTTTATTAGAGGTTTGGGTCATTGTTAGGGTTACAGCCTTGTACTTTTGTGTATTTAAAAAAAGCTTATTTTGGCGGCCTTATTACTGGAAACTGTTTCACACTTTGCTTTGCATATTTTAAGTTACTACATATTTGAAAACGACTTTTTCCTGAGTACATTTGCATATGACTACATTTTCCTGGGGACATTCTCGCATAGAACCATTGTTGTTTACTCAACATTGAATGTACAAGGAAAGCTACCATTAACAATTATAATGAAAACCAACTTACATGAACACTTTCCGACATCAAATGTTCAGACTCCGTTTGCTCTGCTAATGTCCCGATCCAGGAGGGCCAGGATCAAATAGAAAACGGAGGTTTCTGATGTAATGTAGACTAAACCATTTGTGAAGGGCCTCACACAGAGCTGGGACTTCTGGCCAAACAGCCCATTCTTTTACAAACACCCTACCCTAACACCTATGCCCACACACCCTTCAATCCCCCCCCTACCCTGAGACTGGGCAATTTGTTTCCCCCTATTCCCTGCCCTGGTTGCTTGTAGATCTCTTGCTGCCAAATTGTCCTCCCTCCCCTGTTGTGAGCACACACTTGCATTGATCCAGTTCCATGTGATAATGTCCCTGCAAAAATGTCGCCATGCAAGAATGGTGCCATTTTTTCGCGGAGACATTATCATAAGGAACAAGTGGGGGACACCCCTGCAACCCTCAACATTATTTTATTTTAAAAGGAGCAGGGGACACCCTTGTAATCTCAGCATACATTTACCCCATATAGTGTCCCCATATATAATGTCGCCTATGCCGTTTCCTGGCGACTTTGTGTATGGCGACATTATATATGGGGACAATATTACCTGATACCATTGATCCCTTGTGATCAGCTTCCTTCGCTGTGTAATTCCCCCTAAGGCTTTAAAAGCACTTGGCTGCTTCCTGAAGGTAGGTCACCGCTCAATAAATACCATAATAATAATAATAAAATAATAAATACTAATACTGATAATAATATTAATAATAACTTGACCTCATCTCCTCCCACCTGTAAATATTACCCAGCTGCGGTCACCAAATCCACTGGTTTTATTTAAATGTATTCAGTAGTGAGCTTTGATACACAGGAATGGGTGTCAGAGAACAGGATAGTTGCTTAAAAATAGACATACAACAATACAAAGAAAGGCTGATAATGTGATAGAGGACGCACATGCAGATTACTAACCACAGCCCTAACAGAGCTTCCAGGCTGGGCCATAGCCAGGCTAATGTGGTGTACACAAGTGGGTGCAGTGGCAGCCTGGCTGTACCATGATGTGTTCATATAAAAAGAGCCACTACTATCTGTATGTGTACACATGAAGACAGAGATACACACAGCGAAACAAAAGGGCCAAGCAGGAAATCAAATCTCAAAAAACACACCGAGCTAAATAGGCAAATTAACATGGAGCCACACAAGCACAATAAATAAGGAAATAAAATGGAATAAAATGGAAGGGGCATTTACAGGTGTGTCTTTAAAAGCCCAACTAAGGCCTCTCAAAAGACTGGATCCCAACCCAAAAGCTCTAGAGCAGCGATCTACAAACTTTGGCTCTCCAGATGTTTTTGACCATAACTCCCATCAGCCCTCTCCAGCACAGGCAATAGTGAGGGGTCATGGGAGTTGTAGTGTTAACATATCTGGAGAGCCGCAGGTTGCATACCCCTGCTCTAGAGGATCAGCTCAGAAGCACAAGTGCCACCAGAATAAGAAATAACATGGACACACTTATAGAAGAGCGAGCGCTGCTATTAGTGGCTGTGGTGGGGTGCTTGCCACGGGAGTACCACTGAGAACTGCACCGCATAAAAATGAAAGGCTATCCCCAAGCAAGGCCTGCGTTTGCAAAATCAAAGGGGCACATGGTTAATCACTTTATATGGGACAACATAGTCACAACTGAACGTTATAAGGATATCGCATGTCACAAGTGTTATACGTGCCCCTTTAAGAACAGAGACACAGGAAGAAGCGGGAAAAGGGCGGAAAAGGAGGGGCCAAAGGGGGAAAAGGACAGTTATGTTGGAGAAGTGAATAAAAGCAGTTCACAGCAGGCAAGTCTCCGTCTCGTGATTGCGCGTGAATGCATGCCAGTGAGTGAGAGCCTAACACTGGCGACGAGGCCGACACAAACCCTCGTGTGACGGCAGCAGCGCAGGGCTGTGAGCCCAGCAGTTCAGAAGGGCCCGTGCGCCCTGACACTGAGTAGAGGCCCGTGTGTCCTACTGGAGGGCCCGTGTGCCCAGCAGTTCTGTTGGGCCTGTGTGCCCTGCAAGATAGCAGAGGCGCGTGCGCCCTGCCGGAGGGCCGGTGTGCCACACCAGCTCAGGTGGGCCTGTGTGCTCTGCCGAAGGGCCCGTGTGCCCAGCAGTCCTGATGAGCCTGTGCGCCCCGTGAATAAGCAGAGGCCCGTGTGCCCTACGAGGGTGTAGAGGCCCGTGTGCCCTATGCGACCCGCAGCGGACCACCCGCGGGCCTGTGCGCCCGATGTCGATTGCACGGCCTGTGTGCCCGTAAAGGAAGTCCCAGCAGCTGCGGAGCTTCCAGAATGGAGAGGAGGAGACCGGACCAGCAACTGCGGAGCCGCCAAGGGAGAGAGGAGAAGACGCCTGCGACCGCGCTGCAAGCCCAGCTGATCCACCGCACCCACCCGGAAAGGACGAGAAGAATCACCCGACCAACGTGGTCGCAACGATCCAAGTAAGGAGCTTGGACGGGGGCTGGGAACAAAAAGAGCCACGGCCGAGGACAACCCGTGTCTCCCAGCGTGACAATTCAGAATAAAGCTGATAAAACCCAGTGAGGCTAACCCCACGTCTCCCACCTAGTGACACTTGAAATAAAAAGTGGGAAACCCCGTGTCTCCCATAACGTGACACTTCAAAGCAAACGTAATACGGGCCTAGCAGGGCCAACCCCGTATCTCATGCCCAGTGACACCAAAAAAAAAAAGAAATATTAAAAGGAAAGTGGCGCACTGAAAACAGGAACGTACACTCGCAAGAAAGGCCAAAACCCAGGCCCAACAGCCCCACATGAACACTACAAGGGTCAAGACAAAACGTCACGGCTGACCCACCCTACCAGGCCAGCCAATTCGAGTTTCCTAGAAGGAAAGGTCACACCCTAACACTTGACAAACGACCACAGTGCCATGAGAGACAACTACAACCGGCGCCCACGTGCCACCTGAACCACTAAAGCACACCCAGTAGCGCCACCATGTCGAATCCAGACGCAGCAGACCCCAATGCCCAACCACCAGGACCACCAGGGACACCCTCCTTTCACGCTAGCCTAATGAGGAGACCCATCCCATTCACACTGAACCCGCACCACGATCAGGGCCAGCGATGGGAAGAGTGGGTGGAAGAATTTGAGGACTTCGTAGGTGCCATTGGCACACAAGAACCACCCAACATACTCAGCATCTGTGCCAATGTCGCAGGGAGAGAAATTAAAAACATCATATGCACGATTCCCCCACAGGACCGTACCACGTATGTGAAATTCCTACAAGCCATCAATGAGAAAATTGTCATCTCACCCAATCGCGACTTTAATCAATGTGGTCAACTCCCCCATGAATCGATAGGAGAATTCGTCATTCGCCTTCAAAGAAAAATAACGAAGTGTGACTTCGCCAACTTTAATGATGACGAAGCCATCAGGCTGCGAATAATTGAAGGATGCATATCCTCGATGTTCCGGAAACACCTCCTAAAAAAGCCCCTATCCCTAAATGAAGTACTGGACTTGGCCAGAGTTTACAAAAGAGTGGACATCCAAGCCACAGCCATTGAAAACCTCAAGAAGGGCGACATTATCGCAGCTGTAAACCCCTATGCCCGATACCCAGCCTCACAAAACAGAACAAACCCAAGATACCCAACTCAATGGACACAAAGTGACTGCCAATGCTACCGCTGTGGATTTGAGTACCCACACAGAGGCCCGTGCCCTGCCATCGGCCAACGCTGCCTGAGATGTGGAATGGAAAACCACTTCCAAGTGATGTGCAAGGAACAACTACCCGAAGGAAGTGCAAAACGCCAGCGACCTGCCAACCGCACAATAGAGACACATACGGAACAACATCGCCCTGCAGATAGAAACGCTCCATTTCCCATAAACACCTATCAACGCCCGAACACCGTAAGGGCCCTTTAAGGACTCCAGATCGAACCAGACAGAAAAGATCATGAGCTATACGACATCCGCCAACAAGACTTAATGCAAATGCCAGAACAAGGGGCGACTTACATGAGGGAAACCCTGTCCCCCCACGAACAGGACGTAGACCCGTACCTCAACTCCCCACCAAGATATCAGTCAAGGGAAAGCGAACATACTGAATACCTACAAGATGGCTACGACAGGGAGTACGTCCGCCTCCTCAGTAGTGACGTGGAAGACACTTCAGCTCCCAGAGTAACAATTCAAATGTGGAACACCAGAAACAAATTTGTCATCGATACAGGAGCGACGGTAAACGTCATGAACGAAGACCTATACCGTGATATCGCCCTTTCATACCCCATACGAGAATCCAGGACACACATCTTTCAATGGGGAGCGACCCTACCCATGACCTCCAGAGGGCAATTCCAATGTGACCTATGACATCGTGACCTCACAGTGACCTCCACGATACATGTCATAAAGAGCCCATCCATAGGGCGCTGCTTCCTCAGTTACCGAACAGCCAGTGCCCTGTCCCTGATTGACCTACATAATAACCAGTCGGAAATCATAGAGGGACACCCATCGATACGTGAATCCATCATGGCGATAACAGACCGACCCCTCGTGAAAGGAGACCTCAAAGCCCAATTCCCCAAATTATTTGAGGGAGTGGGGATGCTCAAAAACTTGCCCATCAGGCTACATATCAACGACACCATCACGCCGGTACCACAGCACCCCCGTAAGGGGGGTTTCCACCTTCAGGAACAAGTGTCGAAGGAGATCCAGCTCCTTCCCCTCAACGACATCATAGAAAAAGCAGAAGGACCAACACCATGGGTATCCCCAATAGTAATTGTGCCCAAAGACAATGGACGCCTCCCTATATGTGTCGATATGCGCATCCCAAACACCGCCATCCAGAGGGAGAGGCACCCAGGCCCGAGCCTGGAAGACATGTTGATCAGGCTAAATCAGGCGAGGTTCTTCTCGAAACTAGACCTCAATCAGGGCTACCACCAGCTCGTCCTGGACCCGAAATCGAGACCCATCACCACCTTTGCAACCCACGACGGACTATTTAGATACAAAAAACTAAATTTTGGCATATCATCTGCTGCAGAGATTTTTCAGGAGACAATCAGATGCCTGACAGCATCTGAAATGAACGCACTAAACTACAGTGATGATATCTTAATCTTTGGGAAGGATCAAGAGCAGCCCGACAAGGCCCTAATAGCTATCTGTAACATCCTCCAAGAAGCAGGGTTGACACTAAACGAACCCAAGTGTGACATCAATAAGACCAGCCTCAAATTCTTCGGGCACATATTTTCCAACAAAGGAATAACAGCTGACCTGGATAAGATAAAGGCCATTATTGACCTCCAGGCCCCCACGTCGGCGGCAGAACTGCGCTCCTTCTTAGGAATGGCAGGATACTGCGCACGCTACCTTCCGAACTATGCCACAATAACTGACCCACACTGCACCCTCCTGAGGAAGGACCAACCTTTTATCTGGGACGCACCCTGCCAAGCAGTGTTCATGACCATAAAAGAAAGCCGCACCAACAACCGCCAGCTAGCATACTTCCATCCAGAGTGGCACACCAGCATTACAGTTGATGCCAGTCCAGTAGGACTCAGAGCAATCCTTGCCCAGACCGACGCCAAAGACAATGATCACCATGCAGTGGTGGCCTATGCCAGCCGCACCCTATCACACACAGAAAGAGCCTACTCACAAGCAGAGAGAGAAAGCCTCGCTGGGGTATGGGCCTGTGAGAAATATCACCACTTTATCATCGGCCGGAAGTTCACCCTAGTGGCAGATCATCAAGCACTCCTTTCGATATTTGGCAACCCCAGAACCAAGATGCCACCTCGTATAGAGCGATGAGGAATAAGATTACAAGAGTATGACTACGTGATAATTCACAAGCCCGGAGGAGATGCCGACCCAGCGGACTACCTATCCAGACACCCCATGATGAACAAGGATGACACCCTGGCCCACGAAGCCACTGACTACATCTCTTACCTGTCCTCAAACGCCATGCCACCAACGATTTCAACTGCAACTTTCGAGGAAAGGAGCAAAGCTGACCCAACGATCAGAGCCGCCGTCTCTCTCACCCGCTCTAACAAATGGAGGGAGCGCGGGAAAAGAGGTAATGAAGGGGAGGATGCAGACAAGAAGGAACTTGATCGGCTAGCCAAAGTACACGATGAACTCATAGCCACGGACCAAGGAATATTGCTGCGCGGGAAGAGACTGGTAGCCCCGAGAGACCTAAGGAAGACCCTGGTAACACTGGCACATGAAGGCCACAGGGGAATCAACAACACAAAACGAATTCTCAGGAACTACGTCTGGTTTCCATTCATGGACGTGATAGTCGAAGACATGCTCATGCACTGCAGACCCTGCCAACTGGCAGCAAAGGGGCCAACCCCAAACCCCCTCCAACTAACCACACTTCCAACAAGGCCCTGGCAAAAAGTCACAAAGGGCTTCTATGGACCTCTAGAAGAAGGGGGATACCTGCTAGTGATAATAGATGAATACTCAAGGTTTCCTTTCATCAAACAAATACCTTCAACATCGTTCACGGAAACAGCACCCATCGTAGACGAACTATTCAGTGAGTGGGGCATCCCCAACGTCGTCAAAACAGACAACGGATCCCCGTTCCAAGGACGAGAATTTGCAAAGCTTGAGTGCCACCTAGGATTCCACTACCAGAAGATTACACCACTCTGGCCCCAGGCTAACGGGATGGTAGAACGGTTCATGTCTACCATCAAATTGACCAGACTGAAAGCAGTAGCAGAGCAAACACCTCACTCGCAAGCCATCTGCAGTATGCTCAGTAGCTACCGAAACACTCAACATGACGCAACGGGAAAGCCACCAACCGAACTCATGGTGAGATACCAACCCCAAACACGCATTCCCCGATGGGAAGACTACACGCCAGAAGAAGACACGACCATCAGAGAACGTGACGCGGAAAAGAAGAGGTAAGCCAAACAGTGGGCTGACAAAAAGAGGAGAGCGAAAGAACCCCAACTAGAAATAGGACAAACCGCCCTAGTGCGACAAACCCAACGCAAGAAAACAGACATGCGCTACAGCCCAGAGCCTCGGGTCATCACAGCCATCAAAGGACCCATGATCACGGCGACTGGAGAACCAGGAGACATCACCCGAAAATCCTCATTCTTTAAGAGACTCTAACTTGAAGAACCAGATGCACAGGAGGCTGCAGAGGAAAGCCCAAGCGAGGAAGAAGAAACAGAGCCCCCAGTGGAAACAACCGGTGAAAGCAGGGAATCCCCAGGGAGACCTCCCAGGACAATAAAGAAACCAGTGAGACTCATCGAACAGATGTAACTGGACTTTTGTGTTAAGCACGAGGGAGATGTTATATGTGATTAAAAGGGACACAGCCCTTTTAACAACAGAGACACAGGGAGAAGCGGGAAGAAGGCGGAAAAGGAGGGGCCAAAGGGGGAAAAGGACAGTTATGTTGGAGAAGTGAATAAAAGCAGTTCACAGCAGGCAAGGCTCCGTCTCGTGATTGCACATGAATGCATGCGAGTGAGTGAGAGCCTAACAACAAGATAAGGAAGAGCTGAGGCCATACAGAGGCATGAGGCCACAAGCCAAATGCCTTTACAAGGACAAAGGACTCAGAGGAGATTAGCAATATCCTTTATATATACAGTGGGGGGTTGATGTATTCATTATAATGCATGGTCTGCTCCCCAGCCCCAATCTCAATGTACGGTACATTTCATTGGCCTGTCATTCCTAATTTTCTGTCATTCCATTTCTCCTTTTTCAAACGCCATATTCGTTTTGCCACTTTGTCTTTCCTTTAATCTATTCCCGCTATTTCATCCTTTTCTCTCTATGGCTCCCTCCCTGCAGTTTTCGTTCTCCATTAAACGCTGATTCCTCGTGTTTTGACGGTGAGGGCAGTTGTGCATTTTTAATGTTCTTTATTTTCATAGCAGCAAGAAGCAAAGATCCTCCTGGTCCTGAACCAGGTCATGTGACCCAGCCCTGCCTCTAAGTACTGTAGCACCCATGTCTACTCCACAGAAGCTGGACACACTCCCAATACAAATGAAACCATTTGCACCACAATAGGCAACAGCTACACATGGGACACATAGGAGCCCACCCTGCTCCCCACAGCACCGTTTCATGGACGTGTCTGGCTCAGTGAAAGCAGCAGACAAGTGCCTCAGGCCATGTCAAATTATTATTGCCCGATCTGAAGAGTAACATTTCATAGAAAAATGCGTCTCTTCATTTGCATGCATTATTCAAAGTAAAGAAGAGTGGGTTTCAAAAAGATATTGATTTTAGAACTTAAATATACTACTACTGTCATTTTGAATGGGAATAACTTTTAGATTCCCTCAAAAATAATTGTACTCTCAAATTTACTAAATAGGGAGCAAATTACTCCCACTTAAAAATGTTACCTAGAGGCTTGGGTCTACCCCTCCCTTATGACATCTTCCTTTCTGGTGTAAGTTGGATTCTACCCCAGGTGTATTTCATTGGTTGTTCCCAAATGGACTGGTCATGCCTCCAAAAGGTATCTGTAGAAATTGATCAAACGTCCCGCCGCCATTTTGAATTGTCTTGTGGAAACGGTTACCAGATGCAGCTGATCAATGTAGCTCTTCTCGTCCTCCTTGTGCCAGGCGCAGTGGTGAGCGTGGAAGCTCAGTGCTCATCCAAGTTCTTCCACATGTCTCCTGCCACTCCAGCTGGTAGTTGGTGTTCCGGGCTATACTCTAGGTCAGGTGTCTGCCACCTTTGGCTCACCATATGTTTATTTGACTATGACTCCTATGAGCTCTCACCAGTGACTACGTAGCCTGGGGCTGATGGGAGTTGAAGTTCGAAACTGCTGGAGACCAAAAGGTTGCAGAACCCTGACCTAGCTAAACCTCCTTTTCTTTTCAGTCTTGTCTGTCAACTTCTCGTGGACATACTAGTCCCACTTCCGCTCCTCGAAGTAGAACCAATGCTTCCTGTCAAACCAGCAATGCTCATAAAACAAGGAGCAAAACCAGAGTTCTGGTACCCTCATCACAAGGCTAGTCTGTTTAATCTGTTAGGTATGTGCTCAAGGTGGTGTGTCTGGGATCTGCTGGTGCACATTCAATGCAAATGAGGTGAACATCCACAAATGTTCACCAACGTTTTTAGATACGGACCTAATTTACAGCTGAATGGCCTGGATTTAGTAATACATAAAATATGCAATAGTGCACCACGTTGTCCTACTATCACATGGGGGGTCATTACAAGGTTGAAGGTAGCCATGGCGCTAATAGCACCATGGCTACCCCCTTACTGCATACCGGGTCTGGGTTCCTCGAATGAGGAACTACCGGGCCATTCCAAACTTGGAGGACCCGGTAATTCCTCATTCAAGGAACCCGGACCCGGTACCTCCCCATTCCCATTCGAGCCCCCATAAGGCTCAATGGGAATGGGGAGCATGCTAATAACGGGCCCGTCCAACCTTAAGCGTACGTACTGTTTGTAATGTAAAGCCTTACCAAAGGTCATCATATTAATTCAGCTATTCCTAAATGTCTACTATTGAGACTTCAAATCCCTAGGCATGCCCCAACAACCACCCCACCGCCCCAACCCGCTCTTTGACAACTCCATTGGCGGCGGCAATGATTCATGGTAATTGATACGCGCGCTAAGTTTAAAACGTTGTGTATATTCAGTAATGAACACAACCAGTCAGGAACAACCTACATTATCCACACATTTGCTAAATATATTCATTCCCCTTTGTTCATTATGCGCAGCAGACCTCGATCTGGTTTGCCAAACACCAAGGCTCCCTCCAGGGCATACGTTGTGCTGTGTAAATTAAATAAAAACTAAACTAAACCACTCAAGTTCGAAGTTTACTTACAATCCTTCCGATCTGGTTGCCATCTCTCTCAGGTTGGTGAATTTGGCACCTTTATGGTCACCTTACAGGTTCATGGTCTCAGTTTGTGGGTTTCCTCACCTCTTGGGTTGACTTTCTCTTTATCTCCGAGGTTTTAGGTTCCCACGCCTCTCAGGTTCAGAGAGCCAGCACATCTCACAATCCATTTCTCTTAGAGTCTCCTCAACCCTCAGAATAACAATTTTCACCCATCTTCATTTCTGTTTTTCCCAGGGCCTCATCCCCCTCAGGTTCAAGGTTTCCTCCCCTTTACGATTCAGTTCCTCTCATTACCTCCTCACCCATCTGGTTCAGCGTTTCTGTAGGTTTTAGATTTGAAGTCTCCCAAGGTCTCCTTTCCCCTCAGGTTCAAGGTTAACTCCCCTTTACGATTCAATTCCTTTCATAACCTCCTCACCCTTCGGGTTCAGATTTTCTGTAAGTTTTAGATTTGCAGTCTTCCAAGGTCTCCGTTCCCCTCAGGTTTCATGTTTCCTCCCCTTTATGATTCAGTTCCTCTCGTAACCTCCTCACCCAGTGGGTTCCGGTTTTCTGTACATTTTAAGTTTGAAGTCTCCCAAGGTCTCCTTTCCCCCCAGGTTCAAAGTTAACTCCCCTTTAAGATTCAGTTCCTCTCGTAACCTCCTCACCCTTTGGGTTCAGGTTTTCTATACATTTTAGATTTGAAGTCTCCCAAGGTTTCCCTTTCCCTCCGGTTCAAGGTTTCCTCCCCTTTACAATTCAATTCCTCTTGTAACGTCCTCACCCGTGGGGTTCAGGTTTTCTGGAAGTTTTACATTTGAGGTCTCCCAAGGTCTCCTTTTCCCTCAGGTTCAAGGTTTCCTCCCCTTTACAATTCAGTTCCTCTCGTAACCTCCTCACCCCTCGGGTTCAAGTTTTCTGTAAATTTTAGATTTGCAGGCTTCCAAGGTCTCCTTTCCCCTCAGGTTCAAGGTTTCCTCCGCTTTATGATTCAGCTTCTCTCGTAACCTCCTCACCCATCGGGTTCAGGTTTTCTGTACATTTTAGATTTGAAGTCTCCCAAGGTCTCCTTTACCCTCAGGTTCAAGGTTTCCTCCCCTTTATGATTCAGTTCCTCTCGTAACCTCCTGAACCATTGGGTTCAGGTTTTCTGTATGTTTTAGATTTGAAGTCTCCCAATGTCTCCTTTCCCCACAGGTTCAAGGATTCCTCCCCTTAGGATTCAGTTCCTCTCATAACCTCCTCAACCATTGGGTTCAGGTTGATTGTAAGTTTTAGATTTGAAGTCTCCCAAGCTAAACCTTTCCCTCAGGTTCAAGGATTCCATCCCTTTACGATTCAGTTCCTCTCGTAACCTCCTCACCCTTCGGGTTCAAGTTTTGTGTAAGTTTTAGATTTGCAGGCTTCCAATGTCTCCTTTCCCCTCAGGTTCAAGGTTTCCTCCGCTTTATGATTCAGTTTCTCTCGTAACCTCCTCACCCATCAGGTTCAGGTTTTCTGTACGTTTTTGATTTAAAGTCTCCCAATGTCTCCTTTCCCCTCAGGTTCAAGGTTTCCTCCCCTTTACGATTCAGTTCCTCTCGTAACCTCCTCAACCATTGGGTTCAGGTTTTCTGTAAGTTTTAGATTTGAAGTCTCCCAAGCTCCCCCTTTCTCTCAGGTTCAAGGTTTACATCCCTTTACGATTCAATTCCTCTCGTAACCTCCTCACCCATTAGGTGCATGTTTTCTATAAGTTTTAGATTTGAAGTCTCCCAAGCTCTCCTTTCTCTCAGGTTCAAGGTTTCCTCCACTTTATCATTCAGTTCCTCTTGTAACCTCCTCAACCATTGGGTTCAGGTTTTCTGTAAGTTTTAGATTTGAAGTCTCCCAAGCTCCCCCTTTCTCTCAGGTTCAAGGTTTCCTCCACTTTATCATTCAGTTCCTCTTGTAACCTCCTCAACCATTGGATTCAGGTTTTCTGTAAGTTTTAGATTTGAAGTCTCCCAAGCTAAACCTTTCCCTTAGGTTCAAGGTTTCCTCCGCTTTATGATTCAGTTTCTCTCGTAACCTCCTCACCCATCGGGTTCAGGTTTTCTGTACGTTTTAGATTTGCAGGCTTCCAAGCTAAACCTTTCCCTTAGGTTCGAGCTTTCCCCCCCTTCATGATTCAGCTCCTCTCGTGACCTCCTGAACCATCGGGTTCAGGTTTTCTGTACGTTTTAGATTTGAAGTCTCCCAAGGTCTCCTTTCCCCTCAGGTTCAAGGTTTCCTCCCCTTTACGATTCAGTTCCTCTCGTAACCTCCTCAACCATTGGGTTCAGGTTTTCTGTAAGTTTTAGATTTGAAGTCTCCCAAGCTCCCCCTTTCTCTCAGGTTGAAGGTTTCCATCCCTTTACGATTCAGTTCCTCTCGTAACCTCCTCACCCATTAGGTGCATGTTTTCTATAAGTTTTAGATTTGGAGTCTCACAAGGTCTACCTTTCCCTCAGGTCCAGGGTTTTTGAACCTTTCGTATTCACTTTCTCCCAGGATCTATTCTCATCACCCTTAAGGTTAAAGATTTCTGCACCAATTTGATCACTTTCTCTCAGGGTCTTGTCACCCCTAAGGTTCAAGGTGCATGGATGTGATAGGTTGAGTTCCTCTGTGGGGTTTGTCATTCTTCAGGTGGAATGCTTCAGCACCTTTCAGATTAGCTTTTTCCCTGAGTTTCATTAGCGCCTCTGTGCATGCCTTTCCACCTCTTAAGTTGATTTTCCCTCAGGGATTCATAACCCTCAGGTTCAAGGATTCAAGTGCAATTCGGGTTCAACCACCTCTAAGGTTCACGGTAGCCGCAACTGTCTGATCCAAGTGTTCTTGGGGCCACCCTGCCCTCAGGTTAATGCCCTCACCTCCTTTCAGACACAGGCTTTCCATCTCTACGACTATGCTCTGACTCTCCCGCTCTGATGTTCAGACGTTGTCTACCCAGGCTCTGTCCTGGGAGCCAGCCTCTGTAGGGATCTATAGTCCTACAGATGAGTGGCCTACCAGCCATTTTTACTCCTTAAAATCTGGAAAATACACTCACCACAAATAAACAGGCAGCAACACGTCTTACTTTTTTAAAAAAATAGGAGCTTGATCCCTGCTTCCATCCTCACAGTTCCATGCATGTATCCAGATCAGTGGTAACAGCAGAGAAGTACCATAGGAACTCCAATATTATTTGTTCTTGATTTGAAGAGGAACTTTTAACATTAAAATGCATCCCTTAATGTGCATGAATTACTTGAAGCAAAGAATTGTGGCTTACTGCAGATATGGGTTTTAGAATCCGAAATATGCATAATTCTCTTAGAATGTCTGTGTTTTGACAATAGAGCATATGCATAACTATGCTTACCTTGATACCGGGCTGAAATCCTGTGCTGGTAAAGGAAACATTATCTCGAGATAGCCATGGGACCACAATGGAGTGACTGATTTTTCAGCCATTCTATCCACACATCCAAATCTTGAGGATGTCCGAATGAGTTTATATGGTTCAATGTTACAAAAACGTTATTGTTAGGGAGAGTGTTCTGAAACATGAAATGAGCACCAGGCCCAGTATGGATTATGTGCATACATTTTATCACAGACACATTTGTCAAATCTAAATGGTCATTCTTATGTTCTCAAAATACTCTTTGATTTTATGCAAAGCAGACTGGAACCCTCATTGGTACTATTTGTTGCCTTACTCTTTCCCATAGGGGTATATGAATGAGTACAGGAATATACCAGACTGTCCTTCTTGCAATGATAGTTCCAGTTTACTTTATTTCAGATGAAAAACATTTGTCCAGAAAAGCATAGATGTAAAATGTTCTCATTCTAAAAGGGTGTCCAGACATTTGGTCGACTGAAAACTGGTCGAAAGACATTTGGTCGACGCAATTTGGTCGAATACCAAATGGTCGAATTTTTTTTATTTATATATGTATTTTTCGGGTTTTCGTTTTTAAAAAAAGGGGGTTTTAGAAAGAAAAAAGGGGTTGGGGGGGACCCCCTCCCCCAAAAAAAGGGTGAAAATAAAAAAGAAAAAAAATTCGACCATTTGGTTTTCGACCAAATTGGTTTCGACCATTTGTCTGGTCGACCAATTTTTTTCGACCAAATGTCTGGTAACCTAAAAGCACCATGTAAGAAGTTCTCAACAGCGAAAAATACATGGGTTTGTAAAAATACCAGAGCAGGGCAACACTGTCTAAAATATTCATTTTTTAATGCCGAAACTAAAGTCCTTTTTCTTAAAGTAGCATGAATGGGACACAAAAGAGTGACATCCAACAACTCCTACTCCAGACCCACTTGGCAAATGCATCATTTGGCACAATTTTTTCCACCATACCATTTCGCATTCAATGCGTTTGTTTACTGGGAGCTGCTCAAGCCTAAATCTAGAAGGGACAATGCATGCATTTTTAACCCACATTAGTTAAGGTTCAGCAACTTCTACGCTTTTTTACAAAGACTAAGAGCAAACAGGTTTAATTTTTTCAGTACATTTTTTTCTATGTACGTGGAATTTGTTATAGAGAGTTTTCATGATCCGGCATGAGGTAGTATCTATAGTTTTGGGGTTGGTAAACCCCAAATTAAGACCTAATTTGCAGAATTAACTTTTTACAAACCATAACCATCTCACTGTATTGCACCAAAGTATTGCACCAATCACTTTGCAATAGGTTGGATAAAATATTCTTGTCAAGTCTTGATTTGATTTGATTATTTGTAATGCTCTCCAAAGCAGACTTAACTGTATCCGGGCGCGGATGATTAAGAGGCCTCGGCATGAGGTACTGAAAGACATGTGCACAGGCTTTCCCTGAACTAGGAAGGTCTACTTGAACAGATGGGTTTTTAGGGCCTTCCTAAACTAAGTCTTCTGTAGAGTTTCACCAAACAGGACGCCATGACAGAAAGAGTTTCATTTTCAGATTGTCCTTCAAATATGAAAAAATAGCCTTCTTGCGTATCCCTCTAGCGTGCTTTTTATTGATATATAGAAAAAAGGCTGTTAAGCGAAGGCTGTATAGGCATAAATGAGCTTAGAGGTTGGGTCTGATGAACGACCTGCCAGACGTTTTGGTAATTCAGCGTGCATCCCTTGTGGGATGAGGTGCACTAAATAGATGCCTGATTTCCTTTATAAAAGTAAGGAGTGTTTTCTAATTTTAATTCTATTTATGGTCATTTTGATTTGAGAATACAAGGATGGTTTATATAATTTATAATTACATACACAAATCATCAATGAGTACATCCAATTGAGGAAGACTAAAAGACTGATGTGGGAGCATGTATGCTGGTGTTTTTTGGTTCTAATCACTAGTGGTGAAAAGTTCAAATTCACCTAATGCACTTTTTCACCCAACACGGTTGTTCATGTATTGGCAGAGACTCCGATAAGTGAAGGTCCATGAAGCGACTTTTAAATTAGTCCAACTAAAGTTGAAATAGGTGAGGTAGTCAGAGGATTCAATTGCATATCTGTAATAGGTATATTTCCCTGATGAAGATGATACCCCAAAATGTATTTCCCTGATGAAGATGATACCCCAAAGATGTCGCCGGTAATGAGACCGGTGCCGTTAAATCCTAACCGCCCTACTACGAGTTCCCTTTGCGGGTCCTTACTTAACGCCTGCTTTTAGCAGGCGTTAACGACGGGACCCGCAAAGGGACTCCGGGGTCAATAACGGTACCGTAATTTACGGTACCGTTATTGCCGCCTTCTCATTGAGCCCTATGGGGGCTCAAATGGGAATGAGGAATGGCCCTGGTGAATGGGGAATTACTGGTCCCTCCGACCTCGGAATGGACCAGTAATTACTCCATTCACCAGGCCGGAGTTTGGACGAGTTCGGAGGCAGCCATGCCGCAAATAGCGGCGTCATTACCTCCGAACTCGGAATGAGGCCCATTTACTGTGACTAGGCAAACTCTTTTACAAAATAGCTAGGAACATAGATTCCATGACAGATACCACAATATCCTGCGTTCTGAAAATTGACTAAGTCACATAGGAACTGATGGATTTTGAGTAATTTCAGGTAGGCTGGAGATTGGAGAATTTAAAGGACAACATATATGTATTTTTTGACCAAGACAATCTTTCTAAATATGAAGTATGACTATGAAAGTATGAGAAGGAAAATGGGTAAATAGAGCTAACATCAATGAATGGCAGAATCTACAGTGTAGGACCTCCAAATAAGGTATTGTATTCACATGAACGAGAAATCATAAATACTTGAAACCTCTGCCAACTTGTGTGGCAAGAGGAAGCTTCACTCAGGTGCAGAGGACTTTCATTCAGGAAGTGGAGGCACTTGACCTGAGATTCCTTCACAGGTGACTTTCAGATGGACATTGGTGGAATCCAGTCCACCCAGATATGAATAGGAGAAGCATCACTAGCTGTCATGAACTACAGAACACGCCCCTTTTGGACTTCCTGGTCCTTGTCTCAACGGGGCTTACACTCCCTTGTACTTCCAACATGGCCGTCCACGGTGAAACACCTTCCTCGCTCTACACCTTAGACGTAGCGTGTTCTTTCCCGGATTCCTGGATCCTTGCATCCCGGAACTTTGAACGCACGCTGGAGTCGGAAGAGACTTGTGCAGCCTTATTCAAGACTCGATCAGTCTGCAAGAAGACATCGATCAAGCAATCCAGCAAAGATCGAACTCAGGTGAGAACGGGGGAACTCCTTGACAGTTTGAGACGCCAACCGACCGAACTCGATATGGACATGGAAGCGGCCGTCCAGGACCTGATGCGTGGCATGCAAGAGCTATCAACCGAGGTGCAGTATCTAAAGGCGGAAAACGCCGCTCTCAAACAATTAGTTATATCCCGTGATTCTGCCACAAAAGAAAGTGTGTTGCTGGGCGGCATAGTGGACAAATACGATGGCTCGGCAAAAACCCTTCTCGGATTCCTGGATTCATGTTTGGTCCACTTTACTTTTAAGCCCTACTACTTTTCAACTCCCAGGGCTAAGGTGGGGTTCATAATTTCCCACCTTTCAGGAAACGCCTTAACCTGGGCTACAACCCTCGTTACTTCCGGCGATGCTCTTCTAGGTGACTATGATGGCTTCATACAAGCCCTTAAGACCATGTTTGATGTCCAGAGCAGGTCTATAGTGCCCAGGAACGCCTGTTAGACTTTCAGCAAGGATCCCAGGATATGCTCACCTATGTTACCCGATTCAAGCAATTAGTCAAGGAAGCAGATTGGTCCCCTGAGGCGAGTTTTACCCTTTTCAGGAGAGGACTGAACGAGGAGATTAAGGATGAGTTGGCCAGAGTGGCTCGCCCAAACTCATTCCAGGCACTAATAGACCTTGCCATGCAAATAGATTTCCATATCCAGGAAAGGAAGGCAGAGGAGAAGAAATCCAGGGGTAATCCTCTGAAGCTGTCCTTTGAGAGTACTACCAAGACAGACACAAACCCAGGCTCAGTCTCTGAACCAGAACCCATGCAGATAGGAGCCTTCCGTGGACCTATATCTCCACAAGAAAGAATGAGAAGGATTCATACGGGGTTGTGCATGTATTGTGCCTCAGACAAACACTTGGTTAGGGAGTGTCCTCTAGCCCCTCCTCAGCAGCTTCTGGAGAGAGATGTTTGCTCCACATCAATTCCATCCTTGAACTCTCATGGACAAAACAATTTGGTGATACTACAGGCCTTCCCGTCGCCCTCCAAGAATAAGACCTATCCCATTCTGGCCTTGGTAGACTGCGGAGCTATGGGAATTTTCATTGAGCAAGACTGGGTTGTTAGTCATCATATTCCGTACGAGACATGAAGCATCATGCAGCCGGTGGAAGCAATCGACGGAAGATCCCTCACTTCAGGACCCATAAGCCTGTAGACAAAAGAGATCCAACTTTCCATAAACCATCATCAAGAGCGGATTACATTCAACATCATTAAGTCAGCTCATTACCCCATGGTATTGGGTATGCCCTGGTTACAGAAGCACAATCCGTATATCAATTGGACAGCAGGATCACTATTCCTAGGCTCAGAGTTTTGTATGTCCCACTGTCTATTCCTGGATCCCTCCTCGACACCCCCTAAAGAACCACTAAGAGACCAGAAAACACCACTCAGGGTTTCCAATATCATACAAGTCCCAGAGGCCTATCAGGGATATGCTGATGTATTTTCAACTGCCATAGTCCAGGCCTTACCCCCTCACAGACCTGAAGACTGTGCCATAGATACAGATCCCTCAGCAGTGATTCCCTTCGGCAGAGCAGAATGTTCATTCTTTCCGAACCAGAGAAAAAGGCCATCTGAGAATACCTGGATACCAACCTTGAAAACGGCACCATAAGACCCTCCAAATCTCCAGCGGGTGCTTTGTTGTTATTTGTTCCCAAGAAGGACACCAAGGAACTCAGACCTTGCCTCGACTATCGTGGCTTAAATCAATGCACCCTCAAAGATCGGTACCCACTGCCCTTGATCTCGGATATCCTGGAAGCTGTGAGAGGCGCCGTAATATTCACAAAGTTGGATCTCCGGGGTGCCTATCATTTGATCTGAGTCCGGGAAGGAGACGAATGGAAAACAGCCTTTAGAACACCCTTTGGTCACTATAAATATCTAGTCATGCCCTTTGGACTAGCTAATGCCCCCGCAGTTTTTCAACGTTTTATGGATAGGGTGTTTTCTGACATGTTATTCCTCTTCGTCATTGTCTATCTGTATGACATATTGATCTTTTCCAAGGATCCTCTAAAGCATGAAGAACATGTAAAGGCAGTATTATAACGACTCTGTGAACACAAACTTTTAGCCAAACCCGAAAAATGCTTGTTTCACGTTACTTCTGTTCACTACCTTGGGTTCATCCTCAGCCCAGAAGGAATTGGTATGGACCCTTCAAAGGTAAAGGCCATACTGGCATGGCCAGCTCCCATGTCAATAAAACAAGTTCAATCCTGCCTGGGGCTTGCCAACTTCTACCGGACGTTCATTTCTACCTTTTCCGAGATCGTTCAGCCGATCGTTGCCCTCTTGAAGAAAGACACCCCCTTTATCTGGTCTACACCGCAAGATAAGGCATTCCAACGTTTAAAGACAGAGTTCACGCAAGCCCCCATCTTGGCCCAACCCAACATAAATCGGCCATTCCTAGTGGAAACGGATGCCTCTAACTACGCCATCGGAGCGGTCTTGAAGCAGGAACTTGAGGATAAACTGGAACACCACATTGCTTACCTCTCACGAACCCTGACTCCCAGTGAGACTCACTATTCCGTCCTGGAAAAGGAACTGTTAGTCATCCGCCAATCCTTCAATGAATGGCGACATCTACTTTTGGGTGCTAGATATTCAGTTCAGGTCCGCATGGACCATCAGAATCTTCCAATTCTACAGTCGTTGGAGTGCAGGAACAGACATCAGGAGCGTTGGGCCTACTTCTTTGCCCAGTACCAATTCCAAATCGCTCATCTTCCCGGATCACAAAACATGATTGCTGATGCCTTATCCCGACATCCTGACTATGTAACCACTGAAGACAAGGCCTATCCTAAGATGTTTCCCCACACGATCTTTGTAGCTCAAGCAGTCAATCTCCTGGAAGAAATTTGAGTGCAAACCCAATTCGCTGACCTCTGGAAGGATATTTCAAGGAAGAATCCATGGAACCTAAGACTTAAGGGACAATGCACTGGTCATTCCTACACAGAAATTACAACAAAGAATAATAAACCTCTGTCATGATACCCTTCATTCCGGACATCGTGGCATAACCAACACCCTCCGTCCTATACAAAGACAGTTTTGGTGGCCTGGAATGAAGACCAACGTACAGCAGTACATCAAAGCTTGTAGTGTCTGCAGTCAAAATGAACATGATAACAAGAGACCGGCGGGTCTTCTACTGCAACCTACACTGCCAGCAAGGCCATGGGAATTCATTGCTACAGACTTTATTGTAGAATTACCACCTTCCTGAGGGTACACGACCATCATGGTTACCATTGACTTGTTCCCTCATATGGCTCATTTTACACCCCTGTGTAAACTGCCATCCTCGTCCGAGCTTGCTGGAATCTTCCTGGAACACATATTCCGTTTACATGGACTTCCTTCCAAGATCATATCTGATCGAGGACCTCAATACGTCTCGCAATTCTGCAAACATCTCTGTCGCATTTTGGGAATCCAACGCGCCCTCTCTTCTGGTTATCATCCCCAAACCAATGGGGTTACAGAACGTGCTAATCAGACCCTGGAGCAGTATCTTCGATGTTTCGCCACCAAGGTTCAGGATGATTGGTCGCTCCTGATACCCATGGCTGAATTCGCCTACAACAATTCTGATCATTCAGCACTTAAGACTAGTCCCTTTTATTGTAGCCAAGGTTTCCATCCATCGGTTCTACCCTCTGTTCTCCCTCATCCTACACCAGTACCTACTGTCGACTCCTGGATAGAAACCATCATCAACGTCCACCAGGAGGCCAAAGAAAACTTAGAGCCAGAACACAGACTAAGAGGTATGCGGATTTCAAAAGAAGACCAGGTCCTTCTTATGCAATCGGTGATCAAGTCTGGTTGTCCTTGAAATTACTACCCTGACATCTACGGCCAAACAAGTTGGCCCCTCGGTACTATGGTCCATTTCCCATCAAGGAAATTATCAATCCAGTTTCATACCGGATCAGACTACCAGACTCCTGGAAGAAAATTCACCCAGTATTTCACACATCCTTATTAAAACCCTACACCCAATCCTCCCGGAAATCCTACCGACCTCCTCCTCTACTGGTCGACAACCAATTGGAAAATGAAGTATCCTGAATATGTGACTCCAGGTATAAACAGGGTCAGCTTCAATACCTGGTTGAATGGAAAGGATATCCTCCTAGTGAAAGAACCTGGGAACCACTTTCTAATCTCAAGGCCCCTCGACTACTCAGAAGATTTCACCTTATACACCCGGGCAAACGCAGAGGAACGGGCCTTCGGAGGAGGCATGCTGTCATGAACTACAGAACACACCCCTTTTGGACTTCCTGGTCCTTGTCTCAACGGGGCTTACACTCCCTTGTACTTCCAACATGCCCGTCCATGGTCAAACACCTTCCTCGCTCTACACCTTAGACATAGCATGTTCTATTTATAGACCACGCCTCCCGTGGCTCCGCGCATCTCAATGCTATTGCGAAGTAGCGACCAGACGTGTGCTCCGTAGCTCGCGGTATTGTTTCCCTTGCTTCTTCCAGCCTACCCCATTCCTAGTCTCTTTCCTTCCTTTCTTGATTCCTGGACTCGTGTGCTAGTTGCGCACTCTGTTAATTTCCCAGATTCCTGGATCCTTGCATCCCGGAACTTTGAACGCATGCTGGAGTCAGAAGAGACTTGTGCAGCCTTATTCAAGACTCGATCAGTCCGCAAGAAGACATCGATGAAGAAATCCAGCAAAGATCGAACTCAGGTGAGAAGGGGGGAACTCCTTGACACTAGCAGCATGAACACTGAGCTGAAGTCCTGAACGCTCCGTCCTAGGTGCATCGCCATCTTTTGGGGAAGCAATATGGAGAATAATCTTAGCCAGTTGGATGTCTGCCAATAGGGCACCCACTCCAGTCCATATTGCTATTAATGCACGCATCAGAGGGTCTGAAGCCAATGCTGCTGCAGCCCAGTACTTGAATGTTGCATAGAGTTGGTATCATGGGTAGATAGATTACAGGTCTGGGGATTGGGTAGATAATGAGTCGCATAGTCGAAGTGGAGAGAGAGTCTAAGAATAGACCTGTAGTATGTTCTTTTCTAGAATGCCATACCTGCTCAATAGGCAGAATCGTTGGGTAGATAGTGGCCTCTCGCCTACAGTGGAGTAACTTTTCTGAAAATGTTGGGGGAACATGACATCTAAATGACAAAGGCCACTGTCAAATGAATGGGACAAAATGGTGTGCCACAAATGTTGGGGGGGACAAACACCCTTGTGCCCCCCTCAAATTACGCCCATGCTGGCCTACCAATCATGTACAATCCTCACCAACTCTCTTGCCATTTACTTGCTCATGCTTACGTGTGCTCCACAACAAACTCTACAAAGTGTTCTATGTAGGTATGTGCACACGTGCTTTGACCATCTGTAGAAGTGCTCATCGGTCGAGGATCAGTCCAGGAGTACTACAGGCACCCCTAGTTAACCACTGTAGCATGATGTACCATAAAGATACCCACTTGTGCTGGTGATGTCGGGATGCACTAAAACAGAATGAGAGCAGAGAGAGCATTGCACCTCTGCCCTTGAAAGCTTTACACTGTGTTATTCTTAAATGTAATAAGTTCAGACATGGGGCCTCATCACGAGTTGGGCGGAGTGGTAAAATGCAGCAGTAATGCCATTACTGCTGCATTTACTGCTTCGCCCAATCCCGTGTTTCGGGGCATTCACCTCCAGCTCTGAGCTGGCGGTAATAGCGCCCCCCAACCCCATTGTGTCCAATGGACCCAATGGGAATGAGGACTTACTGCCCTCCCCACCCCCGCAACTATGCAGTGGAGTTTTATCATCCTTGCAAACAGGATATACTTCTGTGATTAATGTCACACATCAGCGGTTGTGGTTCCCTTTTCTATTAAGGGTGGACACAGATGTCATCACTGCAATAGTGACCGGAAGTGAGGTTGATGTTTTAGCTGTTTCTCATACTACAACAATCTGGTCCAGGTGTTATGTCATGTTCATATAATATTGGTGATGCATACAAATTTTGATGGCCTAACAATGTCTTTCCATAACGACTTTAATCCAAACGTGTTACATAGCACCAACGAATTAATGGTGGTCAGATTTGTTGACAATCCAGTCATTAAACTCATATATTAGCCTAGAAAATTGTGTCATTGATATATGTTTCATCTGTTATTACAACAATAATTTTAGCCGTAACTGACTTTGGCATTCAAGTCTTTTCTCCTTTAGGTCGAAGGCTAGCCCTGGATTAAGGATTTGGGGGAGAGTGATCACCACCGCCTTTGCTTATTGGTCAAACTTCCCACTAGAACTTTTGTGCCAGCATCTGATGGTTTGGTTGCCCCTATACTCATTGGAAATTACAATCATTGGTTGCACTAGTATCAACTCAATTTGGAGCTTCTGTTACTTGAGTTATATTCGGATTTAATTCTTTTGTTAAAATACATTTGGATGATATAATTTGTGCTTTTGGCCCGGCAGGACTATATGAGTTAATGGTCATTAAATGCACCCCTCTGTGATTATATTGAGGGCTGGCCTTCTAAGGCAGTCAGACACAAAGAAATCTTGGTTTGACAAGGAATGCAAAGATGCCAAATAGAAATTGACTGAATCGCCCAGAAGTGCTTTGGCAAGCTTAAGAAAGAATCTAAAGATCTTATAGAAGGAAGAGCAAATGAAGAGATGGGAATTGTAAACACTTTCCGTAGAATCATTCTAACAAGATGGATTATACTGCTTCAGACACTGATATACCTGTGGAAAGTGGATTTGTTAATTTCCAGTCATTGTTCAAAAGACCTCAAATTCACAGCGATTCTGGAAAGTAGAAAGATGGCTATATGATGGGGCACTTTTTGCGAGAGGTAGACAATATTATGATTTTTACATTAACTGGAGACACAAAAACGTTTAATGGCTGTAGCCCCGATATGGTGTCAAGTGACTTGTTATGCCATGACACCCCAGTTTGGGCTCAGTTTTGAACAAAACATTTTAACAGAATGAACGCTGAGCATGTTTATCTGACCAGTTGGCAGTAATCGTCCCAATATTCAAAGAGGGAAACCAATTTTCCTGTTAGACAGCACAGATAAAATATGTTTGCCAAATTCTGCAGAAAAGACTTCCTGTTTGGCTGAAAGATAATAATATCATCTGCGTGTACAAAGCTGGTTTTCAGAGGCAAACATGGTAGACTAAGTCTCTCGGCTAAATTGTTTACTGCAAAAATGTGTACTTAAGGGACAAAGCTTACATTTAATTTGTGTCCCTTTAAAGTCTATATTTGACACAATCCCTCATAATTTTCTAGGATCTAAACTTTTCGTACTGGGTGTTCCTTCTGACCTCATGAGAGTTGTGGACGGTCTCTACTGGGAGAACTTTTCTTCAGTCCGGTATGGTACTGGGGAAGAAACCTCCATGAACTTTCTGGTCAATATAGAAGTTAGGCAGGGCTGTTCTCCTTGCAGCTCTTATTGTAAGTATTAATAAGTTGGAAGCGGATGCCCCAGTGCTAGAAAGACAGAAAGATGGGCATATTAATATTTACAGATGATGCCATCTTATTTTCTAAGATTAATGCAGTCCGCAAAACAAATGAGTGTATTTTATGATGCATGTAGTACTAAAAGCTTAACGATTAATACCAATAAGATGAAGCATATGATGTCATGTTGATTTATACCACGCACTGCTACCACCCAAGGGTAGTCTCCAAATGCTCAGGGGCTTTGCAAGAGAAGAGGGCTCGGTGTGTTAGTGGGGATAGGATGATAAGATATGTTCAGAACCAGGAGGAACTTGGCGCCTGTGAGCATTGTCTTGCGTGTGGTAGTGGGTGTTTGTTTCAGAGGCCCTGTGTGTTGTAACCGTCTGGGTAGGACTTAGTGCTTTGGCTGTGTTCTAGTGTTTGTGTTGGGTGTGTTTGTCGTAGGATGTTAATGTGGTGTTTGTAGTCATGTGCACTGGTTAGTTGTATCCATAAGGGGTCCAGAGTCGCGGATGACTGTTAAGTGTTCAATTGTATTGTGTTGGTGCGCATTTGTGTAGTGTCGATTGATTTGTGGACTATGTGGAAGGGTGTTAAATCTAATGTCTCGGGAGGATAACTCAGGTGCAATGCACCTCGACTTGGAACCAAGACAACGCGGAGCAACACAGTTCAATCCCCGGGTCCGTGCTTAGAAACCTATGGGTATTAAGCATGGTATAAATAACCAATTATAATTATAATGTTATTTCCAGAGTCTCAGAGAGTTGGTTGGGTGCGAGCATTAGATTAGTTCTCTGTGTGTCTATGTGTAGTGTGGCTAGCCCCTGGTTGTGTGTAGTGGTCATAGGCTGTGCAACGGGCAATGGGTGTGGGGGGCGGGCACAGTTATAATTGGTTATTTGTAACTTGCTTAATACTCAGAGGTTTCTAAGCGTGGATCCGGGTATCAAACCTGGGTCGCTCCACGCCATCTTGCTTGCAAGGTGAGCGCGTTACCCCTGAGCTATCCTGCTGGCCCAAGTGGCATTGGTTATGTTGGAGGAGCAGGAAAGGGGGTAAGTAGGTCATGTGAGGAATCTAAGGGCGTCCTCACTTTCCCTAATATATCCTCCTCCAGGTGACCAGGGAAAGGCTGTCGCTATCGGATCCTGACCCTGGGGATAGATATGCGAGGGAGAACTACCTGGGTGGAGGTGAATTGGGAGTGGAGACAAGGCACCCTTGGGTGAGACATGATATCCCCCATTCCCCTTTCCCAATGAGTCCACCAATCCTCAGGCCTTCATAGGCTGTTGTCACTACCTGCCCTATTGTTGCCAAAAATCTTTCCCAAATAGACACCACCCTGGTACTGGGACGAGGAAGAGGGATGACGAGTTCAAGATCGTTATGTAATTAATGAACATTGCCCACACCTGAAGCCAAGGGGACAGTATAAATGTCCTGCTCAGAAGCTGGAGGTGAAGCCAGAGAGACCCATGCCCAAGTGCTGCAGACTCATTGAAAGGGAGGCTGATCGTGGCGGGAGCATTCAAGAGGTCTCTGGTAGCAGGGCTGGCCTGCATACCCCATGGAGTCTGAGAGACTCTCTTTATATATAGCAGAAGTGGTGGAGACCCTGGAGGAGATGCACGCTGAGCTGGGAGAAGCGACAGTCACAGCGAGCATGCCGCTGCGGAGATGAGTACCTAGAAACAGTATAACCAGTGAGTCAGAGAAGCCTGAGTGACTCCGGGATGCTGAGGAGTAGACCGTGTGGTTGCTATAGGTCGGGTCACTTGCAAGTGAGCGAGAAACCGTTTGGCCGATATGAATGCAGGTCGAGTTTGAACTCAGTCAAATTACTAAATACTTTTGATAATCATGATGACATGAAACTGCTAAGAAAATCGATTGAAAGGTTTTGTGAATGCCGAATTGTAAAAGAGATGAAAGAAAGGCAAACCTGGAGAGGAGCAAAACCCCAGGGTGAATTAAATGAAAGTGTGAGTTTAAGCAAGCTTTGTCAAGTGCCAAGAGGAGGTGGTAAGCCTTGCCAAGAATTAAGAGAGGACAAGCATTTTTTAGGCCCAAGAAGACAAAACATTTCCAAGTGTTAAGAGAGTGACAGTATTGGCAAGGCCAAGACAGGGCCAGGAAGAATTCTGATATTTGAACTTGTGAATATGCCAGTGAACAAGTGTACAAGTTCCCAGCAGAAGAGTATACTGGGAATTTTATGTAGGTTTTTTCAAAGTTTCTACAAAGTGGCCCATCTGAAGAATCCACGAAAAGGATGTGAAATGGGAAGAACCGAAGTACCACTGTCGAGTTGAAACAGTGGCAAGGTGCATACAAGCAAGGAGCAGTAAGACAGGTGTGTCAATGGTGTGACCTGTAATGGGTGGCCTGTTGGCCTGACAACTTTGCCTACAGTGAGAACACCTACATATGAGAAAGCCACTTGAAATACCCCAAAAGGAGCTTGTAATTGAATATAAAGGAAGTTTGGTGTGATCTGAAATTAAGGAACTGTACTTTGTGAAATTGGGGAAAGGTAACCAAAGCAGAAGAGCTGGAAATTATCCAGAACTGTGTTTTGGAAAAGCTGAAAGATTTGAAAGCTTGGGGAAGGGAACCCCTTTGCATTGTGAACTATCTTGAACCTTGGGGAAGGGAAACCCTTTCCAAACCAAGAGCTAAAATAAGCTCTGACCTTTTATTTGAACACTTCTTGTTTTGATGCTGACATCCCTACACCTTGTATACAAATAGTTGTGAGGGCAAGCTTAGGTTTTGGACACAGGCAGACTTTGTCTTTGGACTTCCTGACGCGGACTATCCTTAGTTTATTTAGGTAGGGAAATCCCACCTTAGCAGTTTTATTTTGTATAAAAGTTTATAACCCACACTTTAATTCAGTTGTCTGTGTCTACTTCATGATGCCTTCATAGTAAATTGGTTAGTTTGACGATGCCTCTTGCGTGAGTCTTCGGTTGTCGCTTGATATTACCTTCCATTTACTTGGTTGTTTTCCGTCGGCCAATCTCACCTCCTCTCCAAGCGTGGCGGCTGACTTCCCTATGGGTTTGAGGGCAAAGGGTTGTTTGTACCTAGTGTGTTCCTGGTCACTCGGTCGGGTTTAGTCGTAGTAGTTGATATTGGACCTTTTGTGCCATTGGCTGCTTAATGGGTGCACAGCTGATGTTATAATAAATTGAGCAAGGGGTCTTGAGAGGGCGGACCTAGTTCTTTAGGTGGGCAAATGTTAGGGTGTTGCTTAGGTTTTAATGCTTTGCCTGTCTGTACTTTACTGGGTGCATAAATCGCGTGTGGGTGTTGTCCCTGAGTCTGTCTGTTGATTGGGCGGCCTTTTGATGTGTACAACAAAAAGGAAGCTGAAAGTGAAGCCTATTATTTTTCTTTCGGGTGGAAAACTTCAGAATGTGGATCAATTTGATTATCTTGGAGTCCTTATATGCAGTACCCTAAACTGGGCACCACAGATAAAATAGAGCTCACTCATACTTTCCCAACAGGGGAGGCCCTTGGATCCCTTTTTAATCAGTTTGAGGATAAGGCAACAGTACCAGGGCTTGAGATTTATAGAACAAACGCTCACAGTGCTGCCTCATATGGATCTGAACTGTGCGGCTATGGGAATCTCATAGTACTGTCCAAAGAGCAGAACTGGGAATCTGGGGCTTGAAACATGATGCCGCCTCAGTGGAGCTGTTGCTATTGGTTGAAGGCTTGGAGTTCACCCAATCTGGCTGATTACAAGAAGGCCCATATTGATTATGTATCCTAGCCAGGTGCCAGGGATACGGCATGGAAGAGGTACATTAAAAGTATATCAGCCGCATTGGATATGCGCTATACATGGGGTGAACTGGCGGGCATGACTTACTCTACAAAAGCAATACTAAAGGAACCACATAACGAAAGGAAACATTGGTCTGATTCCTAATGAGGGGGGAGGGAACCAAGTCTGCGTTCATCCTCTGAGTCGCACAAGTGGATTGAGATCGGTCCATATGAAGGGTGCCCAATTTTCACCTCAAGGTCTTGAGAAGGTGAGTTGATTTGAGTAGTCTCAAAATAGGTTTAGATGCGTCGAGTGGATCTTTTGAAAGTAGGGCTAACGGAGTCCTACATGTAATAAGTGGGAAGATGCGGCAATGAAAATGGTGCCCTATGACTTTGTTCACTTTTCTCTTACTTTTCCTCCAAGTCTTTGCACATAGTGCACCTTCTTCATACATGTGCATGAGCAAAAGGAATAGATGCATGCGAGGAGTCGATTCAGTGGAACTGCTTGCACCTGGAAACAGTAAGCAGTATGGATATGAAGATTCTCTCTCTTTCTCTCTCCCCCTCTCTCTCTCTGCCTCTGTACCTCTCTCTCTCTCTCTTGTTGTTGGGTGAGTGTTTGCTATAGCCACCGCCAGCTATTGGTGACAGCAGTGTGAGCAGAGAAACCACACAGATGTCTTCAAGGAGGTAAGGGTCTAAGGGGTGCTATATTTTGTTATGACTCAAGGTGAAATCAAGTCAGCAGTGACAGAGGCATCCCTTGAGGTGGGGACTGGTCTGGTATTTGGATACATACATTGCATTGGCATCACATGTGTCTTGCAGAAAGGTTGCCATCCCACTGAGGGCTCGTTGTCCATATGGGGGGGGCTTGAGGGGGAAACAAAGAGGTTCTGCCACAGATACTGGGATTCTCATAGACCTTGTAAGGGATGAGAGGACCACGCTGCACGGTCTGCAACTGCCTTTGTTATTTTCTTTCTTTCTTAATTTGTTGTGTTTGCGCAGTAAATGGCATTCATGAAACATTAAACATTGCCTTAGTGCTCACAGAGGAACAAGATGATCAGTTTTAATATGAGCACGACACTTTTCAAGATGGATTGGTATTGTGGGAGCCAAGATGGTCTGTACGCTCGGTGAAAGAAGCTTTTTTATTTTAATAAAAAAAGGAAATTGTATAATTATATTGACATTGTAAACTGGTTCTATTTACCCATTGCCAATGTTTATTTCTAATGAACACCAGTATATATTGCAGTCATAATGAAAATGTTTGAGTTTCACTGAGAAAGGCATGTTCTCTAACAGTTAGATTCAATCCTGTTGCACTTGAAATACCCCTATGAGAAAGCGCAAAGGGATAAATAGCACCAATGAGGGTTCGTTGTTGCTTAGTTTAGGAAATTAAAGAACAATTTGGGAACAAACAAATGACCACAGATCTTTACATTTTACAACTATGTATGCGATGAGATGGTTGTAAGCTTGAATCACTAAGTACATAATGCACACTGGGATTGGGACTAGTACATTTTTCAGAACCTTCCCCCTAACATTAAAGTGCCTGCAATGAACCATACATACTAATTCAAAAGCCTATGGATTTGGGTGTGAGGATGAAATGGCTTCCACATCTGTTCCTCCAACTGTGGAGAGAGGTTCTAAATGATACTGAATCTTACAAGAGGAGGCGCTGAGAGGGGAAGCCAGGCTGAGCGCATGTCCAGTCCTCAATGAACAGAAATACTTATATAGTGTGTGTGATTTGACCTGGAGAAGGCTGTCCATGTTAGTTAAATATCCGAAACCAGTGCCAGCAGACGTCGATGATTTCTTAGTGTGTTGATGTTTATATTTGCCTGTTAATGTTTATTCCTGCAATTTATAGAATTAAGCATGAATGTGTGAGCCTGGTGTGGAATGAAGAGATTCTGGTTTTGAAATGATTTGGATCAATTTAAAGAAATGCACCTGAGCCTGATGCACTTCATCAATAATCAATTCTTAAAACGGTCAACAAAGTGATGAAAATGTATGTTTATACATAACAAGAAGAGGAACATATATTTTTACAAAATTCCCTTGCAATGACCAGGATTTATGTTTATGTGGATGTAGTCAATGTGAATGTTTTGTATTGAAATGCTAGTAGGATTTCCCTGGGGAACCAAAGTTGGGATTCCAGACCAAACACTTGACCAGGACCTCAGTGACTTGAGTGGCCGTGGAGGGGAGCTTGGACACAGGACAGGACAGGTTGGATAGGACACCAAATACAATCACATCAGTGCTTCTTTCACATGCCTGAAGCAGGTAAAACAAGCACTGTTCAGTTGGGTAACAGCAGGCTCTATTGTGCAAGAGCAAAGATGCAGTTAAGTTTGGCATGTGCACAATATAAATCATCGCTATTATTCCTACTGTTTGAGAGTGTCATGCTAACACTTGGCCCATTCCCAAATAGACGAATGTGAAAGAGACTTTGGGCCAGCTGTCACTCACCGGATAATTGGGGAAATGTTCTATTCTAGTGCTTGCACATTCTGTCCTGAAGATCTGCGTCGTGGTACGCCCAGTGAATAGGAGGCACGTGTGCATGTGTTTGCATAGTTGAGTCACAGTTGTTAACACCAGCAGCTTTTTGACACCCCACCCTACTGACCAAATTCTTATCAAGGGTGCTTTAAAGCATGATGACAGCTCCCACAAGGTTCTCCTGCTGCCCTGGCAGTCCCTAAAATGGGGATCGCCCAATTTAGTCATTGAGAGCTATAACCACACCAGGCTTTCAGAAGAACCACTGTCTATGTGTATAACTCCTTTTTTGATTCTTGAATCAAGTTTGTGCAGATATATCAAAAGCATGAAGTGGATTTGGGTCTTGGGGACCAGACCTGAACAATCCTGCCTTGCAGCATTGAAAGGAGACGGGATGGGTAGTTTTAAAGGAAAAGCAAGGGAATCTAAACTGAGAATTTCACAATCTGGGGACGTGCAATGACCTATGGCCAACTTTCTGGTGGTCTCGGGCCAAAGTAGCAAACTGATCAGTTCAGACTATAAAATTGTTTAAAAATCATATTTACGATTGTTTTACAAGAGAACCAATTATTCTGTTCAATCGTTTAAAAAAATGTAAATATTGTATTATTTATAATTTGTCAATCTTATTTTAATTTCAATTATTACTTTTATTTGTTTGTGAGGTACAATGGGATCACGTCACATTTTTAGCCAGGTGCTGCCATTTTTTTAATCTTTAATCTTCTCACGTGGTTTGCGGAACAGGGGAGAGGCCATTTTGTACCACTTCCCATTGGTGCAACACTAATTAAATAGCGAGCTGATGTCACGTGCACGTTTTTTAGAGGCGTCATTAGCGACATTATGGGAGATGTCGTGTTTCAATCACTTACAATATGTAATAAGTCATATACACTGTTGAGCAAATGTTAACCTCCTGCAAGATGTTTTAGCACCTCAAGCTCCTGCAGATCATGAGTCAAAGGCCACAGGGGTTTGAAGCAGCCAATCAGAAAACTCAATACTTGACAGTGCTCAAGGCAGCCAATCAAAGCACTTAAATATCTAATAGAGAAGCAGGTTCTACAAAGAAAAATAAAGCCCTCTTCCTGTTTCCTTGTGAGTTGTACTAGGCTATTGGTGGGAGGAACAGGGTGATTCCAGAATAATACATTGCAGTCGAGTGTGCTAGAAAGAGTGACCCAAAGTACATGAGATTGCATTGAGAGCGTTGTTTGAAATATTTGATGTTTTTAGATTCTACAAACATCAATGAATTGTGATCTAGCTTGGAGGGTTCACAAGAGAATTTTGAATTTTGTATGGTTTTGAATGTTTTACAAGTGTTTGTCACAATGAGCCAATGAGTTACTGTGCTAGCGTCCCACACACAGCTTCACTGAACACTTCTCTCAGCAGTGAACCATGCAGGGGTGAGCTCTAGCTGCATGTTTCCCACACACAGCTTCACTGAACACTTCTCTCAGCAGTGAAACATGCAGGGGCGAGCTCCAGCTGCATGTTTCCCACACACAGCTTCACTGAACACTTCTCTCAGCAGTGAACCATGCAGGGGTGAGCTCCAGCTGCATGTTTCCCACACACAGCTTCACTGAACACTTCTCTCAGCAGTGAACCATGCAGGGGTGAGCCCTAGCTGCATGTTTCCCACACACAGCTTCACTGAACACTTCTCTCAGCAGTGAAACATGCAGGGGCGAGCTCTAGCTGCATGTTTCCCACACACAGCTTCACTGAACACTTCTCTCAGCAGTGAAACATGCAGGGGCGAGCTCCAGCTGCATGTTTCCCACACACAGCTTCACTGAACACTTCTCTCAGCAGTGAAACATGCAGGGGCGAGCTCCAGCTGCATGTTTCCCACACACAGCTTCACTGAACACTTCTCTCAGCAGTGAAACATGCAGGGGCGAGCTCCAGCTGCATGTTTCCCACACACAGCAGCAGTGAAACATTCAGGGGTGAGCTCCAGCTGCATGTTTCCCACACACACAGCTTCACTGAACACTTCTCTCAGCAGTGAAACATGCAGGGGCGAGCTCCAGCTGCATGTTTCCCACACACAGCTTTACTGAACACTTCTCTCCTGCTTGTTTCCCACACACAGCTTCACTGAACACTTCTCTCAGCAGTGAAACATGCAGGGGTGAGCTCCAGCTGCATGTTTCCCACACACAGCAGCAGTGAAACATTCAGGGGTGAGCTCCAGCTGCATGTTTCCCACACACACAGCTTCACTGAACACTTCTCTCAGCAGTGAAACATGCAGGGGCGAGCTCCAGCTGCATGTTTCCCACACACAGCTTCACTGAACACTTCTCTCAGCAGTGAAACATGCAGGGGTGAGCTCCAGCTGCATGTTTCCCACACACAGCAGCAGTGAAACATTCAGGGGTGAGCTCCAGCTGCATGTTTCCCACACACACAGCTTCACTGAACACTTCTCTCAGCAGTGAAACATGCAGGGGCGAGCTCCAGCTGCATGTTTCCCACACACAGTTTCACTGAACACTTCTCCCAGCAGTGAAACATGCAGGGACGAGCTCCAGCTGCATGTTTCCCACACACAGCTTCAATGAACACTTCTCTCAGCAGTGAAACATGCAGGGGTGAGCTCCAGCTGCATGTTTCCCGCACACAGCTTCACTGAACACTTCTCTCAGCAGTGAAACATGCAGGGGTGAGCCCTAGCTGCATGTTTCCCGCACACAGCTTCACTGAACACTTCTCTCAGCAGTGAAACATGCAGGGGCGAGCTCTAGCTGCATGTTTCCCACACACAACTTCACTGAACACTTCTCTCAGCAGTGAAACATGCAGGGGCGAGCTCCAGCTGCATGTTTCCCACACACAGTTTCACTGAACACTTCTCTCAGCAGTGAAACATGCAGGGGCGAGCTCCAGCTGCATGTTTCCCACACACAACTTCACTGAACACTTCTCTCAGCAGTGAAACATGCAGGGGCGAGCTCCAGCTGCATGTTTCCCACACACAGCTTCAATGAACACTTCTCTCAGCAGTGAAACATGCAGGGGCGAGCTCCAGCTGCATGTTTCCCACACACAGCTTCACTGAACACTTCTCTCCTGCTTGTTTCCCACACACAGCTTCACTGAACACTTCTCTCAGCAGTGAACCATGCAGGGGCGAGCTCTAGCTGCATGTTTCCCACACGCAGCTTCACTGAACACTTCTCTCAGCAGTGAAACATGCAGGGGCGAGCTCCAGCTGCATGTTTCCCACACACAGCTTCACTACTTCTCTCAGCAGTGAAACATGCAGGGGCGGCATGTTTCCCACACACAGCTTCACTGAACACTTCTCCCAGCAGTGAAACATGCAGGGACGAGCTCCAGCTGCATGTTTCCCACACACAGCTTTACTGAACACTTCTCTCCTGCTTGTTTCCCACACACAGCTTCACTGAACACTTCTCTCAGCAGTGAAACCTGCAGGGGTGAGCTCTAGCTGCATGTTTCCCCACATTTGCACCCTTTCGGAGAAGTATATCTGGAAGGAGTTGGGCACATCTCGAGAAATCCACTCCATAGCTTTCCCTACTCTGTGCAGGCTAACCAGCATTGTCTCTGCCCGCAGCACAATTGGATGGAAGAGGAGAGGCTTGGATCCCAGAAAAAAAAGCAGACAGAAACCATAGGGATCACTTGTAATGTTGGCCACCATGTTTGTGCATGGCGGGAGCCATCAACAGTAGAAAGGTACCTTCTATCGTGGACGTAAATCCATCCATATACCATATGCCTCTCCACTTGAGAGTGACCTTTCTATCGTTAGTTCTTTTTGGGTGTAAAAAGAATTGCTTCGTTATACAATACAGCACTGGAGCTTGGCGAGCCAGACGGGGCGCGGGTCAAAACTGGGGCTTTGGCTGGACCATCCTTTCGAGTCAGTGCCTGCCCAAAGCAGGAGCTGAACACAAGCCCCACCTGATGCAACCTGTTCCAGAAAGTTAAAGAAAACAAGTTTAAAAAAAAAAAAAAGTTTCTTTCCTGACATGACACTCCTGTCCAGCCCCTCTGACACTCATTGACTGGGGCAGGGGAGGGAATCCAAGCCCTTCACTTCCTGGTATGGCGTGGGGAGCATAGTGTCTACTGGTGAACAAACTGGTGTCAGGTTTGGAGCATGTTGCTTCACAAGGTAAATGCTGCAGCCCACCATTTTCCACTCCTGCGGTCCTGTCCCCTCCCTCTCTGACAACACCATCCCCTTTTTTCTCCCCGGCTGCATTGCTTGTGCCACTATCCCAAGCACACCAGTGATAACTCCCCTCTATGAGAGCGCTGATACCCAATTTTCTCTCCCCAAGCCTCCATTCCCTATGTTACCATCAAAGGACACCAGCGCTGAAACCCCCCTCTAGCCCCTGAGCACCACCATACCATTTCCATTTTATTGTTATGGTTGTTACCCCGCCCACCTCGAGAACCCGGAAGGAGCAGGAAGGAGGGAGGGACATCAGAGGTGGGGCTACATCCTTTTCAGAATCTCATTGTGCATTCTGATATGAATCGCTGTTTAGTTATGTTATGTCATTGTGAGTTATACCGCACACCTCTACCATTTTCATGGTCTCCAGGCACTCTGAAAAGAAAGGGGGTCTTGAGAGGGTTATATAGTGGGATCTAGAAGGAAGACGCAAGAGATCTTTGCTGTGCTGCTGGTAGCTTCAGTTTGGAAAAAGCGGTCACTGTGTGCTTGGTTTGCTTTTGGTTGGTAAGGGGTTGTCAGTGTTTTGATATATACGTGTGTATGGGGTAGTTTGTGTGTGTGTGGTGTAGTTTTCTTAATTGTTTTGGTCTTAGTTGGGTGTTGCAGAGTGTGTGCACTTTGTGGTGGTTTCAAGTTTCCGCTGTGGTAGAGGTATGCATGTGTTTTGTATGGTGGTTGAAGGTTAGTATTAAGGTTATTAGAATGTTTTTTGTAGGGTTAGTAATGAGAGTGGTATGTGTGCTTCCCTGTGAGGCTTCTGTTGGTTTAGCTGGGTTCATATCCTTGTATGGTGGTTTGTATTAAAAATTATTTATTTCATTGCAGTATTCTGGTTTCGGTTCATCAGGTTTTAGTTGTTTTGGTTTTCAGTGTCTCTACTTGTGTTCTGGTTGGCTGTTTCTCTTAAATGGTATTTCCTGTTTCGCTCTGTGAGTTAAAGAGACATGTTTTTAGTAATTTTCTGAATTGTAGGTGTTCTTGTGTTGTTCGAATTTCCTTCGGGAGTGAGATCCAAAGTTTTGCAGGGATGCAGTAGAGTGCTGATCCACCAAATTTCAACTTTGAGCATTGCTTTGGTTCGAGGTGAATTTCATTGCTGGATCGCAGTGTTTGATTTGCAGAGTGGGATTTCTTTCTGTAAGAATCCCTCTCCTGGTCGTGGTTTGCTCTGTAGGTTATGCAGAGTGTTTTGAAGAAAATTATTTTTTTGAGTGGAAGCCAGTGTTGGGTCCCATGATGAATCCTGCTGAATCATCAATAATTCCCCAGTGGCAGTCTCCCCCTCCATGGCCAGGGAAAGGCAGCCGCTACCTGATCCTGACCCTGGGGGTGGTGTCAGAAGGGAGGATCATGGATGAGGAGATTAATTACCGGGTAGGGGTGATGGCACCAACAGGAGGGATGCTGTATTTTCCCCCTTTTGATGAGGAGGAAATCTTAAGTACAGAATCTTTAATGGTATATTGTTGTGACAAATCTGATGTTTATAGTAATTGTAATGATATTACGACTGTTCAATCATGTAATGCAAAATCTATTAAAACCTCCTTGGACTCAAAGTCCCAGAAATCATCAAATACTGTGATGAGGAAGAGGAGCAGGAAGTTAATGTGGTGGAAATGTGATCTTTAGAACGATATGCAGTCTAGTTGTTACAAAGCTAATCAGCTGTGCAGGTCTTTTAAATGCCCAAATCACCTTCAGCTGAGAGAACAGGAAAATAAATGTGAGCGTGGATGGAGAAAGAAGGCAGGTTGAAGAGTGTGCGGAGCAGGAAGCTTGGCTGGTGGCAGAAGAAATCCCATGAAGGACTGTGGGGAGATAAAACGCCAGAAGTCAGTTGGCGGAGTTCGGGGTGTTCAGAGAGGAGCTCCCGGTCAAGAGGAAGCAGAGTGTGCACAGCGGAGCCGTGTGTGGAGACGAGGTCCCGCAAAGCAGTGCTGGTCTTGGCAGCAAAGGCAGGAAGAGCCTTTGCGGAGACCCAGCAGGACTCTACCATTGAACGGGAGCATATCCCAGTCGCAGCACGAAGAGCAAGTGAGTCAGCCTTATAGTGAAGTCGGCCCACGGGACATGCAGATATGCTGATAAGAATATGATAAGTACTTTTTAGAACCAACCTAATAAAACTAAATGGAAAAGGTGAATGTGGTGCAATTTCTCTGACATGAGATGTCAGTTGAGGGGAAACCTGGGACCAGCATTGCCTAAGCCATGAGACATTGCAAAAAGAACAAAAGGGGCAACTATGGTGCAATTCTCATGACTTAAAGAGGTCAGTTGGGAGCATTGCCAAGAGTCAAGAGAGATTCTTAAAAGGAAAAGCTTGAATAAACCCTCAGATATTGTATGACGGTTTGGGTGACATTGGTAAGTAACAGTTATTGAGAAAGTGAATGAATAGAGAAGCCTGATAAGGATATCAGGGAGTGAAACCTTTTTGGACAATGATACCTTGCAGGTGAGTACACCAAGGGATCTCAGTGGGCCAAAGGGGGGATATTCCTGGCAGCAGAGTAACCAGGAAATCAAGAGTTTCCAGTTGATTAGTTTCCTGGCAGGAGAGTGTACCGGGAAACTCACTTTGAATTGGTATGTTAAAAAATGATTTGTTCATTTTAGCTTTTTATTTCCGTTGAACATTTTTTCAACCAGAACCTTTAAAAAGATGTGCCTTACGCCATGTTTGAACCTCTATTCTGAAAAAGACATTTGTTTGCCATCCTTAAAATTAATAAAGACTTCCCTTTACCTTATTCAATTCAAACCAACACTGTGGAACGGATACTTTGTTTTGCCATTCTGAAAGATCAGAAGAGACTTCCTTTTTTCCATATCAGCCTCATGGAAAGAATATTTGTTGTATCACCTTGAGGAGAGTATTGGGGAGAGAGAGCCATTTGTAATGCTTTTAAGAGGCTAGTCTTGACACTGTCACCCGCAGGCGTTTCGACTGGCGGTTTCTTCCGCGCTGGGTTTTCGGACGTAGGTACGGGAGGTACTAGTCCCTCCTTTGTGTCTGTTACTTTTTCCTCCTTGTAGCGCGGGCCGCTGGGAGTATATCTTCTCTCCCGGCCCAGCGGTCCCTGCGTTGCAACTATCCTTTGGAAGCTCTCGCTCTTCCAGGTTTCTTCGCTCCTGCCTCGCTCTGTCCAGGCTTCTGTCACTCGCGCCCTCCAGCGAGTGTTCCTCTTACCTTCTCTCCCCTCCAGTTTTCTCTGCTGCCGCCGCTCCCTCTGTGGTTACTGTTTTTCTTCTTTTGCTGCCCCGTCCCCGCGGATAGGCGCCGGCCCTTTCCCTTCGCTTTTCTTTTCTCTCTCCGCTACTCATCTGGCGCTTTTCTCCATTGCCTACCTCTCCTCCGGTCCTCGCCCCACTTGTTGCATTGGCTGGTGGGCGTTCCGTGGAGCCCTGTCCTCCGGCTCCCCACTGCAGGACTCCCCTCTTCAGCTGCAGTGTTGCCTTCAGTTACTCATACGGATCCAGTCTATTACCTACCTCCTACTCATCTGAAAGTCTACTTTCCGCTGGAACTACGCCTTCCATGCTACAGACCAGAGAAGTCCAAGGGTTTTTCCCCATTCGGGGTTTTTCCCCTATTTCGGCTTGGTTCCGGAAGGGAGGTCCTCGGACAGCTGTTCTCCTCAGCGGTCACGGTGGCCTCCCTCCGTGACAAGCAAGCTCATCGGAAAAAGGAGAAGGATTATCTACTTCGACGGCGTCTGCAGGACCCCGACAGCAATTCCGGCAGTTCAGGTGAGGAGAGTTCGACAGAAGGGGGAGAAAAGGGAAAGCAGGCACTTAAACTGTCACAGATTGCAACGCCAAAGAAAGACACGATGTCAGCCGAAGGGCAAGTGCAAGAGCTTTGGAAGGCAATTCAAGCTATGTCTCAGGAACTTCAGGGAGTCAAAGCTGAGAACGCCCTCCTTAGACAAATGGTATCCGCCAAGGAACCCCCTCCTCCAGAACTACCGCCTACAACACTATCCTCGGGAAAGTTTGATGGTGCCCCCAAGAAAGTGAAGGAATTCCTAGAGGCGTGTACTGTCTACTTTACTTTCCGACCCCGCACTTTCTCTACAGACCAAGCGAAGGTCGGCTTCCTAATCTCGAACATGACGGGCAACGCTCTGACTTGGGCCACTCCCCTAGTCACAAGCAACAATGCCATTCTTCAAGATTACGCAACGTTCCAAAATTCTCTGAGACAGACTTTAGAACGCCCAGAGTTGTCATTTACTGCTTCTGAAGAGTTGTTGGATGTAAAGCAAGGTTCTTTGGACCTCCTGTCATATATCTCTACTTTCAAAACAGTAGCTTCTGGCGCAGGCTGGCCAGAACCGGCACAATATGCAATTTTCAGGAGGGGTCTAAAAGAGGAGATTAAGGATGAGTTAGCCAGATCTACTCGCTCACCTACTTTCTCAGACCTTCTAACTGCTGCACTACATATCGAGTATCGCCTACAGGAAAGGAAGACGGAAAGACGCAAACAACGAGGCTCAGGATTCCTCCCGGATTCTCGGGCATGCTCTCCCCCTAGTCGCTCTCCCGCTGCCGCTTCAGAGGAACCGATGCAGATTGGCCCCACAAGAGCACCTCTGACTGCTGCCGAAAGACGGCGAAGAAGAGAAAAGGGACTTTGCGCTTACTGTGGTTTGGATCAACACCTTCTAAAGGACTGCACAGAACTGCCTAACAAGAGGCAGGGAAACGAGCACCCTCGGCATCAATAGGGACTAGTGTCCGGGGGTTTCCAGTTCTGTCTACTCGTCCCTATGTTTCTCTAACAGTTTCTTCTTCTGACTCGAAGGAAGATTCCAGACTCATGGTAGTTTCAGCTATCATCATGATAGAAGTCGAGAAGGTGGAGACTCTCGCATGATTGGACTGCGGAGCAGCAGGAAACTTCGTTGATACCCTATGGGCCGATAAGGTCGGTCTACGCAGGATACCCCGGAAGGAAGGTCAGAAGATAGAAGGAGTTGACGGCTCTCCACTATCATCCGGACTCATCACCCATACCACTGAAGAGCTTTCCTTAACAGTTTTTCAGCACTCGGAAGTGATAAGGTTCGACATCATCCGGGCTGCACATTTTCCAATAATTTTGGGAATCACATGGCTTCGCAGACACAATCCCCAAATCGATTGGACAAATAACCAGCTGAGTTGCTGTTCTGCATACTGCACCGAACACTGTCTTCCACAGAAGAGTCAGAAGGGCCTTCAATCTATTACGGCTCACACCTCCAACTGTGTGGGAGTTTTTGCACTACCCAATTTTTGCTTGAAATACTCCGATGTATTCCAAGAAAGCCTTCACTCCAAACTGCCACCCCATCGGCCCGAGGACTGCACCATAGATTTGGTACCCAATGCACTAGTTCCATTTGGCAGAATGTTCTCTCTAACACTTACGGAGAAGCTTGTGTTACGAAACTATTTGGACACGAATATGAAGAATGGGCTGATTCAGCCTTCGAAATCCCCTGCAGGGGCTCCCTTATTTTTCATCAAGAAAAGGGATTCTACTGATCTTAGACCCTGTATAGACTACAGAGGTCTAAATAAGGTGACTATCCAAGATCTTAATCCCATGCCATTGATCTCCGATATCATCGAGGCTGTACAAGGAGCCAGAATTTTGACCAAACTCGACCTCAGAAACGCATACCATCTGCTCAGAATCTCCAAGCGTGACGAATGGAAGACGGCATTCCGCACCCCATTCGGCCTGTACGAGTATAAGGTGATGCCATTTGGACTGGTTAACGCTCCTGCAGCGTGTCAAAGATTTATGGACAGAATGTTTTCTGACATGCTTTCCACTTCCGTCATCATCTATTTGGATGATATGCTGGTCTACTCCTCAAACTTACAGGAACACATCGTTCATGTCACTCAAGTTCTTGAACGTCTACAAAAGAATGAGCTATTGGTTAAAGCCGAGAAGTGCACATTTGCGGTACCTTCTGTGCAGTATCTGGGCTACAATTTATCAGAAGAAGGGATAGACATGGATCAAAGGAAGGTTCAGGCCATTCTCGAATGGCCCGCCCCCACATCTGTCTGAGAGGTGCAGAGGTTCCTGGGGCTCTCCAACTATTACCGAAGGTTCATCCCCAACTTCTCGGAAGTGGTGTACCCCATCACTCGCCTACTTAAGAAGGAGGCCTCTCCGTTCCGCTGGTCAACCGATACCGAGACAGTTTCAAGTTGCTCAAACATCTCTTCTGCTCAGCTCCAATTCTCCGACGCCCGGATCAAACTCAGTCTTTCATCCTGGAGACCGACACCTCTGCAATCGCCATCGGAGCGGTACTACTTCAGGCTGTCGGTGGCGTGGAACATCCGGTAGCTTACTTATCCAAGACACTCTCACCCAGTCAATTGAATTATTCTGTCCTAGAAAAAGAGCTGTTGGCAATGAAATTGGCTTGCGATGAACGGCGCCATCTGCTCATGGAGGCCCGACATCCCTTCCTTATCAGGACTGACCACAAAAACCTGAAAGCCCTCCAGGAAATGGAGTGTTCTAATTCCAGGCAAGCACGTTGGGCCTATCTTTTCTCGCAAAATATGATTACCAGATTTCTTACATTCCTGGGTCACTAAACCGTCTGGCAGACGCCCTATCCCGCAAAGACTCCAGCAAGGAAAGGGCCTCGTTATCCGCTGAACCCATGTTTCATCGCAATCGGATATTGGCCCTTGTTAGTTCTTTCCTACAAGAGGTTAAAACCGCTGTGGTTCAGGAACTTCCCCAATTACCGTTACACTCCGACTCTCCTTACCAGGAGAAGGACGGCTGGCTGTTCTTCAAGAAACGACTGTATGTTCCGGAAGGCCCGCTGTGGAAGAAGATTCTGGATTGGTGTCACACTTCTCGCCTTGCAGGTCACCGCGGGGGAATCAACACCCTGGAGCTCATCTCGAGGAATTTTTCCTGGCCCACCGTGAGAAGAGATACCCTGGACTTTGTGAAGACCTGTCCTATTTGTGCTCGGTCTAAATATCCTACAGGGAAACCGTTGGGGTTACTTACCCAAGTTGAGATGCCTACTCGCCCCTGGGGGTTGGTTTCTATGGATTTCATTGTAGACCTACCGGAATCCGAATCCTATACCTGCATCATGGTCACGGTAGATGCGTTCTCCAGGATGGCACATTTCTCTCCTCTTTCTGATGTTCCTACGGCCACCAGGATGGCTGATGTGTTTGCACGAGACATCTTCAGACTTCACGGTTTACCTGACAAAATCATCTCTGATCGGGGTAGTCAGTACACCTCGAGATTATGGACAGCCCTGTGTAGCCGATTGGGGATTGAGAGAGCACTCTCTTTGGGATTCCATCCCCAATCCAACGGTATGACGGAACGTCTGAACGCTGCTCTCGAACTATATCTGAGATGTTACGTCACTCAGCATCAGAACAATTGGGTTTCTCTACTCCCTACTGCAGAATTCTCGTATAACAATACCAGACACGCTGCCATTGGTCTCTCGCCATTCTTTTGTACTCATGGGGTCCACCCTAAGTCCATTCTTCCGGAGGTTCCCAGTTTCACCAACTCCCCAGCGGCCGAAGAGGTATTGGATCAGATCAAGGATGCCCATGCCACGGCATTGCTGAGTTTAGAGAACAGCAGGAGACGATCGAAGATCGGAGCAGATAAACACCGCAAAGAATGTCCAGATTGGAAGCCAGGTGACAAGGTGTGGTTGTCCACCAGGTTTTTACCCAGATGGACAAGGCCCTCTAAACTCTCCCCTCGCTTTCTGGGCCCTTTTCCCATTCTTCTCAAGATCAATCCTGTGGCTTACCGTCTTCGGCTGCCTCCTTCTCTGAATCGCATTCACCCTGTATTTCATTCATCTCTCCTTAAACCTTTCTATTCCGATTCTCATCACAGACCAGTGCCCAGACACACTCCCTCACAGACACCCAATCAAGCTGAATTTGAGGTGTCCAACATTAGAGACTCTAGGTTCTACCGAGGGAGGTGGGAATACCTTTTGTCCTGGAAGGGTTATCTGGAGTCGGAGGACTCTTGGGAACCTGCTTCTCAGGTGCATGCTCCTCGCTTGCTCGCCAGATTCCACCACCTGCACCCGGGGAAGCCTGGGGTGGTGCGGACTGGAAGGGGGCATACTGTCACCCGCAGGCGTTCCGACTGGCGGTTTCTTCCGCGCTGGGTTTTGGGACGTAGGTACGGGAGGTACTAGTCCCTCCTTTGTGTCCGTTACTTTTTCCTCCTTGTAGCGCGGGGCCGCTGGGAGTATATCTTCTCTCCCGGCCCAGCGGTCCCTGCGTTGCAACTATCCTTTGGAAGCTCTCGCTCTTCCAGGTTTCTTCGCTCCTGCCTTGCTCTGTCCAGGCTTCTGTCACTCGTGCCCTCCAGCGAGTGTTCCTCTTACCTTCTCTTCCCTCCAGTTTTCTCTGCTGCCGCCGCTCCCTTGGCGGTTACTGTTTTTCTTCTTTTGCGGCCCGGTCCCCGCAGATAGGCGCCGCCCCTTTCCCTTCGCTTTTCTTTTCTCTCTCCGCTACTCATCTGGCGCTTTTCTCCATTGCCTACCTCTCCTCCGGTCCTCGCCCCACTTGTTGCATTGGCTGGTGGGCGTTCCGTGGAGCCCTGTCCTCCGGCTCCCCACTGCAGGACTCCCCTGTTCAGCTGCAGTGTTGCCTTCAGTTACTCATACGGATCCAGTCTATTACCTACCTCCTACTCATCTGAAAGTCTACTTTCCGCTGGAACTACGCCTTCCGTGCTACAGACCAGAGGAGTCCAAGGGGTTTTCCCCATTCGGGGTTTTTCCCCTATTTCGGCTTGGTTCCGGAAGGGAGGTCCTCGGACAGCTGTTCGCCTCAGCGGTCACGGTGGCCTCCCTCCGTGACAAGCAAGCTCATCGGAAAAAGGAGAAGGATTATCTCTTCGACGGCGTCTGCAGGACCCCGACAGCAATTCCGGCAGTTCAGGTGAGGAGAGTTCGACAGAAGGGGGAGAAAAGGGAAACCAGGCACTTAAACTGTCACAGACACAGAATATTGTGAATAGTTTGCTTGAGATACCTCAGGGGAAGGGAGCCAACCCTTGGATAAAAGAAGTGTTTTGTTGAAGTTACATGTTTGAGTTATTGCACTTTTCGGTTGAGTTGAACCTTTTGTTTGTATGTATTAGTATGAGGTCATATTGAGTTTGGACACAAGGTCATCCTGCTTTAGTTTTAGTTTCATAGGAAGGGACACTCTTGGTAGGTTAGGGAAAGTTAGGCCTTTATCCAAACCCATTTCTATTTTTAAAATGTCTAATGTTGAGAATGATACCTCTTTGCGTCTGCCTCTAATTTCTGACCCTTCACAGTTTTCAGTGCTTGGGTGATGCGTTCTCTCCTGGGGAGCCTGGGGAGTAGTCTTGCTGCTGCGTTCTGCATTCACTGTCAATTTTTGGTGAGGTAGAACAGAATTCCTGACACAGATGCTGTTGGCATAGTCTATTCTTTACATGACAAGGGAGATGACGATGAGTCCTCTATGTGGAAAGGTGATGAAAGGCAGTATCCTCCTGATTGTGCATAGTGCCACGGGCTGTATGCCGTGTTGCTTCCCTGGCAACCGTAGGCTTGCTAAATGCTCCTCACGGCCGCACACTTCACGGTTGCCATGGCGCTTAACACAGCGATACACCTGCAGAAGGCCTAAGCGGCACGTGGCCTAGATAACCTTGTAGAACGCCTGCAACACGTGACCGCAACAACGTATATCTGTTGCGTAGTTCTCTCCCACTGCACATCTGATTGAAGTTGTACCGCGTTACTGTGTTTGCCTGTAATTCCTTTGAAATCCATTGTTGCTGACCCTTGGAACATTTTCATGGACTGCCTTGCTTTTCCCTTGTCTGCCGCTTGATGCCTCCTGCTACTCGACATCGGACCGCTTCTTGGATTGACTTGCCTCTCCCTTGGACTCTTGCTTACCTCCTGTGAACTGACTCCGGAACGCTCATGGTCTGTCATTGTTCCTCTACAGAGAAGTCTGTGTTCTCATATCAGGTATACCATCCCTCTGGTAATTCCGGACTATTGTGCCTGTCTACTCATTCTGGGTCACGTTCCTTTCCAGCCTGCTTTCTCAATTTTGCCTGAATTTACAGTACTTTAGAACTACATTTCTACTTACCACCTTGGATTGTTAGAACTATCAAGGAGAGTGTACATTGGGATGGTATGCTGTTTTCTCTCTGAACTGAACAAACTCTCCATTGGATTCTAGAGCACCCTTGTTCTGTTTGGGATTAGACTTACTAACTCACCAACCTCCCATCAACATATCCAGCGTTGGTACCCTCGTTACTTCCAGCCTTTGGAGTGGAGCATCTTCTGTACACGCCTGGGTGCTGCTCTTGATTACACAAGGTTAGCATGTTCCCTTATCCTCGAGTATCCTAATTTCTATCACTTCCTTTGCTGATCTCTCCCCCTCTCTTTTCTCCATTAGCTTGGCATGTATTCCGGTATGTTGCTATCTCTCTCTCTCTCTCTCTCTCTCTCTCGAAAGGTCGCCCACTGTTGAGGAGACCCTCCTTGGGTTTTGAATGTGTCTTGGCTGATTGGATTGGAATTTACCAACTGCATTTCTGCTACCTGATCCCTCGTACGTGGGCACGATACATAGGTAGAAGATGCACTTTTTTACAACTGTGTTGACCTATGGTTTGAGTGTTAAGTCATTGGCCCCCATTACAAGTTTGGCAGCTCAGGAAAAATGCTGGTAAAAGTACTGGATATTCTGTGACCAGCACTTTTGCTGGTGGGAGTTCACTGATTTACCTCCAGCCAAGAGCTGGAGTTAAATCATGCGCCCACTGGCAAAAAACAGCCAGTATTTCCAGCACCAGTATTACCGGTGCCCGAAATATCAGCAATCCCATCCATGGAGCCCTATGGGACTCCATGGATTGGGGATTTACCACCCTTTCCACCACCGGTAATATCCCAGTAATTCTGGGGTATTAGGTGGCAGAAACGGTAGGTCAGTTTGCCGGTATCCTACCGGAATTATCTGCGGCATACCGGCAAATTTGTAATGAGGGCCATTATCAATTAATGTTCTGAGGTTTTGAACTACTTTGGGAGGTTCCCAGCGATTTCCCATTTTGGTAGGCCATGGAATGTGGTGCTGGTTCGACAGGCTGTTGGGTGTGATCATGATATCTGTTTTGCATGGGTTGAGTTGAAGGCCGTTGGTGTTCATCCATTTGTTTCTTTCTGTGAGGTAGTTGAGAAGGGTAAGGCCTGGTTTGCCACTAGTGTTAATTTTATTGATGATTTGTGCACCATCTATGTAGTTGTAGCAGGTAGGTCCATGTCTTTTGATTATATTTATGAGTGGAGTCAAATAGATTTTGAAGAGCATTGGCGAGAGTGATGAGCCTTGTGGAACTCTGCAGGTTGTAATGCGTGGTGCTGAGTTGGAGGGGGTTAGCCACGTAGTTTCCATTCTCTGTCAGTAAGATTTTTACCAAAGCAAATCCAGGTTGCTGATTCCTATTTCTCAGAGTCTTTTGATGAGGGTTTCATAGTGGACTGTATCAAAGCCTGCTGATAGATCTAGTAGTATTAGCGCCGATGTGGTGTTGGAGTCAGCGTTGTTTTTTAGATCGTCCCGTATGGATAGTAATGCTACTTCTGTTCCTCTCATGTGTCTGAAACTGACTTGTGGCTGGGTACTAATATCCAGTTGTTTTCCAAATGTTCCAGGATTTGTTCATATATATAGTTTTCTAGGAGTTTTGCTGGATACAAAATGTTTATACTGGTCAGTAGTTGGTTAAGTCTTCTGTGTTTTCAGAGGGGTCTTTAAGGAGTTTTTTGATGGATGTCGATTTGTAGCATTGTGGTACATTTCTTGTTGCCAGTGAATGGTTAAAGAGGTTGCTGAAGTATTCTGCAGGTGTTTTATGGGTGAGTGCTAGGGCACATTTTCTATTTGCAACTTTCCCTCTGTAGTTTTCTATTGAACCTCATTCGTTTTGCTCTGTTTTTGATCCTCTTCTGACTGGCTGAAGGGAAGTAAAGCCTTTCCTTGCCTCTTCCTCACAGGTTATGGGAAAACCGATCAGCCCTTCATACTATCAGTACCGGAAAACATTGTTTCCCTTTTGAATTCTTGTATTTTTTAGCATTGCACACAGCATCTTACAATGTAGTGCAAGGGTAATATTTTGTGTCACCCTGGCTTCTTACAGAGGATTTTTAGTTTGTGTGATTGTTATGAGTTTAAAGGAAATTCTAGCATTTATATGAAGACGGTGCAGAGCTTTCAGAAAAGTCATCATTTGAGCGTGCCTTGGTACATTCATGATGATACAGGCAGTCATATATTGGGGAAGCTGCAGGTAGAGAAGAGATGTTTCAGTTGTTCCACATTATAGGCATTTCAATAGTTCAATCTTGCACCACAATGGCTTTGGCCACCATGGGTCAATGTGAATTGGATGACAAAGGCCTAATCTGTCTCAGCAATATTAGTTGAAAGTTGGTTACTTGAGAAGTTGGTTACTAGATCGCAATGTATTGGTTACTTGAGAAGATATAGAGAGGTAAGTGTCCGCAGAAACACAAGAGGTCTTAACAGAGTGTTATAGTAGGTGGATGGAGGACTAACCATCAATATTTCAGTTTTGTCTTTACTTAATTCAAGCCAGTTCTTAGACATCCAAGATTCTATGTTCTGGGAAACACATTGAATGTTGCTATGATCACCTTTGAGATTAAACATTATGTATTTGTCATTTGCATAATTTTGGAACCTCACTTCCAGTTCTGAAAGGATATCATGCAGAGGCTTTATGTAGATGTTAAACAAAATCGGAGAGATGCAAGCTTCTTGAGGTACTCCATAATTCACACTATCTCGATCAGATACACAGTTTCCCACTTTGAGACTCAACATTCTATTACTCAAAAAAGAGGATAGACAGGTGACAGCTTTCTCAGGAGCGCCAGTTGTTTCACAAACACGTCAAAGGAGAATAGTGTAGTCAAGACTACCAAGGCTGCTGATAAATCTAGATGCATCAAAAGACCAGGGGATCCCTGATCCAGGATCCTTAGTAGAGAGTCCTTTACCTCAAATAAGACCATCTCTGTAGCTGTAATGGGGAGGAATCCAGATTGTCTGCCTCCTAACAAGTGCTTAGGTTCTGGATGAGAGTGTAATTGGATGGAGGCAGCTTTATCAAGCTCTTTAAGCAGGAAAGCAGAGTTTGTTATTGGATGATAATTAGCACAGTCATTAGTGTCCAGATTAGGTTTTTTAAGCAGGGGAGTGACCCAATCTTGCTTAAGCTCATCTGCTCCTTCTCCAAATTGGTGACTGTTCTGCTGATTAAGTCCACACCCTCTTTAATGACAGTGGATGTGCATGGATTCCCAAAGCATTGTTGCTTTAAGACTAAGGGCCTCATCGGGAGTTGGTCACTAACCCCAGCGGTATTACCGCCGGGGCTATTAGCCCTACCGCCAAACCCCCCGGTGCTATTAGCGCATGATCAGGGGTTTGGGGAAATGGTAAGTCCCCATTCCCCAATGGGCCCATTCAAGAATTTCCCATTCCCCATTAGGCCCAATAGGGAATGTTCAGAGGTATACCCGCCGGTTGTAATAGTGCTGAAAATCATCACAATCGCAGCGGATATGCCCCCAGCTCAGAGCTGGGGGTAAATCCACCAAGCCCGTGATTTGGCGGACCCTTGAATGTGGCGGTAATAGCGTTACCACTGCATTTAAGGGTTACCGCCAACCTCGTGATGAGGCAGTAAGAGTAATAGTTTTGATATCCTCTGAAGATACAGATTTAAATTCATATGTGCCCATCATTGGCAAATTTGAGGAAGAGGGTACTATTTGTACACATGACTCTTGCTGTTGATGCTGAGTAGCAATCCATGTTAGAGCACTAATACAATTTCTAATTGCTGTGATCTTATCTGCAAAATGAGGATTAAGTGAGTTCCACCAAGACGGAGTATACAATGTGGAGTGGGGACTAATGCCCGGATTCTTTGAGCTTTCTAGGATCTTAAATAGTTCTATAGTAGAATTAGCTGTAGCATCAATCTGAAGAGAGCAGAAAAGGTGTTAGGTCTCAATGATGGCTGACTTATATTTTTGTCTGAGCCAATCTAAGAAAGAGGCAGTTATCATCATTAGGATTTATTCTCCATTTATGTTCTCATTTAAGTATCCACTTTAAAAAAAATATATACATTTTAGCCATATACTACTTGTTATTTTTAGTATTGATTTTAACTTTTTTTGTTTGAATGGGAACAAGTTCGTCCATAATATGAGAGAGACCAGTCTATTACTTATAAGCTACTAGCAGTACCACCCAACGTTGCAGAGGACTGTAGCCGGCATGCATGAGAGGGTCTGCTCCAGCCTTGTGTATGTTATATTGTATCATAACTTCGTATTTTTGAAAAATCACAAAATCGGCAATCTTCCCAAATCACCTATACTGATAGCACAGGGCTGGAGCCCGCTCCACACCTGTGCAGGACAAATGGGTGGGGTTGGTCAAATTTCATTGCCAGTACACCCCAGACTGGTATGCCGACCTTGTGTCCTAACATCCTATTTTTAAAAAAGTCGCAACATCGGCTATCTCCCGAAATCACTTAAACTGATAGCACAGGGCCGGTCCCCTTCCTGTGCAGGGCAAATGGGTGGAGTTGGTCCGATTTCACCATCGGCAGGACACCCCAGACTGGTATGCTGACCGCGGGGCAAATTTTCAGCCCACCAACTGTTATGGGGTTGGAGCCAACCCCGGACATCCAAACACACTTTCACAAATACATATATATAGATAGAAAGTATTTGACGTAGCATCTTCTTTTATATTAGTCTCCAATTTAACTCCTGCAGGTCCAGGTTTTTTGATAGGTAAATTCTCATAGTTTCTATATGTGATACTAATAGTATCATCACACGAGCCACGAGCAGGGAGCTATAGAAGGTCAACAAGTAGAAACAACACTAAAGCATGGTCAGACTAGTCAATTGGCTGCGTGAGGTGTCTTTTATGAGTTGTATTGTATGTAATAACTCAGTCTCTATTGCAACCTTGAATGTGAGTGGACTGTGTAGTCATGGCGATAAAGCCAAGATCTGAGTGGGAATATAAAGTTATCCCATCATTCGGATCGCTAAAATCCATCTTGAAAGCACCTCACAAAATCAAAAGGGCAGTCATTTTCATATATGGTAACAGGATTGCCTACATCAGTCAGGTAAAGTTGGAACCACAATGCGGGAAGCAGTACATTATTAAAAGCTGAGAAGCTCATGACATAGGGCCTCATTACGACCCTGGCGGAAAGTGACTGACCGGACCGCAACAGCGTAAATAGCGTTTCCGCCATTGCACGAAGGAGCAAAGTGCGGCCAATCACGACCCATCGGGCACGAGCATTACGCCATGGCGGAATCCGAAAGGCTGCGATGGCGGAAATGACCCCAAAACGGCCCTTACCGCCGCCGTACGCTGCACCAGGTGCAATACCGCCACCCATCTTAGCGGTCACCGTAATGAGCGGTCACCGTAACGAGCGGGCACCGCAAATTACGGCCACCGTAAATATACGGAAACGGAAGTAAAAGCATGTGGCCGGAACGGGAAACAGCACGCCGCACAACTATAAAATCCGAATCCCAACACAACCATTAAAAATCCGACCCTGACACACATCCCAACCCGTTAGCAACCCCAGTTAAAAAAATAAATATGGGAAAGGTAGCCAAGAAAGCGTGTGACCGCAAGCGGCAGGTACACTTCTCCCGAGAGGAACTGACCGTGCTCACCGAGACCCTCCAGGAAAATTCCGCCGTCGTCTTCTCCAGTCAAATGACCAGGACGGCCCTTGCCAACAAGAAGGCCATATGGGCCCTGGTGGCACAGCGCGTAAGTGCGGTGGGGACAACACCCCGCACGCCACAGCAATGTCGCAAGCGGTGGGACGACCTGCGGATCCGCGTACGCAGCATACTTTCTGCGAACAGGAACATCGCCACAGCTACCGGGGGGGGTTCAGAGTCGCCCATCAAGTTGACCCCCTGGGAGGAAATCTGCGCCTCCACCATAGGAATGGAGAGCATAGAGGGAGTCGGAGGGATGGAGAAAGGAGTGCCGACATCCGGAGAATCAGGTAGGTTGGCCAAGAGAAACAATGCGAAATCCACAAACCACGAACATGTGCAGTACCATGTGACCCCATAGTGCAATACATACTTTGCCCTGACAGCGCCCTCTAAAAGTCAGAATGAACAAACAAATCAATCAAGAAGCCATAAACAACCCCTACATGTGCAGCATGCACCCCCTAACTGCAGGCAGCCAAATGAATGCATCCTCAATCCACACGAAAATGAGACCACCTCCAAGGCCCAGTCCCAAATCAGCCTCATGTACCACCCCAATGCATTTGATACGTTGCCATTCCAAATCCGACAGACCCATAACTAACGCTCGCCCCTCTTTACTCCACCACAGGGTCCGATACCAACGACGAGCTGCAGGACACCCCTACCAGCACGCCTGCAAAGAGGGCCAGGACCAACGTCCCAAGAGCCTCCACCTCAGGTGCAAGGATCAAGACACGGCAGCAGCAGGAATCAAGTGGCAGCACACTGGAGGGGACTGCAACAGGCACCCCAGCAGCCAGCAAGTCCACAACCCCAGCACCACAGGTCCCCCCAAAGAACGTATCTGATGGCACTGCCTCTGGTGGTAGCAGCACCATAGGTGACACAGCTGTCATGCCAGCATGCTCCGACACGGAAAACAGTGCTGGCGACGTAGGTACCATCCATGACCTTTCCCAATCCCCCTGCATGTACCATCCCCTACACCATGACGAAACCACGCAGGGGCACCCTGAAGACGACGACTGGCCAACCCTCACAAGTCCTGTGCCAAGGCAACATGTGTTGAGCAGCCCCCCTGTCACACCACCGCAAATGTCCATGGCCCAGCAGAGGCAACAGTCCCTCGACCTGCTGATCGAGCAACAGCAGGAAGCGTCCACGCTACTCAAGGACCATGCAAATGAATGCGGGGGTTCCAGGGCAGCCATGGAAACATCCACCGAGACACTCAGGGCACAAATAGAGAAAAGTAGTGAGAGCCTCAGGGGAGAAATGGAGAGAAGCACCGAGAGCCTGAGAGCACAAATGGAGAAAAGCACCGAGAGCCTGAGAGCACAAATGGAGAAAAGCACCGAGAGCCTGAGAGCACAAATGGAGAAAAGCACCGAGAGCCTGAGAGCACAAATGGAGAAAAGCACCGAGAGCCTGAGGGGGGAACTGCATGCGACGTCCAAAGACGTTTGTGCTGAACTTGCTGCTGTGCGCCGTGTGCTCTCGGAGCTCTCACAAACCCTCAGAGACATGCATGGACGCGAGCAGGCAGAGACATCATCCGTGGCAAGTTCCGTCCAGGGCAGCCCCCAACGCAGATCTGGCAGGAACCTGCGCTCCACGGGCAGGGGTGCCCCTGATACCCGTAGAGGGGGCTTGCAATAGCGTCTACCCACGGACAGCATGCATATTTGGACACTGGTGTTGGGGGGGGAGGTAGTAGGGTGGAGGGGGTGTGTTGTGCTTCACTGGGTGGCGGGTCCATAGGGTGTATGAATCAAATCACATTCACAATACAGCATCTCATAATCATCCAATGACATGTGTGGACATTGATATTTGCGTACGAGGCCTTCATAGGCGTACAGTCCACAATGTGCCTGTACTACACACACACAGTGCCACAGGTCCCCTTTCCGTGTAATAGGCACCATGCGTGGTTGCTAGAAGCATGCATCTATGATGCTCTGTCGGATTGCACGTGCATCCTGTGCCTCATGGACTCCTTGAGGTGCCTCCACATCCCCACCCTCATCATCATCATCATCTTCAGGTGCATGCAGTACAGCGTCAGGGGGCATGGGCACATTCCTACGTATGCACATGTTGTGCAGCATGACACATGCCATGACCATCTTAGAAACCTTCTCATGGCTGTACATGAGTGCCCCGCCAGACCTGCTGAGGCTGCGGAAACGAGCCTTCAGTAGGCCGAATGCCTGTTCAATGACCACACGGGTACGTGAGTGGGCATGGTTGTAGTCCTCCTCATGCTCGTTCTGTGGGTTCCGGATTGGTGTAAGGAGCCATCTCTTCAGTGGATACCCGGCATCACCTGTATGAGACGAATAAAGGGTGTCAGTGGAATGATAGTGCTAAGTAGCCCCCCCCCCCCCCTGCAAGGTCATTGACGCATCAAATGGGCCACGATGTCATGCATGGAATGAGACTCACCGAGTAGCCAGGATCTGTGCCCTGCGTGTCGCTCCATGTAGCGTGGTATTCTTGTGTTCCTCAGGACCATAGAATCATGGGTAGATCCTGGAAATCTGGCACAACAATGCGTAAATATCTTGTTGGAGTCACACACCATTTGCACATTGATTGAATGAAATTGTTTCCGGTTGCGGTACTGGACCTCCATGGCATGTGGGACAACCAATTCAACATGGGTGCAGTCGATGGCACCAATGCAACCCGGGATGCCGCCAAGTGCATGGAATCCCACTTTAGCGTTGGTAATCTCCTGGTACGTGCGTGGTAGTGTGATGTGGTCGTCGGCGTGCTTCAGGAGGGCATCGTGCACTTGGAAGAGTGTCCGTGAGAACAGTGGCTGTGAAATGCCATGCAACTGTCCCACTGTGTGCTGGTAGGTGCCTGTGGCCAGGAAGTGGAGTGCAGACACCACCTTCAGTAGGGGTGGGATGGCGGTTGGGCTATCTATCATGCTCACGAGGTCAGCATGTGTCATGTCCACAATGGCGATTATGGTGTCCCGGTCCAAACGGTAGAGGGTGTGGATCTGCTCAGCAGTGAGGTTGAACGGATCGGCTCGGAGGCGTGGGATTGCGGGCCGCCTGCGTGGTGGTAGTGGCAGTGCTTGTGGGCCTTGCTGACCCTGCCTTGCCCTCCTCCTCCTCCTTCTCCTCCGTCTCCCCTGTGCGCCCGGTTGTTGTACCTGTTGTTGTTCGTCGTCTTCTTGTAGTTGTAGCACTTGCAGTGCTATCTGGTCCCCCAGGCCCAACATCGCTAGTCCTGCCGGTAGCATTTTGGAGTGGGAGTGGTTGTGGGAGGGGTTTGGGTCTGCAATATATGTGCTGTCGGCCTGTATGGCCTCCACCTGTGCTGATTGAATGAATCTGTGGCAGATGCAATCCCTTCTGGCCGAGCACGTCCCGCACGTAAGGCTGCATTTGGCCGCATGGCATCTTGGGATTGGAATCATGTATCTAATCCCGATGGCAGTGTGATGTACTTTGACTGATCTTCATGGTATGCTCCCATTGTTACACATGCTATGATTGCAGCCGCTTACATACCTGTGAAGAGTCAGTGGCATGTAGGGCTCGATCGATGGCCGACCCTCATGCAGCACAGTAACGTACTTCACCGACGGGCGTGGCGTCCCATTTGTGATTGCAGCCAGTTAGCATCATGACACACAGCCGCACTACATTGATGTAATTGTGAATGCAAGCGTTCACAGAAGCCTTTTCGACGTAATGTTGCAAGTGAGGAATTCGAAGGCCAGCATTTTGGGTTTTGAAGTAGCGGCGAGGATACGCCCACAGGTCTGGCTGGAAATGTAACGTTCTATTGTAGAATGTCCTTGGGACATGGCCCATAACGAGCAGGCAATGAATGATATGAATTGAATGGGATGCGCAATAGCGTAGTGGACGATAAGGCAGGACGTTCCCAAATCCATCTTGCTTCACAACACTACAGATCCGGCCAGGGGCACAGTGGTTTTTGCGGACTGCATTACGCACAGACGCGATGGAAGTTTCACATATTATGTGAGTGAATATTCATGCGTTTTCATTGCGGGATGAGGGAATGATGAATGGATGCATGGACTGATGATTCCGTTTAGGGTCTGCCATGTCCATGGGTTTTTTGATTCACTCCCCTTCCCCTGCGTTATGTGATGCAAGGCTGCCATAGTGGGACATACGTCTATCTGCCCTTGTCGGATCCTCCCTGTCTCGACGCGCCTTCATACACTTGTGTCTAGGCACGTTACTAATCCCATGTCATGGGTTCTATCTTGACGGACGCATGCACAGTAACCGACGTTGCCAATGGTGTATTTAGCTCGATTGGTTTCGTTATGATTCGATACTGATTTAGGGGTGTGTATATTCCTTTGGAGTGGGCTAGCATGCATATGGGTGTGGATTTGGTGTGTTGAATGAAGATTGTAATGCATCATGAGTCCCGTAATGCAATCGGTTAATTTGTGTTTCTTTTGGGTGACAGGTATCTCCTGCCCTATTGCAGATGCCATCTCTACGCCACTCCTCCAGATGGTTTTTACTCTCGACTCCTGCAGCTTCGGGTGAATCAGTGGAGCACCATTTCGATCTTATGGGACGATCGCCAATGGGCCACATGCCCTTACGCTGTACTGGTGGCTAGGTGCAACATTTCGGCCTTTCAGCTCGACTAGTGCCTGCCTCATGGGACGGACCTGCGGTTCTTGCCGCTTCCATGTTGCCTTTTGGAACGTTGATGTAGGCCCTGTGTGCCATGATGGTACAGGGCGTCACACAAGTGGAAGCCGGTCAATTATTGCAGATGCAGCCCTCGGTGATGATGGTTGTTTTGGTGGTATATTGCAAATTGCTGTGGGGCCTTTGTCATTTGGATGTGCATTTAAATTGTATTCCGATATTTGTCGTGTTGCGTTGTTCTTTGCAGGTGATGTGGCGATTTTCGCTTTGTGGCGGTATGTATTGCGAGATGATCTGCATTGTGTTCCGCCTTCTGAGTTGAGTTGTGTGGTACAGTACTGGCCGCGTTTGCCTACGTAGCACAGTATGGTCACGGATAGGGGCTGCCATTGTGTCTGTTTACATGATGTGCTGTTCAGGGGCGGGGGATTGGCTTTTGGCCGACTGGTGCCTGTCAGCCAGGTCGATTGGTGGAATGATGGGTTGTTCAGAATGTGGCTGGTCACAGGTGACTGTGTTTGCGTGCGTTTGTTGGAGGGGGACTGGGGTCATGTCCATTGGAATAGCTTCTGTATTGATGCCATCTGTGCCCTGCAGCTCCCATCGGCCCCTCTTGGGATGAGCCTGGCTGCTCAGTCACTCTGCCGACTTGTGTGGTACATGCTTCTGCTGATGGTTGGTTTGTTTACTGGCATGAGTACAGGGCTGGTGCAATCCCCCTCAGGATGCTGTTTTGGATGTTGCCTTGCGCTGGTGGCAAGCGATGGGGGACTACTGTTGTTTTGTGTCATGTGTTCTTGATTTTCATTTTGATGTATTGTACCTTCACATGCCTGTGCTGCGTCAGTACGGCTATGGTGACATGCCGTACATGGATGCCCACTCACGGGGCGCTTTGAGCCCCTGCATGCTTTTCTACGTTGGCATGCATGGGTGAATTGTGGATTTCACTGGTTGCATGGTGTGAGTACATTGCGCCTGCCAGGAGTTGTGCAATGAGGCCAGGGAGTGGAGTACAGGCACTCAGTGGGACATTTACGGTTGGTTCACGTTGCCGTATTTCTCGCCATGGCGGAATGGTACTTTACGACGTGCTTGATGGCGTTCAGTACATGTCCGCTAGGGTCAGAATTCGCGTACCGTTGCGCCATGGCGGTGATTCCGGTTTTGCAAGGCGCGCGTGCGCGTACTTGGTGCAGTTAGCGTTGCCGTTCACTGCGGTGTCGCTAATGGCATCGTACTTTACGGTGACGGGTCATGATCGCAACGAGCGGTGTTCGATGGCGGTATTGCATTTCCGCCATCATTTTCCCATTTCCGCAAGGGTCGTAATGAGGCCCATAGAAAGGTTAATACGGATGCTTACATTTCTCATCCGGGAACACCAAAGTGAGAGTTGCTTTTGGTGGGAATGGAAAGGAGTCCCTTAAAAAGACCTGGCATCCCTGTTTTCTTTTCTGTTTCCTGTTTGCAGTCAGCAGAATATATCCATTAGGAAGAGCAGAGGCGACGGTGAAGACAGAAAGCTTGCATAGCCTAGTCTCTGTCAAAGGCATGTAGTCAAAACTATATGGTGTCATGGTGTCATAAGTCTCAACTTGGTGGGAGGGGATTCCTCTGGCATTCACAAGGGCACACCAAGAGCCATGCATGCTAGCGGGCATAACATTAGATACAGTTGTAGGAGCCCTGGGTTCCAAATGAGATAAAGAAAGTATTGCAGCAGCGACTGGAAAAATGCTTGCTGCACTAACATGTTTATTAGTATTCATTGTAGATTTAGTGTCATACATGTTCCAGAAGCTAGTTGGGCCTGGCAATCTCCTGCTGAGCTGGAGATTAAATACCAAAGGAGATGGGGGTGATTTGTACTGATATTATAATCTCATACTAAGTGAGGATGGACTTCCTTCTACTCTCACACCCTGGAGTTCTTTTGGAGTAAGAAGTTATTATTTGGGTGCATTAATAATTTGGAGGGAGTTTGACGAGGATCAATAAAGGTTAGATAAGCAGAAAGCCAGTATATGCACCCGAGGCTCACACTATTGCAATTCCGTGTTATTTAAAGTGCTAACGGATATTGCAATACTGTGCTCATGTAAGTCCACCTAGAAAAGGTTCAGAACTTGTGGATGATATTTGTGAAATGAGAAGACATTTTTGTAAATGTTAGGAATGGGTCAAAAGGCTTTATAACCTTGTGTGTAAAATCAATGTAACTATAATTAGGTGCACTAACCTGGAAGTTTGCCAAAGGCTAGAGAATGGTTCCAGGCCCCCAGGCCCAGCCAGGCACAACAGGCACAACAGGCTTTGTAGGGACACAGGCCTGTTATGCCCATTGGTCGTAGAACATGATGTGACACTGGAGCGCTGAGTGCTCTTCTCCAAACCCTGTTCCCTGCACCACCATCCCCCAAAAATCCCAGTCCTTCCTCTCCCCCTGTTTTATGCACCACTTTTCCTGGGACAGCTCAGGTTTGGCCGGCCCTTAAAGGCAAGCAAGACCTCCAGGCTGAGCCCTGCCCATGAATTCCCTGCCTTTTCCAGTTCCATGCAGTATTGGGGCTCTTCGAAACATGCCGCCTAAGTCAGTCAAAAGATGTTCACATCTGTTGCGGAATTTAAGTAAAACCTAATGTGCCACTTGTAACCCTGTCAGGGACCTGACTCTGTCAACAGAGGATGGGGACCCCTCTTTACCTGAGGCAGGAGGATTGCCAGTGTGTTTAACAGAACAGTTCTGCCCCAAAGGAGCCGGGGAGATTTGGAGGGCACCAGTCTCTGCCCCTTCTGCCTGTGCCTGGCTGCAAAGGTGAAGCACCACTGTCAATCACCCCATACCTGTTCTGCACAATGCTGACCAGCCTCTTTCTCCCGTAGGGCTCCAGCTACCAGGAGTCACTGCACCAAATACCTGACCTCAATACTCACTGTGAAGAGAGGCGATCAAAGAAGGTTTCCTGGCACTGTCATTCAGGAAGACTGCACTAAAAGTCAAATGCCTGCTTGATGAGCCATGCCTTCAGCTTTCGATGGAACATTGGAAACGAGGAACATAGGTGATGAGCCAGTGGACGGGAGTTACAAAGAGAGCGGGCCATGACAAAAAAGGGTATTACCCAAATTGTTCGAACACAATTGTTCGAATGACCGAATTGACCGAATGTCAAGGGTCCGAATTGACCTTTGCACAATTGACAGCATATATATATATATATATATATATATATATATATATATATATATATATATATATATATATATATATATATATATATATATAAAATGGGGGATTGCCGGGGGTTTCCCCCAGTATATATATGCAACAATTGACCTTCACAATTCGGTCAATTGGGCAAAGGTCAATTGTAGTTCGAACAATTTGCATACAACCCAAAAAAGGTATGGCCACTCCTTTGTTGGGGAGGTGCCATTGAGATACCATAAGAAACCTGAGATTGGAGTGATGTAGATTTCTCATGTCAAGGTAGGGTTGACTCTGTCTTAGACAGAAAAGAGGGAGCAAAACGAACAAACCTGCAATAAACATTACACAGCATTTTAAATTGTAGCTGCTGCTTAATCATCAGCCAGGGAATGTTGGTAGGATAGCGGGAAAAGTCAGAAGAGCAACAATGTCCAAAAATAAGACAGAAGGCAGAGTTTGGTAAAACTGTGAAGATGTATCTCAGAAGAAGTGGGGTGGGAAGTGCTTCTTTGAAAACAAGGGAGACCTCAGACAAGGGGGAAGAATGGAGAAAGGAAAAAGGTGGTGTTCACACCAACCAAAAGGAAAAGCAGATGCAGGTTTAATGGAGTTGAGAGTGGTAAACATCAAGCCAACAGTGGGGCTGGAAACCAGCTGAATAAGAATTAAATGGATGATGAAGTCCATGGGTAGATTAAGAAAATGGTATTTGAGGGCAGTCCCCCCAACTTTTAAAATCAATTAGCACGACCAAGTGGGAACAGATAAGGGCGATCAATTAGAGGTTACCAGCGAGAGCAGAAGTGCATTAAATATCAGGCTCAGCACGATAAGGAAAGACACGTGAATGGAAATGGCAGCATAGATTTTAATCTTAAATGACACTGTTGTGGCGTTAGCGCAAGTGGGAAACAGAGTGTGGGCAAAGTTGGGAGAGGACCCGAAAATAACAACTCCTCACCAAAAGAGGTGCTATGATCCAAATGAAGAACAGGACATCCTGGAGGGAGGGTGGTGGGGATGGCTGGTCCAGAAGAATCCTATGATGTAAAGAGCATCCTATAGGTCCTCCAACAGTAGGTCTGAGATTTCCATGACATGTGTAAGTAATGATCGGTCTTTTACAAGCGGCGATCGCATAAGAGAAACAGCAGGACTGTTGTGGATCAATACATTAGATGTGTCTTGGGAAAAGAAGGAAAACAATACAAGAAAAGGTGTAGGAGTGGACTCAGAAAGGAAGGAAGAAGTTTGGCTTCAGAACGGGCAGGAGCACTGAAACTTCTCTCCTGAACACCCGTGAAGACTTACTCTCTAATCTTGACTCTAACCTTCCTTCTGTCTTTATTCTCCTCGATCTATGCTCTGCTTTCGACACGGTCAACCACACCATCCTGCTCAGTCGCCTCTGTGACAACTAGTATATCTCTAGTCAGGCCCTGTCCTGGTTGACCACCTTTCTCACTGACCGACCCTCCCAGGTCCAACTTGGGTATTTCCACTCTTCTATCTGTCTTTCTTCTTGAGGTGTTCCCCAGGGGCCTAACCTTTCTCCCAGGCTTTTCAACCACTACCTGGCACCTCTTGCCCACTGCATCGCTACTTTATGTTCTAACTTTCAGTGTTATGCAGATGACACACTGATCTCCTTCAGGCTCCCCTCAGCCACTTCTGTTCCTTCTCTCATACCATACTGTCTGGCTGCAATTCATGAATGGTGTGCTGCCAATGACCTCTGCCTTAATGCCAGTTAGACTGAGATCCTCCTCATCGGGACACCTGCTCCCACCTTTCATATCTCTCTCTGGCTGTCCTCCCTGGGCCATCTTCCTTCTCCTTCCTGTGAGGGTAAGAATCTTGGCGTCATCTTCGACTCCACACTCTCCTTCTCTCCTCACATCGCTGATGTCTCTAAGAAGTCACACTATCAGCTGCACCTCCTCAGAGGTATTCTTCCTTTTCTCACTTTTTCCTAGAAGCTCACTATCTCCAGAGCCCTGGTCCTCTCTAGGCTGGACTATTGCAACAGCCTCTTTCTTAATCTGCCTGTCTCTACTCTTCAACCTTTACAACCTATCCAGAACAGGACTGCGAGACTTCTCCTTGGCCTCAAGCTCAGGGATCGTATCTCTCCAGATCTTAAATCTCTCCACTGGCTCACTGTGGCTGCAAGGATCAAGTACAAGACCCTCTGCATCATCACAAGGCTTTCTGGGGCCTGGGAACACACTACCTCCAACTTTCTCTTCCTAAACATCTTCCTTCTTGAGCCCTCCGCTCATCCACCTTCAACTCTCTGAGGGTCAGACGCTTCTCTAAGCAGAGAATGGGGGTAGATCTATGTCCCTTGCTGGGGCCTCCCTCTGGAACAGCCTCCCTGTCTCTCTCAAACTTGATCAGAACCACCTCTGGTTCCGGAAGCAACTCAAGGCCTTCCTTTTTGCTTCTGCGTTCTCTCTTCCACTCCCTTGCTGAGGTCCCTGGCTGCTCTACACACGGGTCACCTGGCCAACCTCTGAAACTCGGGCCCAGGCTCCTACATGACCAGTTGCCCACGCACTGCCTCTGGGCTCCCCCAACACTTAAGGGTCTGTATCTGCAACCCCACAGTCCCCTGTCTCTATGCACTTATGAGCCACGCTTCAGCAGAAACCTTTTGAGTTACCTGCACTCCCCCCACCCCCCACCGGCACTTCTCCCCCTCCACTCTCCCCGCACTTGCGCGATCTGCATAACACAAGGCTTACTAAGATTGTTGTTCTGTCCTCTCTATGTACCCCCCTCCTTTTCTTGTTGCGCCTAGAAACACTTGTATATAGGTGCGTTATAAATGACTTATCATATCATATCAAGTGCCAGGAGGAAAAAAGCAGAAGGAAATACAGTGGAGGTGTAACATAAGCCCAAAAGGATTTTGCAGGAGTAAAAAGCTGGAGAACTGATGGAAGCACCAACCTTACCGAAGGTGCCGGGGCAGGCAGGATCCAGAGGAGCAGAGGGGGACACGTCCAGAAGCCACAGCAGGCACATCCAGCACACAACCACCCTTGCCTTTTATGTGCCTTTGGTGCGCTGTTGGTGTTCCCACTGCGCGTGGCCGCAGGCGTTGTAAGCATAAGCATATAAATTCCCAGAAAGACATATGGAGGCAAAAGGAGCAGGGCTATCCTTCACCGTCTGCAGGACATCATAGAATAACTGGCCAGATACAGCAATAAAAAACAAAAAGCACAAAGTGCTTTAAAGTGCAACGTCCAGGAATGTTCATAAAGTCAGTAGAGCAGCAAATGTGGTTAAAGGGAATGTAAAGAACAAAGTGCAAGAATACCAATAGAATCAGTGTAGCAGTAAGCATGGCTACATTTAATAAAGACGTCCACTAATAATGTGACATTAATTAAGATACATGAAGAACAGTGTGCTGGAAGACCAATATTCTAAGCCGAAGGAGAAAGGTGGGTGCATGGGATAATGGATAAGAAGGCAAAGAGCAGGGCAAAAAACTAGGGTACAACAGGATATCCCTCTTCCAAAATTGATAAAGAGGGAAAAGAGCATCCACCCTCAATGCACTCAGATCTAGACTGGGGAACAGGGACTGTTGCAAATCACCTTGAAGACTGAAAGGCTCAGGGACTATTCTATAGAAGAAGTGAAGACTGCTCAGAACATCTGACCTGACATCCCCCCTCCTGATCTATAGAAAGCCTGAAGAGACTGAAGATTTAATTGTGCCCAGCACAACACACTTTTTGCCACATAATGGAGAAAGAGCACCTTCACACATGGGCCTCATTGCGAGTTCGACGGTGCAGGAACAATCAGCGGTAATAATGCAGTAACTCTGTTACCGGCGAATTATGGCACCGCCAAATTACAGGTTTTGCAGTGAGGTGGAAGAAAAACATCCAACAAAATACTTGTGGTAATTCCAAGGCCTTACCAGCAGAATCTAAATGTGCCCATTTTGGCGGTATTACCGCCAAACTCCCCATGGAGTCCTATGGTCTCCAATTTATGGGGACAAAGATCACTTGTAATCTGGCAATAATACCGCCATTGGTAATACTGCCACTGGTAATGTCGTTGGACCAAGTGGTGGTAACGGTAATACCATTTGGTGGTATTGCATGGTATTACCGCCGAGATACCACCAAACTCGCAATGAGGCTGACTGATAACTTGAATCTTTGCAACCATATTGTTACGACCAATAAGTGATTTGCCCTTGAGGTGTACCATAAGTGCTTTGCACACAGCTGATAGTTATCTCCAAATCTGAGGGGACCCTGATTCCATTTGGCTGGCATATGTGGTCAAACCCACTGGTGGGAACCGCACCAGGAGATGTGAGGTTGACAACCACCATTATTGTGACTGGCATATTAGTGTATTAATGAGAACGCTCATGGGGTAATTCATAGGTGCAGGACACCAGTGTGCCGTGAGATCATTCACCAAACGCCTAGTGCGAAATCAGGCTCAAACAAATGCAAACACTGTGTCCACCTCTTCACCCAAAGACAACTGGCAATCAATGACTCAATCTATCAACCAATCCTTTGCCAGGTGGAAATGTCATCAGGTTTGGTGCTTGATGACATATTGGACAGCTCTGAAGGAATCATGGGTGTTGACAAAGTGCTAGGAATAATTTCTCACTTTGAGGACCACAACCATATCTAATTCGGAGTGCCAGGGTTGTTGCTATGTCTGGAAAAGATCTGGGGCTAAGCTAAAGTCGGGACTGTCCGGACTTGGTGCTAGCTAGCCTTTTGGTTGTAGTCCCTGGGCTTTTATCCGGGGCTACAACCAAAACACCCAGGGCTATAGCCCCTTCAGCTCCCCCCCCCTGGCAACGCCTCTGGGAGTGCCCATGAGACATTTACGTCAAAGCTGCATGGATCTTTCATGATCAACCAGTCATCCAGGTAGCACTGCATCTGAACATCTTGACTATGGAGAATCACCACCAATAAAACCAGCACTTTGGAGAATACTCTCACAGCTGATTCGAGACCAAAAGTGAAGATTCCAAAGTGATACTGACACCCTTGGATGGTAAACCTGTGGAACCGCAAGTATGAGGGTAGGAATGGTACATGGAAATGATCATCCTCAGTGGGGGTAATGTGCGGCCCTTCCGATGATTTTTCCTAAAAATCCCATCAGTGCAAGTCAGAATAGTCAATGGTGAGGGATCATGGGAGTGTGGGCCAAAATATCTGGAGTTGCCTATAACTTCTCTGGATTTGAGAATTCTAATAAATCACCTGAGAAGATCAGGGGAGTGGTGGATTGGAGGGTCACCATTTTGAAAGGTGTGTCACTGGACCTGTTGATGCATTAAAATCTATGGTCATTCGCTGTGCCCCTTATGATTTGGGGACAAGGAAGGGGTAGATAAATGATCCAGCCCCAACTCACCTTAGGGAACCTGAACTATTCTCCCTTTCAGCAGAAATGTCTAAATCTCCTTGAGAGGAGCGGCTTTCAAGGAACCCCTGGGCTAAGGAGTAATGAGAAACCCTGATTTGGTGCATTGGAAGGAAGCTGTATCGAATTCCCTCCTCGCCCAGCCTCCCCTTCTCACACTTGAAGCTGGCCTATGGCTTGAATGGAGATAGGAGGAGGAAATAGAGGCTTAGTATCATGAGGTCATGGGGGACGAGCTGCTTGGAGAGCAACAGGATTTCTCTTGTTAGGCTGAAAGGTACGATGGACATGAAACATGCCCTTCTTGGAGGTGCGCAATGATTGTTAACTAGAACTTGTTTTTGAATGCATTTATTTTGTATTGTGTTACGGTTTAAATGTAATATATTTCATAAACATTACACACGTTGCATAATTCATTACAAAACTACTAAATACATTTCCTTTAAACCATAATTTGAAAACATATAGTAGTAATCCAAAGCCATTTTGTTCAAATACATTTTTCTAGACTTTAAAAAATTGATTGTGCAAGTTTCACAGTGGCATTTGATAATGGGTGTACGAAGCATCTAAGATTCGATACCAAAGATTTATTGAGGCCAAAGGAGAAGGATCATAAAGAAAATGGCCCAGGAAAGAATAGGTGATAAATGTTCCTAAGTTTCTGTCTTAGAAGCGTCCCTGCAGAATCTACATGATCGCTGCGGCACAGATAACCTTTTTCGCATTCCCAAGATTTCCATCATGGGCCACAGATTTAGGCTTAATCTAAACAGGTTCTCTCTCCCTTTCCTGCCAGGAAATGTCTTTAGGTATGGAAGTACTCAATCAAAAGATGTGTCTATAGTAGCAGCATAAGCGAACAATTTGTAGGCTGTACATGCTACAATAGTCACAATCCAGTCTGATCTCCATAACTTTCTTTTCACAAAGTTGGGATTCTGGGGCAGGGCTCTATAGAAGAAGAATTGATTTTACTCACTGTAGCCAGACAGTTGGTGATCCTTTGATCAATAAACTGGCAAGTGGATTTTAACATGCACTCGTTAAGCTTAGCATAGATAAGATCAGGAGGAGGAAGCAATGATTTTTGCAAATATTAGTAAGATCTTCCAATTATCAAGACTTCCAAAGACTTCCTAATTCAAAACAAATGATTGGGGTGGGTGTACCCATTAGTAAGTTCAAAGTTATTTTCCAAATATAACCCCCAATTCTCGGCCAAGGAATAAAAGACGGGCTGGATTCTTCTCCATAAAAAATGAAGGGAACTACTTTGCCTTTGTGGTATAGTAGTTAGGACATGACATTTCCCAAATGTATGGTCTATTTTACCTAGCTGAGAGCATCTTCTTAGGTCTTCTCTGGTTGATAGTCACATCCAGATATAACAGTGAATGAACCTCCCGTAGTTTCTGTTTATCAAGCGTGACGAATCGAGGGTATTTGTCATTTCTCCCCAAGCTTGAGGCTAGGGAGGGGAGCCCGCTCTGCAAGACCCTCCCTAGGGGTATGGACAACTGGGACCTTGATAGGAGTGACTCCCCCTTAAGGAACAAGGACTCCCATTCTGAGGCGGAATTGCCTAGACCCAAGTCCATATCAGCCTATATGGGACTGCCTATGATGAAGATCAACCAGTCATACTTATATTTGGCTTCAGGCAATGAGGGAATAAAACAGCAATGTCAAGAAAGATGAGGGATCTCTTTAAAATAAGACATGCATGTAACTGGGATGGGTGAGTCTTGTGATGAGAGAGAGTATGGTACACAGGGAATACCCCCTTATCTGATTAATTCTTGGAGAGACGGAGCAGAACAAAGTCGCAGAGCAAAGTCGCAGAGCAAAGTCGCAGAGCCGTGACTTCTGGAAAGGCAAGGAATGCCACAGAGAGACGCCAGAGAGCCAATGAATCCTGGAACAGGAGAACCATTGCCTGAACGGGGACACAAGACCTGTACAAGGTGATGGCGTGACCACTAATGCTTCAGGGTGGGCGAGACGCCCAATGAAAGAGCTAGCGAGATGCCAAGTACCTGAGTGTGCGCTGAGCCCAGTGCGGTTCACCTGCATCAGAAAAGGTACGTGGAAATCGAGAGAGGCAAGAGGACGCCAGGGAAAAGTAATGGGAAGAGAGAAAATGCTCAAAGTCCCAAATATGAAAGTCAGACAATAAGTAAACAGAATTGTAAGCATATGGAACCGACACCACAAAGTGTAACGACAACGTTGCATGGGAAATAGATAAGAAGTGGAAACGGCAAAACTTTTAAAAGTCTGTAAGGAACTGGCCAATCCTGCAGCAGCATCCTCTTCTGTCACACCCACCCAGTATCTTTGCTCGGCCCTGGCTGCACACTTCACTGCAAAAACCAAAGACATCCTTTCCTCTCTCACTTCCACACCACATAATACACGAACACCTCTGGAGCCTCCCTTGGGCCCTCCACCACTTCTCCTCTCTTCTCTCACTCCCATCACACCTGATGAGGTCACCAGACAAGTCCAGTCTGTGAAGGCCTCATCCAAACAGGTGAACCCCTACCCCTCCAAAACTATTAAGGACAACATTGACTCTCTCGCTCCAGCCTTGGGTGATCTCTGCAATCTCTCTTTTGCCACTGGAGTTTTCCCAACTTCTTATAAGCACTCCCTTGTGCACCCTCTGATTGAGAAACCCTCTGCTGACCCCTCCATTCTGGCAAACTACCACCCCATCTCTATCACCGCTTCCTTGGGCAAACTCCTGGAGAAGCTGGCTATATCTTACCTCACCCTCCACACTGAATCTGCTGGTTGCCTTCACATCCAGCAGTCTGGCATTAGAGCATCCAGAGGCACAGAAACTGCTCTTCTGAACACCCATGAAGACTGCTCTCAAATCTTGACACTAATACTCCCTCTGTCCTCATTCTTCTTGACCTCTCCTCTGCCTTTGACACTGTAAACCACAACATCCTGATCACACCTCTCAGTGACACCCTGGGAATCACAGATCAGGCTCTGGCATGGCTAACCTCCTTCCTTTCCAACTGCCCATCGCAGGTGGAGCTTGGGTCCTTTCTCTCTACTATCACTCTTTCAACCTGTGGTGTTCCCCAGGGTTCTAACCTATCCTCCTGGTTCTTCAAAATCCACATGGCTGCCCTGGCACGTGAGACTTGCCACTTTCACCTCTAACTTCCAGTAATATGCAGATGACATGCAACTCCCCTTCAGGCTACCCTCAGCCACTTCCTCTACCTCGTTCATATCTGACTGTCTGTCCACTATTCAGTCATGGTGTTCTGCAAATGACCTCTGCCTCAACACCAGTAAGACTGAGCTTATTCTCATTGGGACTCCTGCTTTCTCACTCTGGTTGGCTTCCCTTGCTCCTGCGCCCACACCCACCTATGATGCAAAAAACCTTGGGGTCATCTTTCACCTCCACTCTCTCCTTCTCCACTCACATTTAAGACATTTCTAAAAAGTCCAACTACCAGCTGCACCTCCTCAGAGGTACTCTTCCTTTTCTCATCGTCCCCTAGCAACTCACTGTCTCCAGAGCCCTGGTTCTTTCAAGGCTGGACTGTTGCAACAGCCTCTTTCTCAACCTCCCTGCCTCTGCTTTGCGCCCTCTGCAACTCGTCCAGAACAGAATCGCAAGACTTATCCTTCGCCTCAAGCCCAGGGACCACATCTCTCTGGCGCTAACATCCATCCACTGGCTCCCCGTGGCTTCAAGGATAAAGTTCAAGGTCCTCTGCATTGTCCTGGGACCTACCTATCTGCAATGATGCCTACCTAAATACTGTCCTTCCCGAGCCCTCCGATCATCTACCTCCAACCTTCTGCGAGTGAGCCGGTTCTCTAAGCTGAGATTTGGAAGGAGATCTTTATCCTGAGCAGGGGCCTCCCTCTGTCTTGAGCCTGATCTCCTTAGGTTTCAGAAACTCCTTAAGACATTCCTTTTCTACTCTTCCTTCTCTCTCCTTCTACCCGGCTAATCTCCATCTCCGCTCTATCGCTCTCTCCCTCCTTTTTCCACATAGCTTCCTGCCTGGCCGCCGGGTGTACCTCAGAGTCTCACAGGTCCCTGGTACCATTGCCAGTCCTCTCACACTAGCCTCCGGGCCTGCACCTGCCTCATCGCTACTGCCCTTGGTCAGTGACCCATGAGAGTGGCATCTCTCAGCCAGCACTTATCCAGCTTCTGACTGACTGGGCACACTTGGACTCCCCCCTCCCCTCTTCTGTGCTGTCTGTGCACTTGGACGATCTGAACGTACCATGCCTGAAAATCGTCTATTTATCTTCCCTGTTCCCACTCCTTGCATGGTGGTGCCTCAATGCACTTGGAAAAACTGCAGAATCTTTGTCAGACCTATTTGCTGTTATTTACACTGTTAATTGTATTATATGCACTTACTCTGCCTGTGCAGACTTGTATCACTCATAAATTCAATAGCTCTGAATGACTGCTGTTTTTTCCCTTTGTTCCTTCCCTTCTTGAGTGCTTTAAAACACTTGCCTTGTGTATAGGCGCTTTACAAATAAACATTACCATACCATACCAAACGAATACCCTCAGAGGAACATCACGCCAAACAACTCCAGGCACGTTTGACAGAAAGGGGGTACCCTAGGAAATCCATCAGGATGGCTTGGAAAAGGGCAGCCAAAAAGGACCGCACAATCTGCCTGACCAAAAGAACCAAGGACCCCATTGACCGGACCGTGTGTGTCACCACCTTCAACCCCGTAGGCAACCTCATAAAAACTACGATCAACAAACATTGGCACCTAATAAAAAACAAAGGGACCTTAGACAAGAAACCTCTATTCGCATTTAGGAAGAACAGGAACCTCAGAGATACCCTAGTGCACACGTTTCTAGAACCAGAGAGACCACAGCCAACACTATGGAACCTCCCACCGGTAGTAGGCCACTAGAGCTGTGGAAAATGCATCGCATGCCACTTTACAGAAACCAGCAAGACCTTCACATACAAAAACTTTGTCTGTACAATGGAAAATCACACCAACTGTGAGAGCAAAAACGTCATCTACGTGATAAAATTCCCATGCGATCTCATCTACATAGGGAAGACCATCAGACCCATCAAGCAGAGGATAAGTGAACACCAATCTTGTATCAGAAATTCCATACAAGACAAACCCCTTGTCGAACACTTTAACAAAAAAGGCCATACCAACGAGCAACTCACGTGGACTGTCCTGCAGCAACTTCAACAACAAAAAAGAGGAGTAGACATCAATCTAGCCCTCACCAAGCTGGAACAAAAATGGGTCCATAGACATGATACAGTCAAAACTTTCCTAAATATCACTGTTGAGTGGAAACACTTCTGGGATTGATTACCCATGAGCCTACGTCCGGACAGGTGGACTACGCCCACATAGTGGATGCTGAGATCATTCCATGGACTTATATCAGCAGTCCCTAGTCATCCGGCATTCTCCCTTCATATAGCGAGATCACCATGGGAAGCCAGGAGGCTAGAAATGCCACACTGTACCACTTATTGTTAAGAGACAGAATGCATTATTAACTAATCACCCTTGGGACCACGGTTTTTGTAATATAATCTGTGTGCTTGCACTTAACAACACCTGTTGCATTTGCTTTATAAGATTGTGGTGGCTTCTTTTTTGTCATTGTAGTTGTTCATCTTGGCAATGCCTCATAGTGGGCACATCACTGCCTCATGTTCAGTCACGCCACCAGGGGTTGATAGTACAACGGTACCCACCCATGGTGAGCACCCTACCTACCCACATTAATACCCATGTGATCCAGGTGGGCGTACAGCGCTTCCCCATGCACAAAGCAACACTAATTCCATCTGTCCTGTGAGATTGTGTTTTTTTCCTTATGTCATTGTACATGTTGCATATATACACACATCATAGCCCAATTTTTACTCATACCACCAGGGGTTGATAGGCCATCACTCTGCCAAACACCCACCCAGGGTGAGCATTCCACCGACCCACATACATTCCTATGGCGTCCAGGCAGACTTACAGCTCTCTGCATCTCGCACACCCATGAGCATCACAGGTACGTTTTTTTCACGTGCACTGTGCTCTAAGGCCATTGGCTGACTCTCCACCTATTGCAGGAGCAGTCTCTCACCCCCAAGCTATGTGCTCACTCATGTACACATCCAGCACCCCATTGGCTGGAACAATTACCATGGGTGTGTTTTTAAGAATTGCACTGTCACATCCTCTACAGCAACCATTGCCGCGAGGAGTGCAGCTGCAACCTTCACGCACCAGTACGTTTTCCTTTCTCTTTCGCCACTCTGTGGTTTTGTGACAAGGGTGGGGGCACGTCCTGTACTCCCTCACGACCGCACTGGTGCAGTTCTTACTCACGACCGCACTGAGGCAGTTCTTAGTCTGGGAGGCTCCCGAGCACTACTCACAGGCATTAGAAATGTTTGTCGCTGCCGTGTAAAAACGTTTTGAAAATGGAGTCACAGGTGCTACTTGACTCCATGTTATGTTAAAACGTTCTGGCCTCACTTTTAAACAACACTGTGCTTAGCACACACGTTCCTGGCAATTCACGGGCTGGGTCTTTAGTCATCACGATGGCAGGACTTGATAAAACCCTGCTCGTCTCCAGCACACTATGTAGGGGCAAGTTACTACAGTACTTCTGCCACTACTCGGCGGCGCGTCATAGATCCAATTTCACCGCCGCGCATTACAACACTACAAAGTAGCTTTGTGGAGAAATGCCCGCACTTCCTCCATGTATTTAGCTTACTGCCAGTCACCTTCCGACGTTGCACACTGCCTACTCACCGCAGCCCTGCTCACTGCATGATTCTTTTACCTTTACCAAACAACCATGTTACCATACCTTGCGGACCCCCCCACCACTGGTGTTTTGGCCTTGTGTTTCTTACATACACGACTTGCACAATCCCACGCAGGATGTGCCTTAAGACCTTTCTTCACCCACATAGTCTAGATCTGGGGTGAAAAATGGTTTGTTAACCTTCTTTTTCACAGCTCCCAGACGCTCCAGGCCCAGGTTTCCAGCCTCCATGACCTGATTTTTCCGCGTCATCCCATGTGACCTTATGACATGGGCGTTTACAGTCCGGCACTCCTTAAAGGACTTTCAAGCACAGCGCCCCGCTGCAACTTTAGCAGAAGGTAAGCTGTACCCTCAGATACACCACCAGTGTATTTAGGCACTAATCAGCCATTATTTAGTAATACTTGAATTGATTAATGACTCCCTGAGATCCTTAGAGCTATCCCTTCCCCCACAGATTAACCAAACGGACAGCATCACGATCAGCAGTCATCCTGATGAAGGCCACCAACACCCCGGCTCTTACCCAGCGCTGCATAGCCGAAAGACTCCAGTGTCGATGTTCTGTGACACAATCCCTGTGTTAATGTATTTATAGATAGTGTTGTGTACACCGTCTTGTTTAGATCCCCGGACTTACCACCTCGTCAACAATCCTATGTTCTCACTTACCTGTATTGTATACTTGTGCATCACTTTGGAAATTGTACCTCAACAAGTAAGAGGTCAATACTCACCTGTATTTCCTGTGTTAAACAATGTCTGTCTGTTTACTTTCGTGCTTATCGAAAGTCATGTAAATATTTAATTTTATAATCTGTGCTAAACTGTTTTGGAGGCAAAATAAAAAAGCATCCAAACCTGACAGCTGTGTACGGATCTCCCACCCTGATTTCTTGCATTTTGTATAAAGGTACCCTCCTGGGCAAATCAGGACTCCGCCAGGCGCACTTTATATACTTCTTGGGGGTCATCCCTATAAAGGAAAGGGAGATACCATGTTTCATCTGTTGATGTCAACTCCCTCCCATGAGGGTTGCCTCTCACATGAGATCCTCCCTCTCATAGCCGCCCCCAGGGTGAGGATCAGGTAGCGTCTGCTGTCCCCTCGCCACATGAGGATAGGCTACCTCCGGGAAAGGAGTGGTCACATCATCAGATTCATCACAGAGGTCTACCAGGTACTAAGGGTACGATAGTAGACGAAGATATAGGAGAAGAGAGAACACAAAATGTTAGCCCATAAGACTGTGTTGCACTTGATGGTAACCATTGCCAGACTGTCTGAACCAGGGGTCAGGGGCCCTTGACGGGTTTGCATGGTGTATTATTTCAACAATATCCTCCAAGTCAAAGTCCAGGTCATTCCTAAGATTTAAGAGGCCATCTAGGCATCGTTTTCCACAAAGTAATGTTTGCAGGTAGACTCATGTATGGCATTAGATTGCATGTAAATCTGCTATTTCAGTTGATTGTTATTAACAGCCTGAAAGGTCGAAGCATATGTTGTGCGTCTCTTTGGAGCATTAGACATTTCTGGGCTTTTAGCCAGTTTTGTATTTTAAAGTTGTTTTGTAGGGTAATAGATTCAGTATTGTTGGACTTCCTAAGAATTCTCAATTCAGCCTTTAGGTTTCTCTTCCTCATCCTCACCTCTTGACAGTTGTAGTGGACACTCATCGAGCCTATTGGTTGGTTTCGATGTGAGATTTAGCAAACTGTGTAGTCAGATCGATTATAGAAGCCTCTATCTTTGAAGGGTGGTGCATCAACATATCTTTATTAGTTTGTATAGGTTAGTTTAGTTTTTCATTATATTTTGCTACATTGCGAGCATTGCATGATACTCTTGTAGTGTGATTGTGTGTATAGTGTATATATATATACGTGACCAAGCGCTCAGTTGAGCGTGAAACGTGTTGTGTGCGGGTCGTGCTTACGGGCGTCCTGCTTCTGTTATTGCTGCTGCCTTACCAGCCGTGTTTTTTACCTATGTTTTTTTATATTATACGTTACATTTTTGACCAATACTTTGTTGTGAGCTGTGCTATTTTTTCTGATATTGGTTCTCCATCTGGCCCGCGGAGAGTGGGGTTCCCTTTTTCCTCTTTGTTTCATTAATATATATGTATATATATATATGTAGATATACATATATACATATATTTGGTTATTTGACGTGCTTAATACAAAGAGGTTTTTAAGCACGGACAGGGGATCAAACAAGACAAGCGCGTTGCCACTGAGCTATATTTTACGAGGTGGTAAGATGGTTGTACAAGAAACCAAGTTCAGCCTAATACCCAATGTGAAATGCAAAGCTGTGTGCTCACTAGCTGTCATACTCACAATTGTGAAATCTTCATATAGGTCAAACAAGGGAGGCGAGAGAAAAATGTAATCGAAATTAGAAGATAGACCTTTTCTCCAGGAGGAAGATCTAACTTAAATCTATCATCGGTCATATTCAGCCCCCAAGCTCCAAACAAATTAATTAAAGGCTGACCTCTAGCAATAGAATCTTCTTGGTATGAATTGATGCTATGGGGAGCCAGTCACAGGCATGAAGAATTAAAGTCAACCACCACCATAAGGTCACCCATGTGGGAGTTGCACCAGTTTTTGATGCATTTACTAATAGCGTCAAGAAACAAATTAATAGAAACAGAAGAGGGGTTGCAGTATACATTGTTTAATAATCAGTCACGTTCCGGGCCCTGCCCCTCACCCCTCCAGGACAAGTTTATTGCAAGAAACATTTATTGGTTGCAAAACAGGGCTGTATTTGGAGTGGGAACCTTGGAGTTTACTGCTATAAGAAGTCCACCTTTAGGTCTGCAAAAAGTCGCGCCGCCGGGTGGTGGAGAACTGCAAATCCACCCAACACTGGTTTCTCTATAAGCCATGTCTTTTGAAGGCACATGGCATCAAAAGCGTTCAGGTGAATAGATTTTTGATTGCGAGTGGTAACGTGGCAGTGTCCTCGAGTATTCCATGAGAGGTTGCTAAAAGGTGGGTTCCGGGATACTCATGTGGTTGAATAAGGCAGGCTAGAATTGCCATGCAGAGCTGTTGCCACCGACTAGTCTCGTTCCTCTTCCCACCTATCCATGGGTTGCATACCGTATGTCACAGCACAAACCATCCTTTGGTAGGCCTTATTTTTGTCCAAAGTTATAGCCAGTTGTTTAGCCTGCAGATTGCTCACAGAGAAATGGTGAGTTCATTTGGCTAGGCTTTTGGGCAATGCAGAAGGGCCTCCCAAAGTGAGACAGGGTAACTTGCCTCATGGCAGCAAGCTCAGGAGAGGGCCAGCCCCCTCTCCTCCAATCTGATAAGGGAGACAGCAGGCTCTGGCACTTCAAAGCGCAGGAAGGGCGAGGTAATAAAAGTACCTCACCCTTCCACAGAGACAAATGGGGGCCGTGCACCCAGGTGGAGGGTGCAGCCGAACACCCAGGCAGGGAAAATACAAAGAGATCCCCCCCCCCCCCGTGGGGGGCTTAGACTGTCAGCCGCAAAGGCTGGCCTGGGGGCTGTGTCACAGCCCCCGCAGAAGTACTTCAAAGACCTGGGGCTTCCCAGGGCCTATATAAAAGAAAAATCACAAACTGTTTGTGGACCCTGCACGGGGACCCAAACACCCTAAAGGAAGTTTGCTGTGTACTCAGCCCGTGGATGCGCCGAACAAAGTGAGGGCTGAAGCCAGAACACGGCCATAGCCGATCAACCCACCACCAGCCAATTCCGGTGAGTACAAAGGGATTCCATCCCCCCTACAGTGGCAGGTCAGCCAGGGAGAGTGGGAAGGGGCCCCCCTCCCCGACCCGAGGGCGCCAAGCGTCAGTTGGGGGGCGGGGGGAGACAAGGTGTTAGGAAGAGGTGGGTAAAGGGGGGGGGGGGTTTGAGCCAGGACATCCCCTTTTTGCACAGCTTAAAGGGACATGGAGAAGGAGGAGGCAGCCTCTATGCCCAACACCACAAGCAAGAAAGGACCCACCCACCCGACAGATAGGCACAGGAAATGTTATTTGACTAAATGTATTATGTATTAATATGTGTTTGAATTTTCTGCAGGATTGTCGCAGTGGAGGTACATGGTGCTCCAGGCTGGTAGGCCTGCTGGAATCCACAAGGGACAGGCAGTAGCCCAGTTTGACGGCAGCGGAGTGCTTAACTCAGCAAGCCACCGGGATGGGGGAGGGAGATGTGGGGTGGTGGGGAGGAGTGGGAGGCAGAGAGGTGCATGGATTCAGGTGGGTGGCGGAGGGATAGGCAACTGAAGGTAGGGCCGGCCAGGCACAAGGAAACAGGGTGCAAGGGAATCCAAGTAGTCAAAAGGGGGGAAGGGGACACATGTACGCAAAAACAGGCGCAGCCACTTCAGTTTGCAGAGGAATAGTGGTTGGGGGCCAGGGGGGAGCTAAAGGGGGGGGTCTCGGGTGGGGGGGAAGAACCCCAGGGGAGCGAGGGTCAGACAACGGCGGTAAGAGAAGGTGGAACGAGGGAGAACAGGAAATCTAAGGGGGGCATGCATGAGGGTAAGTCACACAATTAACGGGGAGCGAGGAGTGGCCATTGGAGACTGGGGGGAAAAGGCAGAGGTAGGTCCCGGGGGGATGTGAGGGAGGGCAAGGAATAACATAGGGCCCTGGAAGAAGTTGGGGTCGGGGTACAGAGGGGTGGGTAAAGGGAAAGGTTAGAACACTTACACCTGACCAACAGGGAGAAAAGGGGGGGCAGACAACAGGGGTGAGAAGAAACTTAACGATCCTGCACCTGGGAAAGTGGGAAAAGGGGCACCGGCTCAAAGTAAAGCCGTCGAAAATGTGGAGTAAAGTAACGGCGTCAGTTCCGCTTAACGGATGCTGCTCGCCAACAAGTTGGCTCACGAAAAGTAATGTGGGAAAAGTAACGGCGTCAGCTCCACTTAACGGATGCTGCTCGCCAGTCAAATTGGAAGTTCATGCTAAAGTAAAGTAAAAAGTAACGGTGTCAGCTCTGCTTAACGGAAGCTGCTCGCCATTCAAGACAGGACTTCATGGAAAAGTAAAGTGAAAAGTAACGGCCTCAGTTCCGCTCCACGGATGCTGCTCGCCAACAAGAGGATACCCAAAAAGAAAAGTGGGAAAGTAACGGTGTCAGCTCTGCTTAACTGAAGCTGCTCGCCAGTCAAGTCGGAAGTTCATGCTAAAGTAAAGTAAAAAGTAACGGCGTCAGCTCTGCTTAACTGAAGCTGCTCACCAAGTCGGGAGTCCTGGCTAAAGTAAAAGTAACGGCGTCAGTTCCGCTCCACGGATGCTGCTCGCCAACAAGGGGGGAATGTAAAGGGGTGCTGCTCAGAGTAGAATATCCTGAGCAGTACTGCCAAATGCGAGTAACGGAGCACCTATAAGCTACCTCCTGCTTAATAAAGCAACTGCGGCCTATACATCCACAAATAAATGTATCTGTGTGTTATTTCAGTGGGGGGGTTGGTGAAGGGCAGAGGAGAGGGAATGGATTGGGGGGGCCGCCGAGGTAGCAAGGTCGCTTCATGTAACTGATATCACAGTACAGGACCCAGGATGGCTGAGTTTGGGGTGTGGCGGCTAAGCGTCTTTCTGCTCTTTTGAGTACTCTGCGCACTCAGAGTCTCGTCTTTTTCTTGCAAAAGTTTGCTGTGTACTCAGCGTCTTTTGCTTTCCTTTCCCTGCAAACCATGAACATAGCCAGCACAGGGCTACTGTTTCAGGACAGCGAGAGCTTTCGGCATGGGAAAGGACTAGCGCGGCGAGTATCCAGCGCAATGGCGCCATCCAAGGTCTTCAAGCGGTCTGCAGCAGTGAGCAGGGTACAGCGTGAGCCAGGCGAGCAGACCAGGAACTTCGCCAGAAGAAAGAGCAACAGCAAAAGGAACCCGGCGCAGGCGGCGGCTTCGCGACTTTGATGCAGGTAAGTCAGCGCCTGCGCCGCGGTTCCAAAGCAACAGGCCTCTGGATGAGTCCTGTATCCGAAGAGGCAGGGTTTTCGGAAGAGAAGCAAGACAACATGAACAGCGGCGGGAAGCATACCGCAGGGGAGATTATAAAAATATAACATTAGTGCATTATAATCAATAATCGAACGCAAGAAAAACAAGTTTTTTTATAAAACAGTTGACACACCAATTAAGCGATCGATACAGATAAGAGACCCCCCCCCAAAACTTAAATAAATAAAAAATACAAGTTTGCCCTGGGCGTCATTTGTAAAATAAAAACAGCATGCCCAAAAACATCAGCAAGCGAAAGTACAAGAGCAGATTGAGGGACAAACAAATATCCCAGTACTACGGACAATGATCGAATATACCAATGCAACTTAAGAATAGTAAAGCAATAATCATGAAAGAACAAACGGATGTTCCACAAGATATCCGAGCAGCATTCTTAGCCTTTGCCACATAAGGGATCTGAAGGGCAAAGCAACCTACAGGGGAAATGAAAGTTTGAAGTGAACGCATGGCAGCAGTCCGTTCATCTTGCAACACGCTTTTCTATGTCAAGATAAGAAGTTCATACACATTGTAGCGGCACCATTTCTGCTAAACGGGGGTCTGATTACACCCCTAACAGCCAAAATTCTCATGCAAAACACGCCGTTTCAATTTTACACGCCAATAGCACGACGAGCAGAGTGCGCGCTCTTGACACTTTGTTAGAGCTTGCCAACGCAGTTTCGGATCCGGGTAGGCCCAACCTCTGCTTTTTTATCCCTCGAGGTCGATAAATCAGCATCCACACGCCAGGGGGGAATAAGAAGCAGTGCTCAGATGCCAGAGGGTCGTAGCACTAGTTAAATGCAAATTATTACAGCACAGGGCTACAACGAGTAAAGACGAGGGGATTGTTTTCTGTGGTTAGCACAATAACATTTGCACACACACAGCAGACCAGAAGAGGAGCAATAAAACCAAAAATAATAACTCATAGGTTTTTTTCTGCTAAAGGGGTGAAACAGCGTGTTTAAGCCAGAGTGAACTGACTCCGAACCAACTCTGCTTGCACGACAGGACACTCCTCTCTCCTCCGGAGACGTTTAAAGAAATCACAATTGGGAGGCAAAGTGACATGAAGCAAGGGTCCGACATCCGAACAAAATATGGTGGTTACCAGGGGAGTTGCTAGGTCTGGAAAAGACCCGGGGCTAAGCTGATGTCAGAACTGTTGGGACTGGGGCAGGGGTGTTCTGGCCCATAGGGAACTCTGGAGATTTCCTGGTGGGCCTCTGCACCCTGGGCCTCCTTTGTGTGGTATTTCCACATTTTCTCATAGGAAAAGCATTGGGCTTGCTGAAAATGTGTCATATGGGGCCACTTTGAACATTATTTCCAGGGCCTCTTTTGGTCCCCAGTAATTATTTCCAGGGCCTCTTTTAGTTCCCAGCCCACCCCTGGTAAGGGGAAACAGTCAACTAGCCCCACAGAAAACAAACATAGGAGGAATTTTCGAATCACGTGAGGCAATCTCAAAACAGCTGAGCACGTTCTTAAGAAATAATGGATAACTATTGCCCACAGCAATAAACCCCTCTTTACAAACGTACTGCAGCATCCAATAGTACCCTGATACGGGGTGAGGCACATCATTTACCTGACACTGCTGAAAGAAAAAGACAGTTTCCAAAACTACTGGTCAGAGAGCACAGCGAGTAGAGCGCTCGTCTTTGACATCTGCACAGAGCCTGCCAACGCAGTTTCGAATCCCAGCAGGGCCAAACTCAGCCTTTCATCCTTCCGATGTCGAAAAATGAGCACCACACATCATTGGGCAATAACCAGCGCTCAGAGGCCCGAGGGTTCATAGCGCTATATAGATGCCAAAGCAAACAAAACTAAACAATTGTTTACCATGCCCATGAGACAAGTGTTTATTATCTACAAACCAGTACCCTGATACGGGGCACAGCAAAGCATAGAACATGCCACCCAACAAACGGGGTAGACCCAGGACAGCGTGCAACAAACCAAATTACCACAAACTTTACAAGTAGCACTCAAGTAGTACGCTAAACATCACAAACTGATCAGACCAGGCACAAACCTCCTTTCAGGATGAACAAAGGGGGAACCCAAGAACAAAGGAGAAAGTCCCGGTGGTCATGCGGCACTACATAAGAACAGCAAACAGATGGCACTGAGCACTCAAGTTTTGTACGCCCGGTTAGAACCGGCCGATGAAGTTTATTAAACCCGGCAGAGCCAACACTCAAGCCAAGGCGAACAAGCAGCCAGAAACAGAAGGCTATGATAAGGAGATCGCCTAGGAAGAGATCGCCAACTCCAAGCAGCTATCCAAACGGAGCTTGCCAAATATTTCTGTGTACGCTGAATAAACAACAGACCCCTGAAATGGGTTCAAAATAGTGCCTCACAAATAAGGAAAACTCGAACTCATGGACCCAGTTGCAACAACACTACAGAGGTAGTGCAACAGAAGCAGATCAGATCACAGGCACACAATGGGGCAACGACAATACAGCAAAAAAGAGTGTAAAAGCATTTCTGGACATCGGATGCTATCCGTAAGTAGCCAGGGGAAGAAGGGGATACGCCACCAAAGAAACCCACTGATGGTAAGTAAGAGAAAGCTTGCAGGGGGCACCAGAAGACTTCACAATTCTCAAACCTACCGACGATCTCACAGCCAGCCAGGGCCCCAAAGAAACACATACTCAGGCAGACAAAACTCAAGCCAGCCCCATAAAGCCATGTAAAGAAGGGAAACAAACAGCTAAATTAGGACAGACAACCCAACAGTCAGGTAGCAGAGCAAACAGAGTGTTTGCATTTTTACATCTGCTCAGAGACTGGGGTTCCAGTGTCCAGCCCGGGCAGTACCAAACACAGCCCACAGCCTATTGAAAACCCAAGGAATTATCCATCTCAAAGGGTAAACCCGCACAGAAATACAGAGCCGGGCCCCCCTTTAGTACATCAAGCAGAGCACTCTGTTAACATTGGCCCAGAACCTGCCAACACAGTTCAAACCCCGGCAGGGCCAGAACTCAGCCTTTCACCCTCTGAAGGCGATAAACCAGCATCTCATGCCAGGGTCAACTAACTAGGTTGCCAACAAACCGTTTCATTTCAATTGGAGTTCCCGCAACATGCAAGGCCAGAGAGCCACGAGTGAAACAGAACCCGAAAACAGGTTCAACAAACTAACAAACAGTGGTGGGAAAAGCACCACACAGCACAAATATAGGGCCACCGCCTGAGAGCCGGGGCCTACAAACTAATAAGCAGCAGTGGAAAAGCACCACACAGCACAATATAACAGGCCAACGCCTGAGGGCCGGGGCCAGAGAGCCAAGTAGCACAGAACCTGGAAGCGGTTTCAACAAACTAACGAGCAATGGGGGAAAGGCACCACTCGGCACAATATAACAGGCCAATGCCCGAGGGCTGGGGTCAGAGAGCTACTAGTGGCGCAGAACCTGAAAACAGGTTTCAACAAACTCAGGTCAATGCCCGAGGGCCGGGGCAGAGAGAGAGCTACAAGTAGCACGGAACCTGAAAAAGGTTTCAACAAACCGATCGGCAGTGGAGGAAAAGCTCCACACAGCACAATATAACAGGCCAACGCCCGAGGGCCGGGACCAGAGAGCTACAAGTAGCACGGAACCTAGAAGCGGGTTCAACAAACTAACGAGCAGTGCGGGAAAGGCACCACTCAGCACAATATAACAGGCCAACGCCCGAGGGCCGAGGTCAGAGAGCTACTGGTGGCACGGAACCTGAAAACAGGTTTCAACAAACTCAGGTCAACGCCCGAGGGCCGGGGCAGAGAGACAGCTACAAGTAGCACAGAACCTAAAAACGGTTTCAACATACCGATAGGCAGTGGAGGAAAAGCTCCACACAGCACAATATAACAGGCCAACGCCCGAGGTCCGGGGTTGAGAGCTACAAGTAGCGCGGAACTTGAAAACGTTTTCAGCAAACTAATAAGCAGTGGTGGAAAGCACCACATAGCACAATATAACAGGCAAAGCCCGAGGGCCGGGGCCTAAGGAGCTACAACTTAGCACTGAACCTGAATGCAGCTACTAAACATGCTAAGAACAATAGAAAAACAGGGTTTGACTGTCCCATAGGAAACCCAAACATTTTTCACATCAGGTTACCGCACTGGGTCGCAGTAACTCGTTTCTATAACAATGATTTGGCTGTTTGCAGGAAATAGGTACCAGGGCCCAGTTCGAACAATTACGTCCAGGGCTCCCTACTTTTGTCCACAGTCCACTCCGGGTGGTAAAACACCACGCAGCACAAGACAACAGGCCAATGTTGCTCGGCTCAAAGCCGAAAGCTGCCAATAGCAACCCCCCCCCCACAATAATGGTTCAAAATAGAAACAGGCCAACGCCACAGGAGCTGCGGCCAGGAAACAGCTAATAGCACAATAAGCAAGTCAACCCTGCAGCGTGTACAGTGTTAAAAAACCCTACAGGCGCAGCGGGCAGGCTAGAGGGCCTTTTCTGAGCAAGGCTATAGGTAAGTACTGGAATGGGTAATAGGAAGCCAGCACATGAGGTTGGGCCGCACATAACTACAGGACAGCAAAATGTTGTGATCTATAACGAGGGGTGCTGTTCAGCAGTTGATGCACTCTGTTACAAAACACCCCACAGGGCCCAGTACCAGGCACGGTCAAAGGGCGAACCCCGCCTATTGGGAGCAGATGATACAACTAGGGGGAAGCAACGAGCAACAACTTTTGGGGGAACCTGGACAGCCGGTAACCCACCCAGGTTGTGGCGGCACGGGCCAGAGGGGGTAACCTCTGGACCCGGTGCCCAAAAGTATGATATTATTATGATATATGATTATTGTTTATGTTCCATAACCATATCTGTAATTATAAAATCCTACGGCCTTTTATAGCCAACACTTGACAAATGTGTGGTTTCAGCATTTCCACAACCTACACCACGAACAGAACAAATGTAAATTGGTAAGATTGCATGCATATGGGTCCAATAGTTATGGGCAATGCTGCAGGGCCTCCCAAAGTGAGGCTGGGTAACTGTTGCCTCATGGCAGCAAGCTCAGGAGAGGGGCAGCAGCCCCCACACCGGGCCAGCCCCCTCTCCTCCAATCTGATAAGGGAGACAGCAGGCTGTGGCACTTCAAAGCGCAGGAAGGGCGAGGTAATAAAAGTACCTCAGCCTTCCACAAAGACAAATGGGGGCCGTGCACCCGGGGGGAGGGGGCAGCTGAACACCCAGGCAGGGAAAATACAAAGAGATCCCCCCCCATGGGGGGTTTAGACTGTCAGCCGCAAGGCTGGCCTGGGGGCTGTGTCACAGTCCCCACGGAAGTACTTCAAAGACCTGGGGCTTCCCAGGTCCTATATAATGAGCTGCTGTCAGCTCACAAAATCACAAACTGTTTGTGGACCCTGCACGGGGACCCAAACACCCTAAAGGAAGTTCGCTGTGTACTCAGCGTCTTCCTGCTCTTTTACTTTTCCACAAACCCTTCCACCCTAGAAAACGGTGAGAAGAAAAACGGAAAGAAAGTCAGGACACTGTACAGTGTCCACAACAAGTCGTGGGACAAGAAAGGCGGCACAGGCCAGAGGGGGTAATCTCTGGACCCGGTGCCCAAAAGTATGATATTATTATGATATACGATTATTGTTTATGTTCCCATAACCATATCTGTAACAATAAAATCCTACTGCCTTTTATTGCCAACACTTACAAATGTGTGGTGTAACATTTCTCTGGGGAGGGAATGATTTCTGCATTTCCACAACCTACACCACGAACAGAACAAATGTAAATTGGTAACATTGCCTGCCTATGGGTCCAACAGTTACGCCCGAGAACTTGCTCTTTAAGAGATTTACTTATTTTCTCCGTTATTTGTTTGACCAGCTCGCCAGTTCTGGGCCAAACAGCTTCTGGCAGAGAAAGGGCAATCTCAACAGTATAGCCTTCTGAAGGCTCTCCTTCCAAGCCCTAAGCTAGAACACCTTTAGGCACTATTCCAGGAAACATCGTCCAAGGCAAGGGCCCTTATCATATTAAAAGACTTTGTTATTCACTTTTCAAGGATTTCTGCAGAATCCCATCCCACTTCCAGAAGAGTAACAAGAGCATGAAAGTACTTCAAAATACACCGGGATACCTAGAGAAGGTATCTGGGCATCCTTTAGGACAAGTTAGAAGCATCACTTGTCAAGCTTTGACTCACTGATACTGCACAGGAACTCAGCACTGATCCTGTCACCTTCCAAACAGTCACCAGGGGATAAGAAGTTGTGCCATAAAGATAAGCAGGCGGGGAATGTCTGTCCTCAGCCGGATAGAGGCGTGGGGTGAGGAAGGGCTGGGGAAGCAACTGCAAAGCAGAAAACCAGTGAGGATAAGGAAAGATAAGGAATCAAAATGTCTTGGGCTTGTCTAGAGCTCCCCAACCATCCAGGTGTGCTGGCCCCTTGTAAACCCTCGACTTACCAACATGGACTGTCCGATAAGCAACCACACTGGTCCAGGAAGCACTAGGGCTGGAATACAATGAGATGAACTTGGCAGACAGCACCAGCAGGGATCAGACATGTAGGCAAAGCATGGATGCGCAAAGTCATTCACTGGAATAATGGATGCCGTTCTCTTTGCTCTTCTGACACAGTACTCTTAGAGGTCCCTTCTTATCGTCGAGAATTAATTGTAGGCGGTGCTTTCCCAATTGCAGGCCCCAGACTATGGAATTCGCTACCTTTGTCCGTTCGGTGTACTCGGGATTTAAACCATGTTATTCGTTACTTGAAAACCTTTCTTTTTAAATAGTCTTGATTGTTTGCCTAACCATGTGCATTCTCACAGCGCCATGAAGCCTCTGGTGACCACTGTACTATATAAAGGTTTTATAGATAGATATATGGTAGGCCGACAAGATACAGATGACAAATTAAGTTGTGAGGGGGAGGTTTTTAGCGCAGTGGTGGCTTTTGCAGGATGCTGTATACACAGGTGGGCTGAATCTTCTCATTGATAGTTGGGGTTGTGCAAAGAAACTTAGAGTAGACAGCTGTGGTACCTCAGAGAGCACAGAGACCCATGGACCCACCGAACTGCGAGAAATCCTTTCCTGATTTCTGACACCATTTGCCATCTTAATGACTGCCTCCAATCTTTTAAAGACATGGTTGGGAGGTTTTTCATCCCAAGTAGCCTCATGGTGTGACCTGCAATACAGAGGTTCAGGAAATTCTCCCATAAGGTCTTGCAGGGGGTGTTCCTTGGATTATCTTCTGGGAATCTTACTTACTTTGGCTCTTTCCACTCCTTGAGAAGGATGTTCTGGTTCTGAACACGCTGGTGGACCTTCAAACCAGTAGTAGGAACATTGGGCCTCATTCCACATTGGGTGGTCTGGTAAAAGAGTGCCGGTATTTGTGGATACCAGCACTTTACCAGACCGCACAACTACAGGTTTGCTGGTGGGGCACCTGGGTCACCTCAGCTAAAAGCTGAGCCTCATCATTACCGCCACTTTCATTGCCGGTGGCGGTAATGATGACAAATCCCTTCATGGAGTCCTATGGAGATGAAATTTTAAACAAGATATAGAAAGCTTGTGTCAACAGTTACAAACATTAAACTACAACTGTTAATATTGACATATATAAATATTACTTTATTCAGACATAAAAAACACTGTAAATAAAGTTACCAATCAAAAAAACTGTGACAAGCAGTACCTGCTAAAATAGGCAAAGATCTAAATCTAACTTAATGATTTTGTCTATAGAGAAACTAAACTATCTCTCTAAGTTGAAAATGTCATTATCTAAATCACTCTGGAATTTCAATGGATCAGACATATACCATTGTTATACACTCGACATGTTTCAGTTCTCTTAACTTGATCTAGGAACTTTCTTCAGGAGTAATTGTCACATGCTATTCATAAAAACGTAAAACTTCTGCTCTTATTGCACCGTGCTGGAGTTTTTTGTCTCCCGCGTCTTGTAAACAGTGTGAACAATGTTTCCTTTTTATTATTAAACGTGTTGCAACTGTTGATAAAAACAATACAGGAGAACGGGTAACCTTAAAATGCTTAATTTCGTCTCCCTGTTTTAAGTATAAAACTAGAAAAGACCTAGAGGTAACATTATCTGGTCTGATGTGTGGAGTTTGTCGAGAAGACAAACTTGAGTAAAGCAAGAGATGTCCTAGAGAGTAGTGTGGTCCCCTATTCAATATTGGGGTAGTCCACCTGAAAATAGATTTACATAATCAAATTTAGAAGGATTTCTGAGAAGTAACGAAATGAGGGGCATTTTTCTTTGGGGGACATCTTATCATTCATTGAGTATATTAAAGTCATAACAATGAAAACAAATTTTTGTACCTTAATCCGGGTCTTGTCTTCCACCAGATTTATAAAGGAGTTGCTCTAATGCAAAACTGGACTTTTGCTCTTCTATTGGCAGTTGCTGCTTCCCTTTTTAAGGCTAGTTAGCACTTCTGTTAAATAAGCGCAAAAAAAGGGCTGGAATCACTTGTTATTAGAGGGCTCAAACGATCACGATTCTATAGTTAGAGCAGATCCCCACTTAACAGTTAGGGCTTACCAGAATTATCTTGGACGAAGGGATAGTCAATCCATGTGCAGCAAGTTGTCAGACTTGGTGTTGAGGAACCTGAGTTGCCGTGTCGCGAGATTTTATCTCTACAAAAACCAGAACATGGCATCTATAAATATATAGCTCCATAGAGACACTCACGCGTGTCAGTTCGCCTACTAGATGTTACTAGCAGCTACGGAGTGTTGTTGCTCGCGGGTATCGTGTTTCTTACCTTTATTTACAGAGACAAGCTCGTATTCTACTTCTGCGTTCAATCCGGGGCTATGACTAACTCTTTGCTCGCCTCGCCGGTTTCTCGCGTTAGTTAAAAATCACGGCCGCCATCTTGGAAGTAGATCGCTCTGATGGAGTCCTTCCTTTATTTCTAGTTACCCATGAAATTACGAGGACCTCGCGCAAACGAGTAGTCTCCGTATATTGTACCTGGGTATGGCTCTCGAGTCTTAGTTCTTAGGGCTATTTTGACAGGTTGACAGGCAACTTCCCGAATGCGGGTCAACCATACTGTACGTTTTGTAGTACATTCTCCTGGCCGTGTCACCAAATTAAATGAAGGAGAGTCAGCGGGATAAGTCCTATTTCAAATGTAATGGTGCTTGGTTCAACCTCACCAGAGCATACCTAAAATTATATTAATTCCCAACACCTTGACCATAGCGTTTATGTTGGAATTCTTAGTCCCTGAGGTCGATCTATGGGTTAGATTTTATGCCATTCGATTGCTTCATTCAGCCCAACCTTGTCCCTTTTTGTTAAAAAGATCAATCTTTGTTCTTTTTCGATAAGGGCTTTTTTCTTTTTATTCACATCTGTTCCCATCATAGTAAACAATATGGTCCATTGGAGATGAACACTGTCCCGCCGGCACTTGTAAACTGACCGAGTGCTGGTAAAGGTAAGTACCAAATGCCGGTATCCTGGCGACTCTACCGCCAGGATATCTGCAGGGTCAAAATGAGGCCCTCACTTTATAACGACTGTAATCTTCAGATGTAGAGGCAATTGCTGGCCGAGCCAGAGTCGAACTGTCAAAGAGGCTCAAGTTGTCTTGTAAATGTAGGGTCATCCTGTCCACTACATCCTTCCTTAGAAATGTACTAGACATGTTCCAATCATAATCCACTTCATATAAGGTAGTTTGGTCAACTGGATCCACAGACTGATATAGCAAACCCCCCACAATGTAGGGTGTGGGCAGGAGAAGCCTGGAATCTTACATCATATTTACATTATCAATACTCATCCGGATCAACTCCTCCAGTTTCAATTTCCCCCTTTGCTGCGGCAATGCTACTGGATTACATTATGCACATTTGAGGGGTGTAGAAGGTATGGGTCGGCAAAAAGATCAGACCACTGGGCCCTAATGAGAACATCCATAAAAGAGAGGAGATAGAAAATTCAAAACAAAAGTATCCGGTTCTATGTGAAATTCCTGAATATTGATGGTCGCACACAAAAAAGACAGATTTTTTCAGATGTTTTTCTGAATTCTCAATATTCTGAAATTTCACTTTTTTCACACACATCCCTTCAACCGACCTCTTCATCCACCTTTCCCCCCTCCTTTACTGATTACATCGGGGGACATTGCCACCCACTCTTCACTTCACTGCCTACCCTTGCATGCATCAGCACCCACACACACGCACACTTACCTGCTGCGGCCATGGCTTCCATCTTCTGGTAGGCCTGGACGTGCCTGTCAGCCCGTAAACGCACTCCTGTGTAGCAGGGGCGTGACAGTTCACTTTAGAAAGACTGCGCTGAGCTGTCTCAGAGCTGTCTTTCTAAAGTCATATTTGTATTATGTGCAATTTTAATAAAAGACATTTTCACTCCATATGCATTTTGCTACTTCAGACACAACTAGGGAACAGCTGGAGACCCTTCTTCAGAGGTTTAGGTGTACTTGGTTGAAAATCTTTGACCTTTTCCAATTTGACCTAATTTTTGGGGGTCTTTTTTTGGACCTCCCGCAAACTCTCCCTCCACTTCCCCCCACCTTAAAGGGGAAGTTTACTCAAAAATGTTATTGTCTCAAACGATGGGCCATAATCAAAAATAATATATATAAAAAATATTTTAAACAAATGTTCCTGTGTCAAATTTTGAGCAAATGAGGATCAAAGTCAAAAATTTCAAGCACTAGCAGCCATCCATTTTGTGAAATGAATGAGCCTCCTGTGCTTGTGCTAAGCTCTGCCCTCAAAGCAATAATGAAGCAAAAGCCTCCTACTGGGAGCTTTTGCTTATTACAGTCGGAGAGCAGAGACAGCAGTCAGGATCCTTCCTGCTGTGTGCTGCTGGTAAGTGCTTTTTTATGCTTTCCCAGGCACCCCTGAGCTGGGGGAGCCTGGGAATCTTAAAGTGAAAGTCCTGGCAATTATAAATACAACTGTGTTGTATTTATGATTGGCGTGGTTTTCTTTTTAAGTGTGGTGAGCTCCCCCGATCTGGGGGAGCCTGGGGGACTTGAAGCAAAGGTACCGGCAATTATAAATACCTTGTTGTATTCATGATTGCTGTGGTTTTCTTTTTAAGTCTCCCAAGCTCCCCCGAGCTGGGGGAGCCCGGGAGACTTAAAAAGAAAACCACTGCAATTATAAATACAACTGTGTTGTATTTATGATTGCCGTGGTTCACCTTTGAAGTCTCCCGAGCTCCTCCGACTCTCCCAAGCTCCAGGGGAGTCCAGGAAACTTAAAAATAAAGCCATGGCAATCATAAATACAACAAAATTGTCTTTATAATTGCCGCGCATTTTGTTTTTTAGAAAGTCCAGGCAATTATGAATACTTCGCCAGCATCCGGCAGAGTATTCATAATTGCTCCGACTTTTGTTTTCAGTTTCCCATGCTCAGGAATGTAGAAAAGCAAGTTGGAGCAATTATGAAAACTCTGCCAGCAGTCGGCGAAGTATTTGTCATTGCTCTACCTTTCATTTTACATTTTTCTGTGCGTCCTTGGGCTTGGAGAGCACAGAAAACATAAAATTAAAGTGAAGGCAATTACTGAGGCAGCCTCAGGGTCAGACTAGGACAAGAAATAGGCCCAGACACAAGGAAAAGTGGCCCATACCTTGCCTCAGAAAAGTGGCCCACCCCTCGCCTCACGACCCTTGACCTCTGATGACATCACCAGAAGTGATGTCATTTGACGCCACCCAAAAGTGACATCCCAGAAAGTGTTGAAACATGACCTTTCACCCCTTGACAAAACAGGAAGTGGCATCAAATAGTATTGTTCCTAAGTACACTACGAAAAATATGGTTATGATTTCACTACTGTGATATACATTTCATACAAGTATGGATCACCATATGTATCATTAATATCTGTGTGTATAGATTCATATTGTCAAATTACTGTGAATGCAAGCAGACGTCCAAGGCCAAATAATAATATGTTATTGTATAGCACTTATGCTTAAGCTCTTTTTTATAGAACAAATATGCATACAATATCACCCAACCTATGTTGGTACTCATTTATCGACCTCAGAAGAATGAAGGGCTGAGATGGCCTTACTGGGATTCGAACCTGCAATCTGCAGATCACACACACACACATCAGAGCAGCGAGCGCTCAACCCACTGAGCTATCATATCAGCTATAGTAAAATGAGCAATTGTAATGTACTGGATGCCATTAAACTGGTAACTGAGATTTAACAGCAGACCAGTTAAGTTTGTCTGCAGGTCTGGTGCAAAGTTTGCCACATGCTGCAGCAGCATGGGAATGATGCATGCATCATAATTTATGATGCACACATTATGCATGCAAAGCAATCATCAAAGCAAGGTAACTGTGGGGTCTTCGTGGCCTTTTTTAATAATGAGGTATTGATGGCCTCCTAGCGATATGCAGCGTGCAGCTAATTGTCTCTAATGTATATCCCATTGTTTTCCCTTTTCCTTTTACGTTCTTCTGTCAATATTTCCTTTCGAGAAACAAGGGATTCTTGTTTTTTCAAACTACAGAAACTACAAGTTCCAGCATGCAAATCGCTGTTCCCTATAAACCAATCTCATAAAGTTATCCCTTGGGAAATGAGTCCAGTGCATAATTATGTGACCACATGTCCTGTTATATATATTTACCAGTTCATCATTTTTATTAAACTTATTTTAGAGTACAGATACAATAGATGGAAAGTGCTTCCCATTTTTGAAAAAGGTCAACTGGCAATGTTTAGCAATTAGTACTTAGGGTTGATGTTCAGAAAGGAGCATAATAACCTGGGATGCCCACATGCATTGTCTTAATGTGGGCGAATAGGCAGCAAGAAACGGAATGATGTGGTTAATTGGTCCATTAGTAAAAGTAATGAGTTTAAGAAAATATTCTCCAACAGCTGCTAATGTTTCTTATTCAACGGGCAGCACATCCTCCCAGACTCAGAGGGGGTAATTCATAGAATTTAGCGCAGAAGCAGCGCACATGGGCAGCGCAGTGAGAGAGCGTGCGCCAGCGTGCACCAGCTCGAGCGCCAA